>NC_060121.1:730308257-731020757 GCF_021461395.2 Schistocerca americana | reverse complement strand
AATCTGCAGGGGAGCTGTTAACCCATCGGAAAGCAGTCGTAGTGCTGAATTCAAAGAATTGATAATAATGGGCCATTCAAGCAACAGATTTGAGTTGTTAAATCTAGGAATGCATTTTGGTCATTGTTATCTTCAATTTTTTATTAGAATGAGCGCTCGCGGGTAATTTTAATGGCACCTGACGCGGTGAGAAGGGCATGTAACAGATGCTGGTCATGCAGCCGACGCTGTTTAGAGACCAGACAGAACAGTCGATTTAAGCGGCTTTGACAAAGTAAAGATTTTTATGTTCAGCGAGTTGGAAAGAGCTTCGACGTACTTGGTTAACTTAGTTATGCAGCCAGCACTAGTCCTGATGGGAATTCAGGAAATACATACATCAAAAAAAGTTTTGTTTCACCTCGGTTCCGGAACACACACAGAATATTGGAATATAGATCAACATAAACACCATTTCTGCCCTTCTTATTGCTCATGAAAACCACACATTACATGTTATACCACCATAAAGCGAGACCTTCAGAGGTCACCCAGATTGCTGTACACACCGGTACCTCTAATACCCAATACCACGTTCTCTTGCATTGATGCATGCCTGTATTCGTCGTGGAATACTATCCACAAGTTCAAGGCACTGCTGGTTCCCACCATTCAACGGCGATTCGGTGTACATCCCTTAGAGTGGTTGGTGCGTCACGTCCATAAACAACCCTTTTTAATCTATCCCAGGCATGTTCGATAGGGTTCATGTCTGGAGAACATACTGGTCACTCTAGTCGAGCGATGTCGTTATCCTGAAGGAAGTCATTCACAAGTTGTGGACGATGGATGCGCGAATTGTCGTCCATAAACACGAATGCCTCGCCAATATGCTGCCGATATGGTTGCACTATCGGTCGGAGGATGCCTTTCACGTATCGTACAGCCGTTACGGCGCCTTCCATGACCACCAGCAGCGTACGTCGGCCCCACATAATGCCACCACCAAACAGCAGGGAACCTCCACCTTGCTGCACTCGCTGGACAGTGTGTCTAAGGCGTTCATCCCGACCGGGTTGCCTCCAAACACGTCTCCTCGATGAAGAGAACGTGATGCCAATCCTGAGCGGTCCATTCGGCATGTTGTTGGGCCCATCTGTACCGCGCTGCATGGTGTCGTGGTTGGAAAGAGGGACGTCGCCATGGACGTCGGGAGTGAAGTTGCGCATCGTGCTGCCTATTGCGCACAGTTTGAGTCGTAGCACGACGTCCTGTGGCTGCACGAAAAGCATTATTCAACATGGTGGCGTTGCCGTGAGGGTTCCTCCGAGCCATAATCCGTAGGTAGCGGTCATCCACTGCAGTAGTAGCCCTTGGGCGGCCTGAGCGAGGCATGTCGTAGACAGTTCCTGTCTCTCTGTATCTCCTCCATGTCTGAACAACATCCCTTTGGTTTACTCCGAGCTTGCTTCATCTTCCTGAAAGTTTGCCGCTTGATATATGTGCAGAACAAGCAATTTTGGTGACATTGCCGTTATCAGAGAGCAAAATGAAGGAAATTCAAAGAAAATTATGGTAGGGCGACAAGCGCCTTACTCTTAAGCAGTCTGTTCCGGAAAATTTGATGCACACTCTAAATTTTTCGTTGTTTAGCAGGTAAGGTTTTTTCAGTCCTGCTATATAATATTCATCTAAGCTCGTATGTTGAAAATTTTAGTGGCCCTGTGTCCGACTGGTGCTATAAAAATTGTAAATCTTAAATGTCAGTTACGATGGAACCCTTCAAACTGCCGATTACGAAGAAGTGGCCTACGCATGACACGTATCCACCAATTTTGCTTCGCAGCGTGTGCTCGTTTTAATTTTCTTACTTTTGCATCTGTTATCATAGAGAGCTACAGGGCTACTCATAAGTATTTCATAGTAAGTCAATAAAATCTGACAGTAATAAGTTACTCTTTCACGTAGGAAGTGCAAGCAGGTGACTATATAGTGTCCGTTCATGAGCATAACAGCATTTTTTTTTGGTCATCAGTCTACTGACTGGTTTGATGCGGCCCGCCAAGTATCCTTTCCTGTGCTAACCTCTTCATCTCAGAGTAGCACTTGCAACCTACGTCCTCAATTATTTGCTTGACGTATTCCAATCTCTGTCTTCCTCTACAGTTTTTGCCCTCTACAGCTCCCTCTAGTACCATGGAAGTCATTCCCTCATGTCTTAGCAGATGTCCTATCATCCTGTCCCTTCTCCTTATCAGTGTTTTCCACATATTCCTTTCCTCTCCGATTCTGCGTAGAACCTCCTCATTCCTTACCTTATCAGTCCACCTAATTTTCAACATTCTTCTGTAGCACCACACCTCAAATGCTTAGATTCTCTTCTGTTCCGGTTTTCCCACAGTCCATGTTTCACTACCATACAATGCTGTACTCCAGACGTACATCCACAGAAATTTCTTCCTCAAATTAAGGCCGGTATTTGATATTAGTAGACTTCTCTTGGCCAGAAATGCCTTTTTTGCCATAGCGAGTCTGCTTTTGATGTCTTCCTTGCTCCGTCCGTCATTGGTTATTTTACTGCCTAGGTAGCAGAATTCCTTAACTTCATTGACTTCGTGACCATCAATCCTGATGTTAAGTTTCTCGCTGTTCTCATTTCTACTACTTCTCATTACCCTCGTCTTTCTCCGATTTACTCTCAAACCATACTGTGTACTCATTAGACTGTTCATTCCGTTCAGAAGATCATTTAATTCTTCTTCACTTTCACTCAGGATAGCAATGTCATCAGCGAATCGTATCATTGGTACCCTTTCACCTTGTATTTTAATTCCACTCCTGAACCTTTCTTTCATTTCCAACATTGCTTCCTCGATGTACAGATTGAAGAGTAGGGGCGAAAGGCTACAGCCTTTTCTTCCACCCTTCTTAATACGAGCACTTCGTTCTTGATCGTCCACTCTTATTATTCCCTCTTGGTTGTTGTACATATTGTATATGACCCGTTTCTCCCTATAGGTTACCCCTACTTCTTTCAGAATCTCGAACAGCTTGCACTATTTTATATTGTCGCACGCTTTTTCCAGGTCGACAAATCCTATGAAAATGTCTTGATTTTTCTTTAGTCTTGCTTCCATTATTAGCTGTAACGTCAGAATTGCCTCTCTCGTCCCTTTACTTTTCCTCAGCGACTTCTATTTCTGTATTCCTGATTTTCCCGGAACATGTTTGTACTTCCTCCTTTCATCAATCAACTGAAGTATTTCTTCTGTTACCCATGGTTTCTTTGCAGCTACCTTCTTTGTACCTATGTTTTCCTTCAGAACTTCTATTCCTTATTGCTGTATCTATAGCGTTAGAGAACTTCAAACGTATCTCGTCATTCCTTAGTACTTCCGTATCCCACTTCTTTGCGTATTGATTCTTCCTGACTAATGTCTTGAACTTCAGCCTACTCTTCATCACTACTATATTGTGATCTGAGTCTATGTCTGCTCCTGGGAAAGCCTTACAATCCAGTATCTGATTTCGGAATCTCTGTCTGACCATGATGTAATCAAATTGAAATCTTCCCGTATCTCCCGGCCTTTTCCAAGTATACCTCCTCCTCTTGTGATTCTTGAACAGGGTATTCGCTATTACTAGCTGAAACTTGTTACAGAACTCAATTAGTCTTTCTCCTCTTTCATTCCTTGTCCCAAGCCCATATTCTCCTGTAACATTTTCTTCTACTCCTTCCACTACAACTGCATTCCAGTCGCCCATGACTATTAGATTTTCGTCCCCCTTTACATACTGCATTACCCTTTCAATACCCTCATACACTTTCTCTATCTGTTCATCTTCAGCTTGCGACGTCGGCATGTATACCTGATCGTTGTCGGTGTTGGTCTGCTGTCGATTCTGATTAGAACAACCCGGTCACTGAACTGTTCAGAGTAACACACCCTCTGCCCTACCTTCCTATTCATAACGAATCCTACACCTGTTATACCATTTTCTGCTGCTGTTGATATTAGCCGATACTCATCTGACCAGAAATCCTTGTCTTCCTTCCACTTCACTTCACTGACCCCTACTGTATCTAGATTGAGCCTTTGCATTTCCCTTTTCAGATTTTCTAGTTTCCCTACCACGTTCAAGCTTCTGAAATTCCACGCCCCGACTCGTAGAACGTTATCCTTTCGTAGATTATTCAATCTTTTTCTCATGGTAACCTCCGCCTTGGCAGTCCCCTCCCGGAGACTATTCCGGAATCTTTTGCCAATGGAGAGATCATCATGACACTTCTTCAATTACAGGCCACATGTCATGTGGATACACGTTTCGTGTCTTTAATGCAGTGGTTTCCATTGCCTTCTGCATCCTCATGTCGTTGATCATTGCTGATTCTTCCGCCCTTAGGGGCAATTTCCCACCCCTAGGACAAGAGAGTGCCCTGAACCTCTATCCGCTCCTCCGCCCTCTTTGGCAGGGCCGTTGGCAGAATGAGGCTGACTTCTTATGCCGGAAGTCTTCGGCCGTCAATGCTGATTATTTATCAAAATTTAGGCAGTGGGGGGATCGATCCCGGGATCGAAGACGTTTTGATTATGAATCAAAGACGATACCCCTTTTTTTTTCTTTTTTTTTTTTTGCGTTTTTTTTTCTTTTTTCTTTTTTTTTCTTTTTTTTTTCTTTAACCACTTTTTTTTCTTTTTTTTTTGTTTTTTTATTTTTTTTTCTACCCCTTTTTTTAAAATAAAATGGAACTAAAAAAACAAGTGCCACCGCCACTTTTCATCCTATAACAAAAAAAAAAACGCCACTTCAGGCGTTGGCTCCTGACTAAACCTACCCCAGAGAGCTGCCTATATACCAGGGGAAATATGGGAAATCAAGGTTAGGGCTATCCTTACAAACAAAACAAAATCTTCCTTTTTCTGAATTTTATTTTAATTTTTTTTGTTTTATATTTATTTATTTATTTTATTTTATATTATTTATTTATTTTTTGTGTAATTAATCAGAGGCCTTCTGCGCCCCGCTGGTAATATGTTGAGTCACGTCTTCTCGAAATTGATGAGTTCCGTTCAATTGTTCAGAAATGTTCATTGGTTCAAGCAGGAAACCTTCTCCTCTCTTGGCTTAACACATTCCAGCTGCGAGGCGGCTCGTGGAAAGCACTCCCAAGGAAGTTCGAGAAAAATTGTCTGTATTTTGGGTGACGGACAACGACATAATGACGGTCATTGAGGTATGTCCAAAAATCGAGTACAGAGTTTACAGTTTGTCCAAATAAGTAGTGAATGGCATGTCCGCGAATCCAATTCACAGCATTGGTCTTTGTCCGAGGAAAATAGTCACGTTCCGGAAATAATAATGAAAGGGGAGTAATCCGATCCGGAATGTCCCGCGTTAGAAAAGCCACAATACGTCGAACCAAGTGCCAAACCTCCGCCGCCGGTCCGCAAACAAACCGATGTTCATCATTGTCTGGCACTCCACACGTGGAGCATAGAGGTGATTGGGCGAGGTGGATACGATGAAGGCGAAATTGGTTGATTTGCTTACCATTGACAGTTATGTACCAGACAGATTGAACATTCGTGTCAAGGTAACAGGCGAACACCGTGCGCCATACATGACGCCAGTCAACCTGTGGGAACTTTAGTTCAATCGGGTTAGGAGGACGACCTAATTGGAGGACATTGTATACTGCCTTTGTCTTGAGTAAAAGCTGTCTTGGTAAGGTGAGGCGTAGATAACTGAGTTCCAGAAAGAAGTACCGTATATAATGGAACTGGGCCGGAACATCCGCGATCATCACTGGGGCTGACAGTGAGACCGGCGAGTATGCCGACAGGAGGAGACCAGTGAGGCTCGTTGGGCAACGTGTCCATACCGTCATCTGGGAGCTGACAAATAGGGCGCGAGCTCTATCCGGCACGTGAAACAGACCTATCCCACCTCGTTCACGGGGAAGAGTAAGGGTCGCATAGTTAACTTTGAACAACATCCCAGAGCTGACGAAAGATGCCATCGCTGCCAACATGCGACGTGCCACAGTAAGCGGGAAAGGCAGAACTTGCGCTATATGGGGAACTCGGGATGCGATATATGTATTGACATATCGAGCTCGTTGGAGAATATCTAGGGATCGAAGGCGATGGTCCATAAGACCTGCTCTGATCATTAAAAGGAGGCGTCGGCAGTTGATGGTGGCTGAACGCCGGAGATCAGATGAAAAATCTATTCCCAAACAACGAATGGTATCAACGGTGGTGAGAGGTGTAACGCACTCCACGGGAAGTCCCGTGCCAATGAACATAACTTGTGACTTACGTACGTTTATAGAGCTACCCGACGCCTCACCATAAGTCGCTACCCACGTCAAAACAGCTCGAACTTCGTCGGCATTACGTAAACAGATGACGACATCGTCAGCATAGGCCGTGCAACAGAATCGGTAGCGATCTATGGACAACCCTACCAAACGTTGTCTTAGTCCACATAGCAAGGATTCCAAGGAAAAGGCGTACAAGATTGCTGATAGAGGGCAACCTTGACGTACGGATCGACCTATTATTATCGGTGGAGTGAGTCTGCCATTGTACATAATCCTGGATGAGGCACCCCGCAGAAGGCGCGTCACTACCGTGATAACGGCGACCGGGAAACCCATATGGTGGAGAACGGCCGTAAGGAACGAATGGTCAACCCTATCGAAAGCTTGACTGAAGTCCAAAGACGCAAGTGCCCCAGAGAGGCGTTGTGCCTGGGTAACGGCGATCATATCCCTGTAGCGGCATAAAGCCGTGCGAATATTGTTGTCGCCTCCCAAAGATGCTTGGTCTGGCGACACAACATATCGGGCAACGTTTTTAAGTCGTGCTGCCAAAAGGCGAGTGAAGATTTTCATATCACTGTTAAGGAGGGTGAGGGGCCGATAATCACTGATATTGTTGCCACCGTGCGGTTTATGTACAGGAATAATAATTCCTTCCATGAAAGCGTCCGGCACAGGTACTTCCGGAGACATCAGTTCCCGACAGATGGAGGTGAAGGTGGACTCTAACAAATCACGGAAGGTGCGATAAAATTCGAGGGGAAGACCGTCGGGGCCCGGGGAGCGATTGATGGTTCCTGCCCGGATCGCATCGCGGACTTCCTCATCAGTCACCTCCGACATTAATTCAATCGCCGCATCTCCTGGGATACCACCGAAGTTGAGCTGTGAGACTTCCTCGATCAACTCTGGGGAATGTGGAACCGCGGCGTAGAGCTGCCGGTAGTGGGCGTGAAGCACATTCCCTATGGCAGATTGGGTTACGTAGCGACGCCCGTCTTGATCCGTTAGGACGTGAATCAATTTTCGGCGTCGATTTTGTCGTTCTTGGACGATATGGTACATCGACGGATGTTCATGAGGCATGCGATCAGCAGTACGAGATCGTACTATCGCCCCTTCCAAATGCCGTCGCATGAGATTGGAGATTTGGGCCTTAGCTTGGTTCATCCTTGTATGGCGCTCAGGGGAGGCTGGCATCGTGGAGCATTCTCGTAGGATCCTGTAGTAAAAGTCCATAGTGCTCTTCCTCCAGGCGACAACATCTTTGCCATACCGGATTAAAGTTTTTCGAAGAGCAGGTTTTGCACACTGGATCCACCAGGATATGGTAGACGGATACGTGGGTCGGCGTCTATTACATGTGATCCAAGTGTCTTCTATTAGAAGTCGACAGTCAGGTGAATTAAGAAGTGCCGTGTTCAGTTTCCATAAACCACGTCCGTGCCATACTGCCTGTCTTGTGAGAACAACATCACAGAAGTAAGCCTCATGGTCTGAGAAAGCAACAAGCCAGATTTCAGCCTGTCGAGTGTGTTGAATTAGGGATCGCGAGATGTAGATGCGATCCAGTCGGCTAGAGGAGTGCGCAGTGTGGTACGTAAAACCCAAAAGATCACCGTGAACATGTCTCCACGTGTCGACAAATTGTAGCCGCGTGACGACTGTTTCCAGAGCGGCGCATGGTGAGTGACGCGGCAATTGATCCTGAGGTCGCTGGGTGCAGTTGAAGTCTCCACCCATGATCCAGTCATCGTGTGGTCCCATAAAAAGGGGTGTGACTTCATTCGCGAAGAAGGCATTACGTTCACGACGGTAGCTGGAGCCCGACGGCGCATAAATATTGATGATGCGTACACCAAAGAGAGTAAGGGCCATACCTCTGCCGCTGGGGAGGTATAGGACATCTTCGGCAGAAAGACCTTCGCGTAAGATGATGGCAACACCACTACCGGTGTCCGAAGCGGGAGAAAGATGCACCGTGAAGCCATGTGGTGGTGAAAAATCGGCGACATGCACTTCCTGAAAAAGCGCAATATCTATGTCCGCATCATAAACCATATCGCGGAGCAGCGCTAGTTTGTGGGGCGCACGAATGGTCGCGAGGTTAATCGTTGCGACACGATAATGCTGGTGTTGGAGTCCCACAGGCACAGGCGGGGCTTCTTCTTCAGGAGCGAGAGGTCGTCGATCTAGCCGGTCCGCTGAAGAGGCTGCTATTGTGGAGAGTTTGCGGGCGCGGGCGCAACCGATGGAGGTGCCCCATCATCAGCAGCGTCCACCCCAGTCCCTTCGATCTCCACGTCGTCTGCCCAGGAGACTGATGCTGCGGTAGGGCATCGGCTGTGCACGTCATCCACGTGGAGAGGAGACGTAGTTTTCGTCTCATCGGATAGGCTCTCTTCAACGTCGACCTGTGGGGGCGACGGCGTCAGTAATGAGGGGTGTTCGTTGCCAGTGGTCGCCTGTGGCGGGTCTGTCGCATCAGCCTTTCGGTCATCAAAGATCGGTTTGTCGTCCATCTTCGGGTCTGCATCCCCGGTATCCATCCGTAGAATGGATTCATCAGGGGGTGTACGGCTACGTTTCTTTCTCTTTCGTGTCGACCCTTGTTTTCGAACAAGTCGTTCAGAGTCCGATGGCGGGTGGCTTTCGTCTGACTCCGGACCAGTCTGAAGGAAAGCAGAAGTAGGTACCACACCCGGATCAACGTCCATCTCAGTAGCATTTTCAGTCACAGTGCTGCGATGATTCGGCAGGTTAGGATCTGGCGTCTGGGGCACCTCAGAAGGAATCTCAGGAGCGGGTGTATCTACCTGATCAGACGACGTCAACGGAGCAGGAAGACTCTGTGTAGACGTGCTACCTTCCTGGGCAACCTTGGCGTATGTGACAGGGATCTGAGTCATCACCGCTGGGGACGCTTCCTCGCCGACCGGCGTCTGGATCAGGCGGCGTCGCATGCAGGCGGATCTGACGTGGCCTTCTTGTCCACAACCCGCACATGTTCGGGGTTGGCCGTCGTACATGACAATGGCTCGCACCCCGCCAATGGTCAGGTATGATGGAATATGTTTTTTCAGTTCAATTTTGACCTGACGCACACCATTAAGGACATGGTAGGTCGTGAAGGTTTGCCATTTTTCCTCTACGTAACCGATGACGTTACCGTATGGTTGTAACGCAGAGACAACTTCGTCCTTCGGCACTTCAAAAGGTAGTTCAAACACCCTAATCGTGCGTTGACCGTACTCTGCGAGTTCAAGTGTTACAGCTCCGACGTGACCATCAGAGTATTTGAACTTAAGTCCATTGGCATGGCGGCGAATAACATCTTCACACACCTCGGTGTTTGTCATTTTAATATGAACGACACTACTCGTGATCGAAAAATGGATTCCGATAACGTGGTTAGGATCTAAACGAACTTCTTCACGTATGAACGTTTCAGCTTCATGTGCACGAGGTCGCGCATGTTCAGCTGGGAAGGAAACTTTAAGGGTCGCACGGCGGTAAGCGCTCGACATGTTGTTCACAGTGGACGGACGCAAGCCTGAAAGCTACGACGCGGAAGTAAACAACGCCTGCAGCGGAGCACTGGCCGGCGCGCGGGGCCGTCCGCACGCTGCCACGGCTGAGAGCCGACTGATACCCCTAGACCACGTGGTCACGGCATGACAGACATATAATTGCCTCTTTATCTTAACTCCTTTAAAATTAGTCATGAAAAAGTGGTCCTAACATTTGAAGGGTAGAAATACCAAACTTTGTCATGTTTTTGTAAAATGTGTTTTTGGTGCTTTTGTGTTCTCAGTGCTCCGTCGCATGTCCCTAGACATGATGCAAGTATCAAAACTTGTAGATGATGTTTGAAAAACAAACAACTCGATGGTGCGTGATAATTATATCCAGCAGAGCTTCTTTCTGAAATACTAAGTGCTGCGCACTCCGCAAAACTGACACAATGCTATTGAGTCAGCTGAAGCATTGCGATTCCAATGCTTGCAACTGACTCCTTTGATTTTAAATATGTTGCGTGTGACACTCATCCCCTTCAGATAGCTGGTAAATACTCTTACGTTGAAAATAAGAATGAAAAAATTGCAATGTATTCAGAAGATAAAAGACCATGGCTGATGTGTGCCATGATGCAGTTCTTGTGAAAGACCAGCCATGTTTACGAGATGCAAAACAGAAAGACCTGTTGACGATGTTGCCATTTCTTGGCTCAAATGGCTCTGAGCATTATGGGACTTAACACCTATGGTCATCAGTTCCTGTTCCCATGTGTTCCTCAAAAGCACAGAGAGTTAGTTCTACCATGAACTTCGCAACATCTGAGCCCAAAAATGAAGTGCAAGAAACAGAAGTGAAGACTGAGTTTTTTTCTTTTTTTAAATATCGTTCTTTTCTTGTGAAAACTTTAAAAGATATGAGAAATGGTTAAAAATACAAGAAATGGTTTTTGTTGTCTATAGTTTTACTGGTTAAAACATTATTGCTGTAGTTCTGTACTTGATTATCTGAAAGTAAATTTAGCGCCACAGTATTAATGGCACTTAAAACAAAAGCTTTCTTCTTGACACTTAGTAAAAGTCAGTTCTCTTGTTTGGCACCTAGAACACTCTTAGTAAATTATTTATTTTTAATTTATTCCATAATTATTTTTTTATGCAAATAAGTTATTACAAAAAAGACTGTTTATTGATTCTTCTGACAAATGTGAGAGTTGGCACATAGAACGTGCGATATTTCCATTCTTCATTTGTTTTTACTTACGAGGGAAGTTTTGTAAACCCTTGTCGCCAGTTTTGTAAAGGCCTCGTCGCTACTGCTGTGGAGGCCGACTCGCCACTGTTATCATGGTAGGTAGAGTTCGTGAAACGGCTTCTGGTGCAAAACACCGCTAAGGCACTTTCTCCCTGCCACTCTTACACAGCTATGTCCCAGGGTCACGTGACACGATGGGAGAACGAAGGTTCTACAACACTCCAACAAATTAGTAACAAAGTCACACAAATGAGTTAAAAAGCCTTACTTATCTTTGTCGAATAGTGAAGTTGGTAACACTGCATGTAATGAAACACACAAAAGGCCGTCAATGGCTAAGTGCAAATAATCGTAGGTAAACTTCACAGTACATAGCAAATACAATTTACAACAGCTGTCTGTTGTTCACTTCTAAGAGTTCACTAAACGACGTTCCCTGTCCGTCAGCCCTGGACGACGATCTAAAACGAATTGGGCGAGAGCTTCTCTTCTACTGTATCTTCCGAGCAGGCTTCTGTCCGTTGTCGTCCGGTCATCAGCGGATTGTACTTGGTCGGCAATTGGTCGAGGCGAAGTCGATATCTTTGAGTGTTTGACAACCCTCCTGAACACCATACGAGAACGCCAACTGCGGAACAGCGGCGCTAGGAACTTATTACACAGTGAACGTATTTTGTCAGATGTATCTTATAGTTTATGTTTTATACAATATCTAACGGTGGAGTGGATGTACTTTTATCATGTCTTTTATAAAAAATTAAAAAAAACGTTAGAGTGGGCCCCTAACTTTTAAGAATTCTCAAGGAAGTGTAGAACTGTGTCAGTGCCGTACGGGGCGTAGCCCAACCGGCCAGCCCAGCAGACTACGTCGAGATAACAAAACATTCAGCAAAATTTGCTACGAGAGCTGCAAGGAAGTCAAGTATATGTAAATTACTTACGAATGGATGAGAGTGCGTTTCAGTGTTTGCTCAGTAAAGGGGCTTCTCATATTACAAAGCAGAATACTCACTTGAGAAAACCTCTATGTGCAGAAGACAGGCTAACCATAACACGGCGATTTCTTACTACAGGAGAGAGAGCTACTCTAGCTACCAATACAGCACTCGAATACCAGTGCACATTAACCAAAATAATTACTTGAAGTGATTTATAAATCACTGAAGGAGAAATATCTGAATGTAAATAAATGCCTGTTACACTACATGGGCACTAAGAAATACTTTTATTTTTGAATAATTTAATTAATAGAATTAGTGTTCCAAAAACTACAAAATTACTGAAAAGTACGAAACAGATGAAGCACTATCTAACTTGTGGCATACAGAATTCAAAATTAGACCACGCAGAATTGTTTTATATTAGAGCGTACCCTCCTTCTCTATGCTGCCTTACTGAAAAGCTGCCTGGATGGCTGTAGCTGTCATTGTGGACCTGAAGTCGCCTGCAGCGTATCCCACCGGACTGTCAGCATACGATTAGCAACATGCACTGAGACCTTGCTCAAAGGCCGGCCGCTGTGGCCGAGCGTTTCTAGGCGCTTCAGTCCGGTACCGCGCTGCTGCTACGATCGCAGGTTCGAATCCTGCCTCGGGCATGGATGTCTGTGATGTCCTTAGGTTAGTTAGGTTTAAGTAGTTCTAAGTCTAGGGGAATGATGACCTTAGATGTTAAGTCCTATAGTGCTTAGAGCCATTTGAACCATTTCTCAAGTCCCATAGTGCTTAGAGCCATTTTTGAACCCTTTTCAGCTGTGTATACTAACACACTGCAGACGTCAAATAACTGTAGCGACGCCAGCGCCCCAAGCGGTTACTTTTAACATTGCAGAGAACAGAAGACGAACGACTTTTATGATCAGATCTACGGTGAGGCCTTAGAGGGTTATTTCTTTGGCGAAAGGCGAGATTTGACAACGTTTCCTATTACACTATCAAATTTTCTTGACATAAGTATTTGACATATCAACTTTGATAAATAAATATGGTAATGTAATACCGGCCTAAGAGTGTTTTAAGTTGCAATAAATACGAGGCGTGTTTTTTTAAGTAAGTACCGTTTCGAAATTTAAAAAAAGACGTGCTAAGGTATCTCAATCATTTTATTTTTACATGAAAGCCTGTACCGTAATCTACTTTTTCTACATAATTTCCGTCAATATTGAGGCACTTGTCATAACGTTGTACCAGTTTTTGAATACCCTCGTCATAGAAGTCTGCTGACTGACTTGTTAACCACTGCATCACCACTGTTTTGACTTGGTCATCGTCTTGAAGACGCTGACCGCCCAGGTGTTTCTTCAAGTGCAGGAACAGATGGTAGTCACTGGGCGTAAGATCGGGGCTGTACGGAGGATGATCTAGAGTTTCCCATCGAAAAGATGTGATGAGATCTCTGGTCTGATTCGCCACATGCGGACGGGCATTTTCTTGCAGCAAAACGATGCCCTTGCTCAACTTGCCACGTCTTTTGTTCTGAATTGAACGGCGCAGATTGTGCAGTGTCTTACAGAAAGCTGGTGCATTGATTGTCTCATTACGAGGCAGAAATTCCACAAGCAAAGTCAAAACAGTGGTGATGCAGTGGTTAACAGGTCAGATGGCAGACGTCTATGAGGAGGGTATTAAAAAACTGGTACAATGTTATGACAAGTGCCTCAGTATTGACGGAAATTATGTAGAAAAGTAGATTAAGGTGCAAGCTTTCATGTAAAAATTATTGAGATACTTTAGGACGTCTTTTTTAAATTTCAAAACGGTACTTACTTAAAAAAACACGCCTCGTATATCTCGGCGACCAATTTCGGACTGACTGGTTCGTTCTCAAGCCTGACTTTCCGAGGCTACACTGAAGGTGCCTGGTGTTAATGACAACCATATAAATTGGCAACACATGCATGACACAGTGCCAGTAGATAAATGTCACAACATACACATGAAGTAAATTGCAGAAGGAGGGGGGAGAAAGGAAAGGGAAGGGATTATTGGTATCAGCTGCATCAGAACGTTGTGCGGCTTAAGCGGCGATGACTGAAAATGTGTGCCGGATCACGATTCGAACCAGGGATCTCTTGCTTATTAGGCAGTTGGGTGAACCACTGCGCCACCCGTACACAGTGTTTACCGCAACTACGCGGACTGTTCCGGCCGGCCTCTCGGCCGAGCTACACTCCCAGCTAGCGCCAGCTATCCAGAATCCCTGTCCACGTCATCCATGCTCGCTACTTTCAGATTCGCACAGGAGGTCGAGCGTAACTGTTCATCCTCGCTGAATCCATTGCCCGTAAGGGCGAATGAGTATTATGAACGTGTGGTGTGTGTTCTTTCGACATGTCCGTCAGAACAGACACCACGCATTCACATAAGACACGTATGCTCACTACGCAGGTCCTGACGCAGGGCGCAGTGTTCCCCCTTTCTCTGGACGGACCGCGTGAAACCAGCAGGGTGGTGCAGCCCCGTCTCCTCCTGCGTCCATTAGAGTAATTAGTACGGCCGCGCTATCAGGAGGGAGCGTGTCACGGCTTTATACGCGCCACCATCTTTACGGGGGTCTTTGCCCTAACGGCTAACACTGCGGTCGATGAAGCGTCACTTACTCTGGACAGCGATAACAACGTCTCTGGAGCACTAGTTTTGGAGTGACTACTTCACTCACCAGGATACAGTTAATGCATGGTCTGTTATGACTCAGAAGGTCCCCTGATCCCCATAACCGCCTCTGAGCGTCAACGTAGTACACTACTGGCCATTAAAATTGCTACACCAAGAAAAAATGCAGATGATAAACGGGTATTCATTGGACAAATATATTATACTAGAACTGACATGTCATTACATTTTGACGCAATTTCGGTGCATAGATCCTGAGAAATCAGTACCCAGAACAACCACCTCTGGCCGTAATAACGGCCTTGATACGCCTTGGCATTGAGTCAAACAGAGCTTGGATGGCGTGTACAGGTACAGCTGCCCATGCAGCTTCAACACGATACCACAGTTCATCAAGAGTACTACCTGGCGTATTGGGACAAGCCAGTTGCTCGGCCACCATTGACCAGACGTTTTCAGTTGGTGAGAGATCTGGAGAATGTGCTGGCCATGGCAGCATTCGAACATTTTCTGTATCCAGAAAGGCCCGCACAGGACCTGCAAAATGCGGTCGTGCATTATCCTGCTGAAATGTAGGCTTTCGCAGGGATCGAATAAAGGCCATGGCTCCGGTTACCCTTGACGCTACATCACAGACAGGAGCGCCTGCAATGGTGTACTCAACGACGAACCTGGGTGCCCGAATGGCAAAACGTCATTTTTTCGGATGAATACAGGTTCTGTTTACAACATCATAATGGTCGCATCCGTGTTTGGCGCCATCGCGGTGAACGCACATTGGAAGCGTGTATTCGTCATCGCCATACTGGCATATCTATCAGCCGGCGTGATGGTATGGGGTGCCATTGGTTATACGTCTCGGTCACCTCTTGTTCGCACTGACGGCCACGAATTCATCTCCTGTGCCAGCTTCTTCTCAGAGAACCACTTGCACCCGGCTACTTCAGGTATTTGTTCGATGTATTCCAACTGTATTTCTCCGCAATTTTTAGCCCTTGTAGCTCCCTCAAGTACCATGGAAGTTATTCCTTGATGCCTTAACACATGCCGCATCATCCTATCCCGTCTTCTAATCAACGTTTTTCAACATCATCCTTTCGCCGATTCAGCAAAGAACCTCCTCATCCCTTACGTTATCAGCCTACCTAATTTTCAGTATCCTTCTGTAGCAATATAACACTTCGATCCTCTTCTTTTCCGTTTTTCTCACAATAATTCACAACCATCCAATGATGTGCTCCAAACACTCTCAACAATATCTTCCTGAAATTTGTGGCTATTTGATATTAGAAGAGTTACTTTCAACGGGAAGTCCTCTTTGGCTGTGCTGCCCACTGTTTAGTTTAAGTCCTTCTTTCGTCCGTCGTGGGTTATTTTGCATCCAACGCAACAGAATTTCTCCACTTTGGCTACTTCATAGTCCCCGATTTTGATAATTAAGTTTATCGTTAAACTCATTTCTGTTACTTCCCTTTACTGTCGTCTTTCTTCGCTTTACTCCTGCTTAAGTTCCATACTGATCAGACTGTTTATTCCATGCAATAGGTTCTGTAATTCTTCGTCGCTTTCGCTGAGGATTGCGAAAGACATCTTAGCATTGACACACTTTCACCGTGTATTTTTAATCCCACTCTTGAACCTTTCGTTTATTACTGTCTTTGGTTCTTCGACGTATAGACTGAACAATAAGGAACATAAGACAATATCCCTGAGTTACACCTTTTGTAATCCGAGCAGTTGGTCTTCCACTCCTATTATTCCCTCTTAACTCTTATGCCTACCGTATATTACTCGTCTTTCCGTATATGATACGCCTATGTTCCTGAGAATTTCGAACATCTTGCATCAGTTTACTTTGTCAGTCGCCTTTACTAGGGCGACAATTCCTATAGGAACACAAAACTTGTCAAATAGTGTTCAGTGTCAGTTTCAATAAAAATCTATGCGTAAGTGAGGGCGTCAAGTCAGAGATATTGCAAACTCTAAAGCACTGCCTTTGAGCTTTACACATTCATCGTTAAAACATTATCAGAGATTTAGTACTTTATCCATCCTCAGCAACTGCATAGTTACTGTAAAAAAATCAGCAACCAGTTTCACAAAATAAGTTTTATTTCTTGACCGTATTCACGCTCCTAACGCCGTTCTTCGCATTATTAGCGAGCATGTAAAATAAACAGGTATATGCAGCGCATTACTGTATTCGCAACTTTAGATGCCAAAAAACAAAATCGTATAAAGAAAGCAAACAAGCGCAGACGTTACAAGGACTGGAAATAATCAGCTAACCTTTAGCTGATTAGCTCCAGTCCTTGCTTGATGTCTGCACTAATGATTAGCTGATTAGTTGTAGTTCTTGCACGATGTCTGCACTTGTTAGGTTTCGTTACACCATTTTTTTTTTTTTCATACAGTCGGGACTATAGTATTGAGCTGCATATACGTGTTTATTTTTGATGCTCTTTAATAGTGCCATAATTCTAATCTTCTGAAGGAGGTCACTGGATGCCTCAGACCGGTCAAGAAAGAAATTCTGTTTTCTGCAATTGGTTGCTGATTTTTTTTCAACAATTATCAGAGACGTGTAAATTATAGATTGGAGCGATCAGTCGTCCTTTCTAAATTTTATTGTGCAGATCTAGATTTCGGCTAGAAGCTAGACATTCTCAATGCACTATTATTTTCGCTCAATGCATGTAATGCCAGATGGTCGGACTTCATCCACATTTCATTGAATTCATTGAGTGAAAATAATAGTGCATTGAGACTGGGTAGCTTTAGCCGAGATTTAGATCTGCACAATACAGTTTACAAAGGACGAGTGATCGCTGCAATCTATAATTTACAAGCCAATATAACAGTCGCTGAGTGCAACAGCTTTCTGAATGGAAGGTAACCTGATGAATTATCAGAGATATTACAGCTTTTGCACTCTGTATAGCAACAAATGGTTCAAATGGCTCTGAGCACTATGGGACTTAACATCTGAGGTCATCAGTCCCGTAGAACTTAGAACTACTTAAACCTAACTAACCTAAGGACATCACACACATCCATGCCCGAGGCAGGATTCGGACCTGCGGCTGTAGCGGTCACGCGGTTCCAGACTGTAGCGCCTAGAAGCGCTCGGCCACCACGGCCGGCTGTATAGCAACAAATCACCTTCTATTTTAGTCACGAATTCTTCTTGCTTTACTGAACACAGCCAATGAAATTTCGTTTTTTCCTATCCTTCTGTCCATTGCTGGACGTTGCAGATGATTCTTAGATACCAACACAGTGTATGCGTGATACCCAAAATACACGACCAAAATAAGGCCGAGTCATCGGTAAAACTGCATAAACACGCTGAGGAGAATTCCCTCACAGGTTGTATGCGAGAGACACATTGGAAACCTCGAAAAGTTCGCTAGGTAAGGGCCATAACATGTACGTAGCAAAATAAATGAAAGTAACGGAACGAGGCAGTAGTCGAAAACCCAAATTTATAACTGAGGGAGGTACGAAGCCACGGACGCAGTATTACTAGCGAAACATATCAGCAGCCGCCAAACTAGTGTACGACATCCTGTGTGCACTGCCACTAAAACCTAGATGAAGTGCACGGCAACGGGGGTGCCGGCGTTTATAGGGCAATGCTGAGTAAGTGTAGCTGTCGGTCGAGAGCGTGACTCCCTGTGTGCCATTTCGGCGGTAAACGGCTCGACGGCTGGCGGCTCCTCGAATCAATCTGGCCCTGGGGGGGGCAGCGCCGCTATCTGGGCCTACGGGCAGCAAGGCACCCAGTATATCCCGCCGCGCCATTAGGCGGCCGCGACACGCCACCCGTTTACTGGACGCCGATAAAGGCCGAGCACCGGCGAGGGGCGACCCTCGTTGCCACGGCCGCACTATACCGAGTATAAACCGTCTTCTCACGGGACGTGGAAACGCAAGTGGGCGAGGAGCTGGTGACTTTACACGGCCCGCTACAGCGCGGGGCGTGTGATAATGAACTTCTTTGAGACAGAGAAGTTGCTGTCCATGCATCAGCACGGCTTTAGAAAGCATCGCTCCTGCGAAACGCAACTCGCCCTTTTTTCACATGATATCTTGCGAACCATGGATGAAGGGTATCAGACGGATGCCATATTCCTTGACTTCCGGAAAGCGTTTGACTCGGTGCCCCACTGCAGACTCCTAACTAAGGTACGAGCATATGGGATTGGTTCCTAAGTATGTGAGTGGCTCGAAGACTTCTTAAGTAATAGAACCCAGTACGTTGTCCTCGGTGGTGAGTGTTCATCGGAGGTGAGGGTATCATCTGGAGTGCCCCAGGGAAGTGTGGTAGGTCCGCTGTTGTTTTCTGTCTACGTAAATGATGTTTTGGATAGGGTGGATAGAAATGTGCGGCTGTTTGCTGATGATGCTATGGTGTACGGGAAGGTGTCGTCGTTGAGTGGCTGTAGGAGGATACAAGATGACTTGGACAGGATTTGTGATTGGCAAAGAATGGCAGCTAACTCTAAATATAGATAAATGTAAATTAATGCAGATGCATAGGAAAGAGAATCCTGTAATGTTTGAATACTCCATTAGTAGTGTAGCGCTTGAAACAGCCACGTCGATTAAATATTTGGGCGTAACATTGCAGAGCGATATGAAGTGGGACAAGCATGTAATGGCAGTTGTGGGGAAGGCGGATAGTCGTCTTCGGTTCATTGGTAGAATTTTGGGAAGATGTGGTTCATCTGTAAAGGAGACCGCTGGTGCGACCTATTCTTCAGTACTGCTCGAGCGTTTGGGATCCCTATCAGGTCGGATTGAGGGAGGACATAGAAGCAATTCAGAGGCGGGCTGCTAGATTTGTTACTGTTAGGTTTGATCATCACGCGAGTGCTTCAGGAGCTCGGGTGGGAGTCTCTAGAGGAAAGCAGGCGTTCTTTTCGGGAATCGCTACTGAGTAAATTTGGAGAACCAGCATTTGAGGCTGACTGCAGTACAATTTTACTGCCGCCAACTTACATTTCGCGGAAAGACCACAAAGATAAGATAAGAGAGATTAGGGCTCTTAGAGAGGCATATAGGCAGTCACTTTACCCTCTTTCTGTTGGGGAGTGGAACAGGGGGAGAAGATCCTAGTTGTGGAACGAGGTACTCTCCGCCAAGCACCGTATGGTGGATTGCGGAGTATGTATTTAGATGTAGAATGAAGAATCTGGCATGTCAGATTTGTTGTGACCGTAGAAAAATTTAAGTTTTGTTCTTGCTTTTGTGACCATAATAAGAGTCCAGGCTCCATAGGCAAACAGTCAGCCGACATTAAGGAATAGCCCACCAGGACGTAGGGACAAGATAAGCGGCGGAGGCTGCCAAGTATGGCTTGTTGATCAAATAACTTAGTGTTTGACTTCCCGCCAGAGGAAGCAGCATGAATCCAACTTGCACAATGGAAGACGCAAACACCAGGGCGATAATACAGCAAGAGAGAGAGTGTCAGTCACGTGCGGAAAAGACTCGTGTGGAATCAAATTAAGTTGTGTGCAGCTAGAAACGAAAGTGTCTTGTGGAACCGAAGGCATCCTTGCGCAAGCCGACCAGTTACAAACGAGAATGTCGTGTGGAACCATAGGCATTCTTGTGCAATCCGATCACTTAGAAATGAAAGGGTAGTGTGAAACAAATTTAACTCGTGTGTACCCAAGTACATGAGAAACGAAATAAAAGGCCAGGCAGCGATATAGCTAGCGGCAGAGATTCAGATGCAGATTCAGAGCCAGTGCCGGCAGTTTGGAGGTTCCGCAGCGAGACGCCAGCGGGGCCGAGTAGGCCCATAGCAGCCGATACAGCTGATAAACACTACAACTACGAGAAGACGGTGATAGACTCTGGACACTCAAGAACTGCAGGTCAAGTAGGATTTTTAGAGTTTCATTGGAATAGCGTTGAACAGAGGCTGTAAGTCTTTGTCTCAATTACTTAGAGAGATTTCAGTGCTAACCAAGAACAAGTGATTGCTTTGTACTTGTTTCCTGTGTGTACCGGCAATTAACTTTGAAGTAGCAAGTCCGAATATATAGATTGAATCTTACTAAGGGGTTTATGGTCCAACACCTCACATAAGTATATGTGAGAATAAACTTGATAGAAACTAACCAATCTTTTCTGCCTATTGCAATTCTGTAACCTATTTTCAGGAAACTTATTTGCTTCAAACCAAGGAGATTCTCTCCCTCTCATCTCCGATATAAAGGTTGACAGCAATTTATAACTAACGCTTTGTCGTTAACGTCCCGATTGCGCTACGCAGTTCGCACTTATTTCATTCTGGTATAGTGAGGCTGTGCCGGGACGCGACAGATTTTTGCCACGTGCTAGGAACGTTTTCACCTCAGAAGCAGAACTTCAGAATCGCCGCACTGAATTGAGTTCAATGACATATTTGGTGGGTGTTCTTTCTCATAGAGTACTTGGTACGAACATAAGCCATTTCACAGTATCAGAAAACTGAGGCTCTCGAAAATGAGTCGTTACAGCTACGATTTGTTTCAATAAAATGAGAGGAAATTGCATTTCGGTAGGTAATGACTTCTTGTATTTGATGTTTTCAGTGTTATAACTCGTGTGCTAACAATGTATACTGTTTCAATGCTACGGCGCAATGATGACTATCAAACGCGCGTCTTTTTGGTACAGTTTGCGTATCAAATTATGATATTTGTAATTACAGTCTGTAGACCCGGCACTTAGTGAAACTGTAGCGCAGTTTATAGCGACGTAAGATATGAGCTGTGAAGACAAAGATGGCAGGTTCGCGTCCACCTCCTTCGAAACCTTTTTTTTACCATTTGTTTTCCAAAAGTTTCTGGATCTTTCTTACTCATTTAATAGCAGTATTATCTCAAAACTCAATGTTATTTATTTTGCTGCAATTCTTATTGCGAAGGCCAACGACTGAAATGTTTCCGCAATGGTCATAAATCTTAACGTGAATGCCAGTCTACTATGTTAGAAAGTAAACGCGAAAGCAATTATGAAACGAATCTTGATCTTGAAATCTGTGTGATGAAGGATTATTGAGAGTGTTGATAGTCAATGTAACGTCGAGAATATGGATATAGCAAGCGCAAACTGACTATACAAACACTATACTTTAACTATATTCAATTTAAAACCGAAAGTGGGATGAAAATGGAGTTAATGAATAACTTCGAATAGTATGTATCTCATATCGTGCGTTTTCGTAAATAAATTTTTGATTTGCGAGCCACATAAAGCCGACAACTGCCGCTAGACTGCGCTGAAAGCGTGATTCATATCAACCAGTTCGCCACTTCGTCCCGTGGGACGTCGGCTTAAACTCTGTCGTATCGATTAAAGTTGCAACAGCGAGACCAAATATAAAAAAAATAACGTACGAGTCACAAAACGTAAGTTTTTTTTATTTTATACGCGTATCATAGACTTTGCTCCATCATCATGTGGGAGATGAGTCGTTTAGCTCAGGTGCATTACTCCCAGGATATCAATGACGTAAAAGTATCTACTGTCCTGTGCACCTTTGTTGTGTACTTTTCTCGGGAACATCACGCTTGAACTTTAGACATTCACTGTTCACGGACTTTACCCGAGGTGGAAAACATGCTGGCCCCGGCCAGTAGTCGTACACCTTGTTTATCGAGGTAGGTAAGGACAGTAAGTGCAACATGCGGTCATGCGTTATCTTGTTGAAAAATAACGTCATGGAGATCTGGAAGACAAGACTCAGGCACTGGGCTTACCGCGTCGAAAAGTCATAGATTCTGTCCAAATTAACAGATGATCGTGATGTGTACCCACTCCATACCATGGGCCAATATGACGATGACGAATGCTGTGTGGCAACGTTGGTTCTGATACGCAGAACCAGGACTCGCCAGAAGAGACGATGTGGTGTCAGTACTCTGGCCAGTGCTGCCGTTGGACGCACCACTGTGGATGCGCAAATCTGCTTCCGCGTCAAGGGAAGCCGCGCCATTGCACGTTGTGCGTACAGTCCATAGTGTTTCAGACGTCATCACACTGTCTGTATGGATACTTGTCTTGCTGTAAACAAACCCACTTCCCAACTCGGGGTACGTGGCGTGGCAGTAGGATTCTGCACGGCCGAGCGAACCTGTCTGTCCTCTCGGCTGCTAGTCGTACGGGGCTGTAGAGCTGCTGCTTGGCATTGATTCCATATTCCTATGACAGACGTGGGATCCTAACATGGCGAGCACCACTATCACGAAAAAAAAAAAACCACAATATCCTGCTGCTGTTGAATTACAATTAGTGCTGGTGGTATGGCGATTCAGAATCAGAGGATCGCAGCTGAATATGAGGAGAGTTAGTAATCACTGCGACTACGGCTCGCTTCTCTCTGCTACCACAGATGTCACGCATTCGTCGTCATTTTTCAGGGAGTAGCGGGACGTGTAAAGGGCCTAGTTATGTCTTGCCGCGTCAAAACAAAATACAGAATTTCTGAAGTGTCAATCAACTTGGCGTCTTTAAGTGATGTCGTCTCAGCACAGAAGTAGCACGTGGGTGTGTAGTCCTCTGCCTTTGCTGTGAGGCTGTAATGGAATCACCAAGAAGCAGACTGACGCTCTCTCTCTTACTGAAATAGTAAGTTCCGAAGTTTATAGCGCTGCCAGCTATTTTTTACGCCTGCAGGGATCACACAAGAAGTTAGTAATCTCTCTTATTAGTTAAAACACAGTTCTTTCTCATTTTCCAATGGAGTGGTACGTATTAATAACATTTCACAAGCTTCATTACCCTGTTCGAAACGCTATCATAGTCCGCTCTGCTCGTAGCTTAGCGATCATAACTCTTTCAGACCTGAATTCTGTCCGCAGGAAGAAAAAATTTTCTTTGTGGTCTAATGCTCTCAGGTGATCTTTCAACGATTTTGGATGCATGACTTATACAAATATATGTACCAATGTTCTATGCATACGTTATACACATGGAAGTTTTTATGGACTAAAATAATTTTAAACTATTCACTCCTGTAATAAATAAAAAAGATAATTCAGTAACTACCATGTCAAATAACAATAACAGCATTCAGTTACACAGTGAAGTATAACTAACCAACAACTTCCCTGAATTCTGGAGGTCGCAAGCTACTGCGCGTTCCTTTATTCACTTGTTGATATTTTTACAGTGATGCCCAGCAGGTGGGAGCACTTGTGCCTGATGAAAAGACTGAACATTCACAGATGTGTACATCAGATTTCCATTGACGAAAATATTTCTGTTTCAGCTAATTCAGACTAAAAATTGACGTAAAAAATTGTAGCCAACGGATCTCAGAGGGTTAGACGGGCACTGCAATCCATCCACCATTCAATAAACTGTTTGGCCAAAACAACTCCGGTAATCGGTATTCCGCACGAAACAGATAACATATGAAGTGATTCGGCGCCTACTAGTTACTCAGATGTTTTCTGAAAGTTGATAACACAATGTTTTAATTTTATAATAGTACAGTAGTCAGAGATCCTCCCATGTCATTATGAACAAAGGCTGTTAATTTGGCAGTACCTTATTAAAGCCGCGCGGGTTTAGCCGAGCAGTCTATGGCGCAGCAGTCATGGACTCTGCGGCTGGTCCCGGCGGAGGTTCGAGTCCTCCCTCGGGCATGGGTGTGTGTGTGTTTGTCCTTAGGATAATTTAGGTTAAGTAGTGTGTAAGCTTAGGGACTGATGACCTTAGAAGTTAAGTCCCATAGGATTTCACACACATTTGAACATTTTGACTTAATGAAAGAAAATAAGAGTTCAGGTGCGCAAACCAGAGGGTGATCCCGCCATCTTTTATTACAGCAGCCAATCAGAATACAAGACGATTCCGTTGGCGCCCCAGGACTGCTATAACCGGGTAGTAGCGTATGTCATTCGTACTACACTTATGACGTCATGCGTTAGCCTCGTGATGACTGGGTGTTGTGTGATGTCCTTAGGTTAGTTAGGTTTAAGTAGTTCTAAGTTCTAGGCGACTGATGACCATAGATGTTAAGTCCCATAGTGCTCAGAGCCATTTGAACCATTTGAACGTCGTGCGTTAGCTACTGTACGTTCGGTCAACTGAGATGCGACATGTGCAAATAGCTGTGACTTCAAGAGCCACCAGATACGTTACAGTAGACGTTTCTCGTTCTTACACGAGCCGCAGCACGATTTTCTCACAAGCTACCAGCTTGCAAATGTAGTTTCTGAATGAGAAATCCGCTGCGTCATCTTTCCCTATATAAAAAATGAGAGCGTACTCCTAACTGCTGTGTGCGCTTGATTCTTAATGCTATCAATTAGATATCCAAACATGTAGTACACATCCTGACAATTTGATATCTGCTGCATTTTGCCTATTGACCTGCCGTGTTGACGGAGTGATCTTTATTGTGCTCTGGTTCGAATCCAGAAAGCGGTCACATCATAGCCCATTGTTCGCAGCCACTGACGAAGACGTTCAGATCAGTCGTGTAAGTGTTGCGTGGAAAAATGGATTCGTCAGTCCATCGGACACTTGATGATTACCGAACGTCACAGTTAAGTAAAATGAACTGGTCGTATGGCGCTGATGGCTGGGAATCCCCAAGCTGAAGTTCGGCCGCCGAATCGCAGGTCTTTCTAGATGAAGCAACATTGGGTGACGTGCGCGCGGATGATGATGAACGTATGGGAAGACAACGAGTCATCAAGTCCCCGAGCGGAGAAAATTTCCTACACCACCGGGAATCGAATCTGGGTCCGTTGCATGGCAGTCAGACGTGCTGACCACTCAGCTAAGGGGGGCGGACATCGTCATATAGCCTAATTGTGCTACTATCTATAAGAAATACGACTGATCCTACTGAAACAAAAGGCTGTTTTCTTGTCCGAGTAATGTCAAAACAGTCTTCTACTCTCAAGCTTATACTGACTAGCTTATTAGTTCCTTTTAGTTTTACAAAGTCATTGAAATCGAGAGTCGAACAGTGTAGCGCAGTTGGCAGTGGAATACCGTGCGTCGATATGGTTGCACGAGTGTTGGGCACAAACGGTGGCTTCCGTGTTTTAACCCCACGTCGCTCCCCAGTTGCGCCGTTTCCCTGGCGGAAATGGAATCGCCCGTTTTTGATAGAAACCTCCCGGCTTCCGGTAAAGAGCGGCATCCGGGCGCCCCTTCCATATCTGCCACGCCCGCTATTACCGGCGACTGTAAATCACGTGAATTAGATTACTGTAGGCGGGCGCGGGCCCAGCCGTGCTATTGGCCGGGCATCGCGTCGCCTCTGCGCGCTGTGTCCGTGCCGATGTATTAGCGCCTAATAGCGAGCAGTGCAGCGCCTGCCGAATGCTAAATTAATGGGAGCAGCCACAAAGCCGCTCGACTCGATGGACCGGATAACAGAATTATGACTGTAATTTATCTGCGCCGAGCGCAGCTTGCCAGCGCTTTCACCGACTATTGGAAGTCGGCACCGGCAGCCAGCCGAAACCGCGTGCCATCCCCATTGATCATCAGGGGTGAGGTTGGTCCATTCGAGCATCCGACATGGGATGAAATTTAAAGCTGTCGTCAACTCGAATATTGTATTCAACACTGTAGTAGAATTACTATGTACAGTAGTGGACAAAAACATTGACCACGTGCTTGATAACATAGTGATTCCTTTGGAACGCAGTGCACCAGCGAAACAATTTGAATTCGACTTTTGTATGCTTCCGGAGGTGTGTAGCACCGGGTGTTTAAGCACAGGTCACAGAGTTGCCGTTAATTTTGGGTCGTTGTTTGTGGGTGCGGAGCTGCGCCCAGTATTGCCCCAGATGTGTTACATCGCATTGCCATCAGGCGAATTTGGTGGCTAAGACCCCAGCGTGAGTTTGATATTAAATTTATCAAATTACTGTAGCACGATTCTGGCCTTGTGACAGGAACAGTTATCTTGCTGGAGTACGCCATAGCCACTGGGGAAGACATCAAGCATGAGGGGAGGCATGTGGTCCGCAATAATGTTCATGCAGCCCACGGATGTCACGTTGCCTTGAACAAATGGTTCAAATGGCTCTGAGCACTATGGGACTTAACTGCTGAGGTCATCAGTCCCCTAGAACTTAGAACTACTTAAACCTAACTAACCTAAGAACATCACACACATCCATGCCCGAGGCAGGATTCGAACCTGCGACCGTAGCACCTAGAACCGCTCGTCCACAACGGCCGGCTGCCTTGAACACCACAGGTCCCATGGAAGTCCTGGTGAATGTGGTCCATAGAATAATACTGCGTCCGGGTTGCTGTGCATGTTTCGAACAGCCGTTCGCCCGGATGATGCCGTAACCAGACGTGATCGTCGAACTGCTGAAGCAAAAAAACGTCATTCATTCGACCAGGCGATACGTTTCCGTTGATCGCGATGACCCTGCGCCCTCTGCAGTTACTATTGACCATGTCGTTGCGTCTACATAGGAACACGTAGGGGTCGTTTACTGGAGAACCCCATGTTCAGCGCGGCGAACGATGTTCTCAGAAACACTTGTGCCCCGAGCAGCACTTCACTCTATCGCTAGTTCTTCCACAGATCGCCACCTACACTGTTCCACAGAGCAGGCAGTCTTCGGTCTCCATTTTCTGTGATGACGTGTGACGTGCAATTCTTGCCGCCTATCCTATTCCACAGAGCAGGCAGTCTTCGATCTCCATGTTCTGTCATGACGTGTGACGTGCAGTTCTTGCCGCCTTTTGTGGTTTCAGCTTCCTTCAGCCAGTTTCCATAGATATGACGTCAGCACGCGAAAAGTCGAACAGCTTCGCTATTTCTGGAAGGTTCATTTGCAGGCGCTGGACCATAGCAGTCTGCAAGTTCCTTATTTCAGTAGGTTTTCCCGCATTGACGGCTTATCGTCGATAGTTATTCCCCATTCGTGTCTGCTCCTTTTATATAGTTCACCTTCCGCGTCACGTGCCTACAACGCCACCACGTGGCATTCCTGTTTTGGAGGTAGTCCGTCCTTCCTTTCCTCCTACTTTTCCGTTGGTATACCTAGCCAATTTAGGGAGATACCCAGTTGGACGTGGAAGCCGAACCACGGCGCAATTTGGCATGGCATTTTACACATCAGAAAATCATTGCCAGAGGTGATACAAGCGATTAATGACAGAAAAAATCTTTGGACCGACCGAAAATTGCACCCTAGACCTCTGTATTTCTAGCCTGACACATACCCTCTGAGCCAGTCACAAGCGACTGGATTCGCAATCGGGAAGACGGCTGTTCAAATCCGCCGTCTGGCAATACAGGTTTCGTTTTCCACGGTTTCCCTAAATTGTGCAGTAACATTGTCTCTAAGCGCAGAAATTTTGTAGCAGCTTTCGACATGTACGACCATTATCTGGTATCTTTCGAAAAGACAAAAACACCGTGCAAAATTATAATAGGAACATTACAATAGGATACATTACTGGAAGTAGCACGTATGTAACTTATATGAGAAGCAGCTAAGAGGCAACATTCTACAGTACTCAATAAAATATAAACAGTTTGTTGTCGACGTAGGCACCGTCAAAAGAAGTAAAAACATAATAAAACTGTGATAAACAATTACATTTGTCCATAATGTCATGTCACTGTCAGCATACATGCTTCCTACCACGATGCAAGCAACGAAGAGGCTTAGCCGTTGAGTGTCGCTTCGTGCACTTGAACTGTACAGTCATTTTTTACGAAAACATTGACAAGAACAGTAAAATTCTGCATAATCAAATAAACAGAGTTAATAATAAAACAAAAAATAGAATTTGGACAATACACGACGGTTGCCCAGAAAGTAATGTACCGCAGTTTTTTCCTTCAAAAATTCTTTATTGAACATAATGAGAATTACTCACACGAAACAATGGGTTTTATCTATACACCTTGTTTTTACACGTAATCTCCATTCTGTTTTATGGCCTTCCTCCAGTGCGAAACAAGGACGTGTATCCCTTTCGGTAACAATACTTGTCCTGGTGGCGGAGCCAGTGCTTCCCTGTGTGAATCACGTCCTCATCGTCCTCAAAATGTCTTCCACGAGTGGCATCCTTTAACGCCGCAAACAAGCGGAAGCCCGAGGGGGCTAGGTCAGGTGTGCCAGGTGTGATGACAGCCATGGATGATCCCCTGACCGCTGCAAATCGTGGAGCTCCGCCGAACCACCACCTGATGACCTCACCCTCCGTGCCCAGCATCTAATAGTACTTCTGTCGACAGCAGATGCTCCATAGACTTTGCACAAGCGTTTGTGAATATTCCCCACAGTTTGTTTCTCAGCAGTGAAAAATTCAATGGCGGCACCTACAGACGCATTTTGAAACTGGCCTCTAGCTATGCTATCTGTCTGGAAAAAAAAATGCGGTGCGTTAGTTTGTGGGAAACCGTCGTAACCTTTTTTGGACATTAACGTGGTAAAATATTAGCTATAATTTTAAAATGTCTCCTCGCATAGAAGCTTTACGACATGTAATACTACAAAGTGCTTTGGAAGCAGTGTAACAAACAGGACACAATGAAAGCGCGAAAAGAAAGCCAAGAACATGAAGAAAAAGCATCGCTGATACCATTCAACACATCGACGGGCCCCCCAGGGGGTCCACAACTCTTTTTGTGGATACGTGCGTAGCGAGTACGGGACCCCGAGCTAATGTGGCCCTCCTCCCTTTCCAGGCTGCATACCCTCCCTTTCCGCATTCTTCCCCGTCCCTTATCTTCGCCCCCCTCCCTCACCCCTAGCTCTTTCCTTCCCTTTCTCCCCCTCTGGGAGTATGGTTTGTGCCTACGTCCGGAGACGGACGCTCGAAACTGTTACAATTTCCTTGCTTTCTATACTTGCCAGTCTTCGTTCTTCCTCTGTCCTTCTCTTTTCCTTCCCTCTTCTCTTTGCCCTTTTCTCCGCTTCGGCGTTTGAGACCCCTCTTCTTTCCTTTCCCTTTCTCTTTTTCCTCCCTGTGCGTGTCTGAAGGCCGACCCACGCACTTCCATGCGTAGCCGGTGACGGGGTAACGCGTAATTCCCCGCCCCGGGTAGACAGGTAGGACACGTACGTACCCCCTGGTAATGGCCAGGCCCATGGAGGGGTGATTACCCGAGCTGATACCTCCCGAAAGTGCCGATTGGTCCCTCCGTCCGTTTGTCGGGAGGTGTGACCTGAAGTGTGAACAATCATCTAAGGCGGGAGTGCCCCCACAAGGGAGGAGCGCGCCATCGGAGACGCCGGTAATCATGGGGGATTCTTCCGCAATGGTTTCCTCACCTTCCACTATGTCTGCTCACAAGCGTAAGTTCACTGAGTCTCAGCCACAGACAGTTCTTCCATCGTTGCCACAGTTCCTTGTTGTTTCTCGGTCTGACGAAGGTCACGACTTCTCCACTGTCAACCCTTTCATTATTCAGAAAGGTGTCGACGCAATTGCAGGTCCTGTAAAGTCTTGTTCCAGATTACGGAATGGCACCCTGTTGTTAGAAACAGTCAGTGCCCTCCAGGCACAAAAATTGCTGCGTACCTCACTACTACACACCTTCCCTGTCCGGGTGGAACCGCACCGTACATTAAATTCCTCGCGTGGAGTCGTTTATACACGCTCCCTCGATGGATTGTCTGACGAAGAAATTCAGCACTACCTGTCTGACCAGGGCGTGACGGCTGTTCATAGGGTTATGAAAAGGGTTGACACGAACATCATTCCAACCCGCACTGTCTTCTTGACCTTTGACAAAGTTCCACTCCCATCGAAAAGCAAAGCAGGCTATGAGATAATTTCCGTTCGCCCTTACATCCCAAACCCTACGCGTTGCTATTGGTGTCAGCGGTTCAATCACACCAGCCAGTCCTGTTCCAATCCGGCCAAATGTGTTACATGTGGCAAGGATGCCCATGAGGGTGCTTGTCCACCTCCATCCCCTCGCTGCATCAACTGTATGGGTGACCACGCTGCTTCCTCTCGAGATTGCCCCGTTTTTAAGGACGAAAAGCTCATCCAGGAAATTAGGGTGAAGGAAAAGGTGTCGACCTTTGCTGCTCGAAAATTATTCGCCAGTCGAAAGCCCACCGTGCCTTAGACAGGAAAATACAGCACTGTCCTTGCTTCTCCTTGGCCAACAAAGGAGGCGACCACGCAGACTTGCGACCTCACTTTTAGTGCCACGGTCGTCAGATCGGCCAGCGCCAAGATCGCCCGTTCAACCTCACCACTTTCGCCTGCCCACTCTCTGGCTCACCCTTCATCGGGTTCTGCTAAATCTCGAGCCCAAAAGTCAGACACCAAGACTTCGAAAAAAGAGCATAGTCGTGAAGAGTTTTTACGTACCGCAACTTCCCAACCATCGGTTCCTCCTTCATCTAAACATCATACTTCCAAGAAGGCTACAAAGAAACCCAGTTCCTCTCCTTCTCCACCAAGGCGTGTCCCATCTACAGCACCACCTGGCGGAAATCGCCCTCGGCCGTCTTCTGTGTCGCCGAGGCGCACTGCTGGCCGCCGATCAACCGGCCGATCGCTGGTGGCAGGAGCTGCTCCTGACCAACCTATGGATCAGGATCTTCTGCCTTCGGCTGAATGCCATTCCATGCTGTCGGTCGCAAGCTCTGAGCAGTCGTTGAGTTGACAGCGACGTTGGTCACATTCCTCCATTTTCTGTTCACCCTTTGTCCATTATCCACTGGAATATCCGCGGTATTCGAGCCAATCGGGATGAATTGTCGATTCTCTTACGATCCTATTCGCCGGTCATCTTTTGTCTTCAGGAAACAAAGCTGCGTCCCCATGACCGCTTTGTTCTCCCTCATTTTCAGTCCGTCCGATATGCTCTCCCCTCTGTTGAAGGCACTCCAGCCCATGGTGGACTCATGATTCTTCTCCATGAAACTCTCCATTATCACCCAATCCCCTTAAACACTTCCTTCCAAGCTGTCGCCGTCCGTCTTTCCCTTTCCGGATACACGTTCTCTCTTTGTACTGTATACATTCCATCGTCCACACCAATGGCACGAGCTGATCTCCTTCATCTTCTTGGTCAGCTTCCACCCCCCTATTTGCTGGTTGGGGACTTCAATGCCCATCACCCGCTTTGGGGATCTCCACATCCTTGTCCACGTGGCTCACTATTGCTAGACGTCTTCCACCAAGCGGATCTAGTTTGCCTCAACACTGGGGTCCCTACATTTTTGTCTGCCTCCACGACAAATTTATCTCATTTGGACCTTGCGGTCGGTACTGTTCCGCTAGCTCGGCGCTTGGAATGGTTCGCCCTTGATGATACACACTCGAGTGACCACTTTCCATGTGTCCTTAGACTGCAGCCTCAACAGCCATATATGCGCCCGCGACGCTGGAAGTTTGGCCAAGCCGACTGGACACTTTTTTCGTCTCTAGCGAAATTCGATGACCGTCACTTTCCCAGCGTCGACGATGAGGTCACACATATTACCGACGTTATTCTTACAGCTGCGGAATGTTCAATACCACGCACCTCCGAATTGCCCCGGCGCCCCCCAGTTCCTTGGTGGAACGAGGCATGCCGTGATGCAATACGTGAGCGGCGACGTGCTCTCCGCGTTTTCCGCCACCATCCTACTTTGGCCAACTGTCTCCGCTATAAGCAGTTCCGAGCGCGATGCCGTCGTGTCATCCGCGATAGCAAGAAGGCAAGCTGGAAATTCTTTATTGGCTCATTTAACACCTTCACTCCCTCCTCGGAAGTTTGGAGTCGGCGTCGGCGGTTCTCAGGCACGCCTAGTTTCTCCCCGGTCTCTGGGCTCACTGTCGCATTAATGGACCCCGTCGCAATTTCTAACTCGTTGGGTCAGCACTTTGCTGAGATTTCGAGCTCTTCAAATTACCCGCCAGCGTTTCTGCCGAAGAAACGTGCAGCGGAAGTGCGACCTCCTGCTTTCTCCTCTCAAAATCGCGAAAGCTACAATACCGTTTTCTCCATGCGGGAACTCCAACATGCACTCTCTTCTTCTCGCTCCTCCGCCCCAGGACCGGATGGTATCCACGTCCGAATGTTGCTGCATTTATCAACCCATAGTCTGCGTTACCTCCTTCGCCTTTATAATCGAATTTGGACCGACAGTACTTTTCCCAGGCGATGGCGGGAAGCTATCGTCGTTCCTGTTCCGAAACCTGGAAAGGACAAACATCTCCCCTCTAGCTATCGCCCCATTTCTCTCACGAGTAGTGTCTGTAAGGTTTTGGAGCGTATGGTGAATTACCGTTTAGCGTGGTGGCTGGAATCCCGCAGTCTTTTAACACCTGCCCAATGCGGATTCCGAAAGCATCGTTCTGCAGTTGACCATCTTGTTGCTCTCTCCACTTATATCATGAACAATTTTCTCCGGAAACGCCAAACAGTAGCAATATTTTTTGATCTGGAGAGAGCATACGATACCTGTTGGAGGACAGGCATCCTCTGCACACTGTTCTCTTGGGGCTTTTGAGGCCGGCTGCCCCTTTTTCTTCACGAATTTATGGCAGAGCGCACATTTAGAGTGTGGGTGAACACCACTCTCCCCCGTACTTTCTCCCAAGAAAACGGGGTAGCCCAGGGCTCCGTGCTGAGTGTTGTACTGTTTGCCATTGCCATAAATCCAATTATGGATTGTCTCCTTCCTGATGTCTCGGGCTCCCTCTTTGTGGACGATTTTGCGATCTACTACAGCTCTCAACGGACCAGCCTTCTTGAACGACGTCTTCAAGGATGTCTCGATCGCCTCCACTCTTGGAGCATCGAAACCGGCTTCAGTTTTTCTCCCAGTAAGACCGTTTGTGTTAATTTTTGGCGACGTAAGGAGTTTCTTCCGCCCTCCTTACATCTAGGTCCTGTCAACCTTCCGTTTTCAAACGTCGCTAAATTCTTGGGTCTTATGTTTGACAGAAAACTGTGCTGGTCCTCCCACGTTTCCTATCTTTCGGCTCGCTGTCTGCGATCCCTTAACACCCTCCGTGTCCTTAATGGTACCTCCTGGGGAGCGGACCGAGTGGTCCTTCTCCGCCTCTATCGCGCCTTAGTGCGCTCGAAATCAGGGCTATGGAAGCGTAGTCTACTCCTCTGCTCGGCCGTCTATTCTTCGGCGTCTCTATCCACCACCGTGGATTACGTTTAGTGTCTGGAGCTTTTTACACCAGCCCTGTGGAGAGCCTTTATGCTGAGACTGCTGAACTTCCGCTGTCCAATCGGCGAGCAGTCCTTCTGAGTCGTTATGCTAGCCATCTGTCTTCCATGCCTGCTAATCCAGCCCATGACCTTTTTTTCGACGCCTCCTTTGATGTAGGGTATGCAGGCCGCTCCTCCTCCCTACTACCGCCGGGAGTCCGCTTCCGTCAACTGCTCCATTCTCTTTTCTTCCGCTTTCCTAAAACCTTCCTGACTTGGGGTACAGCACCGGATCTGCCTGCTCCGTGACCTTTGTCGATTTCCCAAGGATGGTACCCCTTCACTTGTTTATCGTCGGGCATTTGCTGCTCTATGTGCACAAATGACGGACGCCACATTTATTTACACCGACGGCTCGAAAACATCGTTAGGTGTAGGGAGTGCCTATATTGTTGGCGACACCCCAAATCACTTTCGGCTTCCCGACCAGTGTTCAGTTTATACTGCGGAGCTTTACGCTGTTCTCCAGGCTGTCCACTACATCCGCCGCCACCAGCGGATACAGTATGTTATTTGCTCAGATTCTCTCAGCTCTCTCCTCAGTCTCCAATCTCTTTACCCTGTCCACCCTCTGGTCCACCGGATTCGGGACTGTCTGCGCTTGCTCCACATGGGGGGCGTTTCGGTGGCGTTCCTCTGGCTCCCGGGACACGCTGGTATCTGTGGGAATGAGGCGGCCGATACGGCGGCCAAGGCTGCAGTCTCTCTTCTTCGGCCAGCTATTCAGTCGATTCCCTTCACCGATGTACGGAGCGCTTTAAGTCGTCGAGTTGTTCTTTTATGGTACGCACATTGGTCGACACTTCCCCATAGTAAATTGCGGGACGTGAAAACTCTTCCTTGTGCTTGGACCTCTTCCTCCCGAACGCGTCGTCGGGAGGAGGTAATTTTAACTAGACTCCGGATAGGGCACTGTCTTTTTAGCCATCGAAATCTTTTAAGCGGCGATCCTCCGCCACTCTGTCCCCACTGCTCTCAGCTGTGGACGGTAAGACACCTTTTAATTGAGTGCCCCTATTTTAATCCGTTACGCTCCCGTCTACAGCTATCGCCTGATATATCGTCGATTTTAGCAGACGACACGCGCTCAGCCGACCGCGTTCTCAAGTTTATTAGTGCCAGTGAAATGACGTCAGTCATTTGAAGCTTTTTTTGGGGACGACCAACCCCTTTCTGTAGTGGATTTTTAAGCCTTCCTTCTGCTTTTAGTTTCTCCAATTTTATGACTTTCGTTCCCATTGCTGCTGGTTTTCAATTTCGGTTTTTTACTGTTTCCTAAGTCACGGACCGGGCGCTAATGACCATAGCAGTTTTGCGCCCTAAAACCAAAACAAACAATAAAAAAACATCGACGGGCGGGTGGCGTTTGGCTGGAGACAGAAATCAAAAGGAATTCCATCAAAAAGTCAAAATATACTAGGATTACAACAACCTGTCTTAACAATGAGAAACAAGCATTAAGTGTAAATTCTTTTTGTGCAGACATAATTTTGTTAGTTTGGTTTTCCCTATAACCGTAGCTCTATTTCTTGTGAGTTCTTTTACGCAACATGTATGACATGCATGTTGTTCAACCTTCAATTGTCAGGCGATTGCCATAACAGACTTAAGCAATTTAAGTGTCGCTATTTCTCCTCTTTAAGTTCTTCTTACCATTGTCAAAAGTCTGTTACTTTCACTGAGCTACAAAATGTGAAGTTGTGTGGCATTTAATTACGTATATGGCGCAGATTTGGAGGTTGGAATATTTACGCTGTCACGTTTTTTAGACATTAACCTCTTGTTGATATTAATATTGAAGAGAACTAGATCAATGACCCCTAAGATAGTGGAAGATATTAACCGTCACGATGTTGAAAGAAACATAGTAGTACTATGTTAGTGTGCATTTGCACAAGCAAGTAACAACGATATCATGATTTCGGGCAGCGATTTTAGAACCCATTCTTCCTTTCCTGTTTCAGACCGCTGTTTCGACAGACAAAAATCAAACCTTGACATTAGTAACGTAAACCTTTTCATTGACCCATTTCTCTGCATAAAACGCCTCTCCTACGCATAAAATGTACTAAATGGAAACCAGAAACACTCTTAACGCGTTTCCGTATGTTGAAATTCCACTACTTCTGCCCAGAACAAATGTGGGTGACTTTGGAGGCATCTGCAGTACATGCGAACAAATAATGGACTTTTTATGCTGTTCCAGAAATTCGGCACTTTTGTGTGAATATGCTTCGTTTTGGTGGCTTGACCTTGAGTTGCGTCCTTTGGCTTGCTCTCACGTTGCACTCATATGAAGTGCATACTCGTAAGCACAATAGAACAGGTCAGTCTTACAGTAATGTGATCGCTTGTGTGTTAAATATCACAAGAAAAAACGCATTCATGTGTAAAATATGTCTGACATCGTTAATGGATGTGCAAAAATAGTTGCTAAACAATACATCGCTAGCAGGGTACCGGTATGTGTAACGTTAAGCCTTTTGTCATTTACGAAACGCCGCACTAAAGAACTTTTAACGGTTAATTTTTGGCACTTCTAAATGGCTACGTGTGTTTTGTTCACCTTTAAAGCCGTAATACCTTAGCGCCGTTAAGTAAGTCACGAGGACTCTCCGGAGCTGCTATTTGGAGCTGTCCGAACCGGAAGTAATTCATTAGCGCGGTTGATAAAGACATCACTGAAGGCATGTTATGTGGCCCGGGGCATTTGGCTGATAATCGATTCGACGCCCACCCGAGTGTTTAGCGCTCCATTGGGGAATAAGTTCTTAGTGGGTATACAGACGTCATCGGCAGATTACATGAACGCAGGCTTTTAGTGCTGGAGTGTTTCCTAATTTCCTAACACAACAAAAGTTAATAACTGCCATAAAAGAAGAGCTTCAGACCTTTTCCTATGAGATATTGTAACCTAATCAACATACGGATTTCCTAGACAGTTCTTTTTTGGTAAGTGGAGGGCCAACAAGATATTTGTAAATGACAAATACTCCAGAAGTATCAAATAATTATAGGATTCGTTATCAATCAATCTGTATACTGTGATGGATATGTTTAGAATGTTGACGCGCATTGCAATTTATTTTTCTTCAAGTAATACAACATATTAATACTAGACGATTCGTACTGTGGGGAATGCCCAAACCATACAAGAGGTAACGTCCATTTTTCAAAAAAATATTTTATTCAGCAAATTTCTGAAAACTAAAGCGATATTTTACAAGATTACGTCTGCGCCAAACACAAACGCGATGATTGGGCAGAAGCCATAGCACACGAAACACTGGTGTTACGCTCTTGGAAGTACGTCCTACTTATGTATTAGATATCTTATTACTAAGTTACGTTAAACGAAACTTTACGATATTCAAATGTATTAAAAGCCATCGACGGTTTCTTAACCACGCTTTAGCTACGTAGTTTTTATTTCAACAATCGTGTACAGTCACAGCCTCTGCAGCATTGTGCTCTGATTGTAGCGCTGTTAATGCGCATTATTAAAATGGCTGAGGCTTCTTTCTGTTCCACAGTGAAACACGCGCGTAGAACAGGGTTAAAAAGTGCCGAGAAATAGGCTATTCTTAACGTTTTTCATAAATTTACGGAGATAATCGGTTTCAAGTTTTCCCAACGCTGGGAAACCCCCCCTTCGGATGTGTAACAGAGTCGGTAGCGTAATGGATTATGAACCAAGTACAGATAATAGTGATGATGATGAGGTCCCACTTCGAGGAGCGTAGGGGGACGATGCGGGACATCTGCACCCCCGACTAGGCAAGGTCCTAGCGGAGGTGGTTTGCCATTGCCTTCCTCCGACCGTAATGGGGATTGATGATGATGGTGACACAACACCCAGTCATGTCGAGGCAGGGAAAATCCCTGACCCCGCCGGGCATCGAACCCGGGACCCCATGCGCGGAAAGCGAGAACGCTACCGCAAGACCACGAGCAGACAATAGTACGTTAATTCAAACCTCCGAGTATCATATTTTTTTCTAGTTTGAAATACCAACATCTCGTAATTATAAAACTCATCATTTTTATGAACAATGGACGTCTTCTTGTTTTTAATTGCATTATTGTTTTTGTTGTTGTTGTTGTTGTCGTTGTTGTTGTCTTCAGTCCTGAGACTGGTTTGATGCAGCTCTCCATGCTACTCTATCCTGTGCAGGCTTCTTCATCTCCCAGTACCTACTGCAGCCTACATCCTTCTGAATCTGCTTAGTATATTCATCTCTTGGTCTCCCTCTACGATTTTTACCCTCCACGTTGCCCCCCAGTACTAAATAGCAGCCCTTCTCGTGAGAAGTATGTACAGCTGTAGCGAGACTGCTGGAATCGGTTTTTTGATAAGATTTGTTCACACACCCATCGTAATTCTCGTGACATTATTGACAGCTGTCTATTAAACTTTGACATTGAGCAGTTGAAGTACTTGGTGAACTTAATATTGTCCATTGTGTAAATAATAATTTCGAGGTTAAGAAACAAGTGTGATGCACAACAAACTATGCAAATGGTGTGTGTCGTTGTCAATAGTCTGTGGTTACGTAAGAACGAGTGTCCATTTCAGACACTATTCAGTTGTTTCTTGAAGAGTAGTTTGCAATAAACACAAATCAGTAGAACAAAAACAGTTTACTTGTTGTTCAACCTCAAACAATGATACTGATATTAGCCTCTGCGACTGAGTGATCGCATCAAGTAGTAAGTTGCTGAAGGCTGTATTTATTGCGTGATGAAAGCTTTCTAGATCCTGGTAAACTGCATATTGCATTATGCATTTTGTTTCTGCATGGGGAATATTAACCATCTGTTTGGAATTGTGTAACCATCCTTTATCATCCAGTTTTGCACGTTGTGTATCAAGACTTTTTTCTGATGAGTAATAAATAAAGTAGGTTCATTTTAATAATAAATTATTGAAAATTAGTAACTCCCTTGGTAATAGCAAGTGTGCTGAATCAAGTATGTCGACTGACCTAAATCTGGAAAACTCAGTTGTGCGGTATTGTTCAACGACATTTTACACGCTTTTGCAATGTTGTGAACGTATTTTCACAGAAACTTAGATAATGGGAGCAACAAACCGAGTAAATGGTAATTACGAGCACATTATTATACGAGGCGCACGGGTCTCGTATGCTAAAATAATCCTGAACAACTTCATATGTTTTGTCGATGGAAATGTGGTTGATCCGTTAGTCCAACTGAGTAATATTCTCACGATCCAACGAAGTGCGGGTTTCCACTACTCTCAAAGCTTTTGAAATTTCTTGTGGAGAGAGAGAGAGGGAGAGAGAGAAATTTCGACAAGAAGTCTATCTTTAATTGGATTTTTTTAGCTGCACAGGTTTTAGAATATTTTGAACATCATAGGTAGGACTATATTTAGGATCCGTAGATTTTTAGGCCGAACCTGTGGTGCGGGCCCATCTGAGGAGAGTTATCGTAACTAATCAGCAAATGTAGCATTTATAGAACAGTTTTCGAATTAAAAATCCGGAACGGAGGACTTAAGATTCATTATTCATTTGTATTAAATTTTATTACTCATTTTAGGTTTCTAATCTCATCAGTTCATTAAATCATAAAGAATTGAAATCATCGAAGTAGTCACCAAGATTTATTAACATCGCTATGAACAACTATATTTACTTTTTTTTATGTACATGGAAAATTCATTTACTGCAGTTTTAAAAACAACGTACGGCAGCTCCATATTTCTTAGACTAATGCAACGTAACAAAAGGAATGTGACAACGAAGCAAATTTACCTATGTTTAATCCAAATGCAATCCTCTCCCAAACAATCATCCTTAAAACGATAGTCTTAAATAATATTATTAGCTAGTTAGTTTGCACCTACATTTCATGTCAATGAAGTTACGAGAGAATGTACATAACTTAGTTGTCTTAGAATACCACTTTCATTTCTGAGGGATGGCAGAGTATTGAGGTTTTCTTGTAACATGGAGGTCCGAAACCTCATTTTGATCTACAGCCGTTTTGAAAACGAACTTCTTCCACTGTTGTTATGATAGTAAGTAATAGGTGCATCCCTGGAACAGTGTCGATATTTCGTAAACACTTCTGACTTTTTAAGTGTCCCGTTTTGGATGACGCGAAGAAGAAGAAACGAGTTTTCTCAAAATCCTACTCATTGCAAACTGCCAAAAATCTGGTAACCATTCTTTCAAAAACTCGAGCGGTTTTTGCCACCTGAAATGCCACGGGTTTGACAGGATGTCACTTGAAATCCGATGCGAAGAAACGCGGACTTTGAGGGATGAATACTGATTTAACTGCCATCGTCTATCCTCTGAAAAAACTCGGTCTGGAAGAAAAAGAAACCATACAAAATAATTATGTTACGTCTTGTACGATTATAAGGGGACCTCAACACAACGTGAAAACTACATGTTTAAATTTAAAATTTTGTGGTATTGGCCCCTTTGTGATAGAAGCCCCTAGACTCCAGCATAGATAACCCGTGCATAAATACTATACTGTTCACAAGATGAGAAATTGTTTACCATCCACGTCCTTAGTGGATGTAGAAAACTTCTGACGCCGTGTTCACAGCTTCCGCATTAGAAGTCTCGCTAGGGCAGAACTGGTTTGCAGGTACACAGCGGAGGAGAGAGTGCCCGCTGCCGTGGTCGCGTGGCGTGAGTCACTGGAACGCCGCGCCCGAGGCGAGCTATTGTGAGGGAGCCCTTCCGGCCGTGACGTCACGACACGTGGCCCGGAACCTGGCGACAGAGTGAGCCACACTGATCACTTAAATTTCTCTTGGCCGGGTGCTAAGTTGGAGGCAGGCGTGGCATGAGTGCGAGGCATTATTTAATAACGAAATACAATTAGAGCTCAAGTAAGCGATCGCTATCGCATCGGAACGCGAAAGAGTTTCTCTGAAGTATAGAGAATGGCGAAATAATTTAATATTGTGTAATTTTGTGAATAACGCAGTCCAGGTCACTTTTTTTTTTTTTACTTTAACTTAACATGGTTCACAAAGGTAGCCATTATGGCCGAAAATCAGTTAGTTTAACTGTTTCGGCCTACTGTTTCGGCCGAATTAGGCCATCTTCACATCTGAAAACTACAAACACAAGAGTCTTGAAACGCCGGCCGAGGTGGCCGTGCGGTTCTAGGCGCTCCAGTCCGGAGCCGCGCTGTTGCTACGGCCGCAGGTTCGAATCCTGCCTCGGGCATGGGTGTATGTGATGTCCTTAGGTTAATTAGGTTTAAGTAGTTCTAAGTTCTAGGGGGCTGATGACCACAGCAGTTGAGTCCCATGGTGCTCAGAGCCATTTGAACCCAAAGTCTTGAAACATTTTTTTTGTATATTACGAGCTTGAAAACAGTTACCAGTACGGGCGGTAACGTAAAAGGAATTTACTAAGTTAGTTTCGTGAACAAAAAAGGGAAGTAATTGGTATTTAAGAAATGTCCGTTCGTTTCCCCATGAGAACGACTTGCTAATGTGGTTAGTCTAATGCAACTAAATGAACGGCGGTCTGTATTGTGCTATACGCGTTTCACTTCTTTTTATTTGTGAAGCATCTCCAGTGGTCTGTAATACATGATTGTTTTTGTATATAATAATTACAGATTCGTTACGGCATTACAGTTCCGTATTGTCTTGTTTTTAGACGAGAAACAGCTTATTGTGGCACAAATTTCGTGAGGTTAAATTACTGTTTGTTTCTGCTTACAATTTGTGATCTTATTAGTGCACATGGTGCCGTCTGGAGTTGTACTTAGTTGGTCTGCGTTCACATGATTTACAATTTTCGGCGTTTGTCGAACACATTTAGACTCAGCACTTCACTATCACAGTTCACTATGTTTTGGGATGATATATTAACGTCGTTCTCCAGTCGTCTTTTGTTCGTGTTGTGGTGTGTCTATGTAATCTAATATTTTGTTATTCTCTCTCTCTCTCTCTCTCTCTCTCTCTCTCTCTCTCTCTCTCTCCCTCTCCCTCTCCCCGTGTCTGTGTGCGTTTCTTTTTTACTTTTCCGTATTGAATTCTTATATTGTCCATCATGTTCATCTATTGTCGTTTTAGTGGCTAACATGATCAGTAAGTTGTTACTTATACTAATTTTGTCATTTATTATTTCCTTGTTCCTTATAAGCATAAGCGCTTTTTTGTTTGTGGAAAGCTTTCCTCTAATGGTGGGCGTTTTCTGTTGTGATAGCCCATCCTAACAAAACTTTTACGGTATAAATTCCCTATACGAATAAATTTGGAACATTAAGACACAAATATTCTTTAACAGAAGAATAATCGCATGTACTAGGTAGTAATGTCACTCGTTAGCTTCACACGGTAATTTAATGCCTGATGTCGAAGATACGTTAACAAAATTGTGTCATATTTAAAACGACCTTACTTGTTGAACGAATTATTATTTCCTGTTATGTGCTCTTCCGTGTAACCAAATGCTGCTCAACACTAAACGATTATAATCAAACTATTTTGATTAAGCACCACAATAAACAAAGAAAATAATTTTTGCTCCATAAATATCCACCAGTCAGATGAAAGAAATGTCTGTTTCAAAATAATCATATAATCTCATCACTGTTACCGATACATCTTTTTTATCTTTGTTAACGCACATTCTGTGAGCTCTATTTTAGTACTCAATTCTCTGATTGTGAGCGCATTACACAGCAACAAGTTTGGTAGGGTATTGCTAGATGTGGATTATTTGCAATAAAGTAAGTGTACTCTAAAAGAGAAAATATCTATTACTGATGCATGTTGTAAGAGATTACTTTTTCACTGGAAAAAAGTGTGTGGATGCACGTACTATGTTGTGTATGTCACTGACAAGGCTGATTTCTTTGTGTCTATCGTGGATTTATGCAGTTATGTGTTCAGTGTGCGTGGAAAACCTGTCAGTTCAATCAAAATTGTAATTGGCAGCAAACATCTGTTGTACATTTCGTATGGCAGTTTCGTTATTTTTTAGGACCTTTCTTGCTATGCAGCGAAACGAAAATGAATAATTTAATACACAGAGGCTCGCACTGAAGGTATATGTTGTCCTTCATGCTGAAGATTTTTTTTTATCTTGATATGCTTTGTGCTCAACACAGTGTACATCCGAAATTGAAGACTGGTAAGAGTACGCCCCCCCCCCCCCCCCCTCCTTTTCTCTCTTACACACACACACACACACACACACACACACACACACACACACACACAGCCTAGTCTAGCTTCATTGAGCATATTCTTTTCACAAATAAATAACAGAATTTTCATGGTAACATAGGTCCAACCCGGCAGTAACGAAGCGCCGCCACATGTGTTATTTTGAAGTTAGTCCCAGGGTGTCGAGAAAACAATAGCAGAAGATGCAAAGCGAAGAAAAGGAACAAACTAACATAATTTCGAAAGGGTAATGATCGCTGCATATAGTTCTTATGTAGGTCGTTTCAGTAGTTAGTAACCGCTCAGCTGTAGTATTGTTTCAGTTCCTTTGTTTTTCGCGATAATTTTAGTATGGTTTTTCATTCTCTTTGAGTCGAAATAACACATTCACGTAAATTGTCACCACTGATTTCTCCCTCCCAGTTTTTGTATATTTGCATTCACTGGGTCGCTTTCATACAGGTAATGAATCGGCTTCTATGCGTTCTGTTACTTGTAGTGATCAAATCTGATCAGTGAGTATGACTTTCAATGTCAAATTCCGCATTATTTATGCGTATGTAAACCCACATATGTTCAAATGTCGCGTCGGTCGGTTTCACCTTAAATGTGCACTGGGCTATGCGGCGCATTTGAACAAGTTGCGGTGAATTCCGGGTCTCGAAGCCGGATTTCTAGCTTATCGGGAGCGATTGCCTGAAACAGTAGGCCATTTACCACGCCTCCGGCGCGAACCCAAAAGTTTCAGTCACTGACGTTTCCATTTGTGTTCTCCGAACAGCTATTTCCAGAAGTACACCGACGTGGTTGTGGACATAGCACCGCTGGGGGAACAGTTTTGGTCGAGGTCTGTGGCGTAGCTTGTCACAAGGGATACATAAGTATCATTTCAGCGAAATTAATTCAATACATGTAGCCGCAAACTGCACCGCCATTGTGGTAGCAGATAATGTTTCAGCCAATATTTCAGAGTAAAACGTATTGCGGCTAGCATTTGAATATTTGCTAAACTGTACTTGTTTTCCGTAAACTGCGTGACTTTTCACACGCGCGAGGGTTCACTGATGTGGATACCACTGCAACGATCCCCTTTGAGTGCCTTGTATCGGCTCTCATCAAGCCAACATAATGTCAAGTGAGACGTTTAACCAGTCTAAATGGTACAGCTCAGCCCGATATAACGTATCTGGTTGGCTACTGCAGTTGACTCTCATTACCGAACACAGTATATTTATTATTTATTTACACTTTTCAATAGCATGTTAAATCTGCAAATTAAACAGGAGCTGATCATTAACGGAAACATACGCGCTTTTGGCCACTAACCGAAGCTGAAAGTCTCATAGTCCTAGTTTGAAAGTGCGAATTTGCCGTAATCGGTGCCTCGAGTATATAGCTATTAAATTATTTAAGCTGTTCAAATTTCTTCTGTGCAACTGCAGGAAATGCGATTTTTTATCATCAGTCACCTCTGGTTTTATTGATATAAAAATCGTCAGTAGTCTGCAATTAAAAATAAAAAAATTTCATCCTAATTTAAGCAAAAATTGGACATACGTGCTACAAGGAAGAAAAAATTGCAGCTCCGTTTATTTTATAACGAACTGTTTTTTAGATCGAGAAAGCAAATCAATTTTAAATCTTTTTTTAGGCCACTGATGAAGTTTAACAGTAGTAAAGCGAAATGCTTATGAAGATATAAAAGCGCATTTTCTGGTAGTTGCACAGACAGAATTGAAAGACCTTAAAAATATGTAAAGTAATTCCGGACATTACGGCCACAAAAATGCCTAAGATACTTAGTCCATTTGCTTCCAAGTACGATAGTAATCAAGCCATCGCTTGCCGCATTTTACGCCGGTCCTTTGCTAAAATTTTATTCATTTCGTAAACACATAATCACGAGTATGCTGTAGAAGCTTTACGTTAGGGTAGAACATAGAACTGAACAGACGCGCCCGGGTTCCCGGGTTCGATTCCCGGCGGGGTCAGGGATTTTCTCTGCCTCGTGATGACTGGGTGTTGTGTGATGTCCTTAGGTTAGTTAGGTTTAAGTAGTTCTAAGTTCTAGGGGACTGATGACCATTGATGTTAAGTCCCATAGTGCTCAGAGCCATTTGAACCATTTGAACAGACAGAGAAGCTGGCTTCATTCATCGATTGAAGATTAGGAACCACGTTACTGCAGTGGCACCATTATTCATACAAGGCCAAAATGTGAAACACATTTCATCATTACGAAAGTTGGTTATTAAATAATTGTAGGACACTTGGCCGCCGTTAGACACGACGACGGCGTAATTCTGCAGCGCTTTTGGCGGTACCAAAGTAGCGTTTTCACACGCTCCACGTACTGTCTCCGTCGCTTCTTGCCACACACTCGCAAAGAACTGCTCCTAGGAAAGGCGTGCAAACGAGACGCTTCTTCTCTTTGTTGAATCCCCGACTTGTCATACAGCTTTTGTCTGCCTACTGTCCGTACCCACCTATCAGTTCTGCCCTCTCTCTGAAATACGTTTAGCTGTCTTTACCGTAATATTTGTTTGTTTCCACTACACGTACTCTACTAAGTACTAAATCAGTGTACAGTGAATAAACATAGTTTTAAGCATAATGGTAATTATTGAAAAATCCACTTTACATAGAATGGATACCGGAAGTTAATCAATTGCAGCAATAGCCTAAATACGTGTCTCGTTACAACTTCTTTCTTTTTCTACTTGCTTTTTGTTTGTCATATCGAATGGACACTTTCTACTTGCTAAGTCATGTTACTTCCTCAACCTGCTGGTACCTTTGTCATTTTTCAGTATCATCCAACATTCTAAGGTGTTTCTTCCTCGCCTTGCAGTCTTTTCTAAGATGACTCTCCTTCGCAGGTAGTTTCTTCGCCATATATCTCTCGGCAAAGATGTTTCCCTCATTTTTATCCTTTCCACTGGTTTATTTCTTCTCTTATTTTGAGAAGTAATTCTTCATTTGTCATTACTACAATCCAGTTCATGTTTAGCATTTTTCTGTACAACCACATTTCCAAATCATCTTTCTCTTTGACTGTATATGATGTTCTGCCACGTAACGTTACGCTGTTTTCTAGTTCTATCGGAATTTGCTGTCAACTACTCATTCACATTTTCAAAAGCTATTTTGCGCTTAGATATTCATTCACCTTCCATTTTCTGCCCATGTGCGCATCCAGGTTTCGGTTCTGGAAGGAGAAGGGCGCAGTTTGTTACTCCCCTCCAAACACCACACTTTTAACGTGCCATAGATGTCTACGATTTTAGCAACAACGATGACATATTAGTTTGTTTACATTAGTACTTAGCAAAGTTGCTTTAGCATCACATCAAATATTCAATCAGAAAAAAATGTTGTTGTTGTTGTTATGGTCTTCGGTTTGATGCAGCTCTCCATGCTAACGTATTCTGTGCAAGCTTCTTCACCTCCCAGTACCTACTGCAACCTACATCCTTCTGAATCTGCTTAGTGTATTCATCTCTTCATCTCCCTCTGCGATTTTTACCCTCCACGCTTCCCTCCAATACTAAATTGGTGATCCCTTAATGCCTCAGAACATGTCCTACCAACCGATCCCTTCTTCTAGTCAAGTTGTGCCACAAATTCCTCTCTCTTCTTCAGGAACGCTTTCCTTGCCATTGCCAGTCTACATTTTATATCATCTCTACTTCGACCATCATCAGTTATTTTGCTCCCCAAATAGCAAAACTCCTTTACTACTTTAAGTGTCTCATTTCCTAATCACCTATTTAATGCGACTAAATTCCATTACCCTCATTGTTTTTGTTGATGTTCATCTTATATCCTCCTTTCAAGACACTGTCCATTCCGTTCGACTGCTCTTCCAGGTCCTTGGCTGTCTCTGACAGAATTAATCGTACAATGTCATCAGCAAACCTCATTTTTTTTCCTTCTCCATAAATTTTACTTCCTACTCCAAATTTTTCTTTTGTTTCCTTTACCGCTTGCTCAATATACAGATTGAATAACATCGGCGATAGGCTACAACCCTGTCTCACTCCCTTCCCAATCACTGCTTCCCTTTCATGCCCCTCGACTCTTATAACTGCCATCTGGTTTTTTTACAAATTGTAAATAGCCTTTCGCTCCCTGTATTTGACCCCTGTCACCTTTAGAATTTGAAAGAGATTATTCCAGTCAACATTGTCAAAAGCTTTCTGTAAGTCTACAAATGCTGGAAAAGTAGGTTTGCCTGCCCATAATCTATCCTCTAAGATAAGTCGTATGGTCAGTATTACCCCGTGTGCTCCAACATTTCTACGGAATTCAAACTGATCTGCCGCGAGGTCGGCTTCTACCAGTTTTGCCATTCGTCTGTACAGAATTCGTGTCAGTGTTTTCAGAAAAAAAATATTTGAAAAGTTTTCGTCCAGAAATTTGATATCAACATGTGTCGTGCAGTTAATTTAAGAACTTGAAAAGAAAACTCACCATTATTAGCATTTCAGTGAGCACTACAACAGTAAAGATCTTATCTTCTCTTACTAATCTTTCCGCGCGTCGTCGTTCTACGTGGAGACTTCCGAACCGCATCGTATTTGTTGCTGACACCAGGTATGGACAGCCAGGGAATGTGCACCTTCACCTATCTAGAACGTCACCAGTCAGTAAGGTCGTGAGCACACGAAGTGGAAAAGTTCACCCAAACAACTTAGCATATCCTGTGTTAATTGCAGACTATAATTATAGACAGTGTAAGTCAAAACTTAAATTATGTTAACACTCAAATGGCAGAAACAATTGATTAAATTCACATGCATCTATAAACGAAATACATCGAATGTGTTCAGTTATGTGCTGCAAATGCTAAACATCTGCGAACTCAGTTTGTTCGCCATCACGTTCAACAAATAAAAGCCAACGATTAACAGCTGCATTTAAAGCCCGTACCCAAAATTCACTGAGAGTGGATGATTTCACACCCCGTATACGGTCTGTTAGGTCATCGATGTCGCGCTTTCCTACTGTAAACCCGCTTCTTTATCATGCCCCATAACAAGAAATCACACCGTGTTAAGCCAGGAGATTGTGGAGGCCAGCGCAATGATCCATCACGATCAATCCGTCGATCTGGAAACATCGCATCGAGATAGTCTCTAACAGTACACGTGATGACTGGGTGTTGTGTGATGTCCTTAGGTTAGTTAGGTTCAAGTAGTTGTAACTTCTAGGGGACTGATGAATGGCTCTGAGCACTATGGGACTTAACATCTATGATCATCAGTCCCCTAGAACTTAGAACTACTTAAAGCTAACTAACCTAAGGACATCACACAACACCCAGTCATCACGGGGACTGATGACCATAGATGTTAAGTCCCATAGTGCTCAGAGCCGTTTGAACCATTTTACAACAGCGATGCTTTGTTCACATTTGTCCTGCATTGCCTTGATAGTGGTTAGCTGCTGATCCCGTGCCCGCAAACTTCTTGCAGATGCGGTACATTGTTAAACGGCTTGGTGGCTCACGTGCATGTCAATGCCTAGACGTTTCAGGTGAAACGCCCCCTTTTGAAAATTATAAATGACTATGCTGGGAAACCTCTTACGTTATTTGATTTTCATACAGCTGAGCAAAACTGAACGTACTCAGACATTTCTCTCTTTACTTATTCTGATCAACTGTAGACTGACACACAATATTTTTAGCGCAACACAATCTGACTTTCTATAATCCCTATAAAAGAATGGCCCTGACTAACAATAACCTTTACCTTTCATGAATCACTTACTCAAAAAAATCTTCGTTACTCGAACTACTGCAATACAGCGAGCGCCACTACTGCCAGCTAAATAAAAGATTCTAACTACTGAAGGCACTAACTACTGATAGGCATAGGTAGCAAATGAAAGATTTTGATAGAGAACAATGTATTTACCTTAATAGTGTTCAAAAGTCATAATATATATATCAGTTCATGACATCCAGTCTTACAAATTTCCTTTTTCTGACGGACATACGTCCAGATCGTCCCCTCTCAGAACTCTCCAATCTCTCTTCCCACATCCATCACTGCTGGCGGCTCACCTCCAACTGCGCAACGCTACGCGCTGTTCACATCCAACTGCCCAACACTACAATAGCAAATATTGCAACAATGCAAACCAGCCACAGACTACACACAGCACAGTCAGTGATTTTCATACAGAGCGCTAACATAAAAACCTAAACAGCCTACTTACACAGGGACAAGAGTCAGCGAACCATACACTTCCATCAGGCTTGCTGCAAATCTGCTTTGCTTCAGTATCAATCGTTCAGTCATTGTGTCAGCAAAAGACAGATGAGACTGAAAACGTTACAATAATTAGCTGTGCAAAAACTAAAAATACAATGTAATACACGGTACTATACGTTTCAATACGTGTTATGTCCATTTCAGTTTTAACATAATTTTGAATGACTCTGCATATCCCTGTATTTTCCTTTGTCGTTTTCGATACTCTCGATTTTCACGGTTCTTTATTCTCCGAGAGCTAGCTGTGAAATTTGAATTTTTATATATGTAAAAGTTTTGAAGTTTCTCTCCCGTAATTGTGTCGCCTAATATTCAAAGTACATGAAAGTTTTCAGTTGTTCCGAGGTCTCTCCTTCCAGCGATATTTTGACGGAATCATTAGCATCCATAACTGTGTTATACCCGTTCTCTCTTCGAGTAAAATATGTGGCGTACGTGTGACACGGAATGTATGTAAATTGCCTGGACACTGCACAAGTAATGCAGAGGACAAGACACGAAAGAGCCGAGAAGATGGAGTTGCCTTCTTGCAGTAAGCCGACCACCAGCCCCGGGCGTCTGCGGGAACCTTGCGCGGAGTGGCGGTGTGTTTGCTCTCGACCTTCCGTAATGCGCTTGCCGCGGTCCGCGCCTTTATTCCTCTGTTTCTTGACGTAAAGTTCTCTGAGCAGGCCGGTGCTGTTAACGTTGCAGACTTTCCCATGCTGCCGCAGTCTTATTTTTCTTTGGAGCATCTGCATGACGGCGCTTCTAGCTCCAGGTGGCTCGCAGAAATGTGCTGTGTGAAACACGCGGTAGCTGCTCTCCAGAGATAAGCGCTTGGAATTCAATTTTTCCGACTCCTAGCAGGGACTCTTCTTTCTGAAAACGCCCAGATTTTGCAGCAAATTACAACTACATCCATCAACGATGATTGGCGATGAACAGTCTTCCACGAGGAATTTGGTTAAGGCTAGCTGCTAGTAAGTTAACGGCCTAATGAAATTGTTGCGAGCATTTTGTGAAGTTAACATAGTAAATGAAGTATGATAGGAAACTACAATACTGGTTCCTGTATTGTTGTCTCCCGGCCTGGTGACTGGTGTGGTGCAGCTCTCCAAGTTGGTCTGTCCTGTAAAAGTCTCTTCATTTCCGCGTAACCACTGCGAACTACGAGAGCGTGCAGAAGAGTAATGCCTCCGAATTTTTCATGTGAAAACTGTTTACTTTGTGTTCTGCCCTACGGCAGGTCTTGTCAAGGTTGGAAGCCTCGTCAGAGAGGTCCACCGCATGAGCGTCTAGGGAAGTGATTCCAGTGGTGGTTTCCCGTTGCCTTCCAAAATGAAATGATAATGAGGACAACACAACACCCAATCCCTGAGCGGAGAAAATCTCCGACCCAGCCGGGAATCGAACCCGGGCCCCTTGGCGAGACAGTCCACGGCGCTGACCACTCAGCTATCGGGGTGGATTGAAAACTGTTAAAGCTGTTTAAATAAAGAAAAGTTGTTAATATTCTACATCTTTATTCTTCATGTTTACATGTTTATTCTCAATTTCGTCACCATGGCGACGAACGCATTTCTCCCCACGAGATACAAGTTTGTCGATTCCGTCACTGTAGAGTGTTTTGACTTTGTGGACGGAGCCACACGCTCCCCTTTACTTGCACCGCTTCATCATCATCAAAGTGAAATCCTCGAATTTCTTTAAGTTTTGTAAACAGATGAAAATCGGACGCGAGAAAGTCGGGACTGTATGTAGGATGATCGACGGCAGTCAACCGAAAGCAAACTTGTTGCAGAAGTCGCGGCGCTCGTGTTTGGTCTGGCATTGTTATGCTGAAGGAGAAGTTACTCCGTGGGTGGTCGTACTCTCCGAATTCGAGCCTCGATTGTTCCTCAGGCACCGACATAGTTACGTTATACACTGCACTACAAATCGGGCCGCGTGGGATTAGCCGAGCGGTCTAAGGCGCTGCAGTCATGGACTGTGCGGCTGGTCCCGGCGGAGGTTCGAGTCCTCCCTCGGGCATGGGTGTATGTGTTTGCCCTTAGGATAATTTAGGTTAAGTAGTGTGTAAGCTTAGGGACTGATGACCTTAGCAGTTAAGTCCCATAAGATTTCACACACATTTGAACATTTGAACTACAAATCGGAACCCTCTAGCGAGAGAGGGTTGCAACTTGCGTCAGCGTAGTGGGAAAGTCGACCGAATAATACATATGTCACGTAACACCTCAACGGATATTGAGAGCAGAATAAAAAATTCGGAGATATTACTTTCCAGCGCGCTCTCGTACATTCGTTTCAGCATGTTTACCGTAGCCAATCGGTAGTCTCCCTGTACCATTCTTACACCCCCCCCCCCCCCTCTAATGATTCGTTGTTGCTTCGGGTTGTGTCTTATCAACTTACTCCGTCTTATACTCTAGTTAGGTCATAAATTTCTTTTTTCCCCTCATACGATTCAGTACAAAAAAATGGTTGAAATGGCTCTGGGCACTATGGGACTTAACATCTGAGGTCATCAGTCCCCTAGAACTTAGAACTACTTAAACCTAACTAACCTAAGGACATCACACACATCCATCCATCCCCGAGGCAGGATTCGAACCTGCGTCCGTAGCGGTCGCGCGGTTCCAGACTGAAGCGCCTAGAACCGCTCGACCACACCGGCCGGCCGATTCAGTACGTCCGCATTAGTTATTCAGTCTACCCATGTAATCTTCAAAATTCTTCTGCAACACCACATTTGAATTGCTTATCGTCCACATGCTACTCCCAGAGAAGCTACATTCTCCCTGCTGCGGCCATCGTGACTTATTTTTGCTGCCAAATAACAAACCACCACAGCTCAGCTGCTCCTAATTCCAGTAGTATCGACTAATACAATTAGACTACATTCCTCGTCTGACTTTTTTTATGTTCATCGCATACTCTCTTTTCAATACCCTATTCATTCTGTTCAGTTGCCTTCCCTAGTCCTTTGCCGTTTCTGAAAGAGTTTGTAACTTTACACTTATTTAGGCGAACTATGATTACAACATTCAAATCGCATTTACGGTCAATATTCTCACAAAATCGAAAACGCCCTGTTATTGACTGAACCTCTAGTGACGTCACAAATTAGGAATAAGACGAAGCTATAAGTGTGTTACAGGAGTGGTAGTTGAATATACTAGGTTTTTACGTACTTTTTCTGCAAATAATTGAGCTATTTAGTGATGGAAAACGCATTTACAACTTTTAAGTTACAACATAAAGGTACTTCGTGAACGCTGATAGTGGAAACCTTACGATAGTGATGGCTTATGCTCCACTCGTTTAGAGCTGCGATATATGCAAGGACGGACATTCTTTTCGGAGCAAAACTAAGGAATTGTAGAACTTTTCCAAATGGATCCGTATATTTTTTGTTGATAGTCGACTATCAGTCATGAACGACGACCCAAAGCACAGTAAAATTATTCTTGACAAACTTTACCGCTGATTTCCGCTCCACAAGATACTCAGCAGATATACTGGCCATAGCTCGCACTCTAGGCGCAACGGATAGCGCATCTGAATTCGGATAAGAAAAACACAGGTTCGAATCCTGGAACGATCATAATTTTAGAAGTTTTACACGAAATGTGACTACGGATGAGAAGAACACAGGTTCGAATACTGGAAGGGTGACATATTTTTAAAAGTTTTACATGAAATACGAAAATAGCGTTAGCAATTGTTTCTATGTTGGGATGTATTATATATAGCTTCACATTGATCTTGTTCTGAGAAATGTACAACTGAGGATAAATGCTACGTTTGTCTGCATAGCCATCTTCCGCCGCAGCTGTTAAATTAGTTGTTATGGTTTCCCGTCTTGAACTTACTGCAATTCTCTTTAATGAAACTGCAGTAAGATCAAGACGGAAACCCTACAATAAGTGAGAATTAACGCATTCACTGTGCCTACAATCAGTTACCTTTCCTTGAAAGCACTGCCATTACTGAAGATACCACCATACTCCCACAATATAACGAGCTGTAGGACGATGAGATTTTGTATGCGGAGAGATATAAAGCATGTAGAACCTGCAGGTAACACAAACGTAAGGGCTGCACTGTTTGTAAGTGTAAACTAACGTTAGTGTGTGAAGCAGACTGAACTTTATTTTATGTAAGTAATGAAACATCAAAAGCTTAAACAACAAGAATTATAGCAGGACAGTGCCAAGATAAAAAAACTGTTATAATAAAGTAAAAAGTGTGTGGTCACATAACTAGAAAATATCGTTTTGAAATTGACGTGTGTGAACAGCTGTTACAAAAGTAAGCGCATGTAAACGCCAAGGAAAACACAAAAATACTGTGTTTCTGATGGGTTTGGTGAAGTTTTGTAACTGTGATTTGATTTTCATATGGAAGGACAGGCGATTTATTTTACAAATAAGTTGAAATATTGGTGCAGGCTGGATTCGAACCGGCGATCTATGGATATTATAATTTTTTACAATTCATCGCTCTGCCGACCGAGTTACCAAATGCTGAACGAGGAAAGGGCCATAACGATTATTTTTACTAAGTGTTAAATTTCCTTGAGTGGCGTTATGCTTCTTTGTAACAGTGCGAAGGCGTATCTCGATGGTAAATTAATGTTAACTTCAGAGTGCAAGATATTTTTAATTAAGTAAGGGAACTTGGGCATCTTAGTTTTCTCGTATCTTCGATGACTCCAACGTAACTTCACTGCGTTTAATAATGGTATTTTCTGTGTGTATTTTAACTGGATATCGTAGGACCACTTCCCGTTTACTTGAGATGTCCTTTCTTGAATAAACATTGTTCAGCATAATTCGCTGTCGTCTACATAAATTACAGACATTAGAATAGAACCGTTGTTATTAACTTATTAATTTAACGTTTATTCTGTATTTCTGTGTATTTTTAGTAACTCTCAGTTCTAGCCAACGCATAGAGTATTTGCGTGCCGGATCACAGCTACAGATCATTATTCTGAGCGAGTTAGCTGCGGGGCATGGAAGCAGACGTGCGGGGCTGGACCCTATGACTATATCGAACTATTATGTTTGAATAGAGCCGTGCACAGCTCAAGAACATAAAGTACGAGCATCCGCAGGTAAAGAGGCAATCGGTTTGCTCGTATGGGATGCTGTTTGGAAGAGCAACTACACTAGCAGTAACCGTTCGGTAGCGTCGCAGATTGAAATGTCATCAGGGAACTTTAAAAGTGTTTGTTTCTGCTCTCTGATCTCTAATCTCCTTTCCAGATTTCTCCATGTTTTCCTTTGCTGCTTGTTCAGTGCACATATTGAATAACATGGGGTACAGAGTGCAAGCCTGTGTCACACTCCCTTCTCAACTACTGCTTCCCTTTCGCGTCCTTCGACTCTTACAGCCTCAATCTGGTCTCTGTGAAAGTTAAAGGTAACATTTCATTGGCTTTATTTGATCCCTGCTACTTTCCGAACGTAAAAACCGTGTATTCCAGTCAACAAGCTTGTAGTGCATATATTTTTCAGTAGTTACTGGCGGACAAGAAACGACTAGCCCCAGGTACGCACTTCATTTTCAGTACAAGTGTAATGTAAAGGTACACGACCACCTTCTGTATCTAGAACAAAATAAGCTAACTTCACAGCTAGCTTAGCGAGACAAAGGGAGATCTTTTACTGGAATTTCTTGTTCCATTTTTGAGATGAGCTTCGGCTGAAATACCCGGAGCTTTCTTTGGCGTGGAAAAGCAACTACATAAACGCATATCAGGCAAGAATTATTTTTAGCTTTCGTAACAGCTGATTAATGATCGTTCTGTTTCTTGCGGGTGCTCCATTTCTGCAATATAGGATGAATTGCTTTAGAAAGATACGGAGAACAGACATCCGTTGCCGGAAACCATTAAGCTACGTCCGCGCGCGTTCGAAGGGCATTTTGTGGGGGAACAGGATCTTTCTTGGCTAACGTGATTACAAACCGAACTGTAGGTTGTTATAAACTGCTCACGGCGGGAACGTTGCGGATAACTTTTAAGTCCTTTGTCCCAGTATCGCGTCCATTACACGCGTATCTCTCTATCTCTCTCTCCCTCTCCCCCTCCTTCCCTCCCCTCCCCTCCCCTCCCCTCCCCTCCATCCCTCGACATTGTCCATTTTAACTTTTGTCTTTTACAAACATTTTGGGCACTGTGATCGTCGTTAAATGTTTAAAAAAATATGAACTGCTACAGTGCTGTATTCTTTTCTCGGAGAGTCTCGCACTGACGTACTGTTTTTGTCTCTTTAGTGATGAACAAAGATACTACTAGGATAAATTCAGCGAATGAAGAAATTTGCCGAAACTCATTGCTGCTTCCTCGTGTGGGGAGAGTGAACTGCTACAACTTCCAGTCACAAGGGAACCTCCCCATCGCATCCCCCTCAGACTTAGTTATAAGTTGGCACAGTGGATAGGCCTTGAAAAACTGTACACAGATCAATCGAGAAAACAGGAAGAAGTTCTGTGGAACTACGAAAAAAATAAGCAAAATATACAAACTGAGAAGTCCATGCGCAAGATGGGCAACAACGAGGATAGTGTGAGCTCAGGAGCGCCGTGGTCCCGTGGTTAGCGTGAGCAGCTGCAGAACGAGAGGTGCTTGGTTCAAGTCTTCCCTCGAATGAAAAGTTCAATTTTTTATTTTCAGACAATTATCAAAGTTCAGGCACTCACACATAATCAACTTCGCTCCTCAAAATTCCAGGACATGTTCAGATTTGCTTGGACATATGCTGATTTGACGGTCTACACACGGAAAAATTTGAAAACGTTAAAAACATATGTTTTGACAGAGCACAGGGAAAACTGTGCGACTGTGAAACTGTTGCATTCATTTGTTGCAGTTTATGTGACAAACTCTTAGGATTTCATCACTTTTTTGGGAGTGATTATCACATCCACAAGAAAAACCAAATCGGGCAAGGTAGAAGAATCTTTTTACCCATTCGTCAAGTGTACAAGTTAGGTGGGTCGACAACATATTCCTGTCATGTGACGCACATGCCGTCACCAGTGTCGTATAGAATATATCAGACGTGTTTTCTTGTGGAGGAATCGGTTGACCTATGACCTTGCGATCAAATGTTTTCGGTTCCCATTGGAGAGGCACGTCCTTTCGTCTGCTAATCGCACGGTTTTGCGGTGCGGTCGCAAAACACAGACACTAAACTTATTACAGTGAACAGAGACGTCAATGAACGAGCGGACAGATCATAACTTTGCGAAAATAAATAAAGTAAACTTTTCACTCTAGGTAAGACTTAAACCAAGGGCCTCTCGTTCTGCAGCAGCTCACGCTAACCACGGGACCACGGCGCCCCTGAACTCACATTATCCTAAATGTTGCCTATCTTCCGCATGGACTTCTCAGTTTGTATACTTTGCTTATTTTTTTCATAGTTCCACACAACTTCATCCTGTTCTCTCGATTGATCTGTGTACAGTTTTTCAAGGCCTATCCACTGTGCCAACTTATAACTAAATCTGAGTGGGGTGCGATGGGGAGGTTCCCTTGTCAGGATATTAGTGTCACAGGCATTGGTGCCGCTCATGATATTTTTATTTAGTATCATTGACTCGCTGCATACTGGCGAACCTCCTTGACGCCTAGGCGTCTGTCTCTTTTCATAGTATGTAATTAAAGCCTCCGTTGCACCATGCACGGAAGAGAGTGAACAGTCGTCTAGATCAGCGTTTCTCAGTCGTTCGAAACGATGGACTCTTTGAAAAGTGAACCCTTCAGACGTTTCAGTGCCGTATGTAGAGTAGCAATATAGCAAACTGTAACAATATTTTTTTTTTTGTATTGCGTATTAGTAAGTGTTGAGAAGAGTGAGATGGAGCAATTTAGGTTATCTTCCAGACAGAAATGGATTTTTACGAGAGAAAATCAAGACAAAGGTCTTGTTCGGCATTTATTTATTTTAAATGAAGTTTTCTAATTATCAAAGAAAATAAGTACAGCAAAAATAATATAACTTCTATAACGTCTGAACAACTTCTGAAGAAGTTAGTGATAACCGTGAGTGAGGTTGCCCCTCATTAACGCAAGGTTGTTAATGTCGGAAAGCAATCGTGCTTTACATCCTTTAGTCTGTTCTTGTTAACATTTTGTGTCAACTAGCACAGAACACGATTCTTCCCCCCCCCCCCCTCCTCCTCCTCCTCCTCCTCCTCCTCCTCCTCCTCCTCCTCCTCCTCCGCCTCCGACCAACGCACGCACAGAAGTAAAAATAATTAGTCACAAACCTGTCATTTTATCCTTTTATCACTAAAATACAGTTCTACTGAAATAAGGAAGCTAGAATATTCGGAGATTTTGCTGCACCAACATTTTTTTGTATCTCCGTCTGTAGATACGTATGTCAAATTCTACTCCTCTCCGAAAGTTAGTTCTTACATCTGAGCCGCGTAAAGAGAAATCGTGTCAACTAATCCCATCTTACGTGTTTCAGGTTAGAAAAAAAAATTTTTTTTTTGTTAATGGAACAAATACTATGTATACCTACCAAATTGACTTCATGTTAATGATGCTATTATAGATATGTTGTAAGCCGAATCCGGAAATGTTTAATTTGATCAGGTGAACAAATAACTAGAATAACACCAGTTTCTCGTATTTCCGATATCTTTTATAAAACTACTCTCTCTTCCTCCCCGTAGAGGCCCGTTTATTGTGTCTGAGTGTGGGATAAGTCGAACAAGTAAGTGAGATTTAGGGGTCTGTTGTAGTCAAGCTGACGGTCTGGTAGGTGAGGTGTTTTTATACGTAAGAACAATTTTTATCTCGTGTCTCAGCACAAAGAAATTTGTTAATGCTGTGCATTTTGATAGCAACGAACATTGGAATGCAGTACTCGTCGAATTGTGCCGCTCTTTAGTTAGCAGAGCTATACAAATTATCTGCAACAAGACGAACTTTCAGTAAGAGTAACCATTTTGTTTACTTCATGTAGCCCTTCTCTGGATTTTCGTGCTAAACTCTTAGCTGCCAGAGCTTCTCTTTGTGTCTAAATATACCAGGACAACCACTAAATGATAATTTCCAAACTTTCTTTTACTGATCGCTGCTTGCTGACTGACAGTACAGATAAAACCTCCGAAAAGATGCCACGATATCTAAGAAATTTTTCCTCTGTGGAATATTACACTCTACTTGATGCACTTAAAGGAACTCATTTTCCTTCGTACGAAATTATTATATTTCGCAATAAACACACTCGAAAGACTAATCACTAGATTTTGAGGACATTATTGAGTGAGGAATCTAGTAATAATACTACAGCTTCCTACGTAGCGCTCTTGCTGTGATGGCGAAGACAGTATTAATCTAATTTCAGCTTGTACAGAGACATTTAAGAAGTCGTTTTTCCCGCACTTCATGAGCAAATGGAACGGGAAGAAACCTTAATGTGTGGTAGAACGGGGGATGAAATCTGCCATGCTTCGCGGAGTATGGATGTAGATGGAGATACAAAAGTAGATGTATGAAGTGCGAGGAACTGCGTAAACGAGGTTTTTTTCCGAACAGCAGTGGTGCTACAGTGACTTTGAAGCACACACTCACTGCTCCATTTTCAAGATGGCCGGCGGTGATCGCTGCTCGAAACACAAACCAGCTTGATATTCTCGCCTGGCGAGGACCTTAAAAAAAGCGAGCGGCTGGGTGAGCAGCGCCGTTGCAGGTTGAATGTGCCGTTGAGTGCTACAGCCTGGCTGCTCACTGCCAGCAACGTTGCATTGACCCAGTGGGCTTGTTTCATCATCGCCGGCCTAAGACGGTGAGGTGCGAGCAGCGAGGTTGCAGATTACACACTTCGACTATCATTCCTTAATACATTGCCCCTCGAGGACACTTATTTATTCTCCACCGACTGACTCATGGAGCAATAGTACAATCTATATTACTTGTGGCGTTCAAAAATAATTGGCACTTCAATCTTTTTATGTTCACGGGATCCAGTTATTAAGCAAACGAATACAAGTTATAGTACAGGTATTCTCCGCCAATACCATCGTTCTGGGTGGTATCTCGGCGCCACTAGTGGAGAACTACATGAAGTTCGTCGTTGATGGTGGACTTCTTACGCAACATGAACTTTTTTATTGCTTCGATCAGGCGCTAAGAGCCACATGCGGAGAATATCGAGAATGTGCCAGCACAGCAAACCTTAGCTGACAGGGGCCAGTTGTCTGGCGACTGACATGTGGCCGCGCGTTGTCGTGTTGGAGAAGAACGCTATGGCCGTATTTTCCATGGCGGCGTTGTCGAATGCGTCAGCGGAATTTGTGTAGTGTACTGTGTTACTGATGACTTTTGAGGGTCATATGGGAAGGGAGCCAATCCACCAAAAGTTCCTTTTCCTGATCCCAGAAAACAGTCGCCATTTGCTTCTGTAAGAATAGCCCCGGCTGTGACTTCTTGGGATGAGCGATCCCAGTCTGCTTCCATTCCCATAGACTGGCGTTTCGTTTCTGGAGTCTCATGGCAAGACAATGGCTCGTCGACGGTGACCAGATGCTCAAAGAACTCAGCTTGATCTGCATTACCAACTGTTGGCTTATATCCACAGGCCTCTATTTCTACGCAATGGATGATGATGTGTGGAGGATTCCCCAGACATGTTCCCTTCTCTAGTTCATCAAACGTGATAAGCAGACCGCGGATTTTAGGTAAAAACCTATTTTGTTCTTGAGTTCCTATTTGCATAAAAATTTGTACTTAAGCGTTTCATGACTATTTACACTTAATAGCGTTAATTCTATAGGACCTAAGACAGCCTGTTTCGACGTTAGTGCCTATTTTTGCCTATTTCGGCTTTACTATCCTAAAAAGTGCCTATTTCATCATATAAGACAGTGACTCCAAGTTTTTCCACACTATACCACAGATGGAAAAAAATATTTTCTGCCCAGCGTGCAGCAAGGTGGCTGGTTGATATGCGCTCATGCTTCGTATTTGCCTAACACTTCGGTCTTTTTTTATTTTTTTATATCGCTAGCCCTGTTAATACCAATCCCTGTTACTACCAAATACTCTTTATAGGTGTTTTATTATTCATATGTAAAAATTGATCACGGATCTTTAGGTTAAAACGTATTTCTTTTCTTAAGCTCCAATTTGCGTATAAGTTGGTACTTTTGCGTTTCATGGCTAACTAAACTGAGTACCGTTAGTTCTATAGGACCTAAAATTGCGTATTTCGACGTTGACGCCTAATTTTGCCTATTTCGGCATCTAAATCCTAAAAAGTACCTATTTCGTTAATCTGACATAGAGCTCTTGTGTTTTCAAAGATTAGAAGAAGGAAGTAAACTTAGGGCTTTACGTCTCGTCGAAGGCGAAGGTCGTTATAGAAACTGTTAACAATTCCTTTGCTTGGCTTACTACCAACAGTACTCGGCACGGTTGAATGGTCATCCATCCAAGTACGCGCCGAGCGCGACAGTGCTTAACTTCGGTGAGCGAATGGGAACCGGTCAAAGATTTGAGTTACACATTAGAATCAAACGTGGGAGCACTAAATGCTATATTTGATAATATTTCGTTCGTAGGATTCTGGCCAGCTGTGTATTTTCACAAAGAAACGGTTTCATAGGCACGGATTAAAAAATCACAATGTTAATCGTAGACGCCCGCTGCTGTCTACAGGCAGTCCTATCAAACTACTCTGTTTCATGAAAGGTATTATGCGTGAATTTTCCGGTTCGAAAAATAATTTGCCAGTAGTGAGATGTTTTCATCTGAAGCACCGGTAGATTCCATTCGCTTGTTCAGAAGGGGCGGCCATCTGTCAGGTGCCATATGTCCAGCAACGAGTAAGGTACTTCCCCTACCGCTCCCATGCGCCGCAGAGGGGGAAAAAAAAAGTCATTGTTCACTTTTTCCCAGCGAAAACAAATCAGTACTTTTTGTAGCGACCGACGTGTTAAGTGTTACTGACGTTCTAAGTGCAAAATAAATTCTAATTTCCGTGTGAGAATACTACGCCATGCCGAAAACAGCCAGTTCAAAGTCTACTCGTATAAGGCAGTGGCTGCAAGATTTTCCGCATTATACAACAGATGGGATAATTATTTTCTGCCAAGCATGTAACAAGGAGGTTAGTTGATGTTTTTCTTAGACTTCTTGTTTTCCTGTCACTTCTTTTTTATCGCTATCCTTCAGTAATACGAAATACTCTTTATATGCTATTCTAAAATGCATTTCCCTTTTCTCTCGTATTAGGTTTCGAGTGTTAAGAAATTTCGCTTAACTCAGCATGCAGATGGAATCGCACATAAAGCTAATTTTGAACGAAAGTCAAAATTGAAGCAAACTCTTTTAACCAGTAAATCTGGTGAATGCTCCGAAAAAAAAAGGTTCTGCAGTGATTTGTGCCATGCACTTGTGGCAGCAAACATCCCCTTTCGGAAAATAGAAAACCCTATTTTCAGAGGTTTCCTTGAGAAGTACTGCCATCAGTCTGTTCCTGCAGAGTCAACTTTACGTAAGAATTATGTGGATTCAGCTTACAATGCTGCATTGCACAGAATCCGAGAAGATGTTGGAGAATCCTGTATATGGATTTCTGTGGATGAAACTACTGTCAGTCTTGGCCGTTACATTTCAAACCTGATTATTGGCAAGCTAGATCCAGATGCTCCATCCAGGGCTCATTTGATTTACTCAAAACAGCTTTCAAAAACTAACCAACAAACAAAAGCACAGTTTGTGAACAATGGGCTTAAGGTGCTATACCCAAACGGAGTGTATGAGAATAAGGTGCTTCTGGCCGTTACTGATGCTGCTGCATATATGATAGCAAAGTTTCAACTATTAAAAGTATTCTACCCATTGATGCTGCATGTAACTTGTGTAGTGCATGGGATCAACCGCATAGCAGAGCAAGTAAGGCTACAATTTCCTGAAGTAAATAAAGTAATATCTATGGTGAAGAAAATTTTTGTTAAGGCACCGTCAAGAATACAGGCATTCAAAGAACAGCTTCCAGATGTCCCATTGCCGCCAGAGCCTGTTGTCACCCGCTGGGGCACGTGGCTGATAGCAGCAGAATACTACAGTACGCATCTCTCAGCTGTCCAGAAGGTGGTTGAAAATATACCGGAGGATGCTGCATCCGTAACTGCAGCAATGGAGTTACTCAAAGATTCTTCTTTAAAACGGGACTTATCTTACATTAGGGCCCACTACACATTTATGGCAAGAATAATTTCACAGTTAGAGGGCTCAGGGAGAACTATCTACGACAATATTTCTTTGCTTGAAGAAGTTAAAATGAAAATTAATGAAGCGCCAGGTGAAGTAGGGGAAAAAGTACGGGCAAAAATGCAAACGGTTTTGCAGAAGAACACTGGCCTGAAGGAGTTGTGTGCAGCTGCCGAAAACGAAGTACGCCCCTGTCACATCTGTTGATGTAGAACGTTCTTTTTCAGCGTATAAACTGATCCTGACTGACAAGCGCCACAGTGTTTCACTAGAAAACCTAGAAAAGATTTTGGTTATTTATTGTGAAGCCAACTATGGTCAGAATATGTGAAACTACGAATGTATTAATTAAACCATTGCCACATCTTTTTTACGGAGATCTTTATCTTGCAGGAACTCAAAAATATTTGGAGTTATGTTCAACATTAATGTTGTAGATTGCTGTGCTCTGTAACTGTGTAAATATTCATTCTCCTTGTTTTAATGACTAGTAAGATGTTCATATTGTCAACACTGTTCATATTGTCAACACTGTGTATTTTAATTTATTTTTATTTTCTCTGCATCATTTTTATTAGGGCCTATTTTAGGTTTTATATAAACCTAAATGAACTACGGAAGGAGCCTTTTTAGGTGCCTAAAACACACTTATTACGACCTAAAAATCCGTGATCTAGTGATAAGCCTGTGCACCATTAGCAAGTCATTATTGACACGCTGGGCATTGTTTGGTTTACGTGCAGTTGCTAGACTTCCAGTGCTTTTGCGTTTTTCAGCAGTCCCTCCGTCTCTGCAGTTTGATGTCTAACGACTTGGTGCTGATTTCCCACATGTGGCTAATAACCTCTTGTGAATATTTGAAACAGTCGCACCTTCCCTCCACAGAAACCACACTGTCCACCCATTATCAATGCTTGTCTGGTTCCAAGTTAACACAGCGATGTCTACCAGCGTAGTCACAAGCTGGAACAAGTAGTGCTGGTGCTGCTGCTACTACTGATGCTGCAATGCACCACATATGAGAAGCAGCAGCACTATCTGGCGGCTGTAGACAGTACTACAGCCTCTTTACTTTTACATCGACACACATTTCTAATGCTACTTTGCAAGCTAGGGGGGATGAGGGGGGAGTGGCAGTCAATACTAAACGAACGAAATATTTCACCTACCTGTTGACACTTTCCGCCGAAGCTGTAGCATTTCACTGTTTCTTCTAACCTACTCTGCGATTTCTGTGTCGTAGTCCCGTGACCTGCTGCGACTTTAAACCTATGCTCTAGCATTATTTTGATTGCGTAAGCGGGTATACTACTACTTAGTACATGTCAGTTATATATACCACACTATTATGTACCCCTTGCTTCTACAGTGTTACTGAAGGCAATTCAGTACTGATTAACATCATACAATACACAGAATTGGCATCATCACATCACGAAAATAACATACATATTCCTTCGCCAGTTTTTACTCGTACATAAGTTACGGCCATTGTGTAAAATTCTATAGAATGCCTAGGTAATGTATAGAACGCCCAAACTCGAACGTCAGTGTATGAAAAGATTGATATTTTATGCAATCTCTAGGCATTGTATGCTTTGCCGGATTGTCTGCTGTCAAAATGTATAATTCGCAGTACATATACAGGGTTATTACAAATGATTGAAGCGATTTCACAGCTCTACAATAACTTTGTTATTTGAGATATTTTCAAAATGCTTTGCACACACATACAAAAACTCAGTTTTTTTAGGCATTCACAAATGTTCGATATGTGCCCCTTTAGTGATTCAGCAGACATCAAGCCGATAATCAAGTTCCTCCCACACTCGGCGCATCATGTCCCCATCAATGAGTTCCAAAGCATCGTTGATGCGAGCTCGCAGTTCTGGCACGTTTCTTGGTAGAGGAGGTTTAAACACTGAATCTTTCACATAACCCCACAGAAAGAAATCGTATGGGGTTAAGTCGGCAGAGCGTGGAGGCCATGACATCAATTGCTGATCATGATCTCCACCACGACCGATCCATCGGTTTTCCAATCTCCTGTTTAAGAAATGCCGAACATCATGATGGAAGTGCGGTGGAGCAGCATCCTGTGGTACGTTTAGCTCCCTGCTTGCTTTATTCGTCGACTTCCGCGAGCTACGCGTGAAACTTGCCCGCACGCGTTCAACCGTTTCTTCGCTCACTGCAGGCCGACCCGTTGATTTCCCCTTACAGAGGCACCCAGACGCTTTAAACTGCGCATACCATCGCCGAATGGAGTTAGCAGTTGGTGGATCTTTGTTGAACTTCGTCCTGAAGTGTCGTTGCACTGTTATGACTGACTGATGTGAGTGCATTTCAAGCACGACATACGCTTTCTCGGCTCCTGTCGCCATTTTGTCTCACTGCGCTCTCGAGCGCTCTCACGGCAGAAACCTGAAGTGCGGCTTCAGCCGAACAAAACTTTGAGTTTTTCTACGTATCTGTAGTGTGTCGTGACCATATGTCAATGAATGGAGCTACAGTGAATTTATGAAATAGTTTCAATCATTTGTAATAGCCCTGTACTGACATGCAATGACGGTTCTGCGATGAATAATGTCAAGTAAGAGCCAGTGCTACTGAACATTGTGTTTTCCTAGCCGAAACCAAAAGTTAGTCAACCATGTGAAAAACACTAAGACGACTATGAAGAAGAAACCACGGGACTAAGGTTGCGTTATTTAGCAGGGATCTTATCGGGACACTTCGAGAAGGGGGCGTAGAAATGAAGTAAAATATTTGTTTAGTATAATTTTTATTTAGAACACAATTATATGGAAATTGTTGCGGCAGAAGTAGTTGTTACACCATTTTTTCCGATGATTTCAACTTTTTTAACAAGTCTTTTTTTCCCTTTTGCGTATTTATAAAAGTCCATGCAAATCAGCCTGTAGTTAACCTGGCACTGTACGAATGATTCCACAGCCCCTGGCGTGAATCGATATCTTTCGTCAGTCCACTGAGCCGACATCAGCGAAAATACTCTTTCCACAATGGCACTGTCTGCGGGTACAGAAAATAAATACTTGAGTAATTTTAGCAGTTGGCATTAATTTAGGTGCCCTGTCTTCGCCGTCAAGAAAATGTTTTAATTCTCTCAGCTGCGTGTATTAACGACAGCCATCTTGTTTTTGAGTGAGATAAGAGTCTGAAGATAGACATCAACGTATAATTAGCACTCTTTCAGCTTCCCTGTCTTGACCGTGTATATTGAAAAATAATATTTTCATGACGATTATTCGATGTCGACACAGTATTGTGGAGAGTATGGGGAGGGTATCCAACTGCTTTTACATTTTTTTCCCTAGTTCATCCTTAATTTGGTGAAACACGTTCTACTGGCCGCGTCGGTGAGGTCCGCCAAAGCTCTTATTGGTATTGTCTCCCCAAAAGGCGATTAATTTATGTAATGTAACTTGCAGCTGCGCTAAAGTGGCTAGACAAAACTTCGCAATTGTCTCCGATATTTCGTTACTCAGCGAATCAAACTTCAACAGCTTTTGTTGGATTCCGTCAGTTTCAGTAAAGTTTTGAAGAACTAAAGGAAACGTCTCTTCAGCCTTGTGGTTCGATGCATCGGGGCCTGTGCCGTTTAAAATGAAACATCTTGCAATTGTGTTATGCCTTTGTTATGTCCGCACTGTAACACAACAAATATTCCGTGATAACCAAATTTATTTAACCTTCTGTCACTCAAAACAAAACTTAAGTTCGACTACACAACACTTCGCTGGCTGTAGCGCCAAGGAGAAATCAGAGTCACTAGTAGACAATACAAGTGCAAACCACTGCCAACCAGTCGATACCGACGCGTCGCAAGTTTCCAGCCAGGGAGGCCACAGTACGGTTCGGTCGTCGTGAATCCAGCAACCGGGATGTAACACAGTCATCGGCGAAGATTGAACTGGTTAAAAGGGCTCAGGGAGCTCGCTTAAATCCGCAGGTCCGGTCAATCAGAGTGTTGGTAGATGGCGCCCTTATACGGTTGCTCACTCTGGTGGCCAGGGCAGCGCCGCCAGGGTAATCCGTGTCGATAGTGGTGTGTACGCTGGCGCTAACCCCGCGACGACGCGTTCACTGGCGCCAATTGTTGACGTCGTGTGCGGCGCCAGCGGGACTCGCTGTGTGCCGCGCGTGTTGTAGCACGCCGCGCCGAATTGACAGCTGCTCTGTGGTGCGAGAATATTTTTAACAATCGCTGTAGCTGTGGTCCTGGTTGTAGACTGCTTTTCGGTGGTTTTGGACTCGGGGTACATTACGGCGTTCAGTTTTACTGTACAATCAAGAGAACTGAGGGACTGAAGAGGCTTGACAACTATATAAGCTGTTGTTAGTTCTGCAGCAGCAACGAGCAGTTCTTCCTGAGTATTTTCTTTAATCGTGAATGTAGGAATAGGCTTTGTTGTCGATGCTACCGTGAATCTATTTGTATGATTCATAGTAGAAATGTGATGCCTCACATCTGGCTTACGTTCGTGAGTTACTGAGGTACATATCTCGCACAACGCTTCCTGATCCGTACGTTCTTTTCTTTCTTGACAAAAGACCACTCTTTTGTGTAATCATCCGAAAAGTGACACTTTCTCTTTCCATCCTTAGGCATTTTCGTAAGCTATGATAAGATTAATTTATTAGATGGTAAACAGTTGACAATAAAACTATATTGATCGAAGTACGCGTCACTATATACTTCAAACATTACTAACTTGCACTTGTTTTTGGTATTCTGTTTAGAAAGAATCGTCTCATCAGATCGCTATTCAAATGGGAACCGTTCCATTCTTCCGCGTTGCGCTGCTTGAATAGTTCCAGCAGCGTACTGCGGTAGAAGTCTGGTATTTTCTCGAATGAAGGCGGAGATCTAGAAGGTGTTCACATCGTCGATACAGGATACGCAACATGAAACGTCATCTCTGAGACGATGTTAGCAGCATAAACTAGTTGACATGTATAAAACTAATTGAGGTTACATTACATGTCGCGCTAACAGATGGCGTTACTTCAGTACTTGAGCCAAGCTCGTAACAGTATTTTGCAAAATCGGAACGAAATTGGGTCTTCTCGGGATGTCGGGGCAAGAAGGTCCCTAACGGTGATGGTCCCGATATATCGGGACGGATGGCAATCCTACACAGGGCTGCTGGCTGTAGAAATATTGGGACGTAAGGATGGTCGAATGAAGTAACTAGTGCTGTTCAATTTTTACGTCGCGGACTCAGAGTTATTTGTCACTCCAAAAGTCCCATTTGGCTATTGGTCAAGGAGGACGGCACGGGCTGTTGAAAGAACTTTCACCCAAGTATAAGAACATTACCCATCATGATACTAAGCTGAACACCTTTGTGAGCCTTGCCAGAAGAAGCAAAAACATGTTAAAGTATTGTGATGAAGCCATTGATTGTTCCGCAATTCATTTTCCGTTATCAGGTCGACTTCATCGATTTTAAGTCCCATTCTGATAGACAGTATGTGTTTATAATCGTCTGCCAAGATCATCTCATTAAGGGTGTAGTTCTCAGGGCTCTGAAATCAAAGAGAGCGGAAGAAGTAGCCTACAACCTCATCAAAATATTTACGTTGTTTAGTACTGCAACGATTATACAGTGTGATAACGTCAGGGAATTTGCAGTATGCAGGGAGGAGACCCCCAAGAGGGATCATTGCCGATAAAATTTTATTAAATAATTTTTTCCATTCATAATGTACAGCCGTAGCCGGCTTGGGCATACTGTGGTGGAACGTGCTGGCACATTCCTGCCACATGCTCCTCGATCAGTCTCTAGTCCCACGGGTTGGTTGCGCTGACGAGGGTGCGCTACTAGCAAGGCGCGTTGGGGAATCAACCCTCCAATCAGAGACTAGTCGTGTGATCACGTGGGGACGCGGCCGGGAGCGGCGAGGGCGGCTAGGAAACAGCTCCGCGCTCTCTTAGCTTCTGACCTCGGCCCTCTAGCCTCTGCCTCTCTCCTCAAACCTCCTGATGAACAGACGGCAACCCCTCTTGGGGCTGCTCAGCCCTACGTAGGCACCCATGTACCATCTTTACATGAATAAATAGGGTCAATTCAAGCTTAATTACTTTTAATTATTGCAAGACCCACAATTTTCCGCTCTTGACATCTATCTTGACGAACAGCAGACAGTGTGGTAAGCAGCCTAAAGGAGTGGTAACCCAGCTTGAAGATCGTCCATAGTAAGCCGCGCCACTCACAAAGTCAGGGGAGCGTCAAAAGAGCAAATAAGAACTTTGAAAATGGGCTGTGTGCTTGGATGTAAGGTGAAGCAATTAGCTGCATATGCAACACAAAATGCCAAAATATGAGGTTCCTTTGTGTGAAGAGAAAATTGAGTGCAATTCAAAATTTTACTCCAGCCTTCCCTGCTGCAACACGTAGGTCGTGTCAATTCTGCTTTGTGTTTTACCGATAACAGTATTCTGTTCGCATTCGTCTTTAAGTCGTGAAATGTGTGTGCAAGATCAAATCTTGCACACGCAAAAGCGTTTTTTTGTGAAGAAGAAAAGTGAGTGCTTAATTTAACAAGCGCTTCAGTCTCAGTTCTGCTTTCATTGCTTTCCGGTAAGAATAACCTATGCTTTATTTCGTTGTTTTGTTTTTCCAGTTTCAAAACAATGGCTCTGAGCACTATGGGACTTAACTTCTGAGGTCATCAATCCCCTAGAACTTAGAACTACTTAAACCTAACTAACCTAAGGACATCACACACATCCATGCCCGAGGTAGGATTCGAACCTGCGACCGTAGCGGTCGCGCGGTTCCAGACTGTAGCGCCTAGAACAGCTCGGCCACTCCGGCCGGCTTTCCAGTTTCAAATGCGTATTAATTACTAAAGGCTTCTCATCTTGTGCCCCTTCAACACTTCGCGTAAACGGTACTTTACAGTTTGTATAATGCCTAGGAGAAGTATGTAACATTTTCACAAGAAAAATTTCATAATTTGCTTAGAACCGTCAGGCATTCTATTTATTACCTAGGTATTCTACAGAATACCGGTATTTCACAGAATGCCGGTAACCCTTATATTACAAGCCGAACTGTTAATTAATACTTTCACTACTTATGGAGGCTCCAGTATGACTGCATTGCTTCTTATGTCCATTATCTCTGGAGGCCACCTCTTCACTATCTCAAGAGTGATACGTTATAACTTTGAACAGAATTTGGAAACTCCAGTGGGTAATGTTTCAGTATACGATCCCGACGTATTTATTAAGGATTTAAATATTCACTGTGGTATCTTTTGATGATTTCTGGAACTCACTCTATGTTTTTAGTTTCTGAACTGTTAACATTTTTAAATGCGATTATACTCCGCTACCACTTACGTTACGATCAGCGTTTGCTTCTTTCAATGTAGGCTACCCTGCCACGCCGGTCAACTGTAAAATCAACCACTGCTTCCTATCTCTATACTGGCAGTGGTGGCTCGTCCTGTGCGCGACTTTTAAGTGACTCGCATAGTTGCGCTAAAGGCGATTTGACGAAATGCAATAACTGTTGATAAAACTGCCAGGAAATGAACGTGTATTTTTGATGAAAACATCAGGAGGTCCACGCGAGCTAGGCTACTGTTTGCGTTATGTGTCTCCCCGGGATTAGTTCTATACCATATGCTTGCACGGGGATCATCCCGACACATAAAGCTGTCGCCAGTCAAGTGCGCCACTTTTTGAGAGGAAGACGCGAGCAAACAAGGAGGCCACGTTATCTCTGGTTGCCAGTGTAGAGAGCGTGGCGCGTGCCACTGTGTACGTTGCCGCGCAAACAGCCGCGAGCCCAGGTGGCTGCTAAAGCAGCTTGTGCACACACTCGTACCGGTGTGTACGCGGGGAGGCTCCTGGACAGAAATCAGCTTACCTCTGACAGCGAGAGTGGCACGTTCCGAAATCCGACAGCCCCATAATCCGGCTTTCGCCGGCTCGCCTTCAGCGCTTGTGCTGGATTGGGATGTCGCCGCTTCACAGCTGTCATTTCTTTTCCTCTTTTGTTTTCACAGTTCTGCGTCACAGGCTTCCCAGAGCAATTCGAGGTTCTTGAACGAGTACGTTGATTCTGTCGCTTCCGAGTGCTGTTTCATTTATACTTCCGACGAAACGCTGTCCTAAACAATATTAATCTGTCAACTTGTCATCGCCGTTACATTTGTTGTGACCTTTACAATTTACTTATTTCTAGAGCAGCATGTTGGTAAAGAATCAGTTCTGCACACAGAACCACAGGGCTTCAGTACCGACGTAGCGCCGATCGAAGACTGCGATATTCATAGGAAGAATAGACGTGGATAAAAAGACGCGTAATGCACATTTGTCTTCCACTCGCGGGTCAGCATTCTTAAGGCCGATGGTGTACCTAAAATGTAATCCTTGTGACATCAAAGAAAGACAGATGTGTCCTTCGAGTGGGTTAAAAATGTTTACAGATGGCGCCGTTTATACAAAATAGCAAATGGGGAGACAAGCAGAGGAGCAGTTAGTGACTAATTAATAAGAAGGATTTGATGTTGTCTGAGTAAAGCAGTTTTACCTAGATCTAGCTCCTCCAGCGCTCGCAGTATTACGTGTCACCTACCTTCATAGCATTCAATTAGTAATTAAAGTCACCAAGGAAGTTGTGAAAGCAAATGCCTAAGCGCAAGCACCTGCAAGTAGCAGGATTAGCCTAGCGGTCTGGGGCGCTGCAGTCATGGAATGTGCGGCTGGTCCCGGCGGAGGTTCGAGTCCTCCCCCGGGCATGGATGTGTGTGTTTGTCCTTAGGATAATTTAGGTTACCTAGTGTGTAATCTTAGGGACTGATGACCTTAGCAGTTAAGTCCCATAAGATTTCACACACATTTGAACTTTTTTTTTGCAAGTAGCAGGAGCATCTATAACGTACATTGCCACAGTGAAAGCGCTTTTGAAAAGACAGTAGAACGATTTTATCACAAGTATGAAGTATTCCATAGATATTTATTCTACGGGATACAATGCTCAGCTTTAAAGCTAGAATCCGTGTAAGTACGTGGCCACATTTTTCAAAAACAAATGTTTAACACTTTAAAGTATTTCCATAATATCCTTTTATTTCTTAAATCTAATTTAATACATTCCACTCATTTTTAAACACTTTTCGTTCTCTACATTTGAGTAATGACCTATTGTAGTGGCAGGAACATTTCAGCCAGCAAGTTGGGGAGATTTAGGAAGGGTTTCCAGTTCCTTACAACCGAGGGAAACCTCTCGAAAATGTGGACCAGGACTGCCCGTTGGTAACTATTTTTAACTTTACCTTGGGTCTGTCTGTCCCAGACAAAAAATTTATATCTGAATGTGTACTTGCTGACGTGCACACAGAATGAAGGTGACAACTTACTTGACAAGTGCTGAGTGCGAGTACATGATATGTCTGTTCGGTTGTGATTTGTTTAAAAAAGAAATCCTCTACTCCAAACAGTAGAGCTGGCTATAGTAGATCGAGCTCATTATAGAATCGCAACTGTTTTCGGCGAATACCGGGCGAGCTGATAGTGAAGCAAACAGAGTTTACAGTTCCAGATAAACGGGAGGGGATTATCAGTTCCCATATTCACCTGAAAAACAAGCAAATCTTGATCGTAATTGGGCTGGGTGGGGAGGGGGCGGGAACGGCTTTAATTTACTTCTAGGATAGTGTCCTTCATTGCCCCATACATAAATTAATATTTTGTGTACATATATTGTGTAAATACGACTATGTGCATCTTTGTTACTGTACGGTGTGACACGTCGAATTTGTTTCATTCAGTTGTTCGGCGTTCATCTGTCTGCGGTGCCAGATATCTGCGAGAAAAAGCCTCTTAACGCATTAATTTCTTTACGACTCATGCCGTATGTGAGAAATACAGCACGCTCCCGATTATCCGAGTAAATGCGGACGCGAGACTCCACGGATAATCGTAAACCACAGATAATCCATATCACACATGCTTTTATCTGAAATTACCGTTTACTGTATTTACATAACATGTCACACGTCAAAGCCAACTGCATTACTCGCAGAAACCTACAATTTATTTCCAAAAGTACACTTTCTTTGGTTCAGTTTATTGGCTTTCGAGCCGTGCCCATTCAGACATCTCACTAGTGTAATTTAATTTATGATGACACGAACGTAAGAGCAACACAACCCTCAGTCACCGAGCGGAGAAAATCTCCGATCCGGTCGGGAATCGAACACGGGCCCCTGTGCGTAATAATCTACCGCGCAGCTACCGAGGTAGACAAGAATTAATCTTAATACACACTTATTTCGTTTACCTGCTTTTTGTTAACTTTCTGGGAATAATTCTACAAGTTTCCTTAGTTTCTGCTTTCATTCACTCCTTTTTCTGACTGTAGATCTCATCTTCGATAGAGCCAAATGCTCGATGTAAGTGAGCTGGAAGTGAACAACCTTTGCTCCTACGGAATGGTGGGGCAAGCTGTCCTGTCGGTAGCTGCACGATCAGCGCGGCGGAGTACCAAGCTTAAGGGCCTGGGTTCGATTCCCGCAGGGTCGGAAATCATCTTCAGTCGGGGACTGGGTGTTGTATGCTGTCCCTACGTTCGTATCATCGTAATTGACACTCCAATGTTGAGCTGGCTGAATGGGTACCTCACGAAAACCAATAAATTGAAGAAAACAAACGACAAACAACAGAAAAATATTTCATGGATGTCTGGTGGTAAAACATGAGTCACATGCATAGTAGCGTATTCTAAGCCAAAATATTCGTTCTTATTGTAACATAATATGTCCGTTTTCATTTTTATCTTTTCAAAATACGCCTAACTATTTACGGATAATCCGTACCTTCATAACCGGGAGCTTATTGTATTTACTGATCATGGGTTGACAGCTTTCAAAAAATTAACGGTGTGGCATTGAGGATGAATAAACTGCGAAACGTGTAAAATATAATAGATCTATTGAGAGACAATACACAGTAGAAACACCCCTTGACCAGTCACTTTGTAAACAACTGAATTGTATGTAAATGTTTGATAATACACACTGAAAATAAGTTCTAATTTTGATCTATGTCTGCAACGAATTCAGGACCACCTTCACCGTCAGACAAGGAGAAGAGCTGCTGTCCGCTTATTTAGTATTTATAAGTAGATAACTTGTAGATATTTTGTCTCCGCTATTGCTAGCTAAGATATTCTGCTTCCATGGTATAAAATTTCTCCCGTGGCGTACAGTATATATTCGTTGAATTCATTCCAACCGACTTCTCTAGAGGCGTTCGTGCGATTATTTACAGTTTATGCAAGATACATCTGTTTCAGTTGATACTATCCAGTAATCATAAACTAACAAATAATTACGTGCTGTTGTATACACAGAAGTTGCAAAGACAGTAAATCTTAGCGAAATGCAGGAAAACCTTGGTGCAGCAAGTAGCAATTGACTCTCAAAATAACTAAATGTACCGTACCGCGCACAAATAGGCAGAAATACCAATTATTGTATAATTGTACGATTGCAGAACGATCACCGGAAGCTTTTAATTCCATAAAATATCTAGGAGCAATTTGAAGTGGAACACCACATAAAACGAATCGCAGGCAAGGCAGAAGCTAAACAGTTTCATTCAAAGAATCCTCAGGAAATGTAAGAGGTAGGTTACAAAACTCTCGTTCGAACAATACTTGAATCTTCATGCACATCAATACTCCGTAGCCACCTGACAGTGTGTGGCGGAGGGGTACTTCCGGTGCCATTAACTGACACGCCTTTCCTTTTCCATTCGGGAATGGCGCGTGGGAAGGATGATTGTCGATTAGCCTCTTTATTAGCTGTAGTTGTAGTTCTTCGAATTTTCTCACTGTGGTCATTTCACGAGACATACGTAATGTTTTCAGACTCTTTCGAGAAAGTACACTCACAAAATTTCAATAGTAGATTTTGTTGAGCATCCATGTAACGTTCTCACGCCACCCAAACGACCCCGTGATGGAACACGCAGCTCTTCCGTGGATATTCCCTACTTTTTCCATCAGTCCTACCTGATGAGGTAGGTTGGCAAACAATACGTGGGAATCGTTCGATCCAAATCTTTGTTGGCCTCCGCTTTAGTGGATGAATTACTGTTCCTTAAGATTCTACCTAAGAATCTGTCTGGCATCTGCTTTTCCTACTATTTGTTTTATGTGGTTATTCCACTTACTGGTTGATTGGGGTAGGGGACCATACAGCGACGTCATCGGTCCCACCGAGCTAGGGAAGAAAGTCGGCGGTGCCCTTCCAAAGGAACCATTCCGGCATTTGCCTGAAGCGATGTAGGGAAATCACGGAAAATCTAAATCAGGGTGGCCGGGCGCGGATTTCAACCATTGTCCTCCCGAATGCGCGTCCACTGCGCCACCTCGCTCAGTCGTTCCACGTAATGTCGCTCCATACATACATTCACAGGATTTTCGGTGGTTATTGTTTCCACCGATTCGTCGTCACTAAATAGTGTAGTTGTAGGGTTGTGGATTTCTCCTCCTATGTATACGCAGTATGTTACATTTTCGGTCACGGTGAACTGCCAGTCGCTGTGCACCATTTATGAGTCCTCTGTAGATCTTTCTGCAAAGCGTTACTGACTTCTGGAGTTGCTACCTTCTTACATCATGAATATAGCTCGCCAATTTGGAATGCGTACCACTTAGGAGTGATGTAGAGCGGCTAAAGAAGATCCAAAGAAGTTTCGTTATAGGTTGCTATAGAAAGCACGAAAGCGTCACGAAGATACTCAGCCAACGTAGTGGCAGACGCTACCAGAGAAGTGTTTGAATCAAGGTGTGTTTCATTGTTAAGAATTCCGACAGCACACGTCGCTAGAAAGATCAACCAGTTGATTGCTTTCTCTTACGTATATCTCCTGAGAAACCATTAAACTGGAGAATTTTAGAGGCTTACCAACAATCGTTAACTCCCGCGAACCATTCGTGACTGGAATGGGAAAACAGGGAACTGACACTGGCACACAAAGTACCCTCCGTCACACACCATAAGGTGGCTAGCGGAGTGTAGAAGAAGATTGCTCAAGTATGGAGTTACACCACAAACGCAACTTTGCTTTGCATATTTGATGCCTGAAGTCACGATAGACTGTCGCTCTGAAAGTCTGTATCGGTATTGCGCGTCCCAGGCGGTGACTGGACGATACGCGAAGATAGGGTGGACACGTCCCGCGCTGGGCAGCGATTAGTCAGAGTAGGTCGCGCGTGACCAGGAGGCGTGCTCGTCGCACGAGGTGGGCGTTCCCGCCGTTGCTGCAGGCGTCACGCCACGGTAGTTCAGACGGGTGCTGCCGGCTGCCACGCGAGCTCTCCGCTGCTGACTTGCTATCGGCTGCTGGCGGTCGTCACGTACCGAGGCGTCTTTGTGGCCTCGGAAGGTCAAAGTACGTCGTGTACAGAAGTCATTTTTTGTCTTTTGTGGCTAAGACATCCGTAAAGGGCATCTTCATCACAGAGTTCACCGCCATTCTTCTGCAGAATCTTCTGCGGTGACTTTCAACCACCACGGAGCCTATGGAGGTTAGAGAAGAGTGGTCTCCGCGAAGGAAGAGTACTGGACCGATTCCTGTTCAGTATACACTCTAAGGGGGGGGGGGAAAAAAACACCATGAATGAATTAGTCCTATTCTATCGCTTGCGTCTGTGTCCCGCATTTTGCGCGGGGTCAGGTTAAATCGGATTTGGCATGTTAATTTGAAGGGGTGGCCAGATGCCCTTCCTGCCGCCATCCCGTACCCCCTGGGACGGTATCAGAGTACCCTATCTGTCTGGGTCTAGTGTAAATCGTGGAAAAGTGCAGATGTGCTGCAAATGTCTATGAGTCGTGTAACTGAGGGGGGACGTGGGGACCAGCCTGGTATTCACCTGGAGGAATGTGGAAAACCGCCTAACAACCACATCCAGGCTGGCCGGCACACCGGCCCTCGTCGTTAATACGGCGGGCGGATTCAACCCGGGGCCGGCGCGCCTACCCGAATCCAGGAAGCAGCGCATTAGCGCTCTCGGCTAACCTGGCGGGTTCATGAATGAATTAGTCCAAGGGGACAGAAATCGGCATATGTTGTGTACGTAGACAGACAAACAAATGATTACGATTTCAGAAAAACTGGATGATTTATTCAAGAGAAAGAGCTTCTCAAATTGAGTTAGTCAGTAATATCTTGGTCCACCTATCGTCCTTGTCCGAGCAACTCGGCTATGATCGATAGCAGTTGGATGTCCTCCTCAGGGGCATCGTCCCAAATTCTGTCCAATTGGCGCATTATATCGTCAAAATTGTGAGGTGGTTGGAGGTCTCTGCCCATAATGCTCCAAACTTTGTCAGTTGGGGAGAGATCTGGCGACCTTGCTGGCCGAGGTAGGGTTTGGCATGCACGAAGACAACCAGTAGAAATTCTCGACATATGCGGTCGGGCATTATCTTGCGGAAACGTATCGCCAGGATGGCTCGCCATGAAGGGCAACAAAACGGGGTGTAGAATATCGTCGACGTATCGCTGTGATGTAAACGGTACCACTGATGACAACCAAAGGGGTCTTACTAGGAAACGAAATAGTTCCCCAGATCATGACCCCTAGTTATCGGGCCATATGGCGGGTGAGAGTCAAGTTGCTTTCCCACCGCTGTCTGCTGTCATTGACTGGAGCAGAATTGTCTTCAGTGATGAGTCCCGCTTCGGAATGAGCCCCGATGATCAGCGAAGATGTGTCTGGAGGTACCTGGGACAGCGGGGAGATACCAACCTGACTGTCGCCCGCCATATGGCCTGACAACGAAGAGTGATGGTCTGGGGTGTCATTTCTTTCCAGTGCAGGACTCTTTTTGTCTTTAGTAAATCATCCATTTCTTCTGAAATTGTAGTCATTTGTTTGACAGTACATGTCCATCACATCTACCGCTTTTCTTCCCATCCGGATAATTCCTTCGCGGTGCGTTCTTTTTTGTCTTTGAGTGAATGTACAAGAGCACACACTTGAAATCAATGGAAAACGTCCCCAATACTGGTCTTGAAGGACTGTGTAGATACCGCAGTGCAAACCAGCTTAAATCAGATTCATCTGCGACTCAAGTACGTTGTTTCCATTTGACAGACTGGAAAACCATTTGGAAATTAAACGTAGTCTGGTCAGGGGTTGAAATGCAACAATGAGATATTCCAAAATCCCTAGGAATGACACTTGACACATCTTTTGCATACGAGAAGCATTGAAATTTTCCACTAACAACAATCTCCTTAGGAAACTGGTTCCGAGAACGGTGGTCTAGTCTAACCAATTCGAAATTCTGCAGTGGCACTGTGCTAAACCGCAGCAAAATGCACGTACCCTGTTTGGTAAGAATCAAGTCACGCCAAATATTTGGGGATGTAACTCTCAACGGCAAATGAAGACTTATAAAATGCTGTTTAAAATCTGTTCCAACTGTGTGTCCCTCCACCGGGCAGGAAATGCTCCACCTTATGCGCTAAGAGAAAAAGTTGCGAACAAGGAAAGGGAGTAAATGGAAAATGAAATCCAGGAAGAGGACACCCTTCCCCCTGGTTGGAAAAGAATATCTGAAACTCTGACACTTGTTCATGACAAGGGATGGCTGACGTGGAAGTCGTAGGATAAACTGATATTAGAAATGGGCAGTGGTATCAGAAAACAACCAAAGTGACAATGTCATGTGCGATTGTGCAGAAGATGAGCCAGCTAAACGTATTATGTTCATTGTGAACAGAGTCCAAAGGTCTGCAAGGAAGATGACTTGTATCAAGCATTAGAAGTGGCTACGTTTTGGTCCAATTATGTATAACGTAGTGTTAGATAACTGTGTAACTTTCTAACACGAGAATCGTAAAAAGAATGCCGCACTGTGATTTGTGAGCAGCAAATATCACGTAGCTACGAGTCTCGCCTTACAAGTTTTTACAAAGGATCAATAGGTGCGCTTTCGAGATACGGTGTTGCTGTTCTTTTAAATGTCATTTATTACTGTTTAAATAACTGCAGCTCATGAACTAACGATTAGTTTATTTCTAACTAGCATTTAAAGAAAATGCTAGGGAAGAAGTAGAAATTTCACGCGAATGTTTTCACATGCTTTTCGTGAAGGTCTCACTCATCCCTGCTGCGTCACATCGCGTCGTTCAACTTTCGGTTAACGGTCACTTTCTTAAGAGGCTGTTTACAATCGATTTGGAAAATTTCGTTGAGGTCGTGCTTCCACAAACGATGAACTTTATGAAAGTCGAACAAAATTTGTTGTTCTAAAAAAATAAATTAAATAATGATGCTGCGCGCAACATGATTGGAAAGGATCGGTATGGGACTGACCTTGTGAGTCACCCGTCCTTACGTCGAGTACTGCAATAAATTCGTTCCTGCTTGAATTATGTTAAGTTTGACCGAAGCTGAAAATTAGTCTCTTGTGGGCATAGATGTTCAGAACATTCAGCCGAGCGAATTCTAAATCCTTATACAACGTCCTAATTGTAAACAAAACTTTGATATATTCGCTCGAGCCAAAAACTAAAACAGTCAGTTGTTCGGATGTTCTAAGACGAAGCGAAATCGAAGGAAATTGTTCGATCGCGAAGCGTTTTCAAAAATAATGGTCGCTTGTTTTTCTGGTTACGCTGGAGAATAGGTTCGAAGAACAGTTACTGCTGAGTAGTATAAAATAATGTCACAAGTTGTAAGTGTACCGCATACTCTTGCACGTCCTGCGGTGAACACTGTAAATGATTTCCTCATTATATTCTTTGGTGATCTATTTGTACTTTGAGATCGACCAAGTTGATGAAGGACAAATTTAACTGGCACTGTTTGTTAATGAAGAATGCAGATTTCACGTTACGTATGACATCTACAAAAATACATCCTGACTACTACTGTGTGCCACAATTAAGTTATGAAATAATGACAGTAGAGAGAAACAACATTAATGTCCTAACCAAGCAGTGGCTAACACAGAATTGGCGAGTTTTGCCTCGCTGTGCTTTCTAAAAGGCCTTTTTGGCGTGAGCCACAAACCGTACGTAATGTGATATATTCCATTCATTAGAGCGAAATTTAAGAGTAGCGTACCGCCACAGTCATCTATGAACTCGGGAAAACAACTGAAAACGTCGCAGCTTTCCTCATCGAGAGAATGCTAGCTGTGACACAGCACGTCAGACAGCTTAATTGACGGACAAAGACGTTGAGTCACGGTCTCAGTGGCCACGTACGACTGTTGTATAACCCAAAGACTTCTTTTTTGTACCATTGTGTAAAAAATCGCAGACAACGAATTTCCTCACGCCCAGAAAACTATTGAAGGGGGGAAAATGTTTCCCTAATTGATTCGCACGCGCGCAGCAGTGGTGATTTGAAGACGAATATTTTAAGAAACGATAGTGCCTTTTATACCAAACATTACTTTCTTTGATGTATAAAATCTGTAACTGTTGCCCTCGTATGACATGCATTAAATTCAAAACGAAACATCAAACGTGGCTTCCACGCGTGGCCGTGCAGCAAGAAGGTAAAGTCGATTTCGTTTGCCGTGAAAGTTACGGGCCTATTTTTTCCGGGAAAAAGTCATTCGGTCTACAAAGATGACAAGCGTACCTGATAACAGCCCTCATTACGAAAGAAAATGCTGTACCAGGACAACGCATCTGTCCACAAGGTGGTTTGGCAATTGGAAAACTGAAGTATGAAAATGTTGGAGCATTCATCGTGATCACCAGGTTTGATACCTTCCGACATGCACCTAGTGTCACAGCAGCAAAAATATGTTGCAGGTTTAAATTTTAAGTCTAATTAATAGTTTATCGTAGCTGTAAATGGCTACTTGCACACCTGGCACGAATCACTGCTGGTAAATTGTTGAACGAAGTCCGTTAATCTCACAGGGGACTGCGTTAGAAAATAGGTCCGATATTGACCCATAAACACAGCCTTTTACTGTCAGACTAATACAATCTAACAATGATCTCCAAAGTGATAGGCGTTCACTAACATATAATGTAATGCTGTCTGCCACACATTGCCTTGAATCAGTTGTCCTTTGCAACTAACCTCAATCTTTGTTTACAGGTATGTACGCCGAATCCATCAGCAGAACCATTTGTTGCGACCCTGTCTTCGCTCATTTATGGTAACGTTTTGATTTTTCTTGTTTGATCATTTTGGATAAAAGAACTGGAAATATGAAATAAGCATATAAACACGTTGTCATGAGAACTAACTTACTAGAAATTTATACGTCATTGCGTCGGAGTGTTTCGAAGTCAGTGAATAAAATAAACTTCCTCTGCTTTCTTGTTGTATTTTGCAGTCTAGTTCTTCATTTTATCTTGAACCCAGTGTATTGGAAGAGATTGTGCGTTAGATAATTTCTGAGGGTTAAACACTATCCCTGTTGCGTTTTGTTTTTCAGATTTTAACAGCTGGGTTGTGTGTATGATGTATACCGACGTCACTTCCTAGTGACGGCAGGAGCCATTCCAGTTTGATCTGGAGAAATTAATAAACGACAGTACGATAAGTTTCAGAGGTTCGAGTAGAACCGGACAGATAAGAGATTTCCACCTGAATGAGTCAAATTTCTCGCACTGCTGCTTTCATTAGAGGTTCTTAGGTAGTAATTAGGAGAAAGAACGTGTGATGTATTTTACCTTCGTTTCGACGCACTTATGCGCGAAGTGCACTTTTTGAAAAATGTGTGTGAAATCTTATGGGACTTGTCTAAGGTCATCAGTCCCTAAGATTACACACTACTTAACCTAAATTATCGTAAGAACAAACACACACACCCATGCCCGACGGAGGATTCGAACATCCGCCGGGATCAGCCGCACAGCCCATGACTGCAGCGCCCAACACCGCTCGGCTAATCCCGCGCGGCTGCACTTTTTGACCACATTTTACAGAGGACTGGTTATGTTAAAAGCACTACCACCAATAAAACTGCAGATGACAAACTGTGTTACGAATAAAACACCAGCTGTACTGCTTAAGACAGGTAGAATCATGAGCAACCAAGTATGGTGCTGAGAAGAATACAAAAGAAGCCCACTGATGAGGATGTAATATCGCGGAAAGATGCATGAGCAAAACAAAGAAAAACGCGAAATTATAATGGGCTCAAGGCTGAATCCTTGCAAAAATTTGATTAAAGTACATATGTTAATTGAAATAATGGGAAATCATATATGAATCTTATGGTTGCATGCCTTTAATGCAAAGACGTAGTTGATGAAATATGGTAAGGGAGCTAAACAATAACGCTAGTAAGTAACAGAGATAGTAATCCTCGATATTACAGTTAAGAAACGTTTACAATTAGATCAAATACACGCTTGGAATGACTGGTAACGTAATTCCCAATGATGCTTTGAAACGACTACCTTGACAGCATGTAACAAATGTAAGCAACTCTTGGTTAATATTCGACCAGTTCCATTCTGTGTACAGCTGTACTTGGATTTTATTTATTGTCCAGCAACCTATTTACATCTAAATTGGACCATCCTGAGACTGTCTGTTTTACAAAGGAAATAACTTTACAGTAAGTGATTATACTTGTAGCCTGTTGATGTATAAACACACAAAAACGAAGTTGCAGTAATATTTGCATAAAACATGATCAATTGATCATCATATAAGCCGTTTTATTGTAATATGACAGCATGATGCGTACACAACTTAAAAAAGTAACAAGTAAAACATCACTGGTAATTACAATTTTCATATACCATGAGAACATTGCATCAATTAAAATCTATTGTGCTCGTAGTCACGTATGACCTCGATGTTACTATCATATTACTCTAAGAATGTCAGTCATAGAGTGAAGGAGTGACACATTTTCTACGCCTATGTTTTCTATACGTTTTACGCTACAGTTAACCGACATTTATGGAGGGTTACTTATTCCAGTAAGTACAGATAAATACACTACTTTCTGTAGTTACACGACATCTATAATTACAGTAACAAGGTTTATTTATACAAACAATTTAATTAAATGTTTGAGACTAAAAAAGGGTTCTGAACGTAAGTCAGTCGTGTTAACTATGTCTGTAACTTTTTCAGTAATAAATGACCTTACTGTCAATTATTTATGCACAGTATAGTAATTTAAACAAACACGATAAAAGAGAATTTTCGAACTTTGTATGCTGTTTAGTCAATCAATCCAACTATGAAGCACAATAAAATCTTATCATTACACTAAAATTCATTTCAGCAATACGTTTAAAATAAATCATAAGTCGTAGGAAAATTTCAGTCCCAGTAGACAGTTTGACTATAGTTCCTTTAGATATAGATACTCCTAACCGCTAACAAGATAGTTGCATTATCATGCGTAATGTACACTATTATCATGTAAGATGAAAATTTTATACTGCTGGAATCTTAATATTAATAAGATTGCTCAAAGATTGAGGACAATGGAACCACTGATGGCAATTTTTTTTTTTTTCAGGCGATTTAAATTTTGTAAAACCATTTTCTGTTTCTTTCCCGTAGTGTAAATTCGGTGTGTGGTTAATGTTGCTTTTTGTTGATTTAGTACAATCGCAGGACGGGTCGGGTATTACTCCAGTGGTTGATGTTATGCCGGGAAAATATTCACGGTTAAAGCTCTCACGAAAAGTAGTGACTTCTTTCAATTTTTGGTCTCCGGACAACATCCACTCAGCTAATTAGCAATATAAATATAGAAAACAGTGTATGACCCATTGCAACCCAAGACGTCGGCATTTCTGTTTTATTCTCCTGTGTGCGTGTTTGAGAGTAAACTGGAAGAAATAGTGTCATAAAGTTTGTGGGCCACGAGTTGTCATCGACGACAGCAAGTACTCGCTGAAGTGATTGGGTAACTGGGAGACGCTGGAAATGCTAAAGTCCTGCCCTTGCTTTACAACGCCGATGGCGCTATATTCCAGCAATACAGCACCCTATAAAATTGTAATCGGAGTGCCTGTTGACTTTTGTCTCTCGTTCTTCGCCCGACGTTCGTCTGCTGATGTTTCTGTCGTATCGCCAGCACAGCATTGTGGCTGACGTTGTCAATGTTTTACCCTCCATTGCTGGTGGTGGACTGGAGCCGATCTCGCGGCCGCAAGCTGTATGTACCTGGCACGCCACCGTCCAAAGGCTTTTCCGCGGTCGTGTCCGCCTCTGTAGCGTAGCGGTAGCGTTACCTCTTACCACGCAGGGGGCCCGGGTTCGATTACCGGCAGGGGACTGGGTGTTGTGTGTCCATCACTGACTCACAAGTCACCGATGTGGCGTCACCTAAAAAGGTCCCGAATGGGGCCTCCCGGCCAACAATGCCATACGATCATTTCATTTCATTTCCGCGGTCATTTCTTGTGCGGTTCTCCTCTTGCCATCTGCAACGGTTGTTCGTTGCAGCACGGGAAATCAGGATCCGTTGACCTTGAGTGTCTCGTGTTGGAAGTTACCCTCGTGTGTGTTTTTCTACAGCATCTCTGAACGAACGGGTGCGATAGCTCTTCTCTACAACCAGAACTTCCGTATCGGCGCCGGCCGGGGTGGCCGAGCGGTTCTAGGCGCTACAGTCTGAAACCGCGCGACCGCTACGGTCGCAGGTTCGAATCCTGCCTCGGGCATGGATGTGTGTGATGTTCTTAGGTTAGTTAGGTTTAAGTAGTTCTAAATTCCAGGGGACTGATGACCTTAGAAGTTAAGTCCCATAGTGCTCAGAGCCATTTGAACCAATCCGTGTCGGCGAATTTTACTTCGTGGCCGGTCTCGCACAGCACGTGCTCTGCAACGGCCGATTTCTCCATCTGTCCCAAACTGCAATGTCGCTTATGTTCTGTGATCCTGGTGTTGATTGATGGTCCAGTCCTTCCAGCATAAACTTTTCCGCATGCCCTACTTTGCAGATGGGTCCCTTTTATCCTTTGCCGATCTGAGACACTCTTTGATCTTCTTTGTCGATTAGTAAATAATCTGTAATATATGATTAGAATACTAGTACAGTATATATGTTAGGTTGGGTTCGTTAATTATAACATGTAAAAATTGAAGTAAATACGTGGAGTACTTTGAGTTACTTTTATTTATATATTACATATTTATTTATGTATTATTTATATTTGAAAAATGAGAAAATAAAAGGCGGGTTAGCCGCGCAGTCTGAGGCGTCTTTGCACGGTCGGAGGTTCGCGTCCTCCCTCGGGGGCGCGCGCGCGTTTGTGTGTGTGTGTGTGTGTGTGTGTGTGTGTGTGTTGCCTTTAGCCTAACTTAGTTTAAGTTAGATTAAGTAGTGTGAAAGCCTAGGGACCGACGACCTCTGCAGTCTGGTCTCATAGGAACTTAGCACAAATTAAATTAAAAAGGCGGGCGTATTCGAATGCGACGTTGTGCCAAAATTCAAAGCAATCGGTGAAGGACTTTCGTAGATAGATGATTTTGAACAAACGAACATTTACATTTTTATTTATATAGATTTTTTAAATCCAAGTGTTCAGTCATTAGTTAGTAAATTGTGCAGCGATTCGATGTTGTACGGTTTACTATGTTCCATGTTCTGGAATGGACATCATTAAAAGAGAGGCGTTTTTCGCTGCGACGGAATCTTCTCACGAAATTCCAATCACCAACTTTCTCGTCCTAATGCGAAAATATTTTATTGACACGGACTTACATAGGGAGGAACGATCACAAAGATAAAATAAGGGAAATCAGAGCTCGTACGGAAAGATATAGGTGTTCATTCTTTCCGCGCGCTATACGACATCGGAATAATAGAGAATTGTGAAGGTGGTTCGATGAACCCTCTGCCAGGCACTTAAATGTGATTTGCAGAGTATCCATGTAGATGCAGAAGAGTTAAAAATATCCAGCAGTAACTTTAAAGGATGCAGTTTTTACTTTAACCATAGAATAATAAATGGAAAAAGGTGGTATTTGCAAGCAGCACTTCCGAAGCCATCAGGCCGCGTGCTTCCCTTTAATTCGATGTCATTCTGCATAGCAACTCGTATTTCAGTTCTAGATAGCGTCAGAAGCGGCGTGGAGTGGCTGCGCGGTTAGAGGCTCCATGTCACTGACTGCGGGGCCCCTCCTGCCGAAGGTTCGAGTCCTCCCTCGGGCATGGGTGTGTGCGTTGTTCTTGGCGTAGGTTAGTTTAAGTAGTGTGTAAGTCTAGGGACCGATGACCTCTGCAGTTTGGTCCCTTAAGAACTCGCACACATTTGAACATCAGAGTCAGAAAATACTGATTACATGGCACTGACGTAACTGTGTTATGAAATTTAAACTATTAACATACGCTACTGCTGGCCAATCATTGCATCTGTTTCGTTACGCACTGATACTTTTTCCACGATAATCTATTTGCAGATGTGTCATACGTCTGCTTTCTTTATGCCTACGCCGAAGATAATAACTCTTGGGCACGTCTATTTTGTACGAACGGCAATGGGAGAACAAATGCGATTACATCAAGTAACACGGACAGAAACAGTAATTGCTGCCCAGCAATAAAATCAGCGCTTACTCCGTACTTCTACATCAAATTCAAGGTGTGGATGCGTATTTTTGAATTGTACTCTCAAATCAGGCGCATGTACGTTCCACTACCGACGGTTTACTCGCAAAAACCGATCTCATTGCTCGATATTGCCTTATTTTTCCCTCCCAAAAAACAAAATAAGGCAAGGTACTCTGTTTCCATAATTGATATCGGATCGTCGATGATTGATGGCTCTTGCAAACACGAACGCATAAATAGAAATTTACGCTGGACGGTTCCCTTTCCGAGATTGATGGCCCATAAATAGGGCGTGACGTAAATATCAATTTGACGGCAGCTTCATGAGGTTTGTGAGCTATCTTTAATGTATTCGGAATAATGCCAAGTAAAAAAAAAAAAAACATTTGGAGTTACGCACTCAGCGGATGTTTCATAAATATCGCAAGCAATAAAAATTAGCTTGTGAGGGCTATAATACAGAAATTGTAGTCTGTCTCAGTATGTGCCCGTAACTGACGTTGTGAAACTTTTCCAAGAGAGTACTTTCACAGAAGGTTTCGTGTCGATGTGTTTATATAAAGGATAATCGTAGCGCACACGTAAGTCCCCACGATGAGTAATGAAACTATGGCATTTTCGCAGTGATACCGCAACAGCGCACGTAGATAAAAAGTTGTGAAGAGGTCGCAGATTTTTCGTTACTCAGCGATTTAAAGAGACCTTACAGAGTTTGTTTTCAACCACAGTTTAAGAATTGCAGGATTGAATGTGACGTAAAGAAGTATCAAAAACACAGTATGAGTTTTTAATTTTCTGGTGTTCAACTTGCCATGGATAAAGACTAATGCTATACTCGTTAGTCCACGTTTTTACTAGGATGCTAACGAAACGACCAAAGTTTAGTGTCTATTTATTTCGACGCTAGTTGTGAGTCTGCCGTCCGTTTGATTAAACTGTTTCATGTTTCTCAAATGTCTGAATAAGGCAGGAGCACTTAATAAACGCGCTCCTGAGAGTTGATCTTTAGTGCCATTTAGACTCTAGTACTGCTATTAAAGAGCAGCGTGTCGGTGTGGTCCTGTAATTGGACCTTCGAAACTCTGTGGAGTCTTCGCTCCTCGTCGTGTACAGTAATTTCTCATTAACCGGAACGGAGCGGTAGCTTGATAATTCGTTTTTGCATCTTGAGCGTGGGGCAATGAGAATTAATCTCTCTTGCGATACTCGGTCCTCATTTTATCACTGTAGTAGGAGAATCGCAGGCGATCAGAAACATCGCGTCGTCGACGTTTTTTGTGTCTCTCTCTGTATATTTGTTAGTCTGATTTGTCGTTTGCCTCTTATTTCTGTCTCTTCCTCGGCGTCCAGTAGATCAAATCTTCAATCCTATCTCTTATAGCCCAAATACCGGTTTGTTTCGATGTAATTTCGCAATCTTAGGAAGAAATTTTTATTCTTAGTTTCACTTTGCACCGCATCTGAAGTCTTCAATGTTGTCAGTGCAGCAGAAATTTATAAACTACATATCAACTACAAATTGAAATGATAGTCGGATAGTTACTGTACATGACGTTACATGTGGCTGAGGGGTCGATGTGTGAAAGGTATTTACGTAATTTATAAAATAACTTTCCAGTACAGGGTAAAATTCTGTCTCCAGCAGGTGGCTTATACGCAGGGTTCATTATTCGTAAAGCTGCATCGGTAGCTTAAGTTCGTAACATAGGATTGTGAGGTTGCTGGTTCGAATACTGCTGGAAGTTAAAGCTATCGGTATTTGGTAGTAAACGACTTGAGCCAATGTCCTGCGTGCAGTTCCGATCTTCGCCTCTCGAGAAGAACACGGCAAGTGCAGTAACGTGATTTCCCAGAAAATTCGCTCAATGCAAGAGGAGTCAAAATAAGCGAATTTGCGTGGAGGATTATCGGTAGATAGTCGACCGTTCCTGAGTAAACGACGGTCAATATTTTCGACGTAATTTAGGTGTCATTTAGCGCACCTAAGATGTCAGTCGAGAAGTTGGCGCAGTGGCTAGCTCGCGGCTTCTCACTTTCGTTCCCCGTGTCCGAAACTCGATTATTGATTTTATTTATTTTGTTTTCTGTTATTTATGTGCCCATTTCCACGAATGTCTCTAATCCAGTTAGGGGATACAAGGGCGTTACATTAATTGTAAAATTACAACTGCGTTCCACAATGTCGTGTAGTTAATTACATATTTGTTCGTGGTGTTTTCAGGGGTTAAAATCTTTTTAAATTTTCATAGTCTTAAATTTTATTCTTATGCTTTTTCTTCAGTAGGATTTGGTGAATGCCCTAGGATGATTTCGATCGTAGAAACATTCGAATCGTAGAAATTCAGAACGCCACTATCATCGTGCGAATGCAGGATTGCCACAGTGACATTTCTTCTATGAATCTCATTCAGGAAAGATATGTCGTTAAAATTGTTGAAAGTATCATGCGTTGGCAATAATTCTGCTGAAAACCACGCGTAACGGATCCGTTGTGCGAAAACTGGCGCTTGCAGTTGATTACGACTCAAGATGCACTGACCTTTCCCACCGAAGGAATTGTCTTTGCTCTCTTTGGTGGCGGAGAATCTTCATGGTTCCACTGCTTTGACTGTTGTTTTGTCTCTGGGTTATAGCAGTGCACCCAAGTTTCATCTGTGGTCACAAACCAGCGCAAAAAATCTTATTCGTTTCTCCTGAAACGGGGCAAACATTGTTCCGATATGTCCATTCTCATGCGTTTTTGATCCAGCGTCAAGAGCCTCGGCACCCGTCTTACAGGTAATTTTTTTCATTTCTAATTCTTCAGTTAAAATGTGATATCCCCTTTCAGATGACAACTGGCAAGCGTGAGCAATTTCACGCACTTTCATTCGGCGATCCTCCATGACCATTTTGTGCACTTTCGCAATCTGGAGTAGTGACATGTTGGCCGACCACTGCGCGAATCGTTATCTAAGCTCTCCCGACCAAATTTAAATTCATTTTTCCTCTTGGCAACAGTTGAATATGAAGGAGCAGAGCCCCTAGTGTTTTCTGGAAATCGGCATGAATGTCCTTTGCCTTCGTTCTTTTCTTTACGAAGTACTTAACCACTGCCCGAATCTCGATTTTTTTTTTTTTTTTTTTTTTTCCAACCTTCGCAAATCACTTCGCGGGAACAACAACAGAGCCACAACTCCCTTCCAAGAGCACTGACGTGGCACCTGTTTACAGGCAACAGTCCAATGAATATCACGTGAACAACTCTTTGCGCTAACGTTGACCCGTCGTGGTGATTTCGAGATCTTTTCAAACCACCCTCGTAATATCCGAGTAAAAAAATGCAATCTCAATTAGCCATAGCAGCAGTGCTACAATTTTCCGTTTTTAAGTGCACTTCTTCTTTTCTTTAAAAAAGAAGTAATTTTTATTTTTAAAATTTGCATTGGTTTGAAATATTGCGTTATTATAGAAAATGGGCAAAGCGACCAGTGCTGTATTATTAACAACGCCATGGGAAACGAGCAGCAACCACATGGCATAAGACTTGGTGCAGCAATGATGTCCTTGTTGCCAGGTGTCGCGTTTTAAGGTACGCGTATATGTGCAGCGTGCAGGACTTGCCACCACCTGGGGCCCTATTCTATATCGTTCATACCGACCGGAGCAGGAGGTTAGTCTCGGTAGTGACGTCATTTTCGGTTCTTTATCCGAATTTCCTATTCAGTAAGCTTCTGCGACCTGTTACCGAACGCTTCTCCCGCCGATTTTTCAACAACTGTGCCAAGAGGTTTTGGATTTCGGTATGGCCCTGTCTTTCGGTTAGCAGTGGTGTATTCAAACGTATAATTTGTTATTTTAAACATATTGAGCGGTTTTAGCTTTGGATTCAATGATTGTGTTACTAAAGAATCTCCACAGGACGTGTCCGATTGGAAAGTGAGTTCATAATAGACTATTTTTCCTTTGTTAGAAATATGGTTAGGTTAGGTTGTTTCTGTGAATGATTAGAACATCCAGAAAAACGTTTTTGGTCAATATTCTCCCAAAATAACATATTTTATGCAATGAAGAGTTTAAAGATGATTAAATATCAAGACATCGGCTCTGCTTACATGTATTACATGAGTTAGCTGAAATTACCAGTGACTTTGCGTACTCTTTTTCCGCAGATGGTTTACGTATTAACTATGGAAACGCGTTTAAAACTTTTAAGTAACAATTTAAAGGATTTTTGTGAAGCCTCATACAGGAAACCTTCCAAAAGTTCATTCATTTACGGCTCACACCCGCATCATTGCCGAAGTCAGCCTGAGTCTCTCTCGACTGGAATTACGCTAAATCAAGTTTCTGTAGCATGAAAGCTGTAGTAGCAAAGTTGGTAAAGCGGCGAACTGCCGTGGCAAAGGACGTAGGTTCGTATAATTAAGCATTTTTCTGAAATATTCGTTGTAATTTACACGTAAGAGCGCGCTTTCTCAGTAACGAGTGTCTCAGATTTCATGACTTCAATATGTTCAAGAAATGAAAGATGAAATTATTGTGCTTGAAACAACTGACAGTGACACTTATACTTCTTGTCACAAATAACTCACCATTTTTTTCGGAATACGTAGCGATTTCCAAAATTGTGGTCAGACAGGAATGTAAGAGCACAACGTGAATTACTGCGAATGAGACTAGTAGCAGTCGTTTTTATACTTTAGCTTGTCACAAGTATTTATCTGCGATCGAATCGTTAACAACAGTAGACAGAGATGAAAGGTTCCCGCCACAATATTTTCAGACTATACCTCATGCATCAAATGCATGTTACAAACTACAGCGAACCTGCACTTGCCAGACGCTCTCGAAAAGCCGATTTTTTAAATTTTGTTTTTATGAACCAAATCGTTGATGTATCATATAGGGAAGTAGGCTACTTCATCATTTGGATCTCAAGAAACGAGCTATAGCAACATTCTGCGCATCTTCTTATTCTTTGACACTCTCTTCAACAATTTTTCGGGCTCTTGGAGATGTGTTCTGTCTATGCCACTAATTGAAGGCAGTTTATTCCCATACGCGTTTCGCTTGTTTCATGTGTGAAGCATCATCACGAATAAAGGAAGCAAAATGCGTGTGGCAAAAAACAAACTGCCTTCAATTAGTTGCATAGACGGAACATACCTTCATGAATTTTGAAGCAACTAAGGAACGACGGAAAACAAAAAAAATGACGAATTTTTCGGGTGTTTCTGTAAATGTATTTGTACATAGTGGTACTACACTCCATTCCTAACCCATTTTCCGAAACGTAAAATTCAAATCAAGACGTCGATGTGAATGAGAATAAAATGACATAATGTGACATTTCCGACAGTTTCCAGAATACAATTAATATTATAACGTTATCATGGATTCGTGGAAGCCCGTGGTCCGCGAAATTTGAACAGCATTACGTACTCTAGCCACAATTTTCGGTACTGTGAAGAATGGCATGCCTGTTTCGGCTGCTACCCTCTTCGAGTTCGTGGCGCTGCCTCGCGTACCGAACCGATCGGAAAAATGGCGGGAAGATACAGCATAGGGCCCCTGGTCTCTCCGGCAGTCTCTCGCTGTCGTCCCTGGGCATCCGTTGTATTGCAGACTGGCATCAACCCTAGTTTGGAAATATTTTTACAAAGTGACGTTGCTATGAAGTACAATGTTTCGTTTGTTTTAAAAGCTTAAAGCATTGTTTTCCATTTCTGTGGAATAATAGAGGAGGAAGGGAAATATGATAACAGTAATAAACAGTTAACAATAATTCGACCATAGCATACAATAGAAATAGAAATGATATGCAACATCTGTCTACATGTTGTTGTTGTTGTGGTCTTCATCTCCCAGTACCTACTGCAACCTACATCCTTTTGAATCTGCTTAGTGTATTCATCTCTTGGTCTCCCTCCACGATTTTTACCCTCCACGCTGCCCTCCAATACTAAATTGGTGATCCCTTGATGCCTCAGAACATTTCCTACCAACCGATCCCTTCTTCTAGTCAAGTTGTGCCACAAACTTCTCTTCTCCCCAATCCTATTCAATACCTCCTCATTAGTTATGTGATCTACCCATCTAATCTTCAGCATTCTTCTGTAGCACCACGTTTCGAAAGCTTCTATTCTCTTCTTGCCCAAAATATTTATCGTCCATGTTTCACTTCCATACATGGCCACACTCCATACAAATACTTTCATAAATGACTTCCTGACACTGAAATCTATATCCGATGTTAAAAAAATTTCTCCTCTTCAGAAACGCTTTCCTTGCCATTGCAAACCTACACTTCACATCCTCTTTACTTCGACCATCATCAGTTATTTTGCTCCCCAAATAGCAAAACTGCTTTACTACTTTAAGTGTCTCATTTCCTAATCTAATTCCCTCAGCATCACCCGACTTAATTCGACTACATTCCATTATCCTCGTTTTGCTTCTGTTGATGTTCATCTTATATCCTCCTTTCAATACATTATCCATTCCGTTCAACTGCTCTTCCAAGTCCTTTACTGTCTCAGACAGAATTACAATGTCATTGGCAAACCTCAAAATGTTTATTACTTCTCCATGGATTTTAATACCAACTCCGAATTTTTCTTTTGTTTCCTTCACTGCTTGTTCAATATAAAGATTGAATAACATCGGGGATAGGCTACAACCCTATCTCACTCCCTTCCCAACCAATGCTTCCCTTCATGCCCCTCGACTCTTATAACTGCCATCTGGTTTCTGTACAAATTGTAAATAGCCTTTCGCTCCCTGTATTTTTACCCCTGCCACCTTCAGAATTTGAAAGAGAGTATTGCAGTCAACATTGTCAAAAGCTGTCTATAAGTCTACAAATGCTAGAGACGTAGGTTTGCCTTTCCTTAATCTAGCTTCTAAGATAAGTCGTAGGGTCAGTATTGCCTCACGTGTTCCAATATTTCTACGGAATCCAAACTGATCTTCCCCGAGGTCGGCTTCTACTAGTTTTTCCATTCGTCTGTAAAGAATTCGCGTTAGTATTTTGCGGCTGTGGCTTATTAAACTGATTTTCGGTAATTTTCACATCTGTCAACACCTGCTTTCTTTGGGATTGGAATTATTATATTCTTCTTGAAGTCTGAGGGTATTTCGCCTGTCTCATACATCTTGCTCACCAGATGGTAGAGTTTTGTCATGACTGGCTCTCCCAAGGCCGTCAGTAGTTCTAATGGAATGTTGTCTACTCCCGGGGCCTTGTTTCGACTCAGGTCTTTCAGTGCTCTGTCAAACTCTTCACGCAGTATCGTATCTCCCATTTCATCTTCATCTACATCCTCTTCCATTTCCATAATATTGTCCTCAAGCACATCGCGCTTGTATAGACCCTCTATATACTCCTTCCACCTTTCTGCTTTCCCTTCTTTGCTTAGAACTGGGTTCCCATCTGAACTCTTGATAATCGTACAAGTGGTTCTCTTTTCTCCAAAGGTCTCTTTAATTTTCCTGTAGGCAGTATCTATCTTACCCCTAGTGAGATAAGCGTCTACATCCTTACATTTGTCCTCTAGCCATCCCTGCTTACCCATTTCCTGTCGATCTCATTTTTGAGACGTTTGTATTCCTTTTTGCCTGCCTCATTTAATGCGTTTTTATATTTTCTCCTTTCATCAATTAAATTCAATATTTCTTCTGTTACCCAAAGAGTTCTACTAGCCCTCGGCTTTTTACCTACTTGATCCTCTGCCGCCTTCACTACTTCATCTCTAAAAGGTACCCATTCTTCTTCTACTTTATTTCTTTCTCCCATTCCTGTCTATTGTTCCGTTATGGTCTCCTTGAAACTCTGTATAACCTCTGGTTTAGTCAGTTTATCCAGGTCCCATCTCCTTAAATTCCCACCTTTTTGCAGTTTCTTCAGTTTTAGTCTACAGTTCATAACCAGTAGATTGTGCTCAGAGTCCACTTCTGCCCCTGGAAATGTCTTACAGTTTAAAACCTGGTTCCTAAATCTCTGTCTTACCATTACATAATCTATCTGAAACCTGTCAGTATCTCCAGGCTTTTTCCATGTATACAGCCTTCTTTTATGATTCTTAAACCAAGTGTTAGCAATGATTAAGTTGTGCTCTGTGCAAAATGCTACCAGGCGGCTTCCTCTTTCGGTTCTTAGCCCCAATCCATATTCACCTACTCCCTATCTGAATAATTTCTTTGATTTCATCATACATTTCTTCAATAACATGCCTTTATCTGCCTGTAGCCCTTGAAAACGGACAAATTAACACACAAAATAGAGTTCTTCAACCTCAGTTTTCACCCATTAGCACTGACTTCGTAATTTCCAGATAGTGGTACGATCCCCGATTACAACTTGATTTTTGGCTCTGAGCACTATGGGACTCAACATCTGAGGTCATCACTCCCCTAGAACTTAGAACTAGTTAAACCTAACTAACCTAAGGACATCACACACATCCATGCCCGAGGCAGGATTCGAACCTGCGACCGTAGCAGTCCCGCGGTTCCGGACTGCAACGCCTAGAACCGCATGACCACCGCGGCCGGCTAACTTGATTTTTGAGCAGAGTTTCAAAAAATTAGAATCAGTAGGAGCACAGTTATTACTTTCGATAAAGGCTGTAAATCGTCAGCAGAACAATTTTTCTTCTGTTTGCTTGTTTAAATTAATGTCTTGGACCGGAGTCAAAATTTTTCAGTCTTTGTTCGATTTCTACGTTTATTACAGGAAATAATAGGAATAAAAAACAGAAAATCGGTTAATTTAGAAACACTTTATTTTGAGCGGTTTTAACAGACCGGTTAAACAGGCATGAAAAGGGAAACGGTACAACCGAAAACCTGTTGTTTCAGCAATAACCCCCATTTCTACCGTGTAGGGTCTTGCACATTGCACGTACATGCATTCTGTCTAAGAAGCCACACCACACTGCAACAGGTACACTATTGTCCCTGCAATGCTGTACCGATTCATGTGTTCGCTGCTAGTTTCTGACCGTAGGCTTTGTTGTTAAAATATGGTTGATCGCATTTCCCAATTTCCATAGTAAAGATCTGGAAATTTTACGAATAAATATTACTCGTCTTTAAAGAAAGTGTTATTTAAAAACCAAAAAATTTAGCACTGCTGCTGTGGTGAATCGATATACCGGCTTTCTTTCTCAGTTATTAGTAAAAAATGAAAAAAACTTACAACCGAGACCAAACGGATACCAGAAAATGTTGGTTATTCAGAACTAAAATACCTACAGGTTTTAAGCGGTCGGTTGCTTTTGCGTAAGTTGAATCCCCGTTGTTGACTGTATTTTGCCCACACATTTCCATGGTGGTTTTAGGCCGATAAATTTTACAACGGTCGTCTGTACAATGAAATTTAATTAAACCCGTGTAATCCCGAGGGCCCCCGAAGGGGTGCTGGAGGTTTAGGAAGTGCGCGCAACACTTTTTGCCTCGTGGCGCTGTGACGGTAATTAGTGACTCATTGCTAATTAGCGGTGCGATTAGGCGGCGCCGGCCTTCGCCGAACTTGCCGGCGGGGGGACTTTTTCTGCAAGCGCCGGAGACAGGAGGAGCGCCCTCAAAGCAACGCCGCACAGCCGCAGCAGATCCTCTAATTAGGCCGCGCTGCCCAAGCGGTCACTGCGCCAAAGGCCTACTTCTCCGGCCGGCAGCAAGAAAACGCATGATCAGCATCCACTGGTCGATCAAACGTTTCGTGACTCCAAACGTCGCTTAGTAAACTTCACCTACTCATTTTGGTCATTGTGGGTCCGTCCTGACAGCGTTTCAACTTGGTGCAGTTACACATGTTTCACCCGTATGCGGTTCCTTTCGGTTAGATTAGTTTTCGGCTGCAGCCGAAGATGTATGAAACCATTTCACTCTTACAAGGTTCACAAAAGTTTCGTATTAGGCTTTGTGTTCACTTCCGTACACAATCTCAGTAGTGAGCATGGACAGAAGTGAACTTGTCACCATATTACCAATTTCGTACGAGATGACCGAGCGAGGTGGCGCAGTGGTTAGCACACTGGACTCGCATTCGGGTGGACGACGGTTCAAACCAGCGTCCGGCCATCCTGATTTAGGTTTTTCATGAATTCCCTAAATCGCTTCAGGCAAATGCCGGGATGGTTCCTTTGAAAGGGCACGGCCGACTTCCTTCCCTAATCTAATGGGACTGATAACCTCGCTGTTTGGTTCTGCCCCTGCCCCCCAAATCAACCAACCAGTCTGACGAGACTGAGATGTATTTAAAGTGGAAAACATGTTGCCCTTCTCGGGTCTTGAAGATCTCCCCTCGGGTGGAATGAGGAGAAATCAGGCTAATCGCATGTTCGCAGAAATGTGAGAGATGTATTGAAAGATTTTTTTCGTGATTGAAGTAGGTTCAGTGAGTTGGCAATTTTCTAAAATCTGATTTCCCTAACACGTAACACAAAAAAGGATATATTGTATTATAAATTGATATGTATTTGCAATAAATGTCACCGGTTATTTTTCATTTCGTTTTAAAATTTCCTCAAAATCGCGATGAGTTTACCAGTTGTCCTTATTTGACACAGATGAATTTTCCGTTACTGGCCCAATTTCATTTTTTAGTGACGTCAGATTCATCAAAGTCGTTGAAAATTTCAACACAGTCTTTCCATGCTTCTTGCGTCATAAATTTGATTATGTTTTTCACAAGTTGTGTCCCACGGTACTGGTTTAAACTTCACTGCAGAAATCAGCCGATCCACAACATCTGGTAAACCACCCATTTTATCAGAAAAAATGCGATAAGGTCTTTCAAAAAATAATAGTAAGAGAATTTTTAAACACATCCACTCGCAGAGAAACTGAACCGTGCGTGGGTGAACGCTTTGATGGCTTTCTGTTCCTTGGACACGAGTTCTCACCTTATGGAAACCTGACGAAGTTTTTTATATTCATATCGTGTTGTCTACTGTATCTATTAGGTACCGAACAGAAACCGAAGCATGGTTTCACACTTGTCCACAGCGAACGAAATGAACCGAGCCCAATGGAACCGCATACCTGTGAAACAGGCCTTACTGTTCGGTCGCAAAATTAGACCGAACCACTAGAGATGCTGCCCTCTCTGGAGATATTTGTATCTGTGGGACAATGTTTAGTTGGCCATCCCTCCAAGGGTACATAGTGGAACCTAACTGTGAATAATAAGTAATTATCTCAAGTATTGTCATTCATTAAAATCCGAAAGTATTCGAACCAGTATATAGCCTTCCTAAATCAGTGGTCCTCCTATACATTTACACTTTAGATTGCCCTATGAAATGTGGACCTTGCCGAGGTGGGTGGTTTACTTAGCTCTACGACACAGATAGCCGTATCGTAGGTATAACCAAATCGGAGCGGTATCTATCCTTGCCACTTAACTTAGGAGGAGGACTGGCGGAAGACACTGAGCGAAGTGACGCTTTCATTAGCACACAGGGCTTGCATTGGGGAGGGCGATGATTAAAATAGACGCCTGGCCATCCTGACTTAGATTTCCCTCGATTTTCGTAAATCGTTCCAGACAAAAGCCGTCACGGTTCCTGTGCCAGGGCACTGCCGATCTCCTTCCCCATCCTTGAATCAATCCGACCGTGTGTTCTATCTTTAAAGGCCATCGGTGACGACGGGACGTTAAATCTCAATTGTCTCTCTTCTGAAGAAAGGCAAGACTACGTTTACATCACTTGTAGATTTAGAGAAAGCTTTTGACCGTGTTGACATAGTTATAGTCTGAAACTTCGAAGCTAGCAGGATTTTGGAGCTAAAGATTATTCGCAAGTTGTACAAAAATCAATCTGCCGTTAGTTGTAAGAGTCGAAGGATATGATAGGGAAACAGAAGGGAGTGGCACAGGGCTGTAGCCTATCCGCATTGTTATTCGGTCAACACGCCGAGCAAGCTCTGAAAAGGAAACCGGGAGTAATCTTGAAAGGAAATTACTGTTCAGGGAGGAGAAATAAAAACTTCATGATTTGCCGACGACGTTGTAAAAAAAAAAGTTTTGAAGTGTTGTTGTGTGAGTAGGAATAAAATGAAAATGTGCTGATTAGTGTTAACAGTTGTCATGTATACATATCCTGTTAACTAACTGAGCGGTTCTAGGCGCTTCAGTCTGGAACCGCGCGACCGCTACGGTCGCAGGTTCGAATCCTGCCTCGGGCATGGCTGTGTGTGATGTCCTTAGGTCAGTTAGGTTTAAGTAGTTCTAAGTTCTAGGGGACCGATGGCCTCAGATGTTAAGTCCCATAGTGCTCAGAGCCATTTGAACCATTTTTTGTAACTAACTAGTTCTGTCAGAGACGGAAAAGGAATTTTTTGACGTATGTTATCAATATAAGTGTTAGGAAGTCTTTTGAAGGTATTCATGTGGAGTGTAATGCTGCAGATCTGGTGTGTAGATCAAATGAAACCTGCTGAATCGAATTGGGGAATAAAGAAACTTCTGGCGCAACTTGGCTGAAAGAAGGCATCGGATGACAGAACACTATCTGAGTTATGAAGGACTCGACAATCTGGTAATGGAAGCAAAAGTGAGGTTAAAATTGTAGAGGGAAATCAAGGAATGAATATAGTAAGGAAGTTCAAGTGAACATAGGCTGCAGTAGCCATTCGATACGATCGAGTAGCGTAGCGAGCTGCTTCAAAATAATCTTCGGAATGTAAACGACAATAACGCAGTCACTGTCGTGGTTTGGTTTAATATTCTGTACAGTGCTGCCATTTCTTATAACTTCGTAGGAAGTAATCTATATGTTACATTACAAAAATAAAAATGAAGTGGATTCGTGGCATAGAGGAAGCGTCTTTGACTTGTAATCAAATCGTCCTGCATCCTGGTTCCTGCTTTCGAACCCAGCCACTGGATAAAAGTTGCATAAAATCCATCACAATAGCGGCGGAAGACTTTCGATATAAAGAGTTGCTCTTGTTCTTCCAAAGGCCTTGTCAAAGAGGCTAGAGGAGCAGATAGAAAACATCTTGCTCTTGGGGTGTGAGATTAGTCCCAAAAGGTGGAAGAAACAGTAATGATAAACGGTAGGTGGATGCAGAAGACAGTGGAAACCACTGCATTTCTGGCGCGTAACGTATATCCACAGCACTTGCGGCCTGTTACTGAAAAAACTGTCATGATGATGTCTCCATTATTAAGAGACTCCAAATTGGTCCTCCATTCGGATAACGGGGAGGGGACTACCAAGAGGAAAGTAACGATGATAAAAAGACTGGATTTTCAACGAAAAGATAACATTTTCCGAATCGGAGCGTCGAATGTTGGAGTTTGAATGTGGCAGGAAACTAGAAAATCAGAAAAGCTTAATGAATATGATCAGTATAGATGCAATGGGCTCAGTGAAGTGAATGGAAAGAAGAGGAGGATTTCTGTTCAGACGAATATAAGGTAATTCTTCATTTGTGTGGTTTGTTCGTAGTTACTTTACAATTCCTGAGGGTATTTTCGTTCCGTCGTTAAAAGCACAAGAAAATGCATGCTTTCTCACCAGACCACTGACAATGATGACTCGAAACGCGTCTGGTGAGAAAAACACGCATTTTCTTGTAGTTGTAACGACGGAACGAAAATACCCTCAGAAATATGAGGTAATATCGATAGAAGCAGAAAATGACATAACAGTAGGATTTGTCATGAATAGGAAGGTAGGACAGAGAGCGAGGTACTGGGATTAGTTGAAACTGTTCAAATGTGTGTAAATTTCTAAGGTACAAAACTTCTGAGGTCATCGGTCCCTAGACTGAAGATCTGCAGCCGATAGGCACTTGGTGCAGGGAGTGGCAACTGACCCTTAACATAGACAAATGTAGTGTATTGCGATTACATAGAAAGAAGGATGCTTTATTACATGATTATATGATAGTGGAACAAACACTGGTAGCAGTTACTTCTGTAAAATATCTGGGAGTATGTGTACGGAACGATTTGAAGTGGACTGATCATATAAAATTAATTGTTGGTAAGGCGGGTGCCAGGTTAAGATTTATTGGGAGAGTCCTTAGAGAATGTAGTCCATCAACAAAGGAGGTGGCTTACAAAACACTCGTTCGATCTATACTTGAGTATACTGCCTATATTGAGTATACTTGACAGAGGAGATAGAGAAGATCCAAAGAAGAGCGGCGCGTTTCGTCATAAGGTTGTTTGGTAAGCGTGATAGCGTTACGGAGATGTTTAGCAAACTCAAGTGGCAGATTGCGAGAGAGGCGCTCTGCATCGCGGTGTAGCTTGCTGTCCAGGTTTCGAGAGGGTGCGTTTCTGGATGAGGTATCGAATACATTGCTTCCCCGTACTTATACCTCCCGAGGAGATCACGAATGTAAAATTAGAGAGATTCGAGCGCGCACGGAGGCTTCCCGGCAGTCGTTCTTCCCGCGAACCATACGCGACTGGAACAGGAAAGGGAGGTAATGACAGTGGCATGTAAAGTGCCCTCCGCCACACCCCCTCGGGTGGCTTGCGGAGTATAAATGCAAATGTGTAGATGTAGACTTACACAGTACTTAAACTAACTTAACGCTAAGGACAACACTCACACCCATACCCGAGGGAGGACTCGAACCTCCGGCGGGAGTGGGAATAGTTCAGTGATACGGTTGTCTATTCAGAATCAACAGCAAACCAGCGCTAACATTATTTCAGATATACACGTACTTAACGACGTTACAAGAAGATAGAGGGAGAGAGAGAGAGAGAGAGAGAGAGAGAGAGAGAGAGAGAGAGAGAAGCTGTATGAGCATATTGAGTGGGAAATTCAGTTTGTAACGGGAGATGATAATCTAAACATAATGGGGGATTGAAATGATAGAGTAGGAGAAGGAACAGAAGAAAGAGTTACGGGAGGATATGAACTTGGTAGTAGGAATGGGAAATAGGAAAATGTTCTACAGTAAACTTCAGTTAGTTATAGCGAATTCACTGTTGAAAAATCACAAGAGGACGAGGTGTAAATAGAAAAGGGCTAGAGATACAGGAAGATTCTAAACTGATTGCTTCAAGAACAAACGGATTGCAAAATCAGATGTTGGATCACAATTTAGTAATGATAGCAGACAGACTGAAGTTTCAGAAGAATCAGTTTGCAAAGAAATGGGACACGTTTTAAGTTCTATAAGGCTGTAGATTGTGCGATAATGAATAGCACGATAGGCGATTCAGTTGAAGAGGAATGGATATCTTTCAGAATGGCAATCACAGTAGTTGGACAGACACTTATGGGTACAAGGAAATTAACGACGAAGAAGCCTTGGGTAACAGACCAAAATACTTCAACTGATCGACGAAAGAAGAAAATACAAATATCTTCATGGAAAATCATTAGTGCAGAAATATGCCGCTTAGAAATGAAATAAATAGGAAATGTAAGCAAACCATGGCGATATTGCGGCAGGAGAGATGAGAAGAGATCGAAAACTTAAAAAAGCCGTGATGACATAAATAGAAAGGGCGTCAACGTTAAGAGTGCAGTGGCAATTCCAGCGTTAAACTCAGAGAAAAGAGTGGATAGGGGGAAAGAGTGTATTGATGCTTCCACAGGGCGGCGAGGGCTCATTTCGGCCACTACCAAATTAAGTCTTTCTTGAGGAGGTTCAAGTGGCTCTGAGCACTATGCGACTTAAATGCTGAGGTCATCAGTCCCCTAGAACTTCGAACTATTTAAACCTGCGGTTCCAGACTGTAGCGCCTAGAACCGCTCGGCCACACCGACTGGCTCTCTTGAGGAGTCAACATGTGTCCTATTAACACCTATTCCTTCTTTCAGTCAAGTTATGCTATGAATTTCTTTTCGTCATGATTAGACTCAGTTCGTGCTTTTTAGTTATCCGATCTACGAATGTGATCTTCAGCATACCATTAAAAGCTTTTATAGTGCTTCTGTTTGCACTGTTTATCATCTACATTTGGCCTCCATGTGAGAAGAATGCTTAGAAAAGGCTTTCCAATATTTAAAGTTACTTTTGATATTAATATGGCTCTGTCTCTTTCAGGTATTTTTTACCCGCATTAAATGTTTGAAGCAGTAATCGGACATCAGTGACATCTTGCGCCTCCAGCATTACGTGATGTAATTGTCTTTGTTTAAAGTAGTTATTCCACTGACACATTTGTTCACAGGGAATGTATGATCTCAATATGCGTAGCAAGCGGTGTCCCTTGGCTTTTAGAAGTGAAATCACTGCGTGATTCACTTAATCTCTGCTCGCTTTCAGTTGCAAGCATTCTGAAAGCTGACACTTACCACCGCGACGGCAGCAGTAACACCAAAGGAATTTCTGTCTTCCGAGTTAAGGAGCTCAGAGGCTTAACAGCGGAACGAAACAGGAATCAGTGATGCAACAACGTTTACGTGTAGGCGATAGTGTACGTTATTTTGGGAGCGTAACCATAAATACAGAAGCGCTTGGGTCGCCATTAAGGAAGGATAATGGTATAATAGACGCGCCGTTAAATTCTAAGAAAAGGGGTAGTTAATTTTCATTTGCATTGAATGGGGAGAAGCCAAGCCCTTACTCGACGCCAGTCGGGAAAAAACAAAGAGAAAAAGTGTTTAAAAGACAGTGTGAAATTTCACGTAACCTTGTGAACAATATCTTTCGACTGAGAGCAAAAAATGTTCCAGCTGTGTTTCTAGTTCTTTATAATTAACTGTAACTAGTACTCGATATTTCTTTCTGATGTTTTAAGCTTCCCTTTCATTGTGATTGTATATACAGTCTCCTGCTTCGTTCATCAAAAACGTAAAAAGACCAAGGTTTAATTAAACAGAGCGTGACAGCACGCCAACAGTGACCGTCGAAACAATATTTAGTCTGCTGAGACTGTCCGTTACGCTTTCTGTCGTCTGGAGAAAACACAACACAAACAAAATGACCGTCTGATTTCGCTCTGCTAACGTACGGCTGCGAGGAACAAATCTGAAGTGGAATACAGATTTCTGAAAGCCAGACCCCCAGAACAGGATTTGATTCCCATACGTAGAACTGTCTTCGTATTCATCACCTCCAACGAACTGAGCGAATTGGCGATTATTATTTTTTAGAAGCGTATCACACGAAGTGAGAGTGTGTGAAACGGAAGGTGATTGTTCGTTGAATGGAGACATACGACAACGGCTAACTCTTTAGTGCTATTCAAGAGGTGTAGGCTCAGCACCAGGTTGCGTTGCACTCTTTATCTTCAGCACAAATACAAACACCAGAGTACACTGTAAAGTCGCATGTCACAGTCGTCTACAACATACGGATATACTCTGCAAATATGTCCTCAATATCGCGTAGTGTCTCGTAGGTAAGCAACTACAAACCAGTTCAGGTACGATCTATGATATTGGCCAGAACAGTAATGTCGACGAGAATGGGAGCACGAGGGACGTTCCGAAAGTGAGTTTCGCCATTGTTGTTCACACGGAAACTTTATTGCCGAAAACAATACACCACCCAAGGCATCATGAACTACACACCTTGCACTAATTTTCGTCATAGTCACCACAAACAGACATTTGTCGTAGCGTGGAGTCAGCTTGAAGAAACCACTCTGGTAAAACTCTGTTACCTGCGATGCAAGGAATAGTCGCAAACCGTGATTCAGTTCAGCGTTGGTTTGGAAGCAACGTCCAGAGAGAGCGGCTTTCAATGCAGGCAACATGTGAAAGTCCCACTGGGGCAAGATCAAGGCTGTAGGCAGAGTGATCCCATCTCTCCCATTGGAAGTGACGAATCTGATCCTGTATGAGCCTTGTTGTGTGTGGTTTTGCGTTGTCGACCAAGAGTAAAACACTGCCAGTCAAGAGCGCTAGTCCGAACCGCGGACCTGAGTTCGGTAGGCAGTAGCGTGTCACATTGATGGTGGTCCGGCAGGAGGAAATCCAGAAAAATCACACCATTCGTGTTCCTGGACACAGCAGCCACAACCTTTCCTGCGTAGAGTGACAATTCGAATTTTTCCCTCGCTGGTGAAATGGGATGCTTCCACGTCACTGAGGCGGCCTTGGATTCTGGGGTAAAGTGGTGCACACATGCCCCATCGCCTGTGATGATTCTGAACTGATTTTCATCTCGCGCGTCCCACGTCAAGCGATCGCGGCCTATTCCCATTCTTGCTCACTTGTGATCCGGGGTCAGGTTTCTCGGCACCCATCTTGCAGACACTTTTCAAAAAATCATGGAGCGTGTTATGGGCCTGAGCATGGCCAGTACATACTGTGGACGCTACGTCTGACTCTTGTTACGTGCCTGTCCTCTAACACCATGTCGTGAGCGCTGGTAATGTTATTTGTATTCGTGGCGTGGAGGAACGCCCATATCGACTTTCATCCTCCACACTTTGCCTTCCTTCACTGAACATGTAACACCAGTGAGAAAACATTTAACGAGACATGACCTCTTCGCCATGTACCGTCTTTGGCGTCCATGAATGATGGGCATACTAGTTCCACGTGCCCATACATACTGGATAACAGAACGCACTTCCATTGTCGACTACGTTGTCAATACACGTCCGTTTGCCATCATGATGTGAATTCACTAGAATAACCTCGGGCACGCCGTTCTGTTGATACTCCTCTCTTCTTGGGCGCTCTGCGCAAGCGTGATTCCTTCTTCGCCGACGCTTTTCCCGTCGCTGAACTAGAAATGGGTGTGGATTCACAACACATAGGTGAGAGAAACATTTCAACCTGACAGTTGTTCTGGCTGCTGGGATAAGTTGTCAGTGAAGTAGATTCGACAGCTGCCACATCAAACGCTCTGTAAACATGTAAATGAAGCCCTACCTCTCGCGTGCAGACATTCTACGTGCGCAAATATTCCATCACCGTGTTCACAGCTTGCCCGGAAATTGGCTGTCAGGCAGCTGATGTGGAACCGCCGTCCTTTCTCGATTCGAATTCCCTTCCCGTCTGCCAGGCGATAGATCTCTCGCACGTACGCCACATTGTGTTTTCAGCGCCCTGGCAACTGCCACGTCGCGCGGAACGCGCCACATATAAATAATTTACAGTCAACGCACAGCGGTAATGTACGTTCACTGCGCGCTGCGGAGCTGTTGACCGGAGAATAGAACCACGGATACTTCTCCGAAACAGGAAGACCAATAACACCCCATCTATAGCTCGGGAGGGATTAAAAAGTATGACACATATTTTCGTTTCCACACGAAATCTGATGCCCCCTCTCACAATCCCAAGCTATTCACTTTACGAAGGATTTTCCATGCAAAAAAATATTGTGCATCCGTTTAAATCGGTGTCTTCGGAGACTGGTGTTTGCTCGATTGTCCCCCCCCCCTCTCTCTCTCTCTCTCTCTCTCTCTCTCTCTGTGTGTGTGTGTGTGTGTGTGTGTGTGTGTGTGTGAAAGAGAGAGAGAGAGAGAGAGAGAGAGAGAGAGAGAGAGAGAACCTCATGAAATAACTTATGTCTTCTTTCTTTTCTCCCTCCTTTTTTCCCAGTAGTTTTTCATTCTTTCCCTCTGTTCTCTTCTTTGTTCTTTCTATATTGCTCCTCTTTTTTATTTGTTTTTTCCTGGTAGCATACAAAACGTTTTAGTTTCACCCTGACCTTTTCCGTTTGTCGTATTTTTCCTTTATTTGCATTTCCCTAAGATCTACATTAACTTCTTTGATCCATATCATTGACGTTTTTTGATCTGTCGGAAGAAATTAATCTTTTCTCTATTTGGATCTAGCCTTTTTAGATGCCCATCCATTTATTCATTTCGCAGTGTCATCTTCTGTTCTTTTGGGGCCGAGTATGTTTCTTTGCGCAGGTTCGAATCCTGCCTCGGACATGGATGTTTGTGATGTCCTTAGGTTAGTTAGGTTTAACTAGTTCTAAGTTCTAGGGGACTAATGACCTCAGCATTGCTGTGAGTTTCGCTTCTTACGAGACTTCAGGCACCATCAGACATTTTTTGGTTGACGGCCAAATGCTTTTAAGTACAGAAATAGCGATGCTTTTATTGTGATGGAAATCACTCGCATATCCCAGCACGCGAAGTGCTGTGGATGGGTCGGGTGACCTATTCGGATAATGATCTCTCTTTATTAATGAATGCCCTGTCAGCGACTGAGGCTGTAGCAAGAGCTGTAGTGGCAGCTTTACGCCTCAAGCAGCTGGGTTACGGCCACATTTTATGACAGCCGATGCGCGTTAGAAGGCAACGAGATAGTAAAAGCTGTTAAATGGCGTCGGCGACCCAAAAGCTGCACTACGCGCTCACAACTAAATCGGATCATTCTTGGATGCACGGTATCGCATTAATTACCGCCTGTGCGCTAGCTCCAGCCTGAAACTTTTTTTTTTGCATAGGCGCTCTTGCACGTATTGGAAGCAGTTTATGAAATTCTTCTTATTGTCAGGGTGAACGAAGTCCTGTCGCCTCACCAAATGTAGTTTTTGGTGACGTATGATGGTCATCGCCCCCCCCCTGCCTCTCCCCTCAACATCTACAGGGTACGTCTCAACACTGCTGTTTTATCCGTGGTTGAAATGGCGCATTCGTTAAGTATACCGAAGTTCGTCACAGTTGGACGATACAGCAACGTGTTTGTTGGCACATCTTGTTTAGTTACTGGCTTATATACTAATATCACATGAGACCTATACTTTCAGTGAAGCAGTGCACCACCCACTCGCATCAGAATTTTGACGGTCCGCAGGCACTCCACAGACATGAGAAATTTCACAAAGTTGCCAGACCTAAATCATGTTGACCACTTGCAGGAATATTGAAGAGCGATGAGCTTTCCTTAGTGCTTACTTTAATCGATTTCCATGAATTCCGAACCGCTATTGAGCATTAAGGGATAAACATCGCTCTCCCAGATTGCAGTGCTCTGCAAAGCCCCTGTAACGAGTTGCCAAGAAGAAAATTTACGCTCTTTGACTGAATATGAGACTGTTTAATTTTTCTGAGAAACATGAATAAATACAAACGAATAAACAGACAGTTTTAGAAACTGAAGATAGCAAACTATTAAAGCGCACTAAATGCAAACAAATGAACAATGCAATTTTATGATTAGAAATTGAACAATTTAATTGAAGACATGAATCTGTTAAGCTTCTCCTCCCTCCGGTGGTTGTGTTTCAACATAGATTAACAAGCACAATACTAACTAAACAGAGAGAGAAACATTTCCAGTTGCAGATGTTCCATACTAATGCACTAACATGAATGGACATTTAGTTATAAGCTAAGAGCAGCCAATGACCCGCTATTAAAGAACGCTAAGAAGCACATGGGCAACGATAGAAGATGTAGAAATAAATTTAAGAAACAACTCCCAGCTGGCTTCAGCTAACAGTTATGCATATAGCACTGCGTACTCAGCCGGCCCAAATAAAACTCATAAATTACAAATCGGGCTCGAACCCAATGCCGCGCGGGGTATCCGCGCGGTCTGGGGCGTCTTGTCACGGTCCGCGCGGCTCCCCCCGTGGAGGGTCGAGTCCTCCCTCAGGCATGGATGTGTGTGTCGTCCTTAATGTAAGTTAGTTTAAGTTAGATGAAGTAGGGTGTAAGCTTAGGGACCGATGACTTCAGCAGTTTGGTCCCATAAGACCTTACCACAACTTTCCAATTTCGAACCCAATTAAACAGGGTAAACAGATAGAGACCCTCAGCAATGTACACATCTTGCCATTTTAAAATCCATGTAAAAGTGTCTGAATATAATTTGAACTAGAACACTCACACGGTTTCATTTAAGACGGGGAAATTGAACTTGGCTTTGTGCTTAGTACACATTACAGGCACAATTCATGATATTCATGAGTCATGCACAAAGGCCATAGACAGAAACAAGCGTTAAGCCTAGCCAACTTAACGAATCTAAATACCAGCAGATTCCTCTTAGCAACACTGGGGTTAGCTGAAACGTAAAACACACATTATAGGTTTTGTATACCCGCGTCGCCAGTTTTGTAAAGGCCTCGTCGCTACTGCTGTGGATACCGAGTTGCTACTGTTGTTACGTAGGCCGAGTTTGTGAGTTCGTGAAACGGCTTCTGGTGCAGCACATCGCTAAGACAATTTCTCCCTGCCTCTATTACACAGCTATGTCCCAGGGTCAGGTGACAGGATGGGAGAACGAAGGTTCTACAACACCCCGACAAATTACTTGGTTCACTCAATAATTAAAGAGACAAATTGGTCTGTGGAAAAATTGTTTGTAAGGTAAGTTTGGTACTTTCATAGCTTTAAGTTGGCATCACTGTGATGAGTTCTGACCAGCTAATGTATCAACATTGGTTTTTTTATGACCTCAAAAATACATTTCAAGATGGCGATCCGCTTGAAACGTCCACATCAGTTGAACAACGTTCTATTATTCGTTTTTTACTTGCTGAAGGTGAGAAACCAGTGAATATATACTGTAGAATGTCTTAAGTTTATAAGGAAGATTGTATGAATCATACAATTTTTTACAAGTGGGTAGAGCAATTCAAAAATGGTCTTGACTAAGTGACTGACGTACACCGTTCTGGCCGACGAGTTGCAATTTCAACCCCTTACTTGAAAGTCGAATTGATGACGTTATACTTGCCGACCGTCGTGTGACTGTGGAAATGATAGTTGATAAGGTTCAGGTTAGTACTGGTACAATTCATAATATTATCTGTAACAAGCTGAAGTACCGCAGAACATGTGCAGGATGGGTCCCAAAGGAGTTGACGCGGCTACACAAGGAAACAAGGTTGAGAGTGTGCACAGACCTAAAGGAACATTATGAAAATGAAGGCGAGCACTTCTTCAACAAAATTTTAACTTGTGATAAAAGTTGGTTCACTATTATGAGCCAGAATCAAAAAGACAAACATGGAGTGGAAGCATACCAATTCACCTGTCAAGAAAAAATTCAAAACCCAAGTACCAGCAGGAAAAGTCGTGTTGACGGTGTTTTGGGATGCTGAAGGTCCAGTTTTTTGTGATTATCTCGAAGAGCAGCGAACAATGAACAGCCGATACTGCTCGGATTTGCTTTTAAACAAGTTGAAGCCAGCCATGCGAGAGAAACTTCGCGGATGTTAGAGGAGAGGTGTGATTCTCCAGCAAGACAACGCACGTCCTCATATTGCTCAACTAACCTGTGAAACTATCGACAAAATGGGCTGGGAAGTACCGCCTCAACCCCCTTACAGTCCTGATTTAACACCTAGTGATTTCCATTTGTTTGGTGCACTGAAGGAGGCGTTACATGGGAAGAGGTTCCAGGACAACGAGGACGTGAAAAAGTTTGTGGGAAGTTGGTTCAAACATCGAGATACAGGTTAGGTTAGGAGTTCTTTCCAGCCGGAATAAAAAAGCCTGTAGCCCGTTGGAACAAGTGCATAAATGTTCAAGGGGATTATGTTGAAAAGTAGAAAAAGTATTGTTTTGTAAAAATAAACGCTTTTTTTCTCCGAACCAATTTGTCTCGTTAATTATTGAATGACTCTTGTAGTAACAAATTCACAAAAATGAGTTAAGAGGTATGCTTATCTTTGTGACTAGTTGAAAAATGAAGTCTGCAACACTGCTTGTAATATAACACAAAAAAGAGGCCCTCAGTGGCTAAGTGCAAATAATCTATGTGCTGTGAAGTAAAGGAATAAAGAGTGAAAATGAAAACAGGAACTATTAAGTTTATTTCCAATGATTGAATCAAACGACAGAAGTCAGAACTGAGAGATTTTTTTCTCGAATTTAATTTTGTTTTTATTGTAGAGAAATTAAAATATGTGAGAAATGGTGTTTCTTGGCGACAGGTGTATTTCTAAACTTCTGTTGTCAGAATGTCACAGTATTAATGGCACACGAAACAAAAACTTTCTTATTGGCACTTGAAATTAGTGTGGCACCTAGAACGTTTTTAATAAACTGTTTATTTACTAATTTGTGACATTATTTATTGTAGTGATGCTGTGAGCAGCATAATTCTCTGGTATGAGGATACTTCCTAGATTTCTGGATACAAATAGTTAACGTACAAAAAAATTATACGTTGTTTTTTATTCTCCTTGATAAATGTGACATTTGGCACTCAGAACATTTAACATTTCGATTTCCGTTTTTGTGTGTCGCCTCCTTTCGGCTCTGATTGTACTTTTTCCTTTCTTACTGCGTGTGTTTATCAAGAATCTTGCCACGTTGTCGTTGCGTTTCTGGTGTTTACGTATTTTGTTAGGTAATGTAGTACCACATGAGAACAGAGTTTTTGGGTGCGAACCCGGCAGTGAGGGCGATAATGGCTGAAGGAGATGAATCATATCGGGCTGTGCACCAAAGCAACATTGTACTATTTTAATAGGTGTCCATTAGCAAGCACCAGACTTCGATTTTGGCTGCTCCATAAGTAGGCAGCCCTGTGTGGCGTTGATGCGGCTCGGAGACAAGTAGTCACCAAATGTGTTCGCTGCCCCTCCGTTTGCGAGCCGCGCCTTCGCGATACGGTGGCGCACAGACTTGGTATCGGGCCTGCCACAAAGGATTCGGTTTCCTGCGGCGCTCATTGTGTGGGCGTCCACATCCGTCCGTTGGCCGGCTGTGCCTCCGGGGACCGCGCGCGGTGTCCGCAAGAGGCGCGAGCGAGCACGGCCCCGCTGACGTCACTCACATCCTGAGGACGCACTGCCGGCCGGGCCTGCGGTCACAATGCCTCCCAGGGGCGCTTCATCATCGTGTACCGCGGCGCGGATGCCGAATATTTATGAATTGGTAAGGCGTAGCCTCCTCGACTCTTCCTCTCCACGAGACAATAGCGCAGGGAAGGGAAAGTCTGTATGGGGATGGAAGGGACAAGTGCTGTGGAAGGAATACGCTGTCCACGCCACGTGCTGCGCACTCCTCTTCACTGCGGTGTGGTCTCCTCAACTCGTAGCTTCCAGTGCAGAGCTTCAGTTATACAAGATTCATTCAATAAATGACTGTAAATGGTGTATGGAAATATAAAACATCGACAAAGTTTGTGCCGGCTGGTGTGACCGTGCGGTTCTAGGCGCTTCAGTCTGGAGCCGCGTGACCGCTACGGTCGCAGGTTCGAATCCTGCCTCGGGCATGGATGTGTGTTATGTCCTTAGGTTAGTTAGGTTTAAGTAGTTCTAAGTTCTAGGGGACTGATGACCACAGATGTTAAGCCCCATAGACCCATAGTGCTCAGAGCCATTTGAACAATTTTTTGACAAAGTTTGTGTCCTAGAATTATCATCAGATGGGGCTGGCACGCCTGCCTCGCGAACGGGACGCTGGGAATCAGCCAAACAAGATGGCAGCACTCTTACAGGTTTGCACCAATACAGCAGCGGTCTGTCATTAGATTTCTGTTACTCACCAGGAAAGTACTTGGGCTCGAACAAACGCAAATAAATCAAAATCGTGTGAGAAATAATGTAAAGGTCTCTTATTGCACTAGTGACACTCCCGCATCTGCAAAACTCTGCAGTCGTCCGTTAGAGGCCTCTGCGTATGCCATGCCGCATTGCACTCTGACCTGCCGGTACACCAGTCGGGACCAGTAGGGACGGTGCAGTGTGCCTCTGAAGTTGCGTTTTGTGACATTATTTGTGTATTGAAGTGTCAGATGGCTCGGCGATTGGTAATAAGTCCTGCTAATGTATTGCGATTGGTTGAGATGAAGTTACGAAGAACCCTTCTTCGTGAAGATGCTGTTAGTGTAGAAGACGTATCATTCGCATGTTTTCTGGTATCTATTATAGTGCAGAAATATAAGTTAGAAACAGATACTGTTGTAACACTAACACATAATGATGATGATAGGGATGATAATAACGAACAACTCATTGCAAACGGTAGTGCTACGGCAAGTGCGGGAAGAGGCGTGGAAGCAGTGACAGTGAATACCAACCGTCTCCCAAGAAGAAGGTTAAAGTTGCAAGTATCATCACGACGTTTGATGACAACACACTGGAGAACATGTACGGTGATTATTACGTAAGAGGTTTCGACACATACGACAAGCTTCTGAAAAGATACCCTAAACTTAAGTCTAAAAGCAATATTAAAAACATACTGGATTACGTGGCAAAGAAAAGAGGAGGAAATACAGTTTTCAAAGGAAATCGTACACTGCTGTTCAAGACCATCAAGGAGCGTGTAATGGCGAAATTCGATGAAGCGCGAGAATGCGGTTCCGCCGTTCATTATTGGCATTTACAACATTGGGCACTGGACGTAGCCAGAAATCTCGGGTGTACAAACTTTACAGCTTCACTAGGATTTATTACTAATTTGAAAAAGTAGTTTAGGATAACATCACGCCGTATCACTATGCTCCAAGCACGAAAAGATAAGGATGACGAAGAAGAGCTGATTGAAAGAGCTCAAACGTTTGTTGCTGACGTCAATGAGCATATCACGAGAGAAAACATCGATATTAGTTCTGTATGGAACTGTGATCAGAGTCAGTTCAACTATGAACTTCCTTGTGACATAACCCTATCCATGAAGGGAGAGAGAAACACTGTCGTGATGTTGCAATCAGTTAACTGTGCAACACATAGTTACACGATCGATGTTGCTATATCAGTGGACGGACGATTGGCAGACAAACTCTATATTTGCTTCCAAGAATCCAGTGGAAAGTTTGGACCCCGCGTGTCAAGGGAAATAGAAACGCGGTGCCCTCCAAATGTCGTCGTCGATACAAGTGTGAGTGGGAAGATGACGAAACAACATCTGAAGACGTTTTTTCTGTCAGTTTTGAATCCACATTTGTCGAGAAAGTCATTAGTACTTTGTGACTCCTGGTCTGGACATAAGGATGAACGAGTAGTACTGGAAGCACCTGGCGGAAAACATGTAAATTTAAAAATCATTCCGCCTAAAACTACAAAATATGCACAATCTCTGGATGTGTGTTTCTTCAGGCAATATAAAATATATGCCAAGAGAATAACAGACTTCATTAAACTACGTTCCAGTAATATGCAGGCGAAATTACACGACATGATTCTTTATCATGGATATGCATTCTGTCATTTACGATCAGTTGTCTGCGGGAGTGTACATACCAGTGCTTCGTCACGCGTCGCAGAACGCTGGCTACGATATTGGTGAACCAGTGAACAACTTCAAAAGTGTCGTCGACGTGGCGTTGAACACTGTTATTATAGAATGCGCAAATACGCCATGCGATCAACTTGCATTTCTTCACTGTGCGTTTTGCAGTCATTCGTATTGCTCGGAGCATTTTGTTGACATTCCGCATTTGCATTTAAGACTGCTGCATTGCGTATGGCGTCTACAATTACATCTACAGTGATATCTAGAGCATGACTGCAGAGTCTTGCAGAAAAACGACACCCACCAGCACATTCAGAGGTACATAATGGTCCTGTAACCAAACGTTCATACAGATCTGTTTGTTCGAGCCCAAGTACTTTCCTGGTCAGATGGATCTATACGTTCGGAGAAACCTTTTCAGGTCTCAAACATCCATGATGTATGTATGCAGACTGAAGCTACGAATGAAAATTTGCACTAACGCAGGGATTCGAACAGTATTCTCCCGCTACCGCTCGGTTATAGCAAACTCTGATAAATTGTGGTTATAAGTGACATACAAACACGGCGGCTCACTTGAAAAATGCTATTAATTTGTAATGCGTAGCAATGTTGGAAGCGGCCGCCGCGAGGTATGACGAAAATGCGAGATGCTCTGTCGACTGCTGATATTAAGCGAGCAATGACTAAACTGCGGCAGACGACGCATTTTGTAGCTTTGAATGTAAACTCGTGTCGTAACCTAACCATAACCTCGTGATGTGCAACGTGTCCGAGAAAACGGCGGTGAACAGTCAGCAGCAGAACTAAAATCAGAATCAATGGGCAAACTCAAGATAGAAAAATTTTAGTTTCAAAATGGTTCAAATGGCTCTGAGCACTATGGGACTCAACATCTGAGGTCATCAGTCCCCTAGAACTTAGAACAACTTGAACCTAACTAACCTAAGGACATCAGACACATCCATGCCCGAGGCAAGATTCGAACCTGCGACCGTAGCAGCAGCGCGGTTCCGGATTGAAGCGCCTAGAACCCTCGGTCACACCGGCCGGCTTTAGTTTCAGAGCTAAGAGCAAAATGAATTTCTGGCTATGATTCATTGGTTAGCTGAAACTATCCTTATACTGGCTACACGAACTGCCGCTTTACCAAGAGATTAGCAGTCATGGTTGGCACTTGGTTATAGATTATACATGATACCAGCAGCTTCCAAATGAAGAAGAGAATGACAGGAAGAAAAATAAGAGCAAATAAAGTCAATACGATAGTGAAAATGACGCGCTAAAGTACTAGAAATTACAAATGTTACATTTAACTCAATTAATTGAATAAAAATAATAAAGAAATTATTTTCATTAGACTTAAAAAATAAAAATTTTCATTATGTCTTACGAGCCTCGAACCAACATGTAAGGCTAATGCGCTGACCACTAGGCTACGACACAAAATGCATAAAGTTGTTAAATTTAAGACTGCAATATTCCCGTAGCAACGATGTATTGCAGTCTCCAAAAATTTGATTGCACGTAATGTCGTGCAATACTTTCCTAATGGAAGCTGATCTTTGTAGATATAATAACTGTGTATGTGACGGAGAATCGCGTCTTGTGCGGAAGGATCTGCTACGTTTGGTTGGTGCTGTGTATGGAACGCGTGTATATCATTAGCGTCGTTGGGTGTGTGTGTGTGTGTGTGTGTGTGTGTGTGTGTGTGTGTGTGTGTGTGTGCGCTGTTATCTTGTGGTTATCATGCGTGATGAAATACGAAAGTGAAGGACCAGGTCCAGGATTCGGAATCCAAAGACAAGATAGAAAGCCGGACAAGGCGAACTGACCAATTGTTGTGGTAGTTAGACAGTGGCGGACGGTTCGGCCGTGACGTTCAGCGTTGTGATTGGAGGAAACCACCTGCAGTCTATGAGGTGCCAACTGCCAATTAATTTTAATCGAATACTACGTGGAACGTTGATGTTATGTTACAGACACAACTCGAGTGCGCGGAACTTAGATGAGCGGCATTGGGTAAGCAAGATCCTGCGGCTGGTATCGCAATGTAAAACGAAACGGTGTAATTTGTAAAAGCTTCGTTAAAGTTCCTTGGCGGTGTGATGAGGCTACGCCGCCGAACCGGAGGCGACGGCGTGGCCCTGCCGGAAGGGAGGAGCAGGAAGCGCGACGCGCCCCAGTTCGTGGTAGCCGCTCTTGCATGCTGGCTCCCTTGTCCTGCTGCACATCCTTACGAGAGTTCCTTTCACCTCTCATCACTTTCACTGAAGTGCAACGAAACGACCTCATTTTACGCGGTCGTCCCCTTCCATGCAACTTTTATTAAAATGTAAATTTTGTACGGCATTATTGGTTGGTATGTTCCAAGGGATAGGTTCAAACGTCTTCGTACATTGACCCCTTTCCCTGCGGCTATGCGAGGGTTCTGAAGTACTTGTATTTGTGGATTGTAGGTAAATGTAATGGGTGCATGCTTATCTTCATGTTGCATGATGATGACGATAGTAATGATGAGAGAAAGGAGACGGTAAAATCTTACTGACAAACAGCAGACACCTGTAGAATGGCATCAAGAGGCTCGGCGAACTTAACGTCCACATCCGACGGATGGATCACCATTAACAGTGTCAGAATCACTCACTTCATGAGACGCTGTGGGAGGTCTGGAATTTAATCTAGGGCATTCGCACAAAGACTGGTGACCAGACACTTCACACCACCACGTCTCGTTAGCTTGTCGGCCAAATACTGAAAATTTAATCCGCCACCATTCAATCTAGCCACTCGAACCGAGTGGCCTTTAAGGCGAGCGCCACCGCACAAGCGAGCGGCAGTGACATCAGCTACGGGGGCGGGTATCGCTTTCAGCGTTACCCCTAAATACTAATACGATGTGGCGTGCTGCTCAAGGTGTTCACAACCAATCTTGTAAACGGATGCCATCGATTCTCTCTCTCTCTATACGATGTGGCGCGCTGCTCAAGGTGTTCACAACCAGTCTTGTAAACGGATGCCATCGATTCTCTCTCTCTCTATACGATGTGGCGTGCTGCTCAAGGTGTTCACAACCAATCTTGTAAACGGATGCCATCGATTCTCTCTCTCTCTATACGATGTGGCGTGCTGCTCAAGGTGTTCACAACCAATCTTGTAAACGGATGCCATCGATTCTCTCTCTCTCTATACGATGTGGCGTGCTGCTCAAGGTGTTCACAACCAATCTTGTAAACGGATGCCATCGATTCTCTCTCTCTCTATACGATGTGGCGTGCTGCTCAAGGTGTTCACAACCAATCTTGTAAACGGATGCCATCGATTCTCTCTCTCTCTATACGATGTGGCGTGCTGCTCAAGGTGTTCACAACCAATCTTGTAAACGGATGCCATCGATTCTCTCTCTCTCTATACGATGTGGCGTGCTGCTCAAGGTGTTCACAACCAATCTTGTAAACGGATGCCATCGATTCTCTCTCTCTCTATACGATGTGGCGTGCTGCTCAAGGTGTTCACAACCAATCTTGTAAACGGATGCCATCGATTCTCTCTCTCTATACGATGTGGCGTGCTGCTCAAGGTGTTCACAACCAATCTTGTAAACGGATGCCATCGATTCTCTCTCTCTCTATACGATGTGGCGTGCTGCTCAAGGTGTTCACAACCAATCTTGTAAACGGATGCCATCGATTCTCTCTCTCTCTATACGATGTGGCGTGCTGCTCAAGGTGTTCACAACCAATCTTGTAAACGGATGCCATCTATTCTCTCTCTCTCTATACGATGTGGCGTGCTGCTCAAGGTGTTCACAACCAATCTTGTAAACGGATGCCATCGATTCTCTCTCTCTCTCTATACGATGTGGCGTGCTGCTCAAGGTGTTCACAACCAATCTTGTAAACGGATGCCATCGATTCTCTCTCTCTCTATACGATGTGGCGTGCTGCTCAAGGTGTTCACAACCAATCTTGTAAACGGATGCCATCGATTCTCTCTCTCTCTCTATACGATGTGGCGTGCTGCTCAAGGTGTTCACAACCAATCTTGTAAACGGATGCCACCGATTCTCTCTCTCTCTATACGATGTGGCGTGCTGCTCAAGGTGTTCACAACCAATCTTGTAAACGGATGCCATCGATTCTCTCTCTCTCTCTCTATACGATGTGGCGTGCTGCTCAAGGTGTTCACAACCAATCTTGTAAACGGATGCCATCGATTCTCTCTCTCTATACGATGTGGCGTGCTGCTCAAGGTGTTCACAACCAATCTTGTAAACGGATGCCATCGATTCTCTCTCTCTCTATACGATGTGGCGTGCTGCTCAAGGTGTTCACAACCAATCTTGTAAACGGATGCCATCGATTCTCTCTCTCTCTATACGATGTGGCGTGCTGCTCAAGGCGTTCACAACCAATCTTGTAAACGGATGCCATCGATTCTCTCTCTCTCTATACGATGTGGCGTGCTGCTCAAGGTGTTCACAACCAATCTTGTAAACGGATGCCATCGATTCTCTCTCTCTCTATACGATGTGGCGTGCTGCTCAAGGTGTTCACAACCAATCTTGTAAACGGATGCCATCGATTCTCTCTCTCTCTATACGATGTGGCGTGCTGCTCAAGGTGTTCACAACCAATCTTGTAAACGGATGCCATCGATTCTCTCTCTCTCTCTCTATACGATGTGGCGTGCTGCTCAAGGTGTTCACAACCAATCTTGTAAACGGATGCCATCGATTCTCTCTCTCTCTATACGATGTGGCGTGCTGCTCAAGGTGTTCACAACCAATCTTGTAAACGGATGCCATCGATTCTCTCTCTCTCTATACGATGTGGCGTGCTGCTCAAGGTGTTCACAACCAATCTTGTAAACGGATGCCATCGATTCTCTCTCTCTCTATACGATGTGGCGTGCTGCTCAAGGTGTTCACAACCAATCTTGTAAACGGATGCCATCGATTCTCTCTCTCTCTATACGATGTGGCGTGCTGCTCAAGGTGTTCACAACCAATCTTGTAAACGGATGCCATCGATTCTCTCTCGCTCTATACGATGTGGCGTGCTGCTCAAGGTGTTCACAACCAATCTTGTAAACGGATGCCATCGATTCTCTCTCTCTATATACGATGTGGCGTGCTGCTCAAGGTGTTCACAACCAATCTTGTAAACGGATGCCATCGATTCTCTCTCTCTATACGATGTGGCGTGCTGCTCAAGGTGTTCACAACCAATCTTGTAAACGGATGCCATCGATTCTCTCTCTCTATACGATGTGGCGTGCTGCTCAAGGTGTTCACAACCAATCTTGTAAACGGATGCCATCGATTCTCTCTCTCTATACGATGTGGCGTGCTGCTCAAGGTGTTCACAACCAATCTTGTAAACGGATGCCATCGATTCTCTCTCTCTATACGATGTGGCGTGCTGCTCAAGGTGTTCACAACCAATCTTGTAAACGGATGCCATTGATTCTCTCTCTCTCTCTCTCTCTCTCTCTCTCTCTCTCTCTCTCTCTCTGTCTCTCTCTCTGCCCGTGTGCGTGTGTTTTACAGGTATAATCTTAAATTTATATGCATTTGAAAAGAACTGTCATTTATTACACAAAGTGGAAAGCATGATTGTGCTCCTAACCTATAATTCCTACATGTCTAATAGCTACCGACCAAACTGGCTCGGTCGCAGATTCGAATCCTGCATCGTTCATGGATGTATGTGATGTCTTTAGGTTAGTTAGGTTTAAGTAGTTCTAAATTTTAGGGGACTGATGACTTTGGAAGTAAGTCCCATAGTGCTCAGAGCCATTTGAACCATTTTTCAACCAAACTGGCTATCTAGCTTCAGAAGGTTTCATCACATCGAACGGTACCATCTTTAGTTGTCTTCATTCGCAAAACTCTTTTCTGTGGTTGCTTAAAAAAAATTTACAGTACAAATGTCAGTTCCAAATTATTCGCCGAATGCAAGTTTGACATTAGCTGCAAAGGATATAGATGTACTGCCCAAATTTGTCTCCGTTAAGCTCATTCCCTTAAGCACGCAACATTACTTCCTTCTCGTTCGTGGAGAATGACACGATCACAAAGAATCGAGACAATTTTTTTCGTCATATGCCTCATCCCGTCGTAAGATACTTTTATATGATTTTACGATAGGCAGCTGTCCGAAGTACCATTCCAAATTATTCGCTGAACGCAAATTTCAAAGCAAGATACGACTTAAGCACAGTTGCACTCGCTGAGAAAATGAGTGTTTGGGGCGTTTATATGGCGTTCCCGTCAGTGCTCATCCTCGTGTTTTGGTGTTTACCAGATTTGTTGGACGGAACCTTTACTGGCAAATGGTTCAAATGTCTCTGAGCACTATGGGACTTAACTTCTGAGGTCATCAGTCCCCTACAACTTAAAAGTACGTAAACCTAACTAACCTAAGGACATCACACACATCCATGCCCGAGGCAGGATTCGAACCTGCGACGGTAGTGGTCGCGCGGTTCCAGACTGTAGCGCCTAGAACCACTCGGCCATCTCGGCCGGCTGTACTGGCAAAGGCAGCAATACCAGAAGAGATAATAATTAAAAAATAAATAAAAGCCTTGTGTGTATTTTAAATAATAAAACATCTCACGGGTTACTTACTTTTCTCGCATTTTCGCACGCGTTTAGAGAATTTATCATCACTATGAAGTGCAAATATTTACATCGGTATCTTTAAATGTGATTTTTGCGTCATTGTTGTTCTGTTCCTCTTTTCCCAGCGATCGTCTTTTTCTGTCTTTACTGCAAACGGAGAAAACGAAAATACAAATATTGTGATTTTTTTAGGTGATAATGTTAGAAAGTAGTATTTTTTATTACATTTGTTGTTTTTCCTATTCCAAAAAGTGGCTCTTAGCGGTATGGGACTTAACATCTGAGGTCATAAGTCCCCTAGAACTACTTAAACCTAACGAATCTAAGGACATCACGTACATCCATGCCCGAGGCAGGATTCGAACCTGTGACCGTAGCGGTCGCGCGGTTCCAGAATGAAGCGCCTAGAACGCTCGGCCACACTGGCCAGCTGTCCTATTCCAGTAAAGACACAAAAGACGACTAAGGGGCAAGAGAGGCAGAACAACGAACACGAAAGCATCACCTAACAAGACACCAATGTACAATATTTGCACTTGATAATGGGAATAAATTCTCGAAACGCATCGTGCTATGCGTGAAAAAAAGTAACTGGTGCAGTATTTTGCTATTTCAATTATGAATGACACAATTGAATACTTTTCAAGAACATAGACTAGAATGAACTAACAGGGTATGTCAGTTCAGATCTCCGAAGAAGGTAATTTCATTCTACCCACAAGAGAGCCATGGCTAGGAAAACACTGTGGTGTTCTATAACTGGCTGGTAAACTGGCTAGTAAAACTGTGTTGTGTTGAAACTGACTTCGGGCTCGATGACAGCTTTATCTTAAAGGCTATTGTGTAATAGGGTTGCCAGGTCCAAAAACGGAAATGCCGGGCAGACGGTATACGCGGACGGAAAAAAATCGCAACACCCATGAGTAATTAATGTAGAGAAGTCAAATATCTACAATGCATTTGCCTAGATAACACATTTAATTGATAACATTGGACTATCACAGGTTAATGTGAGTGCGAGATAAGCCATTGCAGGTGTAAAATGCTGGTACATTAATAAGCGGTGTGACCGGCAGAATGTTGAATACAAGCATGTAAACGTGCATGCATTGTGTTGTACATGTTGCCGGATGTCAGGTTGTGGTGCCAGTTGCACATGGTCGGTCGGTACAGGGACGGTAAATGCTGTTTGTGGATGATGCTGAAGTTGTCCGATAATGTCCCAGATGTGCTCCAGTGAAGACAGAACTGATGATCGAACAGGCCAAGGCAACATGTTGACAATCTGTAGAGGATGTTGAGTTACAACATCGGTATGTGGGCGAGCGTTATTCTGTTGGAAAACACCCCCTGGAATGCTGTTCATGAATGGCAGCACAACTGGTCGAATCACCAAATTGACATAGAGACTTGCAGTCAGGGTGTGTGGGATAACCACGAGAGAGTCCCTACTGTCATACGAAGTAGCACCCCAGACTATAACTCCAGGTGTAGCCTTTGTGTGTCTAGCGTGCAGACAGGTTGGCCTCTTCCAAACCAACACACAGCCATCACTGGCACCGATGGAGAACCAGCTTTCATCAGAAAACACGAAAGACCTCCGCCCTGCCCTCCAGTGATCTCTCGCTTGACACCACTGAGGCTGCAAAAGACGGTGGTTTGGGGTCAGTGGGATGCATGCTACAGGGCGCCTGGCACGGAGCTGTCTTTGGAGTAACTGATTTGTAACGGTTAGTTGTGTCAGTGTGGTGCCAACTGCTGCTGAAATTGCTGCCGGAGGTCCAGTACGATGTGCCAGAGCCATGCGCCAAACACGATGGTCTTTCGTCTCGGTAGTACCACGTGGCCGTCTGGAGCCCGGTCATCTTGGCGACCGTACATTCTCGAAACCGCCGCTGCTAACCATCATGTGAAGTGGCTACATGTTTCCAAGTCTTTCTACACTATCGCTAAAGGAGCATTTATCTTCTCGTACCCCAATTACACGACCCTGTTGAAACTCAGTGAGGTGCTGATAATGGCGTCTTTGTCACCTTAAAGCCTTTCCTTAGTAACATCAACTAACCAAGTTGAACCTCAAAGTTAATTAACGCTCACGACTGTTATAGCGTATATTTAAAGCAAACCTCGTAGTAGCAATACTAGCGCCACTCTTATGCGACTGGCGCGAAATTTGGATAGACATCATTCAGATGTAGATACACGCTTACCAACGTTTCGTTTATGTCGCACAATATCTTCGTGGTGTTGAGATTTTTTTACCGTCAATGTATTTAGTCAGCATTTTACCTAAAAGGCGGACTACCTATTTTAAATACAAATAGTCAGTTGGGTGTTTTCAATAGTTTATTAATAATCAGTTGTAATTTTTGCACTATTAACCTTAAACGTGCTTAAACTTAAAAAAAAAAAAAAAAAAAAAAAACCACCACCAAACAGCTTTATAATTTGACATTTACGATATCAACGAAGTGCTCAGTGTTTTTAATATTCTTCCTAAGATAATCAAATGTCAAAATAGACAATATTATCTATTATTCTGGGACGAAAAACGGAAAGATACTCAGTAACTTCGGGCACTTCAGTTAGAGTTATAAAGGAATAACAGTTGTCTGTAGCTAAGTATTTTGTTTCTCATTGGAACGCACCTTCTAAGGTACGTTATTTTTCTTGGAAGTCATTTCGTAGAGCACCTGACAGGATAATTTTAAATTGCGCAACAAAGAGAACAGCATCTTCGTGATTTTGTTTGTCGGTTTGCAGTTCATTGCTTTCCGTCGTTCACTGGGCTTTTATGAAATAGAACACCCCTAAAATGTTGGAACTTTAACTTGGTATAGCGAAGTAATATACAGCCAATTTCAATAATTCCGAATAAGTCTTCATATACTGTCATTTGAAATAATTTGCCCACTTTTCTTATATCAAAAGCTTTTTCAAAGGAGATTCGTCTCTTTTGCGTGAATTCTATGAAATTTTGGCACTAATTAAAGAATTTACTGTAATTCATGTGGTTGACCGGTACATTCTACTTTGCCTCGCCCACGCTCCGCGCAGTGTGTTTGTGACATGTGTTAGGCTTGTTCGGCCTCCGAAGCAAAACAAGGGACAGAGACATGAGAATAGCATTGGTTAATACATCTATATATTCTTATGGCGTATCTGCTTATGCCTTCTTACACTAATTATTCCTTGTGCTTACGTCTTTAGCTTGGAACGGGCCTTAGTTGTGCCTTCTCTCCAGGGTGATTAAAAATAAAAAAAAAATAAAAAAAAACTATGAAACATAGAAACACGTTGCTCATGTCACTGGATAAAGGAACGTTCAAAGTTTTATGTTCGCACAGACACTATATCATGCACTCAGGATGAGCACGACACATTGCTCGAGCAAAATCGAAACGGTATTCCATTTCATTCCACACACGAATCAATAGATCCATCTTTATTGAATAGACAGCTTCAACAGTTCGATTTCTGAGCTCTTGAAGAGTAGCTTCCATAGTTGGGACAAAGACTCAAATACTGAAGTATGATATCCTTGACGCAGTTTACTCCGCAGAAAGAATGGTCCATGGCTCTGAGCACTATGGGACTTAACTGCTGAGGTCATCAGTCCCCTAGAGCTTAGAACTAGTTAAACCTAACTAACCTAAGGACATCACACACATCCATGCCGGAGGCAGGATTCGAATCTGCGACCGTAGCAGTCGCGCGGTTCCGGACTGAAGTGTCTAGAACCGCTCGGCCACTTCGGTAGGCAAGAATGGTCCATAAAATTTGCGAACAGAAACGGCGCAGAAGACTTTCAGTTTCCATGAATCTCTTTCTTGTTCGACGGCGATGCAACGATATTGTGACCCCAAAATTTTTACGTTACGGCAGTTTACTGTACCCTATAGATAGAGGTCTGCGCGGATAAGAAAAGTGCAATCCGCACCGCATCCGCAAGATCCTAATCCGCATCCGCAGCAATTAATCCGCATCCGCAAGTTCCTTATCCGCATCCGCATATATTTAAGTTTCGAATGAGTAATTAATAGCAATAGACAGTAGTACTTAGAATTATGGTATTAATGACATAATAATTGTTAGGGTTCCATTTCTGCGACAACTTAACTGCTTTTGACTTCTTAAATCACAGGAAATGCTCTATACCTATTCTAAAGCAGACCATTCCAAACAGGAACGCATTGGCGCTCCGGAGCACACACAGTAGCGACTCGGATGTCGTGAGATTGGAAACGCTATTTAAAAAAAATAAAATTAAATGTAATAGTATTAAATGATGAAAATACATGTATAGAAAAATTATATTTCGCTACTCTTGTGCCAAGGCAGCTGAAAATGACGATGGTTTTAAACTGTTACTAGCACATTGCATCATTTACCGACAGTTTTTTTGTACTCACTGCTTGGATGTGTCAAATTTTGAAGCCATTCATGTCCGCTGATGATTATATTATAGCTTACGCGTTCAGTCCTCGTCATTTCCAGGTGAAAATATTTACAGTATTAGGCCTTCACTGCAAAACGCTGGCGCACCTGTGAAAAAGTTAAACTGCCAGCAATAATTGACGTTGTCTGGAAGAAATAATTCGTCTTCCGAAGAGTGGCAACAAAATCAGTGGTTATAGAAATTAGGAGTGGTTGGATGAGGCAGCAGTTCCTTAGCACTCACTGCTCCGTACTTGGCCCCCACATCAATAAGAAACTGCCGTCTCGAGAAACCCAGATCCACACGCAACTTTGAACGGTAAAATGTCTTTGCTGACAAGATTGATAAGTTTTTCTGTCGCGGCTGTCTTCAAATTTGGCGGAACTTCAGAAACTTTCACGTCTCTCTTGGTATTTAAATAAGTAATTATGCTACTTTGTCGAGCCTCACACGAATGTTTTAGCAAATGTGAAGTTCCACTTTTGTGTCCAGTGTAGGAATATACTTTTTTACATGCAAAACAAGCCACTATATCTTTTATCTTTTCGTTGCCATCAAATACATATGCGAATTTTTTCCAAATTGGCGATTTCAATTTGTTTTCCTTCACTAATGTAAAATCACCTTTTTTCACCTTACGCGAAATTGTATCCATCGATATGGTGTTCATTTGAAGAAAGAACTCTTACTGATATTTGCTACGATGCACGTTGTCACTCGGTCACTACAAAGCGCTAACTGACGTCAGCGGACAGTGGGCAGGTTTGCCACCCAGAGAGCACTTCACAGGCCACACAAAAGACACGGTCGCGGAAACGGATTAGGCGCAGGTCTCTTGGGTACAGCTACGTCGGTCGTAGTCAGGGGATAAGGACAACAGATATCCGCTCTACCCGGGCCCTGCAAGATTCCAAGAATGTCAACAGACTTGAAGTTTTGATATATCCGCGGATATCCGCATCCGCGCAGACCTCAACGGCTATAGGTGAAAGGTCGATTCGTCCGAAAAGATGAGTCGTTCAGAAAAGTGTCTTCTACCGTATCCTGGAAAACTGAAATGCAAAATTCGTATCTTCTGTTATAGTCGCCGGGACGCAACTGCTGCAGAAACTACAAATTGTAAGGCTTCATGTGCATGCCTGTCCGCCTTGTCGACTTCGAGGCCTCTGTGTGAACGCATCTCTTATACGTTCGCTGTTTTCATGAGACGTGCGTGGCTTGCGTGGACGACCAATACTCTTCTCTTCGCATGTGTAACCAATTTCCAAGAATTTTTTAAGTCGTTCATTAATCTGCGTATGCAGAGTCGGCTTCTTGCTGAATCGATGGCGAAATGCACGTTGCACTTGAACGGTGGATTGACTTTGCGGACATTTCAACACACAAAATGATTGCTCTTCTGGTGTAGTCGCCATGTTGCTAAAAACAAACGAGAGCGCAGCTTTGTCAAAACTTTGAACCTTCCTATATCCAATGACATGTGCAATATGTTTTTATCGTTTATAGTTTGTCTGTAATAAACAATTAAAACCTGTTCATCTGTTTTTAATCACCCGGTACTTATTTGCTAAAAAGCCTAACTAAAGCCGGACAGGCCGGACTTACTTGTACACAGGGTGTTTCCGTAAGAGCGTACAAAAATTTAACAGGACATAAAGATGCTCCACTGAACAATTGAAGGTAGGGAGATGGGGTCGGAGGAGCCAGGCACTTTACTGCGTACTTTTTTATTTACATTAGTTACAGTTAGCTGCAAATACCATCATTGACACAATGAACGTACCATTTGTACTGTATCTTACGAAATGTGCTGAAACTGACGGCCATCAACCTCAGTGCAAGTATGATATCGGCGAAAAAAGATTGTGACGCACCCTGACAAATATCCCTTCTCTGTTCCGAATAACATCTCAGGCAGCTACAATTCTGGCAACTAATTCCGTCTGTTTATGCACTGGGGTCTCATGCACAAGTGACTTTAGATATCCCCATACGAAAGAATCAAGGGGATTCCGGTCAGGTGACCTCGCCTCTCCTTCCAGTCCAACGATCAGGAAACACAACACTGAGATGGTTGCGGACATCCACACTGAAGTGAGGCGGTGCACCCGTCATGTTGTTCCCACATCCTCTCACGAACAGTCAAGGGCGCTTCTCCAACAACTCGGATAGAACCTCAAGTACAGGTGGTCATTCAGACGGCCAGGTAGAAGATATGGTCCTGTGTGAATGTCCTGCTTGTTTCCTTCCAGGAAATAAAGATGGACATGTGAGTAAACAACACAGTACGTGTCGTTAGTTGTTCAAAAAAAAATGTTCAAATGTGTGTGAAATCTTATGGGACTTAACCGCTAAGGTCATCAGTCCCTAAGCTTACACACTACTTAACCTAAATTACCTTAAGGACACACACACACACACACACACACACACACACACACACACACACACACACACACACACACACACACACCTACGCCCGAGGGAGGACTCGAACCTCCGCTGGGACCAGCCGCCCAGTCCATGACTGCAGCGCCTTAGTCCGCACGGCTAATCACGCGCGGCCGTTAGTTGTACATAAGCTAGAAAACAGTAATGCTAGACAAAACGATGGACAAATTTACGTACGTATCTCCCTAAGCTGGCCTCTCCGACCCCAGGTTCAGAAAATTGTTCAAATGGCTCTAAGCACTATGGGACTTAACAGCTGAGGTCATCAGTCGCCTGGACTTGAACTATTTAAACCTAACTAACCTAAGGACGTCACACACATCCATGCCCAAGGCAGGATTCGAACCTGCGACCGTAGCAGCAGCGCGGTTCCGGACTGAAGCGCCTAGAACCGCTCGGCCACAGCGGCCGGCGATCCCAGGTTCCCTACATCAAATTTTTCAGTGGAACGTCCTCTATGTCCTTTAAATTTATGCGCGCTCTTACGGAAACACCATGTATATTTGGCCGGACACGATCGTAAAGAGGCGAACATGTCAGGCTAAAGCCGACACCTGGTAACCGTTACCTGGAATATGTTAGGGGGAAAATACCCGTAGCCCTGAATGTGCAGCTAGTAAAGACTACAGACTACAGTGGACCTGGGGCAGTACGGACTGGACTTTTTACGTTGGCGTTGTCAGTGCGGCAGTATAGCAAAGCGCCGAGGGAACACTCTTTGGAGGAACGATCAAAGAGCGGGCCATCACTCGCATCGCAGCGGGAAACGTTTAGCGCGCCGGCGAGCCGATGATAGCGGCTGTCGCGAGCCGAGTGTTTGTTATTCGTCAGGCCGGGACGGGCCGGCCAGAGCGAAGGGCAGCCGGAAGGCGGCCGTGATGGACGGCCCGTTTCCCCATTGTGCGCTGGCGCCGCATCCGGCCCTGGCCTTTGTCGGCCTGCGGCCCGCTTGATTTGTGACTGGAATATCAGTCACGGACACTTCGGCCGCTTGTCCAACAGCGGAGCACGCCCTGCTTTCTGGACATTAGCTGCCTTCCAGAATGCATGGCGGTGGGGTGGGTGGTGGTGGTGGGAGGACAGCTTCTCGTTTAGCAGTACGCTTACAGTGATGGATTGCGAGGCAGCTCACGAATCAATAGACCCGTCGGATGAAAGAACGGTGATTTGCTAAATCGAAGGGCCTCAGCGCTATCGTTGGCGGAGTTCCACCCTTGTTTAGGAGAACTAACGCTCAGATTTGCTTGGGAAGATTCGCCATGTGCAAGAACGAAGAACTAAACTCTCCCAGATTGTTTTCTTTTTATTACTGCCGAATGATACGCTATATTGGCCGTTTGTGGTGAATGTCACGGACCAGTAATCGAACCTGGACACACTTACCTTTCGTGAGCTGTGCTTCTGCTTTTGAACCAGTCGAACACGCCCCGTGGCAATGCTGAAAGCTTCGACTTGACACTTGCCCCATTCCTTTCTTTCCAGACATTTAACATCACATACTTTGTAACTAATGGAGAGGAGAAAGCGTCAAATAGAAGCTGTCCGTGGGGTAAGTTCGGGTGGCTCAGTCGTAAGAACCGCGAAGGGCAAGTATCCGGGTTCGATTCCCAGTCCGGCTAATATATTTAACTAAGAAGACGGTCTGAGCTGACTGAGGAACTGCGACGGCGAGATTATATGCGCACAGAGACGTTCCAGCATTCTTCCTGCGGCCCGCACCCGAAGGGAACCACAAGACATCACTAATTGATGTGTGGCACTATGAGAAGTACTCTTAGACATGGACTTCACAGAGGTTTGCAGAGTATAGATGAAACGGAACAGAATTTATAGTGAAATTACTTTCAAGCGATAACTTTTCGTGTTTTTAGCCTGAGGTAGGCCCATCACATTCGTTTTACAAAGTTCAGGGCTGTCACGGGGACGGTCATCCACTCACAGCTGTACACATTCTCCTTTTTAACCCGCCCATGTTTGCTCTGAAGACAGGCACGCAAGATGCCGCACGTTATCAGCAGAACGGGGAGGCTGTTTTACTCTCGTCCATGCCAAGCTATGCCCAACCCAATCAGGCTAAAGGAATCTTGCTTGCCTACCCGTCTTCCCATTGTGCTACGCTACGTAGCAGTTTATTCTGTGGGATTTAATTGGAGTGATGTGGGTAGGGTTCGGAAGTTGATGAAAAGTCCTTTTTTACACGAGTATCACGAAACGAGGCTCAATACAGCATATATTGATTTGCAGTTATTGTATGCCAGAAAATGGTGGATTTTATTTCTCCTTTTTGGCGTTTTTGGCCCATATTTATTTATTTATTTAGATGTAGATGGTTTTCTCTGCAACTTCACCTTCTTTTGCTGGTCGGTATGGCCGAGCGGTTCTAGGCGATTGTCTGGAACCTCGCGACCGCTACGGTCGCAGGTTCGAGTCCTGCCTCGGCCATGGATGTGTGTGATGTCCTTAGGTTGGTTAGATTTAAGTAGTTCTAGGGGACTGATGACCTCAGATGTTAAGTCCCATAGTGCTCGGAGCCATTTGAACCATTTTTCACCTTCTTTCGACTAGTACTGGCTGTCCGCAATTTGAGTCACGGTCACGTTTTCCGTAGTAAGCAGAATCATCTCTGAAAATAGAGATATTTAGCACCTAAGAATTTGAACAAGGCTATTGCACTGCAACGCCAACTTAATTAAGGTTTCGGAAGTCTAATTTCTGTAACCTTTCTAGTGGGTTTCAGCCAAATGTGACCTAGTTTTACCAGCTTTACTTACTTTTCCAGGATGTGTATTGCGGGTCCGCTGAATTCATTCTAGGTGGCCAAAATTAGTTCATTCTGAATTCTCGAAATGCATTTTAGCAAACCTGAAGTTCATGTTTCATGTCATGTTAATCCAAGAAATACATGTATTACAGAAAAAACTTTTCATCCATAGTAAGCTTTCTCCACACTACGTTGCATACCATCAGAACGTGGTTTTGAATATTCACTGAGCCCTACTCCTTTCCTGTTTCAAGTCAATGTTAGTCCTTAATTTAGAACTCCTCTGTACTGCTAAATAGCCTGAAGTCCCTGGCATACATTCCCAGACACTTGTCAGGCAGTAAGTTTTGTCTTTTTTTCAAAATATTTATGGAATGAGGAAACTGCTGATCAAATTTACAAACCTGTTGCAACATATTCTCGGTTCCCGAATTGGTGTTAATAACTTTTTGCACAATTTACATTGCGAGACACTTACCGACACGAAAACTTTTAACAGGAAGTAAAGGTCATATTGTATGGAGCAGTGTTGAGTTGGTTTAATGAGACTTACGTTGCGTCTCTTTACCATTTCATTCCTATCTAACGAAGGTTCCGTATCGTAATCAAATAATATCAGCACAATCTTGGTAATTTTAACACCAGATTTAAAAGTTCTCCAATGTCCGAAAAGAAGGTCTCTTTGCAGTTAGAAAGGGGTAGCCACTATTGCCTTGTTGAAACTTCGAGGCGTGTTTGGATCGCTGTGACCGCGACGGGTTCAGGATCGTCAGCGAGAAATTGCAAAGGAGGAAGGCACGACTGACGGCTATTGCCGCCTCTGCGGCGCACTGCCCGGAACCAAATGACGTACAGCGTCAAAGGCGTTCGTGACTGCCATCGAGTAACTCGGGCACCAGACGTAGTTCCCCACTATACTACGTGCCATCCTCCACGCATTTCCTGTCGGTTACGACTGCTAGCGCCTCGTAAGTGGTATAGATCAGCATTGCATAGAATTTCATGGTGAACTCTTCCAATGCTTGTGGTGGTGAGGGAAGAGCAGCTAATTGAGCTGTGTTGATTTGCAGTATTAACTACCATGCGAGTTGGTGCTGCGATTAAGACACTAGACGTATTTTGGGATCATGGATTACATTCTCGTCCGGCATCCAACCGCAGTTTCCCATTTTATGACGGGACGATCCTATCTTGATCCAGCTTGATGAAACGTCCCCTTAGAAAAATTATACATGACAGTGCTTAAACTGACACACAATATTTTTAGCGCAACGCAATCTGACTTTCAAAAAACCCTACAAAAGAATGGCTCTGACTAACATTAACCTATACCTTTCACAAAACACTTACCTCACCAAAAATCTTCGTTACTCTAACTACTGCAATACAGCGAGCGCCACTACTGCCAGCTAAATAAAAGATTCAAACTACTCAAGGCACTAACTACTAATAGGCATAGTTAGCAAATGAAAGATTTTGATAGAGAACAAACAATGTATATACCTTAATAATGTTGAAAAATCATAATATACATAGCAGTTCATGACATCCAGTCTTACAAATTTCAAAACTCCGCTATTTCTCTCCCCACATCCACCACTGCTGGCGGCTCACCTCCAACTGCGCAACGCTACCCGCTGTTAACATCCAGCTGCCGCTGACCCACACTACAATGGCAGATATTCCAACAACAATGCAAACCAGCCACAGACTGCACACAGCACATACAGAGCGCTATGTGGCGTTACCAATATAAAAACTTAAACAGCCTACTTACAAGCTGATCTAGTACTCCGTCCTTATTGTCGGCGCCGACACCGGTAATCCACACGTGCATCTGCGTCTGTGCTCCACGATACAGCGGACAACGGAGGATCTGCTGTATATAATTCCCTTTCGCTTCTCTCTCTTCCTGTTCCATTAGTGAGGGGAAGCGGGGGGGGGGGGGGGGGGATGACCACTGCAACATCTCAGCTGTAGTTTTACGTGTTATTTTTCAAAAAAGATACTGGTTTTGATGATTATTCACATGAGTTGAAACCGATAAACTATTCTGTAAGTCCATCCACTGCGATCAAGACAAACATAAATAAAACCGTGTTTGACAGTGCCGTTTTTCATTGTACTACAGATCAATGTATTTTGTGCCTCAGATTGGGATGACCTCTCTCGAAATTTGAAGATTTAACCTTTCCGGGACCTATTCGCTTTTTGTGATAGCATCTGACACTGAAGTTTATTAAACTTTTGTGTGACACTCTCGGGGCGATAAGATTGTGACGAATCTCGCTACTCGTCTTTGACTCGCCTTCACCATTAATTTTTCTTGCTAAGGGTCTTAAGCCTACGAAGAGGTCTCAGACGAAGGAGACTTTTGTAAGTGACTTCCACCTTAAAATGGATTTGTCTGCTTCTGCCTGACATAACAGCTGGATTGACGTAGTTGTTTCACTTTAAATCACTCCAGACGAATGCGTCCTAGAAATTTGACAGTTGAGATTGGTTTCTGGGATTGACTAACGGTTAAGCCGTCGGCACGCGGACCGTGCTGTCGAACGTTAACGTTGAGCGTGAGAACGTGCTGCTGAACGCTCAGGAACGATGCGACTTGTGCATACGGTACGTGGGCCCCAACGTGGTATACGCTATCGCAAAGCACTCCAGGGTTGTTTCTAGTTCGTAAATCACATTGTTTACTCAACGGGCGCGCGTAAAATTCCCACGTTAGCTTTATTAAGACGCACATTTCCTCCATCGTCCACGAAAAGGAAAGTACCATGTCCAATCAGTTCGGACACAGGCTTATAAAAGTTCCATTACAAACAGTGCGGTATAAATTTGGAATACTTCTCCGCATAAGATAAACATTATTTCATCATTCCCACATTTTAGCAAAATCCCAAGGTCAATCTTGCTTGATCACTGTTCCTACCCAGTAGCAGGATCTTTGCAACATGTGAATTACGAAGCGTAAAACAAAAAGGAGCAAAATATCTTTATACAAGTAGCGCAAGCTGTGCTGTAGATTAAGCGAATCGAACAAAGTCACCTCTCCAAAAAAAGTGAACTTACATTTACATAACGTCAAATATTACAGTACGTACTTATATTAAACTAATAATAAAGTATCAGAACCCAATAAAAACGCGAATGTTAGGAAAAAAAATTTGGGAGTATCAAGACGCGAACCACCGCCCAACAAATAGTTTCACATAGATTAGTAACGCTACTCATTACGCTAAACCAACGCCACGACCCTAGTTTCTCTTCACACTCTGTTACGTCTTTCTGAAAACCTTAGTCGTAGATATGTTACCAATTGAAATTTAATTACAATAAATTGTACCAAGAACAGTGCGTTTTGGATGGATCTTCAGTGTGTCGCTGACTTCAAATAGCCTACTCTCATAATACGCAAGTTACAATAATTCTTTTGCCACGAATATGATATTTCTCATTACTTTATTGGATCGAACCACACAGTTAACAACGGGTTTTCCAGTGATTCTCAATTTGCTGGTTCTCAGAAACGGCATATATACATATAGGCTTGAATTGCCAATACGGCGCCTCACAACTCTGTACTGAAGGGAGACTGCGTGCGTGTGACGTAGGTGACGTAGTGCCATCCCATTGGCCAACGCTCAGACGCACGCTCAGAATATCTGACATCCCAGGTATTGCTCTGCACGTTGGGAAAGACTCCCGAACGTGCTGTTCCACGCTATGACGTCAGAAACTCGGCACGCTCAACGTTCGGATACACGGTCCGTGTGCCGACGGCTTTAGGTAGTTAAAACTAACTAGGGTGAGATATTGAATGTTCCTACTGCGACACATTACTCCGTCTGACATCCAAACAGGGAAGTTGTTCATTGCAAATCGTTGCATGTGGAGAGCTACGTTGAGTATTTTGCGAGTAAACACTTCAGCAGCATCCCCTAGCGTGAATTGGGAGAAGTATGCTTGCCTCGTACCTTTTATAACTGTCTCGTTGACCTAACTGGATTTCTTCTCCGTCAGCCGCATATTCCGACATGCATGCTAAACAGTTAATCTTGGAGTACGTTATGGGAATATTCTGACACCACGATAATTAAAATTCAGAATGCTGGGATCTTAACTTATTTTTTATTACTTCAGTCTCACAATCGGGTACCGATATGTCATAATGAACATTTTCAAAGATCCAGTCTAGTATTAAGGTTTGCATCAAAGATCGCGGAATGTAATTACCACTTATCGAGCACCGTAAAAATATGTAACAACTACCATCACACGAGTTTGTAGACATAAAGAAATCGCACGCAAATGCTACCGAGGCAACACGCGTATTGCATCTCGGAAAACTAGTGGAAGATTGAGTTTACAAACGTTTGCCGAGGTTGGTTTAAACTGTAAGTTAATTTGAATAAAACACAGTATCTACTCCTGTCATGAACATGTTGCTGGTGCGAAAGATATTCCTAGACTGCCCGAAAGTTTGTCCTACAGTGCATAGTGAGCTAACCTGACTGTTTCACGCTTGCCCTCCAGGGTGCACTCGTGATTGGTTAATTCAGTCCGCCAGTAATATTTAACGAAGCTTTGAATGTGAAATTAGACTTACTTAAATCATAATTAAAAGTCATCAATGGATAATGTCTTCAACGTAGTTGGAAATCTGCACTGAAATGTAAACAGTAGTTATAAATAATAAAATTTATGCCCACGGCACCAAAACCAACGTGAATCACAGCTTTCTGTGCGCGCTTACAGCACGACTCGGCTCCGTTCTCATGCTCTCCGGCCATCTGTAGTTCAACTGATTATGTCTTACGTGAGCTCCCAGTATTTTATAAAGCATATATCGTTTGCAGATCGCACTGCATGACCAACTAATGTCTTCATGGTGTGACACCCCTGTATACAGCTGTCTCGTCCGGGAATAGGCTCACAGAGCGTTTGACTTTATTTAGGAGAATATCGAAGTTCCCCGACGCTAGGCCGGCCGCGGTGGCCGTGCGGTTCTGGCGCTGCAGTCCGGAACCGCGAGGCTGCTACGGTCGCAGGTTCGAATCCTGCCTCGGGCATGGGTGTGTGTGATGTCCTTAGGTTAGTTAGGTTTAAGTAGTTCTAAGTTCTAGGGGACTTATGACCTCAGATGTTGAGTCCCATAGTGCTCAGAGCCATTTTTTAACCCGACGCTAGATTCAGTTTGCCGATGTTTCCCCACACTTTCTGCAGTGAAGACGAATGACATTGTTCAAGGTGAATAATTTGTCGCTGAATATCTTTGCGTTTTTCGGAAACAGTAAGCTACGCACCAACATTCGCATATTTTCCAGTCGTAGATACAGTTGCTCGCTCGGTAAATGATCCAAAAGAACGCATATGGAACACAGTTACTCGCTCGGTAAATGATCCAAGAGAACGCAGATGGAACCATCTTCATCGGAGGACTTTGCTAGTGATAGTGAAAGGATACTGTCGCATACTTGCAGACACATTGATGCACGTGGGCCCAAGTACAACGACTATTAACTGGTCTGTATCATACTAGCGTTAACAAACTTATAATTTCTGTCGCCATTTCCAAATTATTAGTGGCATTTGTCGTATTGGTACTTCGCCGCTGGAGCTTGAAGTCTTCCCTTTCGTAAAATGATAGACAAATTGTGTTTTGTTTTATTGCTACGATGTAGGAAAACCCTGTAAACACTACGCATTTTGCTTTCATCTGGAAAACATCCACAGCAAAAAATTATTTAACCAAACGAGACGGCGCAATGGCTAAGGCACAGGAAAATCCACCCGTATGGTCATCCAGTTTTAAATTTCACGTGGTTTCTATAAATAGATGGTTTCTCGAAATCGTATTTATGTATACCGAACGCTAGTAAATAAATGCTGACACAGTTCCTTTGATTTGTTTTCCTCGGAATTTATTCAACCAAACTATCAACAGGTTGGCACAAATATAAAATCATATATACAGAGGAACCACAATTTAAATAATTTGATCACTGATTATTAATTATTACACAATTTCCACGTAAGTTCAGTACTTACAGCCAAGGAATCTTGACATATCAGCTGCAGACTAACTGGAGTATAAAATAAGAGGACTCGAAAGAGATTATGCGACCACGGACAGCGCATCAAATTTCATATATACACTTTCATTATCTCATATAAACGAGAAAAATGCTTTGTATATTTGAATATTTTGATGATACACAGATACAGAATTACTTGTTTGGAAGGCGTTCTTTCAATTTAAGAATGTTTTGTTGTGCTTAGATGACACTGCGGGAAAGTAGCAAGTAGTTTCATCTCATTGTTCCTCTCCTGACAGTCATAGAAAAGGTTAAAAAGGTTATCCTTGATGCCTGTCCTTTGATAGGGGCACGGCCGATTCTTTCCCTTTCCCTATCCTTGTCCTGTTCGAAGTTGTACTTCATCTATAATAACCTCGCCCTCGACGTAACGTTAGGTCAAAAGCTTGCATGCATCATTCTTAACATTGAAACTTCCTGGCATATTAAAACTGTGTGCTTGAAAGGCAGATGCCGCAGGTTCGAGTCCCTATTCGGCACAGAATTTTAATCTACCAGGAAGCTTCAAATTAGCTCACACTTTGCTGCAGAGTGAAAATTCATTCTAGTTTCTTAATGTAATTTGGCAACGGCCTTGCCGCAGTGGATACACCAGTTCCCGTGAGATCACCGAAGTTAAGCGCAATCGCGCTGTTGCCATTTTTCGGGATGCACTCAGCCTCGTGATGCCAATTGAGGAGCTACTCGACCGAATAGTAGAGGCTTCGGTCAAGAATACCATCTTAAGACCGGGAGAGCGGTGTGCTGACCCCACGCCCCTCCTATCCGCATCCTCAACCGAGGATGATACGGCGGTCGGATGGTCCCGGTAAGCCACTCGTGGCCAGAAGATGGAGTGCTTTTTTTTCTTAATGTAACTTTTAGGCCGCTGTTTTTGTTCTTGCTTGTAGGATTAGACAGGTTGAGTAACTGTAAATAACTACCCAGTATATAACAAAACAAAACAGCAGTTGTTTTAAATAACGTATCATGTAAGCAGAAATGCTACCTATACTTGATAACTAAAAACGCAAAAAAGCACTGCGATTAAAAAATTTTTATCGTATTGTAGACAGTACAAAATGCGTTTGTTTGTAATGAAAGGTACAGCACACAAAGTTATTTATATTTGAACTAAGTTCTGACGTGACCCTTTCCGATAGCGCAGTCCTCTCACCCTCTGCGTTCTCCTGTTGATGTAGATTCAGTCATTAAGGCCCCTGTCTGTAGCCACTACGCTAGCGGCATTAGTTCGCAGAAGGCAAAGTAGTTGGCGCCTGAGCGTGGGAACAGATATATCGGCTATGCGTGTCGACGGATGTAGGCGCTGTGTGCCGTGGGAGGTGTTGGCGTCGTTTGCGTCAGCGGACACCATCAATATTGAAACACAGGCGCCTGTTCGGCCAGCGAAAGCCGCCGCTCGGGCGGCAAGTGTGCGCTTGCGCATTACGTCCTACCCTTCGGATTAGCCGCCGCTTGCGTATGATGCCCACATTTCATTCCAGCTTGCAACACCCGCACGACCTGTCACCATGTCCATTGCGGAAGTTTTGGTCAATGTACTGTATTCTGAAACTTCGCTGCTCATTAAAGTGATTGCGCTCTGCGAGTCTAACAAGGGAACTTGCCTCCTGGACAGCGGAGCATTAAAGCATTGTTCTTTTTAGTGTAGTGGCTCAATAAATGGTTCAAATGGCTCTGAGCACTATGGGACTCGACATCTATGGTCATCAGTCCCCTAGAACTTAGAACTACTTAAACCTAACTAACCTAAGGACAGCACACAACACCCAGCCATCATGTAGTGGCTCAGTAGGAAATGTACAGTAAGTGTATTAAACTGGTTCCAGACGGCGAGTCCAATATCCGCCATTCGACCCCTGGTCAACCATAGGTTTTTTTTGGTTCCTATCACTTATCTACATGTACTTCCACATCTATACTCCGCAAGTCATCTTACGGCGAAGATACTTCAAGTACGATTGTATGGTAAGTCTCCATGGAAGCTGTAATCTCTCTAATTTTATAATTGTGGTCTTCTTGCGACATACAGTGGACGACGAGATTGAGAGCGAGCACAAGAAATCATGAAGGAAATAGATCCATCTCGACATTCGCTGTAATCAGTTCAGGACAACCACAGAAAACCTGAATAAAGATTGACGCACATAGATTCGAACACTCTTCCTCCCAAATGCGAGTCCACTGTGGCGACAAATTGTTAATTGTCAACGAAAATAGTGAATGGAATATCGTAAATAAAACATTCATTATTGACTTGCTATTAACATACTTCGAGTAAACCAAGTGAACGCCATGTGCAGGTTTTAATGCTGCAAACAGAACAGATCCCACCGCTCAAATCAATGACGTAATGTACGAGGGCTTGCTGAAGAGTAATGCCTCCCAATTCTTTATGTGAAAACTCTTAAAGCTTATTAAGAAAGCAAACGGCATTGTAGGTTCGCAGGAGAGCTTCTGTAAAGTTTGGAAGGTGGGAGACGAGGTACTGGCAGAAGTAAAGCTGTGAGGACGGGGCGTGAGTCGTGCATGGGTAGCTCAGATGGTAGAGCAGTTGCCCGCGAAGGGCAAAGGTCCCGAGTTCGAGTCTCGGTTCGGCACACAGTTTTAATCTGCCAGGAAGTTTCAAACGTTATTGTACATCTTTATTCTTCATACCTATATACGTTTTTCTCAACGTAGTCACCCTAGCGACGAACATATTTCTCCCAATGAGAGACCAGTTTACTGATACCGTCACTGTAGAATTTATGATATTGTTGACGGAGCCACAACCTCACCTCCTGTTGTACCGCTTCGTCACTATCAAAGTGAAGGCCTCGAAGGTATTCTTTAAATTTTGTAAACAGGTGAAAATCGTATGGAACCAAGTCGGGACTGTATGGAGGACGATCGATGACAGAGAACCCAAGACGTCGTATTGTTGCAGATGTCCCAGCGCTCGTGTATGGTCTGAAGGCCCCTACCGTCCTCCAGCATATCTCAAGAAAATGGAAGAGTTTGCTCGCGAACGAGCGAGGTGGAATCGCATTCGGAAGGACTGCGGTTCGTATTTCCTTCCTGCCGTCGAGATTTCGATCTTCTGTGATTTCCACAAATCGCTGAAGGCAAACGCCGGCACGCTTCTTTTGAAAGAGCAGGCCGATTTCCTTCCTCATCCTTCCATAGTTCGAGCTTGTGCTCCGCCTGTAATGACCGCGTCTACATTACCTTCTTTTCTTCGTTTATTTGCGACCATTGTACGAAAAGAAATTGATCACTATCTAGAGTTGATTGGCATCAATTTTCGCAAGGGTTCAGAAGGTTTGGGTGCCTATTTACAGTGTGTTTATAATGATATTATTTCGTCCTACCCGTGTAATTATTTTATATCCCCTCTTGTTCCTCCTTCACCTCCCCCTTCCTTTTCTTCCACCTCTCCCACTTCCTCCCTTCTTCCCTTTCTTCATCCTCCTACAAATCCCGCCTTTCCTTTTCCTCCTCCTCCTCCTCCTCCTCCTCCTCCTCCTCCTCCTCCCCCCCCCCCCCTTTTGCTGCTTATGCTCGCATAGTACAGGGTATACACAAATTCTGGGAACACTTTCAATTATTTATTGCACGAGAACCAAACATTGTACAGATATCATACATATGTCATTTTGAAGAGGAACCCTGGAATTTTGTTTCCATATGTACCGCCACAGCGTAGTTTGGTAATTTGCCGATAGTCAGCGCTAGTCGCAAACATGGCGAGTTCAGGTGCGGAGCGAGCTGTTTCATGAAATGGCCTTCCCTGTCAGCAGATCTCACTCCGTGTGAATTTTTCTGTGGGGACTCATTAAAGATCTGGTGCATGTATCGCCTCTACCACGTGATGTAGCAGAGCTCAGGGAGAGAATACGGGAAGCTATTGCCATAGTCGACGATGCCATGCTGGGACGGGTATGGCAAGAATTCGATTACCGTTTCGACGTCTGCCGGTCACTCATGGTTCGCATGTCGAATGTTTGTAAAAAAACAAAAACAAAAAAAAGAGGCAACTTTCAGAGTTACTCTCCAAAATGCAATATGTATGACATCTGTCCACAGTTTGGTTCTTGTGTAATAAATAATTGAAAATGTTCCCGGATGTTATGTACACCCTGTATTTACCAGCCACTGCCCGAGCTTTCGGTACCACGGATGTGATGGAGTCCGAGCGAGGCTGCCGCCTGCGGCGGCGAGTGTGGACAGGTACCGCTGGCGAGCTTAATGGGATAATTAAGCCTGTGTCATACACTAATTGGATCGTCCCCGCGTCGTAAAACTCTGAGAGGCGTTCTCTTTGTAGTGGAAAGCGCTAATAAATTCTGTTTACGCAGCGGTACTAATACCTCTCGGCATATAAGGCGGCTGGACAGTTAATCGCCGCCCGCTGTGGTCGAGCTGTTCTAGGCGCTTCAGTCCAGAACCGCGCTGCTGCTACGGTCGCAGGTTCGAATCCTGCCTCGGGTATGGACGTGTGTGATGTCCTTAGGTTAGATAGGTTTAAGTAGTTCTAAGTTCTAGGGGACTGATGACCTTATAAGTCAAGTCCCGTAGTGCTCTGAGCCATTTGAACCATTTGCAGCGCCTCAGACCGCTCGGCTAATCCCGCGCGGCTATTATTCTATCACCACTGGTTATTAAGTCTACGACTTTGCTTCCGCCGTTTTTCTCGAAGCTCGATGCTTTATTTAAAAAAAAAACTTACAAAAATTTACGATTCAAGGTATTGTCGTCGCTGGCAACTACTTTCTCCCATCTTTCGGGCAGCATACGAATCCCGCGGCGAGAGAACTGGGCGTCTTTTGAGGAGATGCAAGAATTGATCCAATTTTGCACTTTATCTTATGACCTGAAGTGCTGGCTGGACAACCAGGCCGTCTGCCATTGATCGAAAAAGCTTGTAGTCAGATAGAGCAATGTCTGGAGAATAGGGATGGGCGAAGGACTTCCCATTTCAACGTTCCCATGTGTGTTTTGACGGGTTTTGCGACATTCAAGCATTGTCACGCTGCAAAGTTACCTTTTAACGTCTTTCGGTATATTGCGCCCGTTAATCTTTCAGTGCTTGGCCTAAAAGCATAAATTGCTATGGGTAACAATCTCCTGTGGTTGTTAGCGTCGGTTTCAGTAGCTTCGAAAACCTTCTCTATTCCACCGCCGTGTCGGTCTTCGGCGTCAAAATCACCGTTGTTTGACTAACAGGTACCTCGCCATAGGTCTTACCCAGCAATTTTTGAATCTCGGTTGCAGATTTCTTGATGTTAAAGTAGCAAATTAAAACTCCCCACAGATTACGGGAATTGGGCTCGTAAGTTGACATATTGAAGCGAGAATTACTGTGTGACGTATTCAACCGAGAATAACTGTGTGATGCAATCACAAATCGACTAATATCTTGATGCGTCCCATTAGCTGAGTGGTCAGCGCGTTTGACGCCATGCAGCGGGCCCGGGTTCGATTTTCTACCCTCGTGGACTGGGTGCTCTGTCGTCCCCAGGTTGGGACTCACGGCCGACAATGCTATACGATCATTTCATGGCGCTATGTTTACAAATGTCTAAGCTTATTGTATAACAGTTACGACCTACACCAGCGCCACCACTTGCCGCTACTGCCATCTATTGCAAAACGGCGGAAGCAAAATTGTTGACCTAATGTATCCCAAATTATGTTACACCGCTAATGGGTGGGTCAACTAATGCAAAGTAAGCCTTCCACGATTTTTCACTTTTCGTATTTTAAATTCTTATCCGTGTAACAGCTGCACCGAGGTACCGAATATCATTCATCATTCACTTTGAGGTAGCTTTTGAATCATTTATAGACGTGCAGGGTGATACGCGAAACACTTTTGTTCTCCCACATTTACTCTGATTGTCGTCCGCAGTTGGTGTCGCAGAAACACGGCATCACTGGTTGCTGCTGAAGCGCAGCAGCTCGTGGCGCCCTCGCGTTAGTAACCGTTTGCGTGAGCGGGGGAGTAGGTCTCCACCTGAAGCCCAGCAACTGCGCCTGCGCCCAAATGCGAGCACGACTCGACGGGCGCGTCGCGTGTCGCATTCGTAACAGGGTGTAGGGATGCGGGCAGCTGGCTTTTGTCTCGGGAAGCCCGGCCGGGAGGCGATAAATTGGACCGGGATGGGCGCGGCGACTGCGACTGCGGGGGTGGAGGAAGGGTAGGAGTGTGGGTGTGGCCCTGCCCCGCCCCACGCACAATGCACATTGTCCTCAGCGTGCCGCGCCGTGCCGCGCCACGGGCCCGAGGCTATTACCGAAACCTCTGCAGGGCCGCTCGCTGCCCGCCAGTAGGCCATCGCCTCGCAACTGGGTCTTAGCCTCGGCCGGTGGCGCAGGTGTTCTTACTGTTCGGACTGCTACCGGATCGGCGTCCTAACATACTGTTATCGTGCTCGTAGTACGTAGAACAGCCGCTGCCGAGGCGGAGACTAGGTAAAAAAGAATTTAATAATAAGTTTGGTGAGAGACACCGAGGTATTGTTACACTCGCGAACCACGTACATTCATATCTCCTGTATGTTACGTCGCGGATATTAATTTGCATCCCATCATATTCGGCTCCGAATTAAAGGGCGTGCAGACTGCCACGTAGGTTTTACAGATACGTCTAAACTCCGCAAGCCCTTACAGCGTATGGCGGAGGATATTTCGTGTACCACTGCCAATTACCACTTTTCCTGTTCCAGTCGCGTATGGTTCACGTGAAGAGCAAATGCTGGTGAGCCTCGGATCGAATCTCTCTTAATTTTATCAACAAAATCAAACAGTGGAAAATCCAGGATGGAATAATGACAGTATTATGAAAGGAATAGATTGCTACTCACCATATAGCGGAGATGCTGAGTTGCAGACAGGCGCAACAGAAAGACTTCTAAACAAGTAAGCTTCTTGTGAACTACAGGGTGGCGCACAAAATGTGTTACCAATTGTTTCTTTCACAATTTACGACGCACATTAGATACCCCGCTGGGATCTCTACAGCAGTACCAGCAGAGCTTGGAAAAACAAATGAGTTACGAAATGACGTGTAATTCACGATACTGCCGCTAGGAGACTAGTAAGCAGCAATGGCTGACAATGGAAGACTGACGACACAGCAACGATCGGCAATTGTGTTGCTTTTTAATGAAACGAAAAGCCTTCTTGTGACTCAGAGGCATTTTCGACAACAGTTTAACACACGATGGGTCCCTTGCAAGAAGACCATCCACAGGTTGTATGATACATTTGTACAGGAAAGAACAGTTTTGGCAGGGAAGTGTTTGTTCGCCGGAGAATATTGAAGCGGTACGAGTTGCTGTACAGGGAAGTCCCGGGAAATCGTGTAGAAAGGCAGCATTGCAACTGGGAATATCCAGACACTCCGTTCAACGCATTCTTAAAAATGACTTCCATATGTACACATACAAGATGACCTGTGCACAAAAGCTCACTGAAGAACACAAGCAGCAGAGACTACTGTTTGCTCAGTGGGTGGAGGATAGGGAAGAAACTCTAAACAACGTTTGGTTTGCAGACGAGGCTCATTTTCATTTAGACGGTGTGATTAACAAACAAAATGTACGCTTTTGGGCCACTGAAAACCCACAAGTGCTTCATGAACGACAACACTGTGCTCCGTGGATTACAGCGTGGTCAGCAATTTCCAGTCACGGGCTTACTGGACCCTTTTTCTTTGAAGAAACTGTGAACAGCGAGCGTTATTTGAAGATGCTTCGCAATAATTTCATTCCACAGCTTCTTGCTACTGCCTTGCCCTTCAACACGCAGTGGTTCATGCAAGATGGAGCATGGCCACATACTGCAAACACTGTGTTGGAGTTTTTACACTGGCGTTTCGACATGCGGATCATTTCACTCAGGTTTCCAGGTCGCTTCAATGACTGACAAAATTGGCCCCTCAATAGTCCAGACCTTAATCCATGTGACTCTTTTCTTTGGGGCACCTAAAGGAAAAAATTTTCCCGAAACGTCCACGTGATTTAATGGAGCTAAGAAGACTTATTCTTCAAGCTCGCAGTGAAATTACGGAAGACATGTGCCGTAGGGTAATCACTAACTTCAGTGTTCGTTTAAAGGAAGTTAGGAAACGAAATGGTGGACATATTGAGCACGTGCTGAGTTAGAACAAATCTCCATGGACGGCTCTTCATTGTAGTATATGTTCCTTTCAGATTGTATTGACAATAAAGTTTATATTCAAAAACAAAATAGTAACACATTTCGTGCGCCACCTTGTATGACATACACGCACACATTCGCGCAAACGCAGCTTCCACACACACAACCAAAGCCTCTGGCTGCCGAGGCCTTCTGGCCGAAAGCCTCCTCTTTAGCAGTCTTTTTGTTGTCTGTTTGCAACTTGTCATCTCCGCTGTATGTTGAGTAGCAGTCTATCCTTTCCATAATATTGTAATTTTATCCTCGTGGTCTTTTCGCGAGGTATTCATAGGAGGAAGCAATATATTGGTTGAGTCTTAAAGGAATGTAAGCTCTTGCAGTTTTAACATTTGACCATAACGTGAAGCTGAACGCCTCTTGTGCAGCGTCCGCCACTGTAGTTGACTGAACATCTCCGCGACGCTTTCGCGCCTACCAAATGAACACTTAGCGAAACGTGCTGCTCTTCTTTGGACCTACTCTATTTCCTCCGTCAGTCTTCTCTGGCGTGGATCGCAGATTGATGAAGAGTAGTATAAGTTACTTCCTTTGTTGATAAATTGCGTTCCCTGAGGATCCGTCCAGTGGACCTCACTCTGTCATCTGCTTTCATGTGGTTAATATTACGTGATCTCTCCATTTCAAATCACTCCTTGCGCATACTCCTATAAAATTATTACTGATGAAATTTTCATATCAGATTTCTATACTTATTAAACATGCTCGCTATTGACGCGTGATCGCGTCACCGAATTTGTAATTTCATTGCATCTTACATTAATTAACTAATACGCAACTCTTCCTTCTGTATGGGGTACACGAGGAGACCACTAAGGCCTCTCCACGTTTGTATAAAACGTAAGTGGATGGTGTGTATTTTACATGGTGCTCCAGAAGGATGCTGAAGATTAAGTGAACTGGTAAGAAATAAAGTTCTCCTCAGAATAGGGGAGGAAAGGACTCTGTGGAAAACAGACTGGAAGATTGGACAGAGTGAACAGACGTGTGTTAAGCCGTCAGGGATTAACTTCCATGGTAACAGGAAACGCCTTAGAAGACTAACACCAGTTGACGATGGTGAATATAAGTGATGCTCTTGAGATGAAGGGCTTGACACAGGAGAGAATTTTGTGGTGGGCCACATTAAACCAGTCAAGACTGGCAATGGCTTTAAAAGCAGGCAAATGAGGTCACGCGTTCTTTTCCTGAAACAGTCACCTAACGAATGCAAATTCATAATTAAAGTCACATTTGAGCGTAATATTTAACTGATACCTAAGAATACGATAAACGGCAGAACTGGCTAGTGCAATTTTACTATTCTTTTGTTGTTAATTCGAATTTTCATGCTTTGTAGAAGTAAGAAAACGCTGAAAGCATTCTGATTGGTGAGAAGGCATGTGGATCACCAGAGGCAGTAGAGCCGCCAGTTAGCACAAGGACTGTCGGGTGAGAGTCGAGGGTCAATAGCCCACCGGCCATCACCCTCACTTTGTGGTGCTGCCCTGGGACGTCCGGCAACTTCACGTACAAACACAGTACCTCTCCTGTCGAAAAAATCACTGTTGAAAATATTTTACGTCCTGGTAGTCGAGTGAAAAAGCTCGCTTTTTAGCTAAAGGCACTAGTGTGCTCAAAATGTAGGAAGCTAGCCGTTTCTCCATAAAGCACTGAAAGCTAAACATCTCGAAGACGTATTCGGTACTCACAGTCCAGGGCCTTTGAAAAACGTGAGACAGTGCTAGACGTTTTGACTTCGCCTAAAACAAATGTTTATGCAATGCAGAATGAAAGGAAGATTGGGTTTAAAGTCCCGTCGACATCGACGTCGTTAGAGATAACGCACAAGCTCGGAAAACCTAAATCAGGATGACCCGATGTGTGTTTTAACCCGTCGTCCTCACGAATGCCAGTTCAGTGTGCTAAGCACTGCGCCACCTAGCTCGATACACAGTGTGGAAACTGCCACGTTGGCTAACATATATACATTGAAAGTTACAAAGAGACATGGGACAATGACAACAAAGAGCACCTCAATGGTTACAGAGAGAGATGGAGGGAGAGTAACGCGACTTTTTTCTGTGGAGGGTGGTGGGACGTAAGTTCATTGATTAACCAGCTAGGAGAAGGGTACTCGTGTGTTGTAAGGAGCAGTGTTTTCTTTTAATCAGCATTCGATCAGAAATCACTCGATCATAGAGCGCCTCCACTGCCAGACTTCCATGGTAAGAGCCTCCGTCGGCCTGCCGCGCCCCTTGAAAATTTGGAAATATGTGGTAACGCTAAGGACAACACACACCCATGCCCGAGGGAGGACTCGAACCTCCGACGGGGGGAGCCGCGCGAACCGTGGCAAGGCGTCTCACACTGCACGGCTACCCCGTGCGGCGCACCCCTTGAGCTGATGTATTGAGGGCGTAGAAAACGTTATGGGCTGATTTACTTTTAACCGCTGGCGAGGGTCGTTGATTGCACCAATGGTTGAGTCTGCAGATGCTTCAGCCTCCAGCAAAAATACTATGGTGAGATCGAGCCACAACCACGAGACCATTTGTAGGGCACTAAAGCCATTTTATAGTAACTGAACTACCTCAAGCTCCACTCTGAAGATTTTAAAGCCACTGGTGTAGTACTATCTGTTTTCCATCACGGCAGTCGCTAGGCACTTCACGATTGTTAAAAATGCTAAAACTCAAATAAAAACAATCTCGATCGCGTTTTCAGATTTTTGTATGTTAGCAACCAGTTTCAGCCCTTTCTTCAGACCATCTTCAGGCTTTTCCCCGCCATTATGGCTGCTGGTGGCGCCAGACGGAACAAGGTCCATAGAAGTAAGGTTGTCACTGCTCTTGCTTCTACGGATCTCTCTACGTCTGCCGCCACCAGCATCAATAATGGCGGGGAAAAGCTGAAGATGGTCTTACGAAAGGGCCGAAACCGGTTGTTAACAAATAAAAAAAATCTGAAAACGCGATCGGGACTGTTTTATTTGATTTTTAGCATTTTATACCGATCACTGTGCTCCAGTTACAGAATACTTTCTAAAGTTTTAATCTTCACGATCGTAATTAATTCGAAATTAGAATTATATTAACACCTGCAACTGCTAACGGGCGTTGATATATATCAACGGGGACAGGTGAAAATGTCTGCCCCGACCGGGACTCGAACCCGGGATCTCCTGCTTACATGGCATACGCCCTATTCATCTGAGCCACCGAGGGCACAGAGGATAGCGCGACTGCAGGGACTATCTCGCGCACGCCTCCCGCGAGATCCACATTCTCACCTTGTATGTCCACACACTACATCCGTAGTGTCCACCCCAACACACTCATTACTCTTGGAAGACATTCTTACGAAGTACCGTAAGAGGTCGGGGAATATGTGTGCATCCGCACAGAAGAAGGAGGTCATGGCCGGTGTTGCCAGAACTATATACTTATATGGATACGGTGTCTGTTCTTTCGGACATGTCCGAAAGAACAGACACCATATTCATATAAGTACATATTTAATTAATTCATTTGCATGATTATTAGCATCTTCTCATTTTCTCCCCCTCCCCTCGCCGCCCCCCCCACCGCTCCACACACGCACACGCACACGCACACACACACACACACACACACACACACACACACACACACACACACACACACACACACACTGCGTCAGATATGCCAATCTCTTATTATACTGTTGTCAATTGTTTATCTGTCATTTTATTGGACTAAATCAAAGTAATTGTAAGGGAGGGTACCCATGCATCCCTTTCCCAGTATTGCAATTCAGTAACATGGGACGTCAGCTCACAGATTTAAGAATGTACCACAGCAACAGGATTAGTTTTCAAAGACAGAGGGGTGGAATCTTTAGTGCGATTCTACTGACTGGTTCCCTGCTCAGTGCCGGGTAAACATCAGGATTTTCGTTCAAACTCGTCAACCGAGTTCGTGCTGCTTCTCCTTCAACTCCACATATACACCTTCCTCCCCCTTTTTTTTCTGGAGCAGTGATTTCGGGAGAGGTTTTCCCCGGCAGGAGGTGCGAGGCAGTGGCCCCATAAACACGGAACACGTGTTCGCCGCGCGGCTTAGTGGGCCATTCTGCGGCTGCTTCCGCAACACGCAAGAAGTGCCAGGCAGCCGCGCCGCACCGCTTCCAGAAATAGAAGCTCCGCAGAAGCGGCGGGCTCCGCGAAGCCGGCCGGCTGAGAATTAAAGCGCGGGACGGAGCGGCCGGTGCTGGAAACCGGCGCAACACAGTTGCTCATTTACGTCCCTACCGCAGAGTTCCTTAAGAGATTAAGCTCCCGTCCGGCGCCGCAGCTGGCGCCGTTTCATTTGCACTTGTCATGGATGGGAAATGCCTATTTGCTTTTACGCGCTTACGCGGAATTTAACTCTTATCTTCGTTAGTCTGGGCTTACGACACGGATAAAGTTCCTCCATCGCGTAGAAGCGGATGCTGCCAGACGCCGTCTCCTGATAGAAGTCGCGATGCAATGTAATTATTTCTTCCTTTTTTTATGCGAGAAGGGAGGCTCGCCTGTTGCGGGCTACTGGCGAAGGCGATTTGGAAAATTGAAAAAAAAAGACGAAATGACTGGTGACGTTGAGAGAAGTGTAAAAGTTTCCGGTAATTCTCACCGTGGCAATTACAGATTATCAATCAACGTTCGAGCATCATCTGTGTCACATCAGCAGTTAAACTGTTGTCCATACGATGTGTTAAATCATCGTTCATTGGGGACTACCGTCATCTTTAAAAATGTAAAGCAACAGAAGGTGACCTACAGATGAATCACATACAAGTAATACTGCAGCTATGGCCGTGGGACTGCAGCTCACGTTTCTTCGGTTACCCAGCACTCGCACCAGGGTCCACGATCTTCGTAGATAGAGATGCGCCGTCGTATGAGTTCTCAAGGTTGTTCGGCTGAGTCTAGTTACCCCTTGGGAACAGGTGGGAGTTGTAAATGTACAATGACGCGCTGAAAAGTAATGCATCCGAATTTTACTGTGAAAACTCAGCCTATTAAATAAAACAAACTTTATTAACATTCTACATCTTTATTCTTCATGTCTACGTATTTATTTCTCAGCAGAGTCACCCTGGCGATGAACACTTTTCTCCCAACGAGAGACCGCTTTGTCGATTCCGCCACTGTAGAATGTTTGCCTTTCTCGACGAAGCCACAGCCCCACGTCTGCTTGCACCGCGTCATCATTGTCAAAGTGAAGTCTTCGAAGGTGTTCTTAAGGTTGGGGAAATACAGGGTGTCCGAAAAGTCTTTCCCTGGTTACATAAATTGATAACTCAGGCTAGCAGTAAGATACAAATATGAAACTGCTGTCTAATTGTTTACAAACTATCAAAGTTTTTTTTTTTTTCACACATCAGTAAACTTCCACATGAGCACTCTTGGTAGCACGTAGCACATCTAGGCGATATTCAAGTTCCGTCCACACATTAGCCAACATAACTGGAGGGATCGATTCAACGACTGTGGTTATCCGTTGCCGCAGGGTTTCAAGATCTGGGACACGTGTTCGGTAGACCTCGTCCTTACCCCATAAAATGAAGTCTAATAGGGTTATGTCAGGAGAGCGTCGCCCAGGAAAGGTCATATCGAGATAGGCACGGACGTCCAAACCCCAATGAGGCGGTGTACCGTCTTGCTGAAACAAGACATCGGGGTGATACTGAAGCACCTGAGAAACAGCATACAGTTGCAACATGTCCAGATACACTGCAGACGTGATGGTAGCCTCAGCGAAGAAGAATGGCCCGATAATTCGATCGTGATAGCATTTCGACCGCAAAGTCAAATCGACGTGTACTGTCATTGGGCAACAAGGCCTGAACGATTTGCACTTTGTATGCACGAAACAATAAACGTTTGTGTAAAATGTCATGGAGAGAGCTTTTTGGCATCTGTAATTCACGTGAGGCCCTGCGCACCGATTTCTTCGGACTTCGCAGAAATGACTGCCTTACAACTTCCACCCTGTCTGCTGAGGTTCTTGGTCGACCAGACTTCGGAAGGTCAGCAACCGATCCTGTGTTCTTAAAGTTCTCATACCAGGGTTTAATGCTCTTGACATCAGGTGGATTCCTGTTGTCTGGAAGTGTCTCTGCACTGTGGTTGGATCAAAATGGCTCTGAGAACTATGCGACTTAACTTCTGAGGTCATTAGTTCGCTCGGTTCCTGACTGTAGCGCCTAGAACCGCACGGCCACTCCGGCCGGCTCTGTGGTTGATGATCGTGTCTCATTGTACCGCAGGACACATTGTGCCTTCTGATTGGTTAACATGGCTTCTTGGGCACTGCACCTCATCCACTACTTACGTACTGCGAACCTAAAACAGAAAAAAAAACTTTGATGGTTGTAAACATTTCGACACAAGATTCATATTTGTATCGTACTTCTAGCCTGAGTTATCAATTTATGTAATCAGGGAAAGTCTTTTCGGACACCCTGTAGATGAAAGTCGGATGGGGCCAAGTCAGGGCTGTACGAAAGATAATCGAAGACAATGGACCTAAGGCGTCGGATCGTTGCAGACGTCGCAGCGCTCGTGTGTGGTCTGGCGTTGTTATACTATATAAGAGGGTGCTCCATGTGTGGACGAATTCTTCGAATTCATGCTTTCAGGGATTATAGCGCTCTTTCTCACGCACCGGTGTAGTTACGTTAGACACCATCATGTTACACGGTACCCGTTCGGAGGCCTGTAGCGGCAGAGGATTGCAACTTCTATGAGCGGAGCGAAAACTCGACCTAGAAATATCCGTGACACGTAATACCTCAACCGGTATTGAGGCATTACGTTTCAGCACGCACTAGTAGATTCCTTTACTTTGAGCGCCCACCATAGTACCCAGACAATAACAGAAATCTGCTTGTGTGTGTGTGTGTGTCTGTGTGTGTGTGTGTGTGTGTGTGTGTGTGTGTGTGTGTGTGTGTAGGAGGGTAAATTACTGTAATGAGCGGTAGTGCATTAGAGTACGGTGTTCCCTTTTGATGTTATGGATGTTCATGGATAGAACTGCTAAAATTCAAAATAAGATGCGATTATCAGGGTGAAATTGAATACTCCGAAATGGCGTTTTATCATAAAATGGTAAGATTATTAAGATTCTGATTTATAAAAATAATGCGAGAACGCAAGACATAAAGGGGGGGGGGGGGGGTGATGCCTAGCGCTAGTACGTAGCGGGCTCCTCTCGAATAGCATAAACACGAACACTAAGCATAACAACCATATTCGACGGTCGCTTCACCATCAAAAGTATGAAGGGATTGAAACTTCCTGGCAGATTAAAACTGTGTGCCCGACCGAGACTCGAACTCGGGACCTTTGCCTTTCGCGGGCAAAGGTCCCTGGTTCGAGTCTCGGTCGGGCACACAGTTTTAATCTGCCAGGAAGTTTCATATCAGCGCACACTCCGCTGCAGAGTGAAAATCTCATTCTATGAAGGGATTGTTGTTTAAGATATCCCCATCTTCTGCCCACCACCCAAATGATGATAATGAAAATGTCTTCCACCACCGGGCTTCGAGCCTTGTGTCCCTCTATTATGTCTCCCAGCACAAATACTTCACCGCTGTCTCAACGGTCCCCTCATAAACTATGGACGTTCCTGAGGCGGGTTTGCTTGCATATCTCAACGATAGAAGCCGTACCGTAATTGCAACTATGTCCGAGGGTATGTGTAGAGTTGCCAAACAAACACTGTTCCAGAAAAGGGGCGACAGCCTTTTCAGTAGTTGCAAGGGCGACGGTGTAGATGATCGATCTGGCCTTGGGCCGCGGTGGTCTCGTGGTTCTAGGCGCGCAGTCCGGAACCGCGCGACTGCTACGGTCGCAGGTTCGAATCCTGCCTCGGGCATGGATGTGTGTGATGTCCTTAGGTTAGTTAGGTTTAAGTAGTTCTAAGTTCTAGGGGACTGATGATCACAGTAGTTAAGTCCCATAGTGCTCAGAGCCATTTGATCTGGCCTTGTAGCATTAGACAAGATGCCCTTGCTATGCTGGTATTGCGAACGGCTGAAAGCAAGGGGAAACTACAGCCGTTCTTTTTCCCGAGGACATGCAGCTCTACTGTACGTTTAAATGATGACAGCATCCTCTTGGTTAAAATATTCCGGAGCTAAAATAGGCCCCCATTCGGGATTCTGGGCGGGGCTACTCTAGGGGATGTCGTAATCGGAAAAAATAGAACTGGCATTCTATGGGTCGGAGCGTGGAATCTTAGATGTCTTAATCGATCTAGGTAGGTTGAAGTTAGATATAGTGGAAATTAGTGACGTGAGGTGGCGGGAAGTACAGGACTTACCATCTAGTGGGTACAGGGATGTGAACAAAAAATCAAATAGAGGTAATGGGATGGATCTAACAACAAATCAGAAATTATATATTGCGGGTAATGTAGTGTGAACAACATAATGAATGGGCCGGCCGCGGTGGTCTCGCGGTTCTAGGCGCTCAGTCCGGAACCGTGCGGCTGCTGACCTCAGAAGTTTAGTCCCATAGTGCTCAGAGCCATTTGAACCATATGCGGCACACGCCGGGATAGTTAAGTTGTGTGTTGCATAATGAACTGGCGTTGAAGTGACATCTCACGATAATAATGGGGCCGTATCATGACTTTATTAGTATGTTTCCAAATAAAATAAGAAAAGAAAAACATGCGTGATGTAGATGCGTAGCTCGTGACAATACCCTTAGTACGCACTGATTAATTGTTCACACAAGTTGCCGCAATTCTTTGTCGTGGACAATGCAGACTTTTCTGTCGTTCCACGCAAAAAAAAAAAAAAAAAAAAAAAAAATGCTGCGCTACTGAAAAGAACGTACTGTTTGTAAACGAACCAAGCTGCATACGTGGCGAAAATAGTTTTTCCGAGAACGTTTTACTTTTAACGTGAAAAAGTCAAAAACTACTGATTTTGTATGTCCATTTTTGGAAATTTGAAGGAAGCCATCTCCCATCATGTTGCAAGTGCTGCCATTGTACAGATCCCTTACATCAGACCCAGACCTTGCAGTCGGTCAGCCGCTTCCTGCTTCTTGGGAAAGCCGCAGATTAGCTGCCGCTGAGTACTCGCTTTGTCGGCGACCTCCCTGCCTGCCGTGAAAGCCTTAGTGTTCGTCCTTCACCCTGGTCCTTCAGCCGAACCAGCTCGTAAGTTACACATCTGAGAACTGCCATCTGGTTGATATCTCGCCGGCATATGTGCTACGTTACATGGTACATGAAAGTTTCTCAGGAGCACTAATCTAGCGGAGTGTGCAGGAAGACTTATAAGGAGTTTGGAAACTACCAGAGAGAAGCACATTAAATTGGAGCAGTGTGGTAGGCTTTGAGATGTTCCAGCACAGCTCTGTTGGTAAGGGCGTCGCCCACAGTAAGTCATGGGCTCGAGTTCCAGTCCGTAACATAAAGCAGTGCTTGTACTTGAGTCATCATCGGCATGTGAAACAAATCACGTAGTCAAGGGCTTCAAGCGAGCCTGATGATTGATACAATATGCACACTTTTCTAACACTGATATCTCAATATCCGCTGGTGACGGAACAGCGCGTTCGCGAACGCAGCTGCGGTGTACAGTAATTTTCTGGCTAGTTTCAGAATTAATATTCATTAGGCCGATGATCGAGGGGAAGTTATGGGAAAACGTAGGAGTCACCCCCGAGAACAGCTAGCCTCAAATCTAGAAGCTAATGAAGGTAATAATTCCCATATCGATCTGTCTTTAAAACTAAATAAAATAGGGAAGTTTTGAAAACCTTGCTGGAACGCGGTACTTAGGACTCCTGTTCCCGGTACTTACCTGGTCCACGTCAGCAAGATGAATGAACGTTTCAGCTAGGGTGGGGTCCCGTGCATTCCACCACGCTAGTGAGGCAGTACCTTCGTGAAACGTGTCTTGAGAACTCTATCGACTGCAGTGCGACATTCCTTTTCACGAGCGTCACCTGAACCCGCATCTGTGGTACATACGTATGAGTGGAGAAGCTAATGGGACGGGTCTACAGGTGTGCGGTACCCTGTTGCAGATGTGGCTGCTCGTCTTAAAGACACGTGGTCCTCGATTAAGATTACAACCGACACTCATTTTGTTTACATAGGTTACAAAAGTCAGTCAAATGTAACTGCGGCGTACTGACAATTTTTTCTCGACTGGACACGCAAGTAAATTCTACCTCCGAGAATCGACCTCATTTCTAGCAGTTACTCGTGCTTCTCTGTGTTATAGAGAACAAGGTGCATTTTCGTAAAATAATGTATTGTGTGTTCAAGGCGATGACGTGCAAAAACTAACTACTTCTCATGTAGGTTTGTATTCTCACCTAAAACGATGTCTTAATTCTGGGCGGAATAAGACGATGTCTTAATTCTGGGCGGAATAAGACGATGTCTTAATTCTGGGCGGAATAAGACGATGTCTTAATTCTGGGCGGAATAAGACGATGTCTTAATTCTGGGCGGAATAAGACGATGTCTTAGGACTCTGCACAAGAATACTGTATCGCTTAACTGTTGCCTTCTTATATGATGCTCGACACAGAAAATTACACTTACGTAAGAAGTTGATAGAAATCTTGTAATCATGGTCGTTTGTACATGTATGTGCCTACTCAAATTCTTTTCATCAGCTTCCTGGTGAATGGAGCGAGGGCATTCAATCGATGTTGTAAGGGACCTGTAAAATGCCTTGTTAACTAACATACTTCATGACAGTTTCGAACTGATCGGTTGTCTTAGCTGGCCTTAAATGCTTTTCACTAATATAGCTAGTTACAATGCGTATAGTTGATCGATAATGATGTGGAACCTTATGTCCAGTTCAAGGCAGTATGATGTTTGTAATGGATATCTCTTAGCACGTGATATCTTCATCATTTAGACCGACTGTCCCTAATTATACCCGCTATCAACAGACAACTAAATTTTAAGCACAAACTAAACAAGGCTTTCATTCGCTTCATAGTTATTTTGCATAAAAAAGACAACGGAACCGCCATACCCGTCACAGAAATTATACATAAGAGCCACACCGGAAAGCACAACGCTTTCCTTGTAGCGGTTACCTCTGGAGTTCGTTGAGTACATCTGTAACGCGATCGCACTTCACTAAACAAACCCGTGACGGAACGAGTCGCTCTGTCATTGGATCTTCTCTTCTATCAGTCCTGTTTGATACGAATCTCAGACCGACCACCAATATTAAAGTATTGATCGGACGAGGTTTTTGTAAGATTCAAATGGCTCTGAGCACTATGCAACTTCTGAGGTCATCAGTCGCCTAGAACTTGGACCTAATTAAACCTAACTAACCTAAGGACATCACACACATCCATGCCCGAGGCAGGATTCGAACCTGCGACCGTAGCGGTCGCTCGGCTCCAGACTGCAGCGCCTAGAACCGCTCGGTCACTCTGGCCGGCGGTTTTTCTAAGGCACCTCCTTCGTGGGTGGAACATTCTTGAGGATTCTTCTAGTGAATCTGTCTGACATCTGCCTTCCTATGATTAGTTTCGTGATGTCATTTCATGGTTAATCGCTTCGTACCCATACTCTGACGTATCATGAATGTGACTGCTTCCATAATCGTTTGGCAATTCTATAATCAAACAGTAAAGGGATTTTGCCTTTCGCGGGCAAGTGCTCTAACATCTGAGCTACCCAAGCACAACTCACGCCCCGAGTTCTAGTCTCGGTCCGGCACACAGTTATAATCTGCCAGGAAGTTTCATATCAGCGCACACTCCGCTGCAGAGTGAAAATCTCATTCTTGAAACATCCCCCAGGGTGTGGCTAAGCCATGTCTCCTCAATATCCTTTCTTTCAGGAGTGCTAGTTCTGCAAGGTTCGCAGGAGAGCTTCTGTAAAGTTTGGAAAGTAGGAGACGAGGTACTGGCTGAAGTAAAGCTGTGAGGACGGGGCGTGAGTCGTGCTTGGGTAGCTCAGATGGTAGAGCACTTGCCCGCGAAAGGCAAATTTCGCGAGTTCGGGTCTCGGTTCAGCACACAGTTTTAATCTGCCTGTAGGTTTCATACGAGCGTATCAGATCCTATCTAAATTGTAGCGTGTCCAGGAAACTACCTGGCACGATATGATCAGTCAGTACAGAAATACATGCATTTCGTACGTTGAAATACCGTGTTTGTGTTCCCTAACTGTAAGCTGGGCAATCTACAGTTCTATTCGATTTGGACAGTATTTTTTCATGAATACTTTGTTTGTAGCTTGTGTCAATTCATTGGTGAGTTTCGGCTCTTGTTGTGGTGTCGTCCAAAGAGCGAGTCCCAAAGCGAGATTGGTACCTCGCAACGCGACCACAAGAAAGGATAGTTGCTGCAATCCGCTTCGACGAATGAGCGACTCCGGCGTAATCACGCCTGCAAACGTTTCGCTACGCCGCCGCAACGGCTCGTTCACTTGCGATCGAACACAAGACCGCTCGGCCCATATCGCGATCATCGAGCAAGACGGTCTAGTAGGCCAGCTGTGTAATCAGTACCTTAGGCAGAACTGTAAGTGAAGTTATGTCAATTGTACTTCAGGTGAAGAGACTTGTAATTTTGGTCATATCACGAGATAGTTTTAAATACTTTCGACATTCGTGTGGAAATAGAATGTACAAAGTTAAGTAATTCTTCCTATCTGGGTTGTAATAAAGTGAACTAATAATGGATGTGTTATAGTACCCACTCAGTCTTCTCCCGGAGGAAACCAAACATCCCACCGTTCTACCGGCGAATATATTTTCAGCCGGCACAGCGCTTGTTATATTTATTTTACGATAATTCGCGTCTCTTGATATTTCACCAGTTCTTGGCATGGGTTGCTACTTATGTTCGCTTTTCCATAAATTTAATAAACGAAACTGATACACATAACAGAGACTTCAGTTGTCCATCATATATTCTCCTTCACTGTTTACAACAGTCTGCCAAAGCTGGGGTAACTTTTCGATTCCGCGACTGTAGAAACCACGTGGTTTTGAGCGCATTTTCATCCGGAAATTAAGTACCTTGAAGATTGCTCTATAGAGATCGGAAAAGGTGAAAATCAGAGGGCGCAAGATCTGATGAATAAGGTGAGTGCGGAATGACTTCCAAACCCAACTTTTGTGTATAGTGAATGCGGGCGAGCGTTTTCGTTGAGTACCATCACTTCACGCAGTCTTTCTGGTCGTTGTTCTAGGATTGCTTCTGCAAGACGCCTCTGTTTTTGACAATAAATGTCAGCAGTGATGGTTACAACTCGAGTAAGAAATTCGTAGTACACCACATCGTCGATGTACCACCGGATGCTTGACATTACGCTCTGTGCATGCGCGCAGGGCTTTATACAGGGAGTTCCTGCTTTGTTTGTACTCAACCATTCCTTTCTTTTGAGTGTGTTAGCTTAAAGACACCATTTCTCCTCACCACTAAAACACAGGATAGGAATGTTCGGTGTTGTTCAAGAGACAATTGACGACGAGCAAACAGAGATTCACATATGGCGGGCGACCCGCTGATTTTTGTTAATGAGATGATCATATGACGACACGCAGATTTTTTGTGATTGTGGCTTAGAGCTTGCGGTACCCATACAGCCGATTTTAGAACCTTCCCCATTAGATGCAAATGTCGCACGGTGGTGGAATGATTACGGTTCATAACATCTGCCAGTTCTCGAGTACATTGATTTGGACCGTTGAAGTCAGTAATGTCAAAACGATCCCCCTTAAAACGAGAAAACCATTTTCTTGCCGTGCTCTGTCCAGTGGCGTTATCCCCAAACACGGCGCAATGTTTCTGGCTGCCTCCTTTGCTGTACCCCCTCTGTTGAACTCAAACAGAATATTATCACGGAAATGTTGCGATTTCTCTACATGGGACTCCATTTTCTAGCATCCACAGCTCCAGTCAGTATGTCCAAATGACAAAATGACGATATGTAAACTTAAATAGCAACAGTGTACTAGAACGAAAAAATGACTGTCGATAAATACACTACTGGCCATTACAATTGCTACACCACGGAGATGACGTGCTACAGACGCGAAATTTAACCGACAGGAAGAAGATGCTGTCATATGCAAATGATCAGCTTTTCAGAGCATTCACACAAGGTTGGCGCCGGTGGCGACACCTACAACGTGCTGACATGAGGAAAGTTTCCAACCGATTTCTCATAAACAAACAGAAGTTGACCGGCGTTGCCTGGTGAAACGTTGTCGTCATGGCTCGTGTAAGGAGGAGAATTGCGTACCATCACGTTTCCGACTTTGATAAAGGTCGGATTGTAGCCTGTCGCGATTTCGGTTTATCGTATCGCGACATTGCTGCTTGCGTTGGTCGACATCCAACGACGGTTAGCAGAATATGGAATCGGTGCGTTCAGGAGGGTAATACGGAACGTCGTGCTGGATCCCAATGGCCTCTTATCACTAGCAGTCGAGATGACAGGCATCTTATACGCGTGGCTGTAACGGATCGTGCAGCCACGTCTCGATCCCTGAGTCAACACATGGAGACATTTGCAAGACAACAACCATCTGCACGAACAGTTCGACTATGTTTGCAGCAGCAGGGACTATCAGCTCGGAGGCCATGGCTGCAGTCACCCTTGACGCTGCATCACAGACAGCAGTGCCTGTGATGGTGTACTCAGCGACGAACCTGGGTGCACGAATGGCAAAACGTCATTTTTTCGGATGAATCCAGGTTCTGTTTACAGCATCATGATGGTCGCATCCGTGTTTGGCGACATCGAAGTGAACGCACATAGGAAGCGTGTATTCGTCATCGCCATACTGGCGTATCACCCGGCGTGATGGTATGGGGTGCCATTGGTTACACGTCTCTGTCACCTCTTGTTCGCATTGACGGCACTTTGAACAGTGGACGTTACATTTCAGATGTGATACGACCCGTGGCTCTACTCTTCGATCGATTCCTGCGAAACCCTACATTTTAGCAGGATAATGCACGGCCGCGTGTTGCGTGTCCTGTACGGGCCTTTCTGGATACAGAAAATGTTCGACTGCTGCCCTGGATAGCACATTCTCCAGATCTCCCACCGACTGAAAACGTCTGGTCAATCGTGGCCGAGCAACTGTCTCGTCACAATACGCCAGCCACTACTCTTGACGAACTGTGGCATCGTGTTGAAGCTGCATGGGCAGCTGTACCTGTACACGCCATCCAAGCTCTGCTTGACTCAATGCCCAGGCGTATCAAGACCGTTATTACGGCAAGAGTTGGTTGTTCTGGGTACTGATTTCTCAGGATCTATGCACCCAAATTGCGTGAAGATGTAATGACATGGCCGGCCAGAGTGGCCGTGCGGTTCTAGGCGCTTCAGTTTGGAACCGCGTGACCGCTACGATCGCAGGTTCGAATCCTGCCTCGGGGATGGATGTGTGTGATGTCCTTAGGTTAGTTAGATTAAAGTAGTTCTAAGTTCTAGGGGACTGATGACCTCAGATGTTAAGTCCCATAGTGCTCAGAGCCATTTGAACCATTTTTTTGTAATGACATGTCAATTCCAGTATAATATATTTGTCCAATGAATACCCGTTTACCATCTGCATATTTTCTTGGTGTAGCAATTTTAATGGCCAGTAGTGTAAATTATAGCAACCAAAATACCAACATGCAAAACAAAAACGCTACGAACTTATGCACCACCCAAATGGTAAATATTTCGTAAATTAAGTAGAAAAAAATTAAAGATAGACATTGCTGTTAGATCGTATATGACGTTTGGAGACAGCTGGCTTTCTCGCCGCTTGGGCTGCTAGTGTTTCTACAAGTGTCACGCCGTGTCAGCTTTCGTAGCAACGAGTGTGGCGACTGGTGGGGTGTGGCGGTCGCGGCGCGCTCCGCGGGCGGACAGCAGCGTGTGGTGTGGTGTGTTGTACGCTAATCTGCGCCGCCTGCACTTCATCATGGCGGGCGCGCCAGATTTGCCGGCGCCTGGGGTCCGCCGTCCGCTAATTGGCCGGCCTAACGAATGGCCGCGCCGGCCGTGGCGAGCGCAGACACACGGCCGTCCCCCGCAGCCGTGTCGCGCGCGACCGCCTGCCTCTGACAAACCCTCACCGGCGCCGCGGGCTTTTGCGCGCGGCGTAATCGCGGCTCTCCTGGGTCTCTCTTGTATCCTCTCTCAAACCCTGTGCTCTTATTCAGACATTACTGCAGAAAACCTTGCCAGAACTCAGTTACCGGGAAACTATGGAAACTCTGCAGATAAATTGCCGTCGAGAGGCTGAAGCGATGAACATTGCCGTTATCATTGAATTAGTTTGAAAATACAACTCCATCCGCTTACCAAGAGCAAGCGAACTTCGAGTAGACCGTTGTTTGTGTTCTCGGAATTCTAACTCTGTCGATCCCTGTACATAAAACTTCGGAGTTATTCAAGGAAAACACGTTTGAAGGCACTTTCGTACATTTTTATGGTTAATTCGAAAACTACGACCTCTAGCGAAAACGTATCCCAGTACAAATTGCTACACCAAGAAGAATTGCAGATGATAAACGGGTATTCATTCGACAAATATATTATACTAGAACTGACATGTGATTACATTTTCACGCAATTTGGGTGCATAGATCCTGAGAAATCAGTACCCAGAGCAACCACCTCTGGCCGTAATAACGGCCTTGATACGCCTTGGCATTGAGTCAAACAGAGCTTGGATGGCGTGTACAGGTACAGCTGCCCATGCAGCTTCAACACGATACCACAGTTCATCAAGAATAGTGACTGGCGTATTGTGACGGCCACCATTGACCAAACGTTTTCAGTCGGTGAGAGATCTGGAGAATGTGCTGGCCAGGGCAGCAGTCGAACATTTTCTGTATCCAGAAAGGCCCGTACAGGACCATCAACATGCGGTCGTGCATTATCCTGCTGAAATGTAGGGTTTCGCAGGGATCGAATGAAGGGTCGAGCCTTGGGTCGTAACACATCTGAAATGTAACGTCCACTGTTGAAAGTACCGTCAATGCGAACAAGAGGTGACCGAGACGTGTAACCAATGGCACCCCATACCATCACGCCGGGTGATACGCCAATATGGGGATGACGAATACACGCTTTCAATGTGCGTTCACCGCGATGTCGCCAAACACGGATGCGACCATCATGATGCTGTAAACAGAATCTGCATTCATCCGAAAAAATGACGTTTTGCCATTCGTGCAGCCAGGTTCGTCGTTGAGTACACCATCGCAGGCGCTCCTGTCTGTGATGCAGCGTCAAGGGTAATCGCAGCCATGGTCTCCGAGCTGATAGTCCATGCTGCTGCTAACGTAGTCGAACTGTTCGTGCAGATGGTTGTTGTCTTGCAAACGTCCCCATCTGTTGACTCAGGGATCGAGACGTGGCTGCACGTTCCGTTACAGCCGTGCGGATAAGATGTCTGTCATCTCGACTGCTAGTGATACGAGGCCGTTGGGATCGAGCACGGCGTTCCGTATTACCCTCCTGAACCCACCGATTCCATATTCTGCTAACAGTCATTGGATCTCGACCAACGCGGGCAGCAATGTTGCGATACGATAAACCGTAATCGCGATAGGCGACAATCCGACCTTTATCAAAGTTAGAAACGCGATGTTATGCATTTCTGCTCCTTACACGAGGCATGACAACAACGTTTCACCAGGCAACGCCTGTCAACTGCTGTTTGTGTATGAGATATCGGTTGGAAACTTTCCTCATGTCAGCACATTGTAGGTGTCGCCACTGGCGCCAACCTTGTGTTAATGCTCTGAAGAGCTAATCATTTGCATATCACAACATGTTCTCCCTGTAGGTTAAATTTCTCGTCTGTAGCACGTCATTTTCGTGGTATAGCAATTTTAATAGCCAGTAGTGTAATTATATTAAAATTCCTACAAAACGGTCCTGTTAGTTTTCTTTTCTGTTCGACCAATAGTTTGTTTGTAGTGAGCAAGAGAATATGAAAATCTTGCACTCAGTATTTGAAGGCGTTGCGGGTTGCAGGAAACGCAGCGGTAGGGGTCGCTGAGTGATCCTGTATATTCGATCATGGGATTTGTCGTTGACAATATTGACTTATTCAGAAGAAAGTGTAACAGTCGCTCAATGGCCACTACACGGAAAAACGATTTGCACTTAGATGACACTTCCTTAAACATTCTTCAGTAAGGTTTGCACAGTTCAGCAGGGTTCATTTTTTAATAGGCTTCCAGCAGAAAGGAAATAATTCAGTGACAAAGCTCAAGTCTTCTAATGTGAGTTGAAACGTTTTCTTGTAGTATATTACTGCAGGGGGGGGGGGCTTCGGACTAGTTAAGAACTTTTCTCTGGAATGCTTTATTTATTCGTATACTCTACCACAACTGGTCTCCTGTTCCATTTATTTTGTTCTTTTGTTTGTAAGTCTTCTAATGATCGTTGTGTAAACTTTGTACTGTCTTGTTCCATGACTAAGTAGTTTTGGCCCCCACCAGCCCGAGGAATCTGATGAATAAATAGGTACACAAAACTGAGACACTGCAACACAGTCATCAAACCAGAGTGTATTTACAGAGCTTAAACAGTCGTTTTAAGCAGAAACAGAGACGAAACTTCCTGGCAGATTAAAACTGTGTGCCGTACCGAGACTCGAACTCAGGACCTTTGCCTTTCGCGGGCAAGTGCTCTACCAACTTAGCTACCCAAGCACGAGTCATGCCCCCTCCTCACAGCTTTACTTCTGCCAGTACCTCGTCTCCCACCTCCTCTAGAAACAGAGACATTGAATAAGTCCAAAAGAGATGATGTAAATGTGTCAGGAAAATCTTAGGTCCAAATTATGCTGAAGCAGGAACATGATGATGTTGTGTCCGCCTGGTAGTCATTTCATCAGCGCACCAGGTAAGGCGTGCGGGCAGCCGTTTCGCCAGGAGGACGTGGGGATGTAGCTAACATAAGCACTGAGGTATTTTCCTTGTATGGCCTGGGGTGTTTACCATGGAGTTACACGTCGCTTCCACAACGTCTGGGGGCGCCAACGTCGCCGACAGGCAGTGTGCCTGTCGCGGCAGAGAGCGCTGTCGGCAGGTCACTATTTTGCTACGTCACGTCAATTGCCCTCCCACCGCAGCACGGGTATCCATCCGCTACCGATTATTTAGGCTACCGCCGGACCGTGCGAAGTCAATTGCCCCGTATGCCTCAGGTCGGCAGTATTGGCAGTTCCGTCAGTTGCGTCTGGTCGCAGCAGTTCAGTCCCAGCCCTACAATCTGGCAGTACAAACAGTTTCGTCTCGGCGCTCAACGGTGCCGACACGGTCCAATTCGTCGCAGTCTGCACCAGCAGCACGTCAGCTGTCACACGCCGGCGGCACTGACCCAGTAACGTCCCAGATCTTCACGCCGCTGCCTATCACGAGTTTAGGGTTCGTCGTGTAGCGTGTAGGCACATCACTGACAGCGTCATAGGAGAGATATTTCTGTTGTATGTAGTTGTGTAGATATTCATTCAGAGACATTATTAACTGAGTTTCGATTTGTTAGTAAAATTGTTCTTTTAAAAATGTCTTTAATCACTCCTTCAGGACGACGTTAACGTTGGCCGACTAAGAGCAGATAAAGGAATTCGTATATGAAAAAATTCAAGCAAAATTTTTTGGGCATATTTAGCGAATAGAACCAACCAGAATGATTTGACAGACTGTGGAATACTGCGGAAATCACAGTAAAGTTAAAATTGAAACAATAGAAAAAATGGTTCAAACGGCTCTCAGCACTATGGGACTTAACTTCTGAGGTCATCAGTCGCCTAGAACTTAGAACTAATTAAACCTAACTAACCTAAGGACATCACACACATCCATGCCCGAGGCAGGATTCGAACCTGCGTCCGTAGCGGTCGTGCGGTTCCAGACTGTAGCGGCTAGAACCGCTCGGCCACCGCGGCTGGCGAAACAGTAGAATGGATGGGTGCAGTAGAAAGAAAGACGTGAGGCGAGAAGCGGCGACTTTATACAGCACACAGAAACTTCACGGATGGATATTTGGACTGGCAGAAAAACTCAAAAAATTTGGTATGAACTTGATACGACAAGGGAAAGAGCCCGTTCTGAAAGAATGAATAAAAAAAATGAAATAAATCTTCGGAAGTGCCCTTAGTCATACAACTCGTGATCCAGTAAGGCTCAAAGGTGAAAACAACAACAACAACAACAACAATAATAATAATAAAACAACACGTTCCTACATACAAGTATACACCACAAAATGTACTGGAGAATGATGAATACAAATTATACTGGAACAGAACCATTATAACAGATAAAACAACGCCACATAACAAACCTGACATCATACTCACCAATAAAAAGAAGAAATTAACACAACTAATCGAAATATCCATACCCAATACAACAAATATACAAAAGAAAAGAGGAGAAAAAATTGAAAAATACATCCAACTGGCTGAGGAAGTCAAACACATGTGGCATCAGGATAAAGTTAACATCATACCAATTATACTATCAACTACAGGAGTCATACCACACAATATCCACCAGTACATCAATGCAATACAGCTACATCCAAACAAATATATACAACTACAGAAATCCGTAATTATTGATACATGTTCAATTACCCGAAAGTTCCTAAATGCAATATAACACATACCGTACAGTTAAAAGGAAGTGACGCTTGATCAAGGTCCGCGTCACTCCATTTTTAACCGGACTTAACGTCTGAGAAAGTGAAGGAAATAATAATAATAATCGTAGGGGAGCGATAGGTAGGGGCCTGAAGAATATCTCCAAGATGTTCACTTGAGTCTCGTTCTAGAAACTTTGTAAGTAGCCTCTCGCTGGATGATTAGCGTCTGGTTTCAACAGTCTGTCAATAAACTTTTCATCATATTTGTGACGATCTCGCGTCAGTAAAAACAAGCCTGTGACCATTCGTGCCGGCGTTCTGTGCATACGTTCGTATCATCTAATTTCCTGTTTGTTACGCGTACTACACAATCGAACAATTTGGTAAGATGAAATTTACAATCTCGTTTGAACACAGACTGCGTTTTCTCCATATCTTGTCAGTGAATCGGAGTCTACCAGTAGCAGTACCTTCGACAAAGCGTGTGTCATCATTGCATTTCATATCTCTACACATTGTTAACCCAGGTTGACTGATTCCAGTTGTGACTCACTGATGTTGTTTTCACAGGAAACTACGTTGATAGGTTTTGTGAAGTACACAGTTTTACGTTTCTGAACATTTGAAACAGATTTCCAATTTTTGCACCAGTTTGAAACCTGACTGGATATTTGTGCAGTTTTTTCTGTATGTATTGCATTGAAGATCACTGCGTGATCTACAAAAAGTGTAAAGCAGAGAGAATATAATACACAGCGTTTTTGAAAATGAGAACTACACTCCTGGAAATTGAAATAAGAACACCGTGAATTCATTGTCCCAGGAAGGGGAAACTTTATTGACACATTCCTGGGGTCAGATACATCACATGATCACACTGACAGCACCACAGGCACATAGACACAGGCAACAGAGCATGCACAATGTTGGCACTAGTACAGTGTATATCCACCTTTCGCAGCAATGCAGGCTGCTATTCTCCCATGGAGACGATCGTAGAGATGCTGGATGTAGTCCTGTGGAACGGCTTGCCATGCCATTTCCACCTGGCGCCTCAGCTGGACCAGCGTTCGTGCTGGACGTGCAGACCGCGTGAGACGACGCTTCATCCAGTCCCAAACATGCTCAATGGGGGACAGATCCGGAGATCTTGCTGGCCAGGGTAGTTGACTTACACCTTCTAGAGCACGTTGGGTGGCACGGGATACATGCGGACGTGCATTGTCCTGTTGGAACAGCAAGTTCCCTTGCCGGTCTAGGAATGGTAGAACGATGGGTTCGATGACGGTTTGGATGTACCGTGCACTATTCAGTGTCCCCTCGACGATCACCAGTGGTGTACGGCCAGTGTAGGAGATCGCTCCCCACACCATGATGCCGGGTGTTGGCCCTGTGTGCCTCGGTCGTATGCAGTCCTGATTGTGGCCCTCACCTGCACGGCGCCAAACACGCATACGACCATCATTGGCACCAAGGCAGAAGCGACTCTCATCGCTGAAGACGATACGTCTCCATTCATCCCTCCATTCACGCCTGTCGCGACACCACTGGAGGCGGGCTGCACGATGTTGGGGCGTAAGCGGAAGACGGCCTAACGGTGTGCGGGACCGTAGCCCAGCTTCATGGAGACGGTTGCGAATGGTCCTCCCCGATACCCCAGGAGCAACAGTGTCCCTAATTTGCTGAGAAGTGGCGGTGCGGTCCCCTACGGCACTGCGTAGGATCCTACGGTCTTGGCGTACATCCGTGCGTCGCTGCGGTCCGGTCCCAGGTCGACGGGCACGTGCACCTTCCGCCGACCACTGGCGACAACATCGATGTACTGTGGAGACCTCACGCCCCACGTGTTGAGCAATTCGGCGGTACGTCCACCCGGCCTCCCGCATGCCCACTATACGCCCTCGCTCAAAGTCCGTCAACTGCACATACGGTTCACGTCCACGCTGTCGCGGCATGCTACCAGTGTTAAAGACTGCGATGGAGCTCCGTATGCCACGGCAAACTGGCTGACACTGACGGCGGCGGTGCACAAATGCTGCGCAGCTAGCGCCATTCGACGGCCAACACCGCGGTTCCTGGTGTGTCCGCTGTGCCGTGCGTGTGATCATTGCTTGTACAGCCCTCTCGCAGTGTCCGGAGCAAGTATGGTGGGTCTGACACACCGGTGTCAATGTGTTCTTTTTTCCATTTCCAGGAGTGTATATTTAAATTTAAGTCTTAGGATGTATTTTCTCGAGATGTTTGTATGCACTGTTGCCTTACAGAAGTGAAACGTGGACGATAATTGGCTCAGACTAGAAGAGAATAGTATCTTTTGAAATGTGGTCCTGCAGAAGAATGCTGAAGATCAGATGGGTGGTTCGCGTAACTAACGAGGACTTGCTGAACCGAATAGAGGAAAATAGAAATTGATGTTACAAATTGAAAACACAAATTTTTGGCGCAAATTGACTAAAAGAAGTGATTGGTTGATATAACACATCCTGAGGCATCAAGGAATCGTCAATTCGGTTATAAAACGAAGCGGGGGGAGGGAAGGGAGGTAGAATTGTAAAGGGGAGACCTAGGCTTGACTACAGTTAGCAGATTCAAATGGATCTACACGGTCCAGTCACATTAGTGTGACCAACGCGTATATTCGACGTCAACGTGCAATAACCACTCACAGACAGCAGGTGGCGGCACTAGCAGAGGGGAGTGGGGGTATAACAAGTGTGTGGGGAGGGGGAGGGGGCGGGGGTGCGGAAAACAGTGCAGTCGTTGTCGTAATACGAAAAGGGAGCGACGTATTTGACGTTCAAAGTGGCTTGATATTGGCTTTCGGGCCAAGGGTGGGAGCATTTCCGAAATGGCTAAGTTTGTAAACTTTACGACTGCCGCTGTGGTTAAAGTATAACATGCATGGAGAAGTGGCACTTTCCAAAACCAGTGCCGAGGGAATTGTGCACCACGGACCATGGATTACAGGGGTGAACGATGGCTGTGGAGATGTGTACCTGACCGCCCAGATGAACCAAGGGGCTAGCAACAGTGTTTCCTCGACGAACGTTCAGCGAACATTGCTGCGTAAGGGCCTTCGCAGCATGCACCCGGTAATGCACCCATGCTGACAGGTGGGCTTCGGCGACGAAGGCTGAAGTTTACACACCAGTACGGCTGCTCGAAGTCCACTGAGAGGCAACAAGTGGCCTTTTCATGTGAATCAAGATTTTTGAACCCATCTGACCATTTGCATTTTCTGTGTGATCTCGTCATTCTTGAGGGCACAGTGTATCAGCACATTGTTTTTCCTCGGCACGATGGCGTCTGCTAGCAGGTCAAAGCAACATGTCAGACACCTCGTAGTGTCGGTGCGTGGCTCCAAGAGCAGAAGGGTGTTTACCGCACTTCCCTGGCCACCAAACTCCCCGGCTTTAAACCAAATCGAGAATCCATGGCACCATCTAGAGTGGACTGGACGCGCCATGGCTCCTCAACCGGGAAACGTAGCGCATCTGGGCACGGCACAGGAGTGAGCACGGCGCCACATCCCTGTCTGTACCATCCAGAATTTCACTGACTCTGCAAATGCTTCAAATGGTGGTTATTCAGGCTTTTGACAGGTGGACGTTGTGTGAGTGGACAGTGTAGATTGCAGTGATTAATCGGAAATTATGAGGGCTGCATAGAATACACTAGCGCAGGAAGCTCCATAAAACCATTTTGGGACTAAAGAGCAGCATTATTTCTACTGCTTTTTCTTTTACTACTACTCCTACTCTTAGTATTATCTGCCAGGCCATTAATAAAGATTATGAACAGTTAGCGTCCCAATACAGTTCCCAGGGACACGCCAGAAGATACTCCTATCTCTGTCGATGACACACACTCTAAGAAACGTGCTACACTGCTGCCAATTAAAATTGCTACACCAAGAAGAAATGCAGATGATAAACGGGTATTCATTGGACAAATATATTATACTAGAACTGACATATGATTACATTATCACGCAATTTGGGTGCATAGATCCTGAGAAATCAGTATTCAGAACAACCACCTCTTGCCATAATAACGGCCTTGATACGTCTGGGCATTGAGATGGCGTGTACAGGTACAACTGCCCATGCAGCTTCAACACGATACCACAGTTCATCAAGAATAGTGACTGGCGTATTGTGACGGCCACCATAGACCAGACGTTTTCAGTTGGTGAGAGATCTGAAGAATGTGCTATCCAGGGCAGCAGTCGGACATTTTCTGTATCCAGAAAGGACCGTACAGACCTGCAAAATGCGGTCGTGCATTATCCTGCTGAAACGTAGGGTTTCGCAGGGATCGAACGAAGGGTAGAGCCACGGGTCGTAACACATCTGAAATGTAACGTCCACTGTTCAAAGGGCCGTAAATACGAACAAGAGGTGACCGAGACGTGTAACCAATGGCACCCCATACCATTACGCCGGGTGATACGCCAGTATGGCGATGATGAATACACGCTTCCAATGTGCGTTCAATACGATGTCGCCAAACACGGATGCGACCATCATGGTGCTGTAAACAGAACCTGCATTCATCCGAAAAAATGACGTTTTGCCATTCGTGCACCCAGGTTCGTCGTTGAGTACACCATCGCAGGCGCTCCTGCCTGTGATGCAGCGTCAAGGGTAACCGCAGCCATGGTCTCCGAGCTGACAGTCCATGCTGCAGCAAACGTTGTCGAACTGTTCGTGCAGATGGTTGTTGCCCAGCAAACGTCCCCGTCTGTTGACTCAGGGATCGAGACGTGTCTGCACAATCCGTTACAGCTCATGCGGATAAGATGCCTGTCATGTCGACTTCTAGCGATACGAGGCCGTTGGGATCCAGCACGGCGTTCCTTATTACCGTCCTGAACCCACCGATTCCATATTCTGCTAACAGTCATTGGATCTCGATCAACGCGAGCAGCAATGTCACGATACGATAAACCGCAATCGCGATAGGCTGCAATCCGACCGTTATCAAAGTTGGAAACGTGATGGTACGCATTTCTCCTCCTTACACGAGGCATCACGACGACGTTTCACCAGGCAACGCCGGTCAACTGCTGTTTGTGTATGAGAAATCGGTTCGAAACTTTCCTCATATGAGTTCTTCCTGTCGGTTAAATTTCACGTCTCTAGCACGTCATCTTCGTGGTGTAGCAATTTTAATGGCGAGTAGTGTAGGTGCTCCCTGCCTCGGAGCCTTTGTATGAAATGAAGACCTATACTGTTAGCGGTGAAGCAGGGGTGGGCGTGTTCGGCGATTATCTGATCTGTGCATGCTAAGACTGAGATTTGACGATGCTGCCAGTTCCTCCTGCGAGGCCCGAGAGCCGCGCCCTCTGGCCTGGCGTTGCCTGGGACGGCGCCACGTCAGATGACGCGTCGCAACGTGGCAACAACGGCCGTCCTGCGTGGTTTTTTATGTGCGCGTGCGTCGGCCCGCGGGCGATATGATGCCTCTGGGAACATCCGCGACGCCCACCCACACATGTGACGTCTCCGGGCTGCTTTCTGCCGGCACGACGTCTCCAGCAAACTGCGGGCGCGCTTCACCGTCGCTGCTGCTGCTGCCTGCGCCGGCGAAGCGTGCTCTCGCTCTTCGCCAATACTGACGTTACATGCGCCTTTTCTTTCTTCTCGTCCCGCCTGCGTCCGCGGCTCCTTATGCAAAACGCACGTCGCTACTCTCCCGCTGACATTTACGGTTCGTGGCGGATGTTACACGACTTCATTGCCGCACCAGTTCACTCTCCCATTCGTTTCTACAGAGACCGTCTAGTGGCTTCCGATCTGCGGTGCTACATATAGAACAACCTCTGAATTTTTTTCTCGTTCCCTTATTCTTCTGCTCCTTGTTACATTTCTGTTCATTAGTGCGCAGAATTTATACATTGTATTATGTTCAGTGGCTGCAACAGCTATAACGTAAACGAAGTGCCCTTGCTAACCAATGCCTGTACATTTTTACCGTTTAACGGTTTCTTAAGATATGTTACTTATTTCTCTTTTTCGACATGTTTTGTGTTCGCAGGAAGTAACTTACTCCACCACCTTACGTTCTATTCGGCTTGATTAATGCGTAACTGCTGCCTGGTTAGAGAACTCACAGCGAGTACGCATTACCACTCAGCTTGCAGCTCACGGCACCTGAAGAAAACGAGTGGATCTGTCTTAGAAGTATTGTACACAAAGATGCACTCAACAATTCGGCCGAACACCCGAAACCACAACATTAATTACGATGTTAATTATTGTTGGTGGACCGCCATGAATAGATTTCATCGCTTCAGTTCTGCTATTTTCGTCACAGTTTATCGTTAAGACTTACCCATTTGCATTTATTACGTGAACGGCTATGGAGTCCTTTTCAAATGGTTCACATGGCTCTGAGCACTGTGGGACTTAACATGTGAGGTCATGAGACCCCTAGAACTTAGAACTACTTAAAACTAACTAACCTAAGGACATCACACACACATCCATGCTCGAGGCAGGATTCGAACCTGCGTCCGTAGCTGTCGCGCGGGTGCAGACTGTAGCGCCTAGAACCGCTCGGCCGCCCCGGCCGGCTCCCCCTTTTAGTCAAGTCATGCCGCAAATGTATTATCTCCCCACATGTATTCAGTACTTCCGCATTAGCTGCGAGGCCTGCCCATCTGGTCCGGCATTCTTCTTCTGCACCACATTTCACAAACTTCTGTTCTCTTCTTGAACTGTTAATCGTCTACGTTTCACTTCAAGGCCGCACCCCATACAAATACCTTAGACTTCATACAAATACCTGCAGGAAAGACTGCGTAACATTATATCTATGTTCGATGTTACATTTCTCTTTTTCAGAAAAGCTACGCTTGCTGTTACTGTTGTTCATTTAATATCCTCTCCAGTTGGCCATCGGCGGTTATTTTGCTGCCCAGATAGCAAAACTCGTTGAGTACTTCTATTGCCTTGAAAAAAATAAATAGTCAAATGGCGAAAAAGCATTATCATTTAGTAAACGGACGATGAAGTGCACTGTTTGCTGGGGGAAACTAAGAAGATGGATTCATCAAGTATTCCTGTTGTTTTGCCTACCAAGAATAAGAGTATGAAAAGAAAATAGAAGAAGAAGAATACTTGTTGATGATTATGATAACAGAAGTCTGTTGTCTTTATTTAAAGCGCTTCGCGTTTATTTGCATTCCCTGTCTCTTGAGGTATCGGTGTAACAGTCTCTCCCTCTCGAGAAATGTTTTTCTACGGCGAGCCCAGCTGAAGTGGCTAAGTGAGAAGACCGCCTCGGGAAGAGAGGCCGGTGACCGAAGCTGCGCAGTGCCTCGCAGGTGGTGCGTCGCTCGTGGTATATTAATAGATGGCGCCTGCGCTCTCTCTCTCTCTGTTTCTGCTCTTTATTAAATTACTGTGCGCCGCAGAGGAGGGAAGAATGCGGCGCTTGCATCACTGCTGAATCGGTGCCATAATTCAAGTCCGGATAACCGCTTTCAGCGGTCTCGGTGGAAAGAGGGAGAAAAAAGATAGAAGTTTTGTGTCTCTATGAATTTTAAGACACCTGCAACAGCAACTGTTCCTGAATTGGAGGTGAATTTTTGCAGGTCTCGCCGATGACTGCTGGGAATGCTTTTGAGAGGGAGGAAATTTCGTATCCACCACCGTCACTTCGTCTCTCATTGTCGAAGGCAGAAGTGAAATACGTAAGCAGTGCTGGAATGCCGAGAGACTTGAGAGAAGGCGGTTACGAAAAAACATTGCCCTGCAGTAACACAGCATTGCAGAAGTCTTGCAATTATTAGGAATTTCTTCTCCTTATGAAACATACTTTTGCTGCAAATTCGTTTAAGAATATTTGACTGACTTTGTAACGTAAACGCAAAATTAGAAACTTCGTTTTCGTTTGCGTAATAATCTTGGTGAATTGTTTCAGACTTATGATACACCACATCTTTTAATAAATTTATTTTTTATTGGCAGAACACGAAGATACAAAAGACCTACAAAAGAAACTGCCTACGCTACGCTTGTCCGTGCTCTGCCAGAGTATTACTGTGTGGGATCCGTACCTCATAGGTTCTCTGGATCACGGGGTCCCGGGATTTTCTCCGCCCTCATCATCTCATCTTCATTCGGGACTTGGCGAGAATGGAAATGGAAAGATTGGGAACTTGTATGGGCGCATATGACCACGATGTTGAACGCCCCACAACCAACATCACCACCACCATACCATGTAGAATTGACGGAAGACATGGAAGAGAAGCAGCACGTTTTGTGTTTTCGCGAAATAGGGGAGCGAGTGTCACGGATATGATAAAGAGAGTTGGGGTGGCAATCCTTAAACCTTGTGCGGCAGTGTAGGAGAAGGAGACCAATCTAATCAGTGGAATAGGCTTTCATTGCGGAAGCAATTCCAACGATTCTGTTACGAAGAGGGATACAGGTAATGTTACTGGGGACTAACGTCCCCATTCAGTAGAAGAATAATAGGATAACACAAATCGCGTAATGAGGAAGTGATATGATAGTGACACTGAATGGCCGCTCGCAAGAATGGTTAGACGGTCCCATGTGGATTTCGGTCTCCGGGCGAATTGGTCCACAATGTTTGTTAAAACGAAGGGTCAATAGATTCCTTCATCGTCCCACCAGGTACTCTTGTTCGACAGAGTTAGTAAGTAATATTCGACGAGTATTGAGCGGTCGGAAGAATATGTATGTGGACGACAGGTCTGGATGCTCATTAAGGGACTTGAATTACATAGATCCCTATCCCCAGCGCAAACTTTAATGCCAGTATCTTGTTCTAACACACTACGTTTTCATTCTTAATGTAGACATTGTAAACGAATTTTTGTGTTTTCTTCACTTCTTTTAGTGCCTACTGTGTGTTTTGTCTGTGAATTGCATCAGCCTGTGCAGTGTTTCATAGTTCAGGTACATTAATTCACCGGTCGGAGGAAGGCAATAGCGTACAGTCTTCGATAACATAGTGCCTACAAAGAGCACTGTGACGTTAAAAAAGACATTTTACGTTTGCTTTTAAAAGCAAACACATTTCGCGTAGTTTAATTTTAACGCTAAATAATCTCTTGTACAAGACAAAGCTGGATAGCCTTGTGCTCATAACTCGACTTATTTCACTATCTCTAACCGTCGCATACTGGTAACTTACATTGATCTTTTTTGTTTCAGGTATGTATGATTTTACTCATCCCGCGGCGCTGCCCAGGCATCTAAGGTAGCATCTACTAATTTAAGTTTTAGTTTTTTTTAGGAATTAGCGTACATTCCCGTACACGGGAGTGTATCTGGACACCACACGATTGAATATGGAAAGCTGGTTCTTGACATATGGTCTGATTTGCCCCGGGTGCTGTCTTTGGCTCTTCTAACGAACTAATGCGTTTTCTTCCGATGATCAGAAACAGTTTCATTAGATGTTACTCTTGGGCCGAACATCTTCGGATATGTTTTTGACTTGTACTGTGGAATTCAGAAAATCACCTTAAGTATTTTTTAGCATGAGGCGCCCCACAATTACAGCGTTGTGATGTTTTCTGTTTGGTACTTGGGTAACTTGCGAGGTCACGCTAGACATACGCAGGGTGGTATCATTCCATTACAACATAATTGTAGCATTACTCGTAGACGCCCTCAGATAACTTCTCAAGATATTACGTGGACGCAGGACATTAAAATCTCGTTCATGATGCTCGTGCAGTATATAAGCACCGACATGCGGACAAGGGATTACTGTGGCATTCGTGTCTTCGTCGATGTGCGTGCTGTAAATGCGGAAACGTGAACTATGGCGACGTTATTGCCGAATTCGTCCAAACAGGACCATCGTGTTGTTCTTTTTTTTGGCTACCGAAGGACAAACACCGGTAACATCTATCGCACAATAAAGAACGCGTATGGGGCAGCTTGTCTGTCGAAACCACCGTTGTGGAATTGGTTGCAAAGGTGAGCTGCTGCTGCATGATAACAGACGGCCGCATATCGCAAATGCAACGTAGAAGTTACGCCAATTCAAGTGGAAGACGCTCGAGCACCCGCCCTATAGCTCTGGTCTCTCCTCATGTGCGTGTCATGCCTTCGGTCCCTTAAAAAAGCCTTTCAGGGGTCGACGATTTCTGTCATACGAGGATATGCAACAGGCAGTTACAGACTTCTTTACACTGCAGAAGAGGGTGTTTCACCAAACGGTTATCTCCAGCGGGCCGGGGTGGCCGAGCGGTTCTAGGCGCTACAGTCTGGAACCGCGCGACCGCTACGGTCGCAGGTTCGAATCCTGCCTCGGGCATGGAAGTGTGTGATGTCCTTAGGTTAGTTAGGTTTAAGTAGCTCTAAGTGACTGATGACCTCAGATGTTAAGTCCCATAGTGCTCAGAGCCATTTGAATCATTTGAATAAACGCAAGACAGCTATTGAAAGTTGAAGAAAACATGAATGTCTGGTTTTCTTACACTAATACATTTCATAATTCGTAAGATAACATTGCTTTATTTGCTATATTAAATGCCGTAGGCGCTGACATACGGATGAAATTCCGCTGTCTTCGCAGCTGCTAAAAAAAATAACCTGTTATGATCGTTGCCAGTAATCTATTCCAGTATGGCACAGGGGCGAGTGCCAAGAGTATCTATTCTGGCAACTGCGTGGACCCCCACTAGGATGCCTGAAATGGCTACTGCAGGGTGAGATTCTTCTATCGAAGTCGCCATGTGCAGTTTTTTTGCCAGATTCCATCAAGGAAAGGCGATCTTAATCCAGCAACTCTTACCTGGCTTCCTGTTCGGGAAAGATCGGAACAACAGTGCGTGCTTGGCTGTTATTTTGTCTGCAGACACTGGATGAACATAGCCGCGGAAGAAGTTGCTGCAGTGAGAGAAATATTTCAGAATCTCTCTCAACGAAGAAAAGCAAGGACATCGGTCTGTACGACCAAGACAAATGACTACACTGAATCTTGACGCAAGGCAGGCAACTATTTGTTGTCTTGTGATTGAAGATAATTTTTTTGTCCGTGTTGGTTTCCAAATACATAATTATAAAAATACGGTTCTGCCTTGAGCAAACACAAATTATTATTTTTTGCAGTGCAGACAAGAAGAACCATATTTCATTAATTATATTTGCGAAATCATGGAAGAGCTAGTTAACAGTGCGGTTTCAGAAAAGCGAACGAAAGGAGCAGCTGACAGCTGCAATATCTGCTTACTCATCAAGGACTTAGGCATCATAGATTTCTCAAGAGGCTTCACATGTTCTCAAGGTTGTCATGATGTAGCCAGCCAAAATTCCCAACATATATCTTATACTGTACGTTCAGTTTCGTAGTCAAACATTCTCATCGGCAACACTGTACATTCTCCATTCTATAAATAGGTGAGCAGGCGCTAACAACAAAGACTAACTTCTGCCATGGGGTTATTGTGACAAGTGCAAGATGAAAAAATATCATCTTAACCAGGGTTTTTTTACAGTGTGGCAAGTGAAACGATTCTTCATTCGAGTAATTCTAAGTCAAACCATAATTCGTACTGGATGTTGCCTTCCGCGGGCGGAGCGGGTGGCGGGTTGTGGAGAGGGGCGGGGGGGGGGGGGGGGGGGGGGGGGAGTAAAAAGGAGCGGAATGTTCTTCGTAATCCTTAACAGAGGGATGTAGGGAGAAGTTAGGTGCTACTGACACAACCAAACTGACAAATTTTGCCTAGAGTAGTCAATAGGGCTCTTTTGTAGGTGTCGCCCTGATAATAAGTGCATGCGCATATGGCTGCCATCGGAATCATTATCGTTTACTGATAAGATTTCTAAAAAGTAAAGAAATTTCAACTTTACATTATAGAAAGTATTGAAAATTTTGTTTTACAAAATAACGTGTCATCCAAATGAAAGTTTCATTTTACACGAAATGTTAAAAATTTTTTAACGCAATAACGTAGCATCTAAATGTAATATGTAAAGGTGTAACTGGTTATGTCTTTCGCCTTATTATATTTTAGACAGTATGTGACTGACATGCAATAATGAAAAGCAGATTTTAAGTTTTCGCATTGACTCCATGTATACAAGGTCGTAATGCTTGGTATTATACCCTGCTACAAAGAGGCAGACTTGTATACCGGAGGGTGCGCTATGTCGTTGCCTCATGGCTTTGTGTGTTCCATTTGGACGCAACGTTATTTTGTAGAAAATTGTTAACATTTCCTGTAAAGTAAAACTGATATTTTCATTTGGATGCCACGTTATGTGGTAAAACAAAATTTTCAATACTTTTTGTAACGTAAAATTGAAATATCTTTACTTTTTAGAAATCTTATCAGTAAATTGACAGTGGTTGCGCAGCACCGTAGAAAACTAAAAGCCAGCCATATGCGCATATATATATATATGGTGGGCTTATTTCAATAGTGGTACAAGTCCATTTTTGTTCATTTTGAGATGCAGAGTCCTAAAGTTAAATGAGCGCTGAGGAATTTGCAGTTGAGATACCAGAAATATTCAAACATATGGCTTCTTACAAGAGATGAACCTTTCTTTCTGTTAGTTTGGACTATTAATTTCAAAAGCATTATAGACAGAAAAGTGGAGGTAATGGACTTGTACCACTATTGAAATAAGCCCTTCATTTAAGGGCGACACTTGCATGTAATGTTTGTGTTTGTTTGTATCAGTCAGTAAAAAAGTGTGTGAAATCTTATGGGACTTAACTGCTAAGGTCATCGGTCCGTAAGCTTACACACTACTTAACCTAAATTATCCTAAGGACAGACACACACATCCATGCCCGAGGCAGGACTCGAACCTCCGCCGGGACCAGCCGCACAGTCCATGACTGCAGCGCCCAAGACCGCTCGGCTAATCCTGCGCGGCTATCAGTCAGTAGCAACGGACGAATAGTCCACGGTCAATGAGGATACATGTTGTCCGCTGTATACTTTGCTGTGCCTTTGGTACTATAGTGTGTGAACAATTATGGTTAATAACAAGGTATGTCTATAAACATATGAGTACCTATAATATGGATATACATACTTCTTCTACGCATTATTGTAAGACAAATACTTCACAATTTTTAGCTGTCCGGTTTGAAAATGGGCGTGTCAGCCTGAAACTGATAACCACTACAGCCGATTTTTGTATCAACGCAACTGAGACGGACGAAACAAAAAATTATCCAATTTCCTGAATTGTATTTTCACTAAGACAGAATTTAATATTGCAGACGCTCTTGATTGTGCCATTTCTTCATAAACAGCAAGTGCTAAGTCGGATCTTCGTCATTTCAACGCACCTTGTTGATCTGTGCTCCACAGCGTAATTAGAGACTGTTAACGGAGCTGGCTGCAGGCACTGAACTGTGTTGTCTGACTGCAGAATCGAAACGGTGCGAGAGTCAGCGGCGTGTCGAGTTCTGTACCAGTAAAAGGTGCAAGCGACGTAGGCCACAGTTAACAGCACGCCCTCTGGCGGTTTCCAATACTATCGGCGGTTGAATAGGACGCAAGGGCATTTGGTCTGAAAGCGTACATTTAGAGCAGTTTGGAACGCAGAATCCAGGAGAGAGAGAGAGTTTCCCGTGGTGTTGGGGGGCGACCTGTGGACGTCGTGGCGCTCGCCTCAGGCGCGGCCGGCCCGGCGACCACTCGTAAGCGGGATTGGCTTCGTTAGCACCTCGCTGGCGTGGCTCAGTTAGCGGACCCCACCCGCGGCCACCTCCTGCCGGGCTGCCAAACAGCCGTAAGGGTGCCGCCCTCAACCACTTTGGCCCCGAGTAAAGCCGGCCGTTTAGGCGAAGCATAGTCTCATTTCATTCCGCCTGTTTTCATCTCTTCAGTTTTCATCCTGCTTCTTCCAAACGATTCGACGGCGTTCACTGCTTTCCTTCCCAAGAAATGATAAGACTACTAGACAGCGCGCGATCAAAACTAGCAGCAGCATTAGGGTGGCCCGGAAAGGGCCTTGATAGCGACTTCCTACATAGCTGAAGCCTCATATATCTCTGAAAGCCCAATTTTCGGTTCGCTTGTTCGTGGTCTCGGGGTAGCGTTCTCGCTTCCCCAGCACGGGGTCCCGCGTTCGATTCCCAGTGGGGCCAGGGATTTTTCCTGGCTCGTGATGACGGGGTGTTGTTGTGTCGTCTTCATCATCATCATCATTCATCGCCATCACGGTCGGAGGAAGGCAATGGCAAACCACCTCCACTAGGACCTTGCCTAGTAAGGCGGTACGGGTTTCCCGCATCGTCCCCCTACGCTCTGTCAAGAAGCATGGGACTTCATATCCATTTCCATATTTCCAATTTGTAGATTATCAACTGAGACACTAGAAGTGGTTGATCAATTTTGCCATTTGGGCAGCAAAATAATTGATTATGCTGGAAGTGGGGACTAAATCAATCTCTCTAATTTATACGTTACTTCGATAATATCATGCGATAATACACTGAGGCGACAAAAGACATAGGTTACCTACTAATATCGTGTTGGACCACCTTTGCCACAGTGTAGTACAGCAACTCGACGTGGCGTGGACTCGACAAGTCGGAAGTCCCCTCCAGGAATATTGAGCCGTACTGCCTCTATAGCAGCTCATAATTATGACATTGTTGCCGCTATAGGATATTGTGCACGAAGTGACCTCGCGATCATTCCCCATGATTCGATTCATGTCGGACGAGTTGGGTGGCCAAATAATTCGCTCGAGTTGTACAGTTTGTTGTTCAAACCAATCGCGAGCAATTGCGGCCCTGTTACATATTTGGGAACAAGAAATCCATGAATGACTAGAATGGTCTTCAAGTAGGCGAACATAATTGCTTACATTCAATAGTCGCCGACCAGGGTGGCCGCTACGGTCGCAGGTTCGAATCCTGCCTCGGGCATGGATGTGTGTGATGTCCTTAGGTTAGTTAGGTTTAAGTAGTTCTAAGTGCTAAGGGATTGATGAGCTGAGAAGCTAAGTCCCATAGTGCTCAGAGCCATTTGAGCCATTCAATAGTCTGTTCAGTTCGACCAGAGGATCCATTCCACGTAAACACAGCTCACGCCATTGTGGAGCCAGCACCAGCTCGCAGGGTGCCTTGTTGACAACTTTGTTCCATGTTTTCGTGGGGTCTACGCCACACTCGAACCCTACCGTCAGCTCCGACCGACTGAAATCAGGATTCACCTGGCCAGGTCACAGTTTTCAAGTTGTCTAGTGTCCAACTGATATGGTCACGGGCCCAGGAGAGGCATTGCACGCGATGTCGCGTTGTTAGCGAAGGATATGTTCATCTTACGTCCCCTGTTGATGGGTTGGTTGTTTCGTGGGAAGAGACCAAACTACGAGGTCATCGGTCTCATCGGGTTAGGGAAGGACGGGGAAGGAAGGAGAAGGAATTCGGCCTGCCCTTTCGAAGAAACCATCCCAGCATTTGCCTGGAGCGATTTTAGGGAAATCAAAACCTAAATCAGGATGGCCGGACGCCGTCCCCTGTTGATTTCGGAGTTATTTACCCAGAGCTGCTTGTCTGTTAGCACTGACAACTCTGTGCAAACGCCGCTGCTCTCGGTCGGTAAGTGAAGGTCGTCGGCCACTAGCTTGTCTATGGTGAGGGGTAATGCCCGAAATTTAGCGTTCCCGGCACACTCTTGACACCGTGGATCTCTGAAAATTGAACTCCCAAACGGTTTCCGAAATGGACTGCCCAGTGCGTCTAGCTCCAACTGCCATTCCGCATTCAGTGTCTGTTAATTCCCGTCGTGCAGCCATAATCGCGTTGGAAACTTTTTCACATGAACCACATGTGTACAAATCACAGCTCTGCGAATGCACAGCCGTTATATGCCCCGTGTGTGCGACACTATCGCCATCTGTAAATGTGCATATTGCTGTGCAATGACTTTCGTCACCTCAGTGTGTACCGCCACTATCTGATCTACCTGGCTGCTTAAGTACACTGCACTATTGTTCTCATACACTTGATACATATACAACGCATATAACTGTCACTTCAGTTACGGGTACAAGATGCGGTCCTGGAGGGACCCACAATTAGTTACTGTCTTCCGCCCCCTCCTCTTCCTCCTCCTCCTGACCCAAACTATAACTTGTCATTCTTTCTTTTAATACGACACCGATGCTTACAGGTTTACTAGCAACAATAAACTATGTAAAATGTATTAATAATATAGTAATACATTGTTCAGTTACAGTAAAATGTGTTCATACAATAACAATAATTTTACACGAGTGCTTGGTACATGCTTTCTTAACACAGTGACAAATTACAGTTTACGTATATATTCCATTTAGAAAGCGTTCACCCGAAAATTAGCGAAGGACATGTGCCATGCAACTGATGTATGAATTGTAACAGTAGCAGACTCTTACAGCGTCGTAATTTACACTACATAAATTCGAATTGTGACTAAGCACTACTATTGGAAACACAGGTTTGCAGATAATGGGAATGCGAGAGTGTCAATGTGGGGAATCCCTTTTTTTCCGCCTTGTCCCCTTTTTTTTAAATAGAGGTGAAGCCCATCTACGCCCACACTGGCATGATGGCCAACTCAAAAGGTCTACTGCCATCTCTGCATAAGGGTTAGTTTTCACTAAAGTGAGGTGTCACAGGATGTTGGTACTGCGATGTTTCCGTACGTCTGGTTAGGGTTAACCATTAATATGTGCCCACCTGGAGATAGATTGGGTCGAACTCGAAAGAAGGGTAGCGGTTTGAAGGGCAGAAGAAAAAAGTGCCAAGGCAAGAGTCAAGGTAAAGAAACCTCTGCGATAGTTAGGTCGGGTGGTAAGAGCAGTGGCGGATGTCTTGCTGCCTGCGATAGGTCGTGCAAGGGTAGGCTTTGTTAGTAGTGGGTACCATGCATGTTGATACCTTTGACGTTGTGGTTTATATATATATATATATATATATATATATATATATATATATATATATATATATATTTTAGGTCTTTCCCTTTTTCACTTCATGTGCTTAGTTTCCTGTGGTTTGTCAGTTCTACTTGTATACCCATGTGCCAAGTCTGCTTTTTTGTTGCCAACTAATTTGTTCTCTGAATAGTAGGAGTTACATTTGGAAACACATGTATATATAAAATATAAACATCAAATTTTTTTATGTGGGGTGAATGATGTGTCATGACTTTGCCCTACACCCCCCCACCCCCTCGCGCATGTGTTATCCCTCTACGTGGACCTGGATTTTGATTTGGAACTCAGTTGGATCGTGTCTTGTCTCGTAAGACGCCTGTGAACTGCCTGCTTTAGAGTGAGGGACGACACTTAAGCTTCAGTGTCAACGCCGCTATTCATTCATTCAGGCGGCTTCCTCAAGCTAAGCGACCACTGTTCCATATTTCCCACGACGGTAGATCTGAGGTGTACATCCAGGAGCGCGCGTTAGTAGCCACAGCAATGTCAGCCACGGAAGAGATCCTCATGTACGTCGTAAAGGAACCAGCACACGTTCAATATTTATTGACAGTCCTACTTCTCAAATCTTCAGTATATTGATGTGACGTCAAGCCATCAGTAATACTGACAAAAATTGTCAGTTGATAACCAGGCTTTAGACTAGCCGTGGTCTAGGGGCGCCGGCACGGTAGCTCAGCGTGTTCGGTCAGAGGGATAACTGCCCTCTGTAATAAAAAAAACTGAGTTAATGGATCAACAACGAACTTTAACGAACTTTAACGGATGTCTTACGACGTTCGCCCCGAGCCCATGCAACGAACAAAATCAAACAAAATAATAATAATAATAAAAAAGGGGTAGCGTCTTTGATTCATAATCAAAACGTCTTCGGTCCCGGGTTCGATCCCCGCCACTGCCTAAATTTTGATAAATAATCAGCATTGGCGGCCGAAGACTTCCGGCATAAGAAGTCAGCCTCATTCTGCCAACGGCCTTGTCAAAGAAGGCGGAGGAGCGGATAGAGGTTCAGGGCACTGTCTTGTCCTAGGGGTGGGAAATTGCCCCTAAAGGCGGAAGAATCAGCAATGATCAACGACATGAGGATGCAGAAGGCAATGGAAACCACTGCATTAAAGACACGTATCGTGTATCCACAGGACATGTGGCCTGTAACTGAAGAAGTGTCATGATGATCTCTCCATTGGCAAAAGATTCCGGAATAGTCCCCCATTCGGATCTCCGCGAGGGGACTGCCAAGGGGGAGGTTACCATGAGAAAAAGATTGAATAATTTAAGAAAGGATAACGTTCTACGAGTCGGGGCGTGGAATGTCAGAAGCTTGAACGTGGTAGGGGAAACTAGAAAATCTGCAAAGGGAAAATCAAAGGCTCAATCTAGATATAGTAGGGGTCAGTGAAGTGAAGTGGAAGGAAGACATGGATTTCTGGTCAGATGAGTATCGTGTGATATCAACTGCAGCAGAAAATGTTATAACAGGTGTAGGATTCGTTATGAATAGGAAGGTAGGGCAGAGGGTGTTCTAATCAGAATGGACAGTAGACCAACACCGACAACAGTTCAGTGAGCGGGTTGTTCTAATCAGAATGGACAGTAGACCAACACCGACAACGATAGTTTTGGTATACACGCCGACGTCGCAAGCTGAAGATGAACAGATAAAGTGTATGAGGATATTGAAAGGGTAATGCAGTATGTAAAGGGGGACGAAAATCTAATAGTCATGGGCGACTGGAATGCAGTTGTGGGGGAAGGAGTAGAAGAAAATGTTACAGGAGAATATGGGCTTGGGACAAGGAATGAAAGAGGAGAAAGACTAATTGAGTTCTGTAACAATTTTCAGCTAGTAATAGCGAATACCCTGTTCAAGAATCACAAGAGGAGGAGGTATACTTGGAAAAGGCCGGGAGATACGGGAAGATTTCAATTAGATTACGTCACGGTCAGACAGAGATTCCGAAATCAGATACTGGATTGTAAGGCGTACCCAGGAGCAGATATAGACTCGGACCACAATATAGTAGTGATGAAGAGTAGGCTGAAGTTCAAGACATTAGTCAGGAAGAATCAATACGCAAAGAAGTGGGATACGGAAGTACTAAGGAATGACGAGATACGTTTGAAGTTCTCTAACGCTATAGATACAGCAATAAGGAATAGCGCAGTAGGCAGTACAGTTGAAGAGGAATGGACATCTCTAAAAAGGGCCATCACAGATGTTGGGAAGGAAAAAATAGGTACAAAGAAGGTAGCTGCGAAGAAACCATGGGTAACAGAAGAAATACTTCAGTTGATTGATGAAAGGAGGAAGTACAAACATGTTCCGGGAAAATCTGGAATACAGAAATACAAGTCGCTGAGGAATGAAATAAATAGAAAGTGCAGGGAAGCTAAGACGAAATGGCTGCAGGAAAAATGTGAAGACATCGAAAAAGATATGATTGTCGGAAGGACAGACTCAGCATACAGGAAAGTCAAAACAACCTTTGGTGACATTAAAAGCAACGGTGGTAACATTAAGAGTGCAACGGGAATTCCACTGTTAAATGCAGAGGAGAGAGCAGATAGGTGGAAAGAATACATTGAAAGCCTCTATGAGGGTGAAGATTTGTCTGATGTGATAGAAGAAGAAACATGAGTCGATTTAGAAGAGATAGGGCATCCAGTATTAGAATCGGAATTTAAAAGAGCTTTGGAGGACTTCCGGTCAAATAAGGCAGAAGGGATAGATAACATTCCATCAGAATTTCTAAAATCATTGGGGGAAGTGACAACAAAACGACTATTCACGTTGGTGTGTAGAATATATGAGTCTGGCGATATACCATCTGACCTTCGGAAAAGCATCATCCACACAATTCCGAAGACGGCAAGAGCTGACAAGTGCGAGAATTATCGCACAATCAGCTTAACAGCTCATGCATCGAAGCTGCTTACAAGAATAATATACAGAAGAATGGAAAAGAAAATTGAGAAAGCGCTAGGTGACGATCAGTTTGGCTTTAGGAAAAGTAAAGGGACGAGAGAGGCAATTCTGACGTTACGGCTAATAATGGAAGCAAGGCTACAGAAAAATCAAGACACTTTCATAGGATTTGTCGACCTGGAAAAAGCGTTCGACGATATAAAATGGTGTAAGCTATTCGAGATTCAGAAAAAAGTAGGGGTAAGCTATAGGGAGAGACGGGTCATATACAATATGTACAACAACCAAGAGGGAATAATAAGAGTGGACGATCAAGAACGAAGTGCTCGTATTAAGAAGGGTGTAAGACAAGGCTGTAGCCTTTCGCCCCTACTCTTCAATCTGTACATCGAGGAAGCAATGATGGAAATAAAAGGAAGGTTCAGGAGTGGAATTAAAATACAAGGTGAAAGGGTATCAATGATACGATTCGCTGATGACATTGCTATCCTGAGTGAAAGTGAAGAGGAATTAAATGATCTGCTGAACGGAATGAACAGTCTAATGAGTACACGGTATGGTTTGAGAGTAAATCGGAGAAAGACGAAGGTAATGAGAAGTAGTAGAAATGAGAACAGCGAGAAACTTAACATCAGGATTGATGGTCACGAAGTCAAAGAAGTTAAGGAATTCTGCTACCTAGGCAGTAAAATAACCAATGACGGACGGAGCAAGGAGGACATCAAAAGCAGACTCACTATGGCAAAAAAGGCATTTCTGGCCAAGAGAAGTCTACTAATATCAAATACGGGCTTTAATTTCAGGAAGAAATTTCTGAGGATGTACGTCTGGAGTATGGTAGTGAAACTTGGACTGTGGGAAAACCGGAACAGAAGAGAATCGAAGCATTTGAGATGTGGTGCTATAGACGAATGAAATTAGGTGGACTGATAAGGTAAGGAATGAGGAGGTTCTACGCAGAATCGGAGAGGAAAGGAATATGTGGAAAACACTGATAAGGGGAAGGGACAGGATGATAGGACATCTGCTAAGACATGAGGGAATGACTTCCATGGTACTAGAGGGAGGTGTAGAGGGCAAAAACTGTAGAGGAAGACAGAGATTGGAATAAGTCAAGCAAATAATTGAGGACGTAGGTTGCAAGTGCTACTCTGAGATGAAGAGAAAAGAGGAAAGGAACTCGTGGCGGGCCGCATCAAACAAATCAGTAGACTGATGGAAAAAAAAACGCGGCTTTTCAACATCAAGAAGTCGAACACCCAAAAGAGATCGTGTGTTGCAGTTATGTTAGCTGGAGTATATAGAGCGTCTATACAAGGGCGATGTACTTGAGGACAATATTATGGAAATGGAAGATCATGTAGATGAAGATGAAATGGGAGATACGATATTGTGTGAAGAGTTTGACAGAGCACTGAAAGACATGAGTCGAAACAAGGCCCCGGGAGTAGACAACATTCCATTAGAACTACTGACAGCCTTGGGAGAGCCAGTCCTGACAAAACTCTACCAGCTGGCGAAATACCGTCAGACTTCAAGAGGAATATAATAATTCCAATCCCAAAAAATAAGGTGTTGACAGATGTGAAAATTACCGAACTATCAGTTTAATAAGTCACAGTTGCAAAATACTAACGCGAATTCTTTACAGACGAATGGAAAAATTGGTAGAAGCCGACCTAGGGGAAGATCAGTTTGGATTCCGTAGAAATATTAGAATACGTCAGGCAATACTGTCCCTACGATTTATCTTAGAAGATTGATTAAGGAAAGACAAACCTACGTTTCTAGCATTTGTAGACTTACAGAAAGCTTTTGACAATGTTCATTGGAATACTTTCTTTCAAATTCTGGGAGCGAAAGGCTATTTACAATTTGTACAGAAACCAGATGACAGTTATAAGAGTCGAGGGGCATGAAAGGGAAGCAGTGGTTGGGAAGGGAGTGAGACAGGGTTGTAGCCTCTCCCCGGTGTTATTAAATCTGTATATTGAGCAAGCAGTAAAGGAAACAAAAGAAAAATTCGGAGTAGGTATTAAAGTCCATGGAGAAGAAATAAAATCTTTGAGGTTCGCCGATGACATTGTAATTCTGTCAGAGACAGAAAAGGACTTGGAAGAGCAGTTGAACGGAATGGACAGTGTCTTGAAAAGAGGATATAAGATGAACATCAACAAAAGCAAAACGAGGATAATGGAATGTAGTCGAATTAAGTCGGGTGATGCTGAGGGAATTAGATTAGGAAATGAGACACTTAAAGTAGTAAAGGAGTTTTGCTATTTGGGGAGCAAAATAACTGATGATGGTCGAAGTAGAGAGGATATAAAATGAAGACTGGAAATGGCAAGGAAAGCGTTTCTGAAGAAGAGAAATTTGTTAACATCGAGTATAGGTTTAAATGTCAGGAAGTCGTTTCTGAAAGTACTTGTATGGAGTATAGCCATGTATGGAAGTGAAACATGGACGATAAGTAGTTTGGACAAGAAGAGAATAGAAGCTTTCGAAATGTGGTGCTACAGAAGAATGATGAAGATTAGATGGTTAGATCACGTAAATAATGAAGAGGTGTTGAACAGAATGGGGGAGAAGAGGAGTTCGTCGGACAACTTGACTAGAAGAAGGGATCGGTTGGTAGGACATGTTCTGAGGCATCAAGGGATCACCAATCTATTATTGGAGGGCAGCGTGGGGGTAAAAATCGTAGAGGGAGACCAAGAGATGAATACACTAAGCAGATTCAGAAGGATGTAGGTTGCAGTAGTTACTGGCTCTGAGCACTATGGGACTTAACATCTTAGGTCATCAGTCCCCTAGAACTTAGAACGACTTAAACCTAACTAACCTAAGGACATCACACAACATCCAGCCATCACGAGGCAGAGAAAATCCCTGACCCCGCCGGGAATCGAACCCGGGAAACCGGGCGTGGGAAGCGAGAACGCTACCGCACGACCATGAGATGCGGGCAGTAGTTACTGGGAGATGAAGAAGCTTGCACAGGTTAGAGTAACCTGGAGAGCTGCATCAAACCATTCTCAGGACTGAAGACCTCAACAACAGCAACAACAACAACAACAACTTGGAAACAAGAGTAAATCGCAAAAAAGAGGAAATTGGTCCGAGAATGTTTGGAGGGGAAAAAAAAAAACATCTAGTCACATGTTAATTTACTGACAAAAATAGAAGTACGGAATCCAAAGATTCCCTGAATTATTTTTCGAAGAGCACTGAATCAAGCTATTAATGGAGAAACAAAATACGTTAATGGCAGAGGCAATCGCACTCGACGAGAGATGAGGAGCAATTGAGATTTCTGACGACAGACAAGTTATTCGAATGGCCGAAGTTTAGTTCTGTAATATCAGTAAACACAGTAAAATTGCATGTAAACCTGTGAAGCAATTACATCTGCCTGGAGAGAATATGTTCAGGCAATTACCGTAAAACATGTTTTTTTTAAGTTTTGTAATAATTTGCTGAAACGGACATTCATTTAGCAGACCTCTCACTAGTCACTGCAGATATACGGCGTATTTTTCGAAGTGGTAGCGGTGTATTCGTCTTTTAACTGCTATGTATTTTTTTAAAAAAGAAGCGCTTTTTTCACACTGTTATGTGACTCACCGAACTACACTATATTTTCAAATCAGTAAAGTAAACAGTGCCGTACAGAATCCTCCGTTGACCATCCTAAAGTTGTACATGCAATGATTATCTTCGCGTAGATCTCAAAATTGTTTTGTGTTGAGACTGCATGAAACATGGAATCTGACGTGTGGTATGTACACTCCTGGAAATGGAAAAAAGAACACATTGACACCGGTGTGTCAGACCCACCATACTTGCTCCGGACACTGCGTGAGGGGTGTACAAGCAATGATCACACGCACGGCACAGCGGACACACCAGGAACCGCGGTGTTGGCCGTCGAATGGCGCTAGCTGCGCAGCATTTGTGCACCGCCGCCGTCAGTGTCAGCCAGTTTGCCGTGGCATACGGAGCTCCATCGCAGTCTTTAACACTGGTAGCATGCCGCGACAGCGTGGACGTGAACCGTATGTGCAGTTGACGGACTTTGAGCGAGGGCGTATAGTGGGCATGCGGGAGGCCGGGTGGACGTACCGCCGAATTGCTCAACACGTGGGGCGTGAGGTCTCCACAGTACATCGATGTTGTCGCCAGTGGTCGGCGGAAGGTGCACGTGCCCGTCGACCTGGGACCGGACCGCAGCGATGCACGCCAAGACCGTAGGATCCTACGCAGTGCCGTAGGGGACCGCACCGCCACTTCCCAGCAAATTAGGGACACTGTTGCTCCTGGGGTATCGGCGAGGACCACTCGCAACCGTCTCCATGAAGCTGGGCTACGGTCCCGCACACCGTTAGGCCGTCTTCCGCTCGCGCCCCAACATCGTGCAGCCCGCCTACAGTGGTGTCGCGACAGGCGTGAATGGAGGGACGAATGAAGACGTGTAGTCTTCAGCGATGAGAGTCGCTTCTGCCTTGGTGCCAATGATGGTCGTATGCGTGTTTGGCGCCGTGCAGGTGAGCGTCACAATCAGGACTGCATACGACCGAGGCACACAGGGCCAACACCCGGCATCATGGTGTGGGGAGCGATCTCCTACACTGGCCGTACACCACTGGTGATCGTCGAGGGGACACTGAATAGTGCACGGTACATCCAAACCGTCATCGAACCCATCGTTCTACCATTCCTAGACCGGCAAGGGAACTTGCTGTTCCAACAGGACAATGCACGTCCGCCTGTATCCCGTGCCACCCAACGTGCTCTAGAAGGTGTAAGTCAACTACCCTGGCCAGCAAGATCTCCGGATCTGTCCCCCATTGAGCATGTTTGGGACTGGATGAAGCGTCGTCTCACGCGGTCTGCACGTCCAGCACGAACGCTGGTCCAACTGAGGCGCCAGGTGGAAATGGCATGGCAAGCCGTTCCACAGGACTACATCCAGCATCTCTACGATCGTCTCCATGGGAGAATAGCAGCCTGCATTGCTGCGAAAGGTGGATATACACTGTACTAGTGCCGACATTGTGCATGCTCTGTTGCCTGTGTCTATGTGCCTGTGGTTCTGTCAGTGTGATGTATCTGACCCCAGGAATGTGTCAATAAAGTTTCCCCTTCCTGGGACAATGAATTCACGGTGTTCTTATTTCAATTTCCAGGAGTGTATAAAGGTGAATAGAAACCAAACAGTGCATACTATCGACGTATGGACGATTCATAAAACTTTCTCAACACCAGAATGGACAGTGTTATTAAACCATCAATATTTGACCTCAGACGTTCTGTATGTTTTGACAATACTGAGAATAATTGCAGGGCGATCAGTATTGCTCATCATTGTCTCTGGTATTAACAATAGCTCCCTCGAACGGTCAATATATTGACGAGTTGACAATATTGAAAGTGCGAAGACCTGTTGAGGACGAGAGGATACAAAGGTGATAGTGAGAGGCATAGGAACAGTCTGAGATAATGTCTGCGGCGCGGCAGGTGTCGGACGCACGTCAGCAATAGCTGAGTCACTGCGCAGTCCGTACCAGGCTGTGACTGCGAGACGCACCAGCCCAGAATTACGTGTCTAAATCTACGTGCTCGCCGTGTCACTATTTGCCTGTCAGATGCGTGCTACCAGGTCCTCCTGTGCGAAACCCAGAAGCCCACGTACAGCGCCAACTTTTAGATACTACTAAAACGTGGGATATATACTGTGTGAAAAGGCTTTAACAGCACTGCAATTCGTAGGAGAAAAGCAACGTCAGACAGTGTAGCTCACTCTCGTAATACCGTAATAAGTTGTCCTGACAAGACCTTGCCTACACTGAACGATGTAATCTGTGTGACTTGAAATAATAGTCTGTACTAACACAACGATGTCACGTAAGATTTGATATTCAGCTTCTACGTTATAAATTACGACACACTACGACAGCACTATGTACGAAAGGATGGACACAATATCACTTCTCGTGGTATAATGGGGTCTGGGTTACAGCAACGGATCTGACTATCGGGGATCAGTACTACCACCAAAGCTAGTATCAGTCATCAGAAGAATACTAAATGCGAGAGTGTGCGGGCAGTGGGAATAATGTATTTACTTTACCAGTACCAGCAGCCCGTAGTGAAGCTAACTCTTTGTAATATTCGCGCAAACAAAGTAGACACTCGGCGCGGTGGCTGATGATAGCGACTGTAAATGGGAAATGCCTTTACGGTCGCTCCCATCAGCCACCGCGCCAAGTGTCAACTTTGCACGCATAAAACTCTGAAAACACAAACAGTTTCTCAACAACGTAGGTATCAGGAACGATAACTTCCGTGTATAACCGATGAATACCTCATATAGATCCGTTGCCTCTTGTAGTTGCTTCTCTTTTAAAGCTTCAACGAATAATCGTATATACACTCAATCAGTGTGAACGTTACAAAGATATAATTTAATATTGTTTACCTCTCGTGGTCAATCAACGATAACATGTATAAGTAGCGCCGTACTACAAGAATATCCTTGACTCTATTGAAATTTTATCGTACTATTTCGTTAGTCAAACGTTTCAGAATAATGTAATGACTTTTCATTTATAATTAATCACTTTTCAACAAAACGCAGTATGCTTTTCCTATCTAAATAAAGATTAATTATCTTTCTTTCCGTTGCAAGTTATTACCTGAAAAGTACTATTTCTTCTGTTTAATTTCTTTGAACTTTGCTTTTAGCAATAGTCCAGTCTTTTACTTCATTGACCTTTGGATTTACTTTATTCAGAAAAGATATGTTCAAGATATTAGTCAGCTTTGAAGTAAGCCTTTTTTTTTACACTTTGGTGATAAAGGACAAGTCTGGTACTGACTTTTTCAACTTAAAAAGTTTTCTTTATTTGGGGCAATTAAATCATTTACAGGTACAAGTCAACGTTTTATTTTACGAGTGCTGGTTCTGTATTCAAAAACGCACTAAGCGGAAATGTAATAAAAAGAAACAAAACACAAAGCCTGAGTGCCGCCACCACCACTTCTCAGCTGCATGAACTTCAAATCGTTAGAAAAAACAACCACTACAGGCGTTAACTTCCGCGACCCACTAATATTTAAAATTTAAAACACAGCACTCGATGATCTCTTCCAGAGAGAATTAGCGTATTGTCTAATAAATGGTTCTTGATTTGTCGTTCAGGGACAAGGGGAACAGCTATCAAATTCTCAGTAAACTTCCGATTTTTTCTCAATAAATAACTATTACGTAGGGCGACCGTTCTCTTTAATGTAAACTACACATTCAGTGCATCCTACGAGATTTCCGGAATTTATTACATTACGACGCTCACGCTGAAGCCACACAATAAATCCCAACCAAATATCGCTAAGTCACTATTCTTCAGTGCTTGCGTACACCTACACAACCACAACAACCAAGTGCAATGCTACTATCCCATGGTGCGTGCTTTAATCCTCAACCACAAAATAACTAAACGACTTTTCCGTGAACTCTTCTCTCCTCATGCACCACCCAAAGGAAAATCTCCAAAAAATATTGAAACACGATTCAACTACAAACGCGCAGCTATTAAGCAGCACAACGCACCATTAACCGCACATAGGAGAAACTAATCCCACCCTTCAATAAACCGGAGCTTTTCCTATAGCTAGCGAGTCTACTCTCTACAAAAATTGGCAAAATAATAATTCTTTGCACAAGCCGATAATTTTCTCAAAATATCTTTCCAAACGACTTAGAACTGCTTCGAACACACTTGATTTCTATCCCATTGCAGACTAATTCACGTATCGTACGTGTGAGCCGATCTTATCACACTCTTGAGATAATTTCTCTCGAGGCTCTCTACTCTAACAGCACTCGGATACTACTACTGTAATTTTAAAAGGACAAACCAAGAACCATTCTCTGCGAACAAACATATCACGCTAATTCTCTTCTTAACAATAAGTGTTTCTTCTTAGGAGTATCCGGCAAACGTCCGTAGTGGCCGGCTGCATTGTAGTTATCTTTGCCGCACGCCACGATACCGTAGTCGGTTTGGAGTTGCAAACTCGCTGACTTTACAGGACACAGCTGTCACATATCTACAACATTTTAACACAAAAATATAAGAAAACTATATAAACGACTTAACAAACTCTTCATTCTCCTAGCACATAAAAATCGACACTAAGCTGAGGCGATACAAACAAGTGATGCTCTTTTTTTCGCGCTGAATACGGTTTGGCGCATTACACCCTGTCCAAATAAATCTCCTCCGCTCATCGTACCGAAATCTCTATCCATGTCCTGGGGACAATCACTAAAAAGAGATGAAAACTTAATGAGCGCAAAACCTACGGCGGTAGTTGGAATTAGTCACCGGCTTTTCCACCTGGTTTTCAGCATATTTTACTCGTGCTTGTTAGTTTCCATCGTACCAGCAGCTGCCTTATGTCTGACTCATTCCGTTTCAACTGTGGTTTCAGAGCTCAACCTCGCAATTACCGAAAGCTACCACAAAGTGATACTTAGACTGTTCTCTGACAAAATGTTGCAACTTCACTACATAGTCCTATAACAAACCATGTTCTTGTGGCTGTTGCGTACGACAAGGTCGGTTTCTGAGGGAAGGAACCTTCTCTAGCGTGGCCTTTACGGGCCGATCATCGCCTAATCCTCCTAAATGGGTAGTGGCCTGGGCATAAGACGCCGGCTCAGGGTCGAGTGATTCACCCACAACGACCGGTGTTTCCCAGTAGCCGTTGCAGAGAAACTTGTAAGAATCCTAGCAGGGGGCAGCAACATACAGAAGCGCTATGAGCGCGAGATGACCAATGACCTTTTATTCCTGATTACGATTCGCTGGCGTTTGAAAAGTCCGTGCAAAAATAAAAACTACTTACGTGTGTATTTTTCGACATAGTCTCCTTTTAGACAACGCTGTTCTAATTTGTTGATCCCTTCCGAATAACAGGAATTGTCAAAGTCTGCAAAATAGCTATTAGTTGCTGCAATCACCTCCTCGCTTGAATAAAATCTTTGTCCCGCCAGCCATTTTTTCAAATTGGGGAGCAAATAGTAGTCCGAGGCAGCCACGTCTGGAGAACAGGGGGGATGTGAAACGAGTTGGAATCCTATTTCCATTAATTTTGAGACCACAACTGTTAAGGTGTGTGCTGGTGCATTGTCGTGATGGAAAAGGACTTTTTTGCCGTCCAATCGCCGGCGTATTTCTTGCAGCTCGGTTTTCAAACGGTCCAATAACGATGAATAATATGTGCCTATAGTAGTTTTACGCCTTTCCAGATAGTCTGAGGATTATCCCTTGCGAATTTCAAAAGACAGTCGCCATAACCTTTCCGGCCGAAGGAATGGTCTCCGCCTTTTTTGGTGCAGATTCTCCCTTGGTAACCCATTGTTTAGATAGTGGCTCGGTCTCAGGAGGATACTAATGTATCCATGTTTCATCCACAGTGACGAAACGACGTTTGAAGTCCTGCGGATTCTTCCTGAACAGCTGCAAACCAACCTTGTAACACTTCACACAATTCCGTTTTTGGTCAAGCGTGAGCAATTGCGGAACCCATCTTGCGGATAGCTTTCTCATGTCCAAATGTTTATGCAGAATATTATGTACCCGTTCATTCGAGATGCCCACAGCAATAGCAATCTCACGCACCTTAACTCTTCTTTCATCCATCATCATATCATGGATTTTATCAATGATTTCTGGAGTCGAAACCTCCACAGGGCGTCCAGAATGTTCAACATCACTTGTGCCCATATGGCCACTCCGAAAATTTGGAAACCACTTATAAACTGTTCTAATCGAAGGTGCAGAGTCACCGTAATGTTTATCAAGCTTCTCTTCAGTCTCCTGAGGCGTTTTGCCTTTCATAAAGTAATGTTTAATCACCACACGAAATTATTTTTTCGCCCTTTTTTTGACAATCACTAGACTTCCATGATTCACACGAATGCCAAAAAGAAGTAGACAACATGGCTCAAACTTGGTGTGCGTTCTTTCCAAAGATGCTACTAACTAAACATGACCTCGATATGCGCACGGACTCCTCAAACGCCCCTCGTAGATGTTGAATAATTTCTTGCAGTGGTTTGTAGCTCACGAAATCGAGCAATCGGCCGGCATATCTCTTAGAGTGCAGAACTTGGAGAAGGTGGTCCTTTGTGATCAACCGAGTGATTTCTTGTAGCAGCAAAATTTTTGAGAATCTGATAGCGCGTTCCCTTAAGCAGACATAGCTCTCGGGTTCAGTTAGCAGGACGATGGTGTTTAGAGAACAGTATGGACTTTGCGGGTTTTTAATTGAAGTCGGGAAATTATACTCGTTTCGGTGGAAATCGGAGCGTGGTGTGTGACGTTCCGCAATTCATCTTAAACTACACAACGGGGGAAGCTGAAGAAATGACTTAAAATTTGTGCTGCGACCGGCACTCGAAACCGGGTCTTCTTGCTTACTAGGCTCATACGCTGACCATTACACCCCCACAACATTATGGTCAAGATAGCTGCACTCCAATGTCGTAGAGCCCTGGTAATAGTGACAGTATAAGGCGACATGTGAATTGGAGTTTGTGGTGGGGAGGGTATTTGACTTCGGTAGTCCGTGTAGATATGTTGACCATAATGCTCTGGTGGTGTAATGGTCATCATACCTGCCTAGTAAGGCAGGCACGGTAGCTCAGCGTGTTCGGTCAGAGGGTTACGTGCCCTCTGTAACAAAAAAAAAAAAAAAAAAAAAAAAAAAAAAAAAAAAAAAAAAAAAAAAAACGGAGTTTAATTGATCAACAGCGAACATAAACGGATGTCTTACGACGTCCGCCCCGAGCAGATGCAACGAACAAAAGCGAACAAAATTAGATAAAAAAAAATTGCCGTGCTCGGTCAGAGAGCCGTTTGGCCTCTGTATTAAAAAAACTGAGTGGAAGGATCAACCACCGAACTGAACAGGATGTCTTGCGACGTCCGCAACGACCAACCACAACGATCAATAACGAACAGAATGCAAAAAAAAAGTAAGCAAGAAGACCGGGGTTCGAGTCCCGGCCGCAGCACAAATTTTAATTCACTTCTTCAGCTTCCAGCGTTATCGTAGATAAATTAAAGACTTAAATTTCTCAGGGAAAATTTAATTGAAACTGCACAGTCCAGTCGCATTAACATGACAACCGCCAACGTTTGACGTCATCGTGCAATAACCACTCACAGGCGGCAGGTGGCAGCGCTAGCACTGGAGGGTGTGTCAAGCGTGTCGAGGGGGCGCGGAAAAGGGTGCAGTCTTTGTTGTAATTGGCCGGTTGTGGGTCACCACGGTTCATAGGTGATGGGAGTGAACGACGGCTGTGGAGATGTGTACTGACGAATAGACGTGCAACTTGAGCATTAGTACGACTGCTGTTTGTGTATAGCTGATGTGGGGTATAAAATTCGTGGATCGTGACAGATGCACGAATTTTATACCCAACATCAGCTGCGGTACGTATAAAACGCACATGTGATAAATCAATTACATGACTAAATTTAAAAAGTATCAAGTGCACTGAACACTGAACATTTCGAACACCTACCTAATAGCTAGTATGTTCACCTTTGGTAAGAATGACAGCGGCGACGCGTCATGGTATGGAAACAATGAGGTCTTGGCAGGTCGCTGGAGGGAGTTGGCACTACGTCTGCACACACAAGTAACTTAATTCGCGTAAATTCCTGGGAGGGAGGCGATGAGCTCTGACGCCACGTTCAATCATATCCTAGATGTGTTCGATAGGATTCAGATCTGGTGAGGGGGGCCAGCACATCAATTGCAACTCGCCGCTGTGTTCCTCGAACCATTCCATCACACTCCTGGCCTTGTGAAGTGGCGCATTATCTTGTTGAAAAATTCCAGAGCCGTCGGGAAACATGATCGTCATGAAGGGGTGTATGACACTCGTACGTCATGGTGCCTTGCACGAGCTCCACTGGACCCATGGATGCCCACGTGAATGTTCCACGGCGCATAATGGAACCACCGTCAGCTTGTCTCAGTCACGCAGTACAGGTGTTACGGAGCTGGAAGACGACGTATTCGCGCCCTCCCATCGGCACGATGAAGAAGGTGTCGGGATTCATCAGACTGTGCAACGCTCTGCCACTGCGCCAGCGTCCAGTGCCGAAGGTCACGTGCCCATTTCAGTCGTAGATGCCGATGTCGTGGTGTTAACATTGGCACATGCATGGGTCGTCGGCTGCAGAGGCACATTGTTAGCAGTGTTTAGACACACTTATACTGCACCCAGATCTGGGCCTGATGCTAGTTCTGCCATAGTTCGCCGCCTGCCCTGTTTTACCAATATGCCCAGGCTGCAACGACTGGTCGTGGTTTCACCTTGGTTTCGCCACGTGTTGGAGAGACAAGTCGTGCAGTTTCCGAAATGCTCGTGCCGAGAATCCGGATGGTTCAAATGGCTCTAAGCACTATGGGACTTAACATCTGAGGTCATTAGTCCCCTAGACTTAGAACTACTTAAATCTAACCAACCTAAGGACATCACACACATCCATGCCCGAGGCAGGATTCGAACCTGCGACCGTAACAGCAGCGCGGTTCCGGACTGAAGCGCCTAGAACCTCTCGGCCACAGCGGCCGGCGAGCATGCGGACCATCACAATCTGCACTCGGTCAAACTCGGATAGATCGCGCACGCCTTCTGCATTCCAGATACGGACAACACGCTGCGTGTGTGTTACTGGCAGTCATCCCTGGCTAGGAGGCGCTGCTGTCGCCTGGACGGGTTTACATCGGTAGTAGGTCGGTAGTCATAATGTTCTGGCTGATAAGTGTATATGCTCAGAACTTTTAACAAAACTTTGACTCCCGACTGTTGCGGCAGTGTTCAGCAGAAAATTTCACAAAATGTGCTTCATTGTAATAGAACGTTGTAACTTAAGAAACGCATCAGGAATATGACATGCTATTTGTGTTAAAATGTAGCCGTGATCGGCTTCTACTTTCGTAGTCAGTGGGTTCTAAGTTAGGAGGTCCGACTTACGCAGTTGCTAGGAGCAATTGTACCATCGTAGCTCCAGCTCCAACGTACGTAAAGGGTTTTAAAATGGTTCACAGTATTCTAATATCTACAGATCCCTATGAAGATAAGGCACGTTCAGATTCGGATCTCATTACTCTTATCCGCACGAACCTCTAGCGATTGGTAACCTCCTTCCGTAAGTCAAGTTTTTCTTATAGTAAAAAGGAAAGAAATAGACTTATCCGGCAAGAAGCGTCACTAGTAAATTTTCTACAAACAGATACTGTGATCTACCTTACGTGTCTGTTTGCCTATCCAAAACGTGCAGGACGTAACATATTATGTTAAATCCATACATCAATTCTAAGGTTTTAGGCGTATGTGATCTGTGGTGTCACCGCCAGACACCACACTTGCTAGGTGGTAGCCTTTAAATCGGCCGCGGTCCGTTAGTATACGTCGTGCCCGCGTGTCGCCACTATCAGTGATTGCAGACCGAGCGCCGCCACACGGCAGGTCTGGAGACACTTCCTAGCACTCGCCCCAGTTGTTCAGCCGACTTTGCTAGCGATGGTTCACTGACAAATTACGCTCTCATTTGCCGAGACGATAGTTAGCATAGCTTTCAGCTACGTCATTTGCTACGACCTAGCAAGGCGCCATTATCATTTGCTATTTATCTTGTGATGCATGTACCGTCAGACCGATGTTCACCAATTACGGATTAAAGTTAAGTATTCCAGAAGCTCCGTACTTTTTTTACTAGACTCTACTCCTTTAACTGTTCCAGACCTCACGCCAGCCTGCGTGAGCTTAAACGCGTGCCTTTCGGCTTCCTCTCATAGTGGCTTGGCTGTCTTGCCAAGTCACAACATGATCTATGTCGTTATCAAAATAATTTAAAATTTAATTAAACTTAAATTTTAGACCAATGTCTGATAGCCTAACCACGAGTATACCGGCGATAATTGTGAGACGAAATTTCTTTAGGGCCAAACATTGTAGTAATGAGGGGCTCATGTTTCACAAAATACCCATAAAAGTGAGACACTGTTAATATTTAGGTGCACGCTTCTGATAAGGAGTGCTGTAAGTTCGGTGCACAAAATGTGCTTGTAAGAGTGTGTACAGTAAAATATCAGTATGAAGTTACAGGTGTAATACCATGTTTCTCATCTTTGGTTTCTGCAGAATATAAGGAAATATAATGGTAACACAGCTGAGGATTTAGCGAAAATTGTGTTCGTTCTCTTTGTATGAACATTGCCAATGTATCAAGAATCGATATAAAGTCTAACGCTGTCGCATTGATTCACTTGTCATCCAAGCGACGCAGTATTAATAGCTGTAACTTATATTAATGTACACAACACGTGTAAAAATTACCCTTGATTTTCCATAACAACGTGCGGACAGATTTCAATAATCTTTTGAGAGGTAGCCACTATTCTTTAAGTTATATTGTCATACAGTTGAAGAAAGTAATATTTTGACATAATTCGCCAGTAGTCATATCACTTTAACATCCGGAAAGTAGAGTCGAATGTAAATAACATTTCACACCGGATTAGGGAACGCAGTCTTTGCGCTTAGTCTGTCGGTAAAGTGCCGTATGCCTGCACTTGCCAAGAGCTGCCTCGACATTCCGTGAAGGTCGACCTCCACTAACAGGAAGAGCGTAATGGACGTGGCAGCCGCTGACGCATGGTGAAGTTGTCTAAGGAGAACTTCATTATTTATTTTCAGGGAAGATGAAGTCACTTGTCATTCTAATTTTTGCGTCTGTGTCCAGTCGTTCTATAAACGAACATAAGGCGACCTATGACTTTAGGTGCCTCAGGACAAACGATGCGAATGTTTCAGAACTATGCTCTGCTAGACATACCGCCATGCAAATGTTTTCTGTCCGTATTACGGGCATTAAAGGCTTGCTTTGCCAGTAATCCACTATCACAATATGAACAATGGTACGGAACATCGATCTCTCAAAGCAAATTATTCTTTGCAGCAGTAGCTTTTTAATAACTCGCAAATAGTTAATTACAGGCGGAATCCATCTTCCCTACTAATAATAAAACTGGAAAACCGTCGTGTCTGTGTCTCTATTTGAACACGCTAATCTCAAAAATTACTAGACGGGAAGTTGAGCCTAGCTTAGGACAATGTATGGGCTTCATTTTATCAAAATCGGATACACGGAAAATGATTCAGCAATTTAAAGTTTTATCAAAATCATGTTCTGAGCGTAATAGTTCGGATGTTTACCTCGATGACGCAATCACCATGGCGTAGTACATCAAAGAACCAATGGATGGCGCTGACAGATTTATTTATTTTTAGCAATGAATTTCTGGAAGTTTTCATCATTGACAGAATTTAAGCGCATCGAAATTGCGTAATGGAACGCGATGGGTAACAAGTAAATTTTCCAGGAGATCACATCAAACAAGAACAACTCCACACATTGAGTAACTTTGAAGTAGGTATCGTCGGTGTAGCGAAGTGACTTAAATCACTTAATAAAGGCAAAGCCTCCAGGACAAGATTGTATTTCAGTCAGGTTCATTTCAGGGTGTACTGATACAGTAGCTCCAAATTTGTCAATGACATACAACGTCACGCTTGTCGAAAGATCCGTACCTAAAGACTGGAAAGTTGCACAAGACACAGAAGCACCCAAGAAAAGAAATAGTAGTAATCCGTTAGATTACAGACCCATATCGCTAACGTAGATTTGCAGTAGGATTTTGGAAAACATACTGTGCTCTAAGAAAACGATTTATTGGCAAACAGCCAACACGGATTCAGAAAATCTCGTTCTTGTGAAACAAAGCTGCCTCTGTTATCACGAAGTACTGCATGCTATTGGTAGGGGATGTCAAATTTATTCCACATTTTTAGATATCCAGAAGGCCTTTGACACCTTTCCTCACAAGATACTTCTAATCAAACTGCGTGCATATGGATTATCGTCGCAGTTGGGCGACTGAATTCGTGATTTTTTTGTCAGAAAGGTCACAGTTCGTAATAGTTGACAGAAAGTCAACGAGTAAAACTAGAAGTAAGATCTGGCGTTCCCCAAGGACGGGTTGTAGGCGCTCTGTTGTTTATGATCTACGATTTAGGGGACAATCTGAGCTCTCGTAGTTTGTTTGCAGATGATGCTGTCATTTACCGCCTTGCAAAGTCATCAGATAATCAAAACCAAAAATGATTTACAGAAGATATCATTATTGTGCGAAGAGTGGCAATTGACTCTAAATGATGAAACGTGTGAAGTCATCCACACGAATACTAAACGGAATCCGCTATATTTCAGTTACACGATAAATAAGACGAAATTAAAGGCTGCCAGTTCAACTAAATACTTCGGGATTACAATTACGAATAACTTAAATTGTAACGATCACTTAGATAATGTTATGTGGAAACCAAACCAAAGACTGTGATTTATTGATAGAACACTTGGAAAATGCAGGGCTACTAAAAGACTGCTTACACTACCCTTCTCTGCCATCTTTTGGAGTGTTGCTGTGCGGTGTGAAACACGCATGAGTTAGGATTGATACAGGATATCGAAAAAGTTTAAACAAGGTTAGCCCGTTTCGTATTGCCGCGAAATAGGGGAGAGAGTGCCACGGATATGATATGCGAATTGAGGTGGAAATCATTGAAACAAAGGCGTTTTCCCCTGCGACAGGACCTTCTCATGAAATTTCGATCGCCAACTTTCTCCTCAGAATGTGAAAATATTTTGTTGGCGTCCACCTAGAAATTGAAATAATGATCATCAGAATAAAATAAGAGACATCGAAGTTCGCTCAGAAAGATTTAAGTGCTTGTTTTTTCCACGCGCCTTTGGAGAGTACAACGCTAGAGAAACACCTTGAAGGTGGTCCGATGAACTTGCCAGGCACTTAATTGTGAATTGCAGAGTAGTCATGTGGATTTAAAGGTCTAAAGTTACTTCTCTCGAAGGTAACATCATGTAAGCAGAAATTTTAACGGGAAGTGGCGAAGACGATCGTTTTCTTTATACCACGAAGCCCTCTTATTCCTAACATATCATTTCGCTCTAAATGTGTACCGCTGGCGGGCATGGACCTCAGTGCTCAGTGCCAGCTGCTTCTCGCACGGCGAGCTGTACATGAATCTCTCCCATGTTAGTGAAGCAGACAAGCCCTTCGTTCATGTCCTCAATCACGCTACTTCAAATTTTGTGTATAAAGAGGTATTAGAAATAAAAAATAAATTCCATTACTACGAAGTCCCGGGCACAGCTATAAATAAACACACCCGGCAGTGCCGTGATTCCCAGCCAGTTTTGTAATGTACGAGGCGTACGTAGCGGCTGCATGCATGTCGCCGTCGTAACTTCTCCCTCTCCAGTGTCATTTGTATGACATTTGCTTCACACTGGAACATTGGCCGCAGTTCTAAATTAAACAGCGCTACTGATTGCTATGCAAGTTATGTAAGTTTCGTATCTGGATGGTATAAAAATACGATTAATTTGGCGAGAGAGAGAGATATATATAACTGTAACACCATTATCAACAGCGTCTGCCGACTGGTCAAGTTTTTACTTTTACGCAAGGTTATTCCCGTGCGACCGAAGATTTGAGCTACTGTTTCATGATGCACATAGAGGGGTACAGGTGTACTTGAAGCTAGTAGAAATAAAATAGTTTTCTTCTACGAGCTATCCACATTTTTATTTGTTAGGCACATGTAGAACAAGATACGCACGTACACCACGGTGGACCAGAACAGAAAAACTGTTAGAAGCATTAAAACAAGAGAGGGGGTGTAAAACAAAAATCTGGAGGTATAGTGTTTTTAATATCTCCGCCGCCCTCTCATATTACACAGATGCGGCGTAATATGAATTAATACATCTTTGGCGCCGCGCGGGGTAGCCACACGGTCTGGCGCCTTGACACGGTTCGCGCGACTCTCCCCCCCTCCCCCCCCCCCTTCCCCGTCGGAGGTTCGAATCCTCCCTCGAGCATGGATGTGTGTGTTATCCTTAACGTAAGTTAGTTTAAGTAGCGTGTAAACCTAGGGATCGATGTCCTCAGCAGTTTGATCCCATAGGAACTTACCACAAATTTAAATTTTTTTATATCTCTGGCACATTCAACTGGCGCCTGTATGAATTAATACATATTATTTTTCTACACGGTGAAAACCTAGTTTGTACGTACACAGTGGACACAAAGATCGTTATTTCGCGCACGAGAGCTACGGGATTCAAACAGCACTCTATAAAATAACGGTAAATATGTAAGTGCACTAGTCCGGACGCTATAGTGCAAAAAACCGTTTTGCAGGACGTACTCCGTTATCTTGTATAATTTCATGCAGTCATACAAATAAGAATTTCCGTGGTTACGTTATTGTAATGACGCACAGCTGCCTACAAAAGGCACGTCGGACCACATACGGTCTGGCATCCCACTGGCGGCGAGCCTCAGTTGTTGACGAAGCAAGGGCAGTACACACCGACCAGCGTCCTCAGATCGTCGTCAAGATAGCAGTATAATTACAGTGTACTGCTGCATTAACATAATGAGGACAGTGCCACAAAAAGATAATTGCAGTCACGGAAGGGACGCACAACCAGTGTGTTGTTTGTGCGACGGTATGTTGATATTCCACAGCATTCACGGCTCCATTCTTGCCACAACACGCGAGAAATTACGCTGGGCTATAAATCTATGTAATGAGACTAATATTCGTTGTACAAGCCTGCGAGGTCTTTATCTGCTATTTTTTGCATTGCAGTCAGATAAGGTGCTAGTGGTTGTAGACCCCCCCCCCCCCCCGCCCCCGCCCCTTCCCACTCCACCTACTGCCATTTTTTTATGCGTGATAACTGCTTAGGCATTTATTTTTTCCACGCAAACGAGTGGCTATTTTGACAGCCATTACACATGGCCATGTGATAACATCCAAATCTTTGCCTGCTCGTTGTACCTGTCGACTAAGATAAGTGTGGTAGTCTTTTTCTATGTGCGTGGATTGTCTTCGTCAGGCAAAACTTTAAAGCGATCGCTTGATTTTTTTTTAAATTTTTACATTCGTGTATATAATTACAACTTGTATAGATTAAAAATTTTTCTTTAAAAAATTCAGTCTTGATCACACGACGTATGCTTCAAGAACATAGCTGACCGGTTTCGGCCATATCTCATGACCATCATCAGACCTGTAATTTAATTTAGAAAGTAATAGAAACCTTACTAGATTGACAATAAAATATGACAAAATGCTTATAAGGATAAAATACAATAAGACTTGTTATACCCATGGCAACCTTCGAAGATGGTTGGTGGACACAGCAGCTGAGAATAGTACTCCACCTACCATCTTCGAAGGTTCAAAAATGGTTCAAATGGCTCTGAGCACTATGGGACTTGACATCTGCGGTCATCAGTCCCCTATAACTTAGAACTACTTAAACCTAACTAACCGAAGGACAGCACACACATACATGCCCGAGGCAGGATTCGAACCTGCGACCGTTGTGATCGCGCGGTTCCAGACTGTAGCGCCTAGAACCGCTCAGCCACCCCGGCCGGCTCTTCCAAGGTTGCCATGCGTGTAACAAGTCTTATTGTATTTTATCCTTATAAGCATTTTGTCATATTTTATTGTCAATCTAGTAAGGTTTCTATTACTTTCTAAATTAAATTACAGGTCTGATGATGGTCATGTGATATGGCCGGAACCGGTCACCTATGTTCTTGAAGCATACTTGGTGTGATCAGGACTGAATTTTTGAAAGAAAAAAAATTAAAAATTTTTGATCACTGTTCCAAAAATGTTTATTAAAATTGTTGTATAGATTAATAAAATAAGTGATACAGTATGATACTACAAAGGGACCTCAAAAAGTAAATCACAGATTATCATGTCAGACCAAGTAGGTTTTAGTGAATGGTGTACTACAGTTCAAAGTGACACTGATACATAACACGACTTTTTTTAGTATAGTCACAAAGTCTCTGTAAGCAAAGGTCTGAACGTTTTACCAGTCGTTCAGTTCCTCAACGATAGAAATCCGCTTCTTTGTCACGGGACCATCTGAGAACCCCCGTGTGAGCGTCGTCATCGTTGCAAAGCCTTTTTCCCCCAAATGTTCTTCCAGCTTGCCGAAAATATCGGAAATTGCATGGAGCAAGAGCTGGACTGTACGCGGATACTTCTAAACCTGTGTGGAGTAGGATTGTCGTGCATGAGAACAGTGTTTTCTTTTCCTCAATTTTCCACGGCTCTTTATTCTTTATGGCCATAAGTATTACGCTTTTGTGCGCAAGCGGCAGTGATCGGGCAAATCAACATGGGTTCGATTTCTGATACTGCAAACGATCTCGGATGATGAAACTGGCACTGGCGCAACTGTTAAGCGTTATTCATTTTGCGGTTGGTGCGAGTCAGGTCTTCGATTGCATGAACGTTGTCGTCTGTGGTCCTTGTCTAAGTCCTTCCTTCCCCATCAGTATCACCCGCATCTGTGTGCCCTCGGTGAAGTTTTCGGAACAATGTCACTAGTACTGGACGCGACACTGCGTTTGGCCCTTTATACCACTAGAATGTCAAATTGAATCTGTGTGCAATTTAGACGTTTTGTCGATGAGAAGCGTACTGTCTGGAGTACTTTCGAGTACCTTTCTAGTCTTGACCCCATTTCACTCGCACCCTATGGTGCACCTTTTATCCGTGCCGCAACAGAACTGTGCCTGACCACGTGAACATTCACCACTGGCGTTGCGCAACGGTCCTAACAACGAACAAAATGTGTGATTTACTCTCTGTGTAGTCCCTACGTAATACTTACACTACCGGCCATTAAAATTGCTACACCACGAAGATGACGTGCTACAGACGCGAAATTTAACCGACAGGAAGTAGATGCTGTGATATGCAAATGATTAGCTTTTCAGAGCATTCACACAAGGTTGACGCCGGTGGCGACACCTACAACGTGCTGACACGAGGGAAGTTTCCAACCGATTTCTATTATACAAACAGCAGATTGGTCGGCGTTGCCTGGTGAAGCGTTTTTGTGATAACTCGTGTAAGGAGGAGAAATGCGTACCATCACATTTCCGACTTTGATAAAGGTCGGTTTGTAGCCTATCGCGATTGCGATTTATCGTATCGCGACATTGCTGCTCGCGTTGGTCGAGATCCAATGACTGTTAGCAGAACATGGAATCGGTGGGTTCAGGAGGGTAATACGGAACGCCGTGCTGGATCCCAACGTCCTCGTATCACTAGCAGTCGAGATGACGGGCATCTTATCCACATGGCTGTAACGGATCGTGTAGCCACGTCTCGATCCCTGAGTCAACAGATGGGGACGTTTGCAAGACAACAACCATCTGCACGAACAGTTAGACGACGTTTGCAGCAGCATGGACTATCAGCTTCGAGACCATGGTTGCGGTTACCCTTGACGCTGCATCAGACAGGAGCGCCTGCGATGGTGTACTCAACGACGAACCTGGGTGCACGAATGGCAAAACGTCATTTTGTAGGATGAATCCAGGTTCTGTTTACAGCATCATGATGGTCGCATCCCTGTTTGGCGACATCGCGGTGAACGCACATTGGCAGCGTGTATTCGTCATCGCCATACTGGCGTATCACCCGGCGTGGTGGTATGGGGTTCCATTGGTTACAAGTCTCGTCCACCTCTTGTTCGCATTGACGGCACTTTGAACAGTGGGCGTTACATTTCAGATGTGTTACGACCCGTGGCTCTACCCTTCATTTGATCCCTGCGAAAACCTACATTTCAGCTGGATAATGCACGACCGAATGTTGCAGGTCCTGTACAGGCCTTTCTGGATACAGAAAATGTTCGACTGCTGCCTGGCCAGCACATTCTCCAGATCTCTCACCAATTAAAAACGACTGGTCAATGGTGGGCGAGCAACTGGCTCGTCACAATACGCCAGTCACTACTCATGATGAACTGTGGTATCGTGTTGATGCTGCATGGGCAGGTAGACGCCATCCAAGCTCTGACTCAATGCCCAGGCGTATCAAGGCCGTTATTACGGCCAGAGGTGGTGGTTCTGGGTACTGATTTCTCAAGATCTATGCACCCATATTGCGTGAAAATGTAATAACATGCCAGTTCTAGTGTAATATATTTGTCCAATGAATACCCGTTTATCATCTGCATTTCTTCTCGGTGTAGCAATTTTAATGACCAGTAGTGTATTTTGTAGTGACGTTCACTGTTGTGCAGCAGACATTCTTATAACACGTATGCTGTGCCGTTTTATAGAATACTGTCAGTAATTTGAAACGCCTGACTTACCACAGCTGTTACGTAAATAACTAAGCCCATTTTACCTTACGTCCACCGACAATCACCTTGCCCCTAGCAGGTAAGTGGTTTGTGACCAAACTTTTTTTTTTGCGTGTGCTTCTTATGTGTACGAAACTCATCGCTATCGCTGATATGCTGGCAAGAATTCGAGGCGCGGCAGAAGGAATCTTGGTAGAACTCAGTTGCTAATTCTAATTCGTATTGGGCAAGTACGATGTGTTCAGCTTAGCGAATGCCCAATGCATCCTGCAACTTCTACAACTCAGCCGGAAAATTGTGTAACGACGAACTGATCCACGGTTACACAGTGACGTCATATGCAGTGACAGTGAATAAATATCCTCCTCGTACAGAAAAAGTGTAAAACGATTTCCTTTGAAAATATATTTACATCTAAAGAACTTTTCGTTCAGAATTAACTCTTCGTGAAGTGTTACGGTGTCACTGTCTAAATGGCGTTCTGTATTGTGAATGTGATATTATCGAGTGTATTAAGTTCTGTTGAAGAAGTCATTGTAAACAGTGGTTTACCCGTAGTACATTTAACGCGATTTAATGCATTAAGACAAGTGTGGGTCGACTAACGCCCAGGAAATGAATTAAATTTCAGTGTTTTGTATATTCTGCTGTGTTTTATGATCAGATTGAGTTTTAGCTCTTTCGCGAACAAAAAAAGTAACTGCAATGACAAGTGAATATACGTATGAGATGAGAAACGCCGTTGTTATACCCAATCTATATCGGGACGCGGCCCCTATACGCTCAAAATGTATCAAATGCCTACCTATCCGTATTATTCTAGTCTGCCTCACAACCAACATGTCAGACTGTTTGCGAATCGCCCAAAAATAAGTAGAGCGGGTAGGGTACGATTGGGGACTGTTCATTCACCGTCCGCTCCCCTCTCTTGCCTGTCTACATAGAATTCTCTCTCGGCAACCCTACGTGATTTGTACCCAGTCCAGTGATTCGGATGGACCTCTTCCGTGGCCTTAAGGAAATTACAGACGCACGCCATTCTCAGACACCTATTCCGTCGATTTCCCGCGACTACCTTAATTCCGGATGCATCTACACTCGGTGACAGAGCTGATCATGCCATTTGCTTACGGAAGGGAGCACGAAAAGCTTCCTCTGGGAGTACCTGCAGCGTAAAACTACAGAGTCGGTACCCATATCTCGGTGTCTGCAACGCGTCAAAACTCACACAACAAAGAACTTCCGTTTTTTGGGCCGACTCCTTGAGCTGCTTACAAGAAATGTATCAGTGCTACCCCACAAGCGTTTTGGTGGCTAACCCATAAGGGGCGATCAAAAAATTTCCGTTATTGTCCGAATTATCGCCGTATTTTTTCTTTTTAGTGAATTCAGGCAAACGATAAGATCAGAACAAGTATCTTTGAAGTCTGCGCCTTCAGTTCACTATAACTCGCTTTTAACAATTACGCCATGAGAAACAAACATAGTTATAGGCTTCCTTGAGCACTTACGTCCATACACTCCCAAAACATAGGTTATCATTTCAAATCGCAAAAGACGAAGATAAGCGATTTTTTAAAAAAAAGTTGTTAAAATTGATCTTTCTTGTTAGTTAAGCCCTAGTGATAGTGAGCCGTTATAAGCGCATTTTGGTTGGTTGATTTGGGACAGGGAACGAAACAGTGAGGTCATCGGTCCCACCGGATTAGGGAAGGGTGGGGAAGGAAGTCGGCCGTCCCGTTTCAAAGGAACCATCCTGGCATTTGCCTGAAGCGATTTAGGGAAATTACGGAAAACCTAATTCAGGATGGCCGGACGCGGGTTCGAACCGTCTTCCTCCACAATGCGAGTCCATTGTGCTAGCCATTGTAAGCGCATTTGTGCCTCATATTTCTTGGTACCCAGGTGTAGATGCTGCGATTCGAACATTCGATCAGGTCCATAATCTGTGTCGTTAAGTAATTCTTAGCACACGTGGCATAGGCGAGAACAGAATAAGTGTCGGACACGTCCCATTTCAGAATCAGTGGCTCGCTCCCTCTGTCTGACGTCACCCCCTGGTCAGGATTTCCTGATGTTACCGCCAAATGCTGCGACTTTTATGCCATATTGTCTACAGTAGGCCAGTTGTTTTGCTATTGCTATTGAGTGTACTTACGAGTAACGCTGTAAGGCGGCAGTCCTTCCAGATAAAAAGGGGTGGACTCGCCCAGCACTGACTTACCTCGCACGAGCTCTGGTAGTACTTCTGTGAGGCAGGGGCTTTGGGAAAGTGACGTAGGCACAAAGTGCGTTCCATTCTACGTAGGCACAAAGTAGGTTCCATTTTGCAGTGGAGAGTGTGTGTGTGTGTGTGTGTGTGTGTGTGTGTCAGGTTAAAACTGTGTACCGGAACATGACTCAAATCCGTATGTGACTATTATATACAATATCTAGTATTTATAAAAAGGGAGATATATACGACGCGCGAATATCCATACTTGATTCATCAAATATTTGAGAATGAGAACACTTGGCACTTAGCAACTTGCAACGAACTTCACATGCATTTTCGAACCTTTACAAAGCTTTTTCTCGCAGGCGGTGCCCACAAACTGATGGAAGGAAAAAAGTTTATCGCCTACTAAATTTTCGCTATTCATGCAGTACTATGACTGTATTCACATATACCACTGAATGTATCAGATAAATTACAACATCCAAAGGCACATAGTTCAGGAGCTGTGGCGTCAAATACTGAGTTGCGTGAAAAAGTGCCACATCATTCGTGACGTTTTGACTCATTACTTCTTGACTATCAACTCGATTCACAACGCATTTTGCAGACAGTCGTCCGGATGTAACAGCAAAATGATCTATTTAATTAATTGAATTACTCATAACCTAAGTGATGAAACCTTCCCGTCTCCTTTATATCTCTTTTGTTACGCAACCTTCCCTTCAACAATAACCTATGAAACCTTCCCTCAGGATTTCTATCTCTTGCTTAATAATAACAAATGAAATCTTCCTTTCGAAATTAATTCTCTTTCTCAATAATAATAATTATAATAATAATAATAAGCACAATCTTCGCATACAAATTTAGATCCTGCTTATTAAAAGTGATTTGATGATTATTTCGACGAAACATAGAATGTGTCGTCGTCGTGGCCCTCACTCGTTACCTGTAATAACCCAAAACTGTTCCTTACCTTTTTTACTGTTACTGGATCGCCATCTGACTGCTACATAACTGCGACATGAATATACTTACTGTTTTACTATACTATATTAGCTGCTAGTGGGCTGTCATAATAAGTGGCTGTATTTATTACCAAAGCTGACGTTATTCTTTAATTAATTTGGCTGAAGTTACGTAATTCATAGTTAAACTTTTTTTGACAACAATAAAATTTTGCAAAGTTTTACGTTGATGGTTTTTGGGATGGATAATAATCAGTAATGCAATATTGCTGGCAAAAATTAATTATATTCTCAAAATGATTCTTCAAATATTTACTGTTGGTAATGGAATGATTTTACACACGTTCAAATGGGACTTACTTTTTACAACAATCTTACAACTAGCTTTGCGCGAACATACCTTCAGTAGTCTTGAGTCTCTCAAAAAAAAAAAAATTATTCAATAATATTGGTTCCTCTTGTGATAATAGTCTCTGTATATCCGTTTATAATCTCTTGTAAATCATAGCTGGTGGATGGCAGGCACACCGCTCCTCTCAACCTCTCGCTTCAGACCTGCTACTGACTCGCTTCACATCTCACATACTACTGACTTCCTACGATACGAACGCTAAACTGCGGTCTCTCCCGCCAACAATACTTTGGTGCAGACATTCCCTGTTACCACAATTATTTCCAAAATGACATATATTAATTATTCCTACTTAATCCCATAAAAAATGTAAACATCTTTCAAAAATTGTGGTTTGACAATAGACAATAGTAATATACACGTCTTACAGTGATTAGAGTCATAAGGCTCTCTTACATCGGACGCGGGTTTCAGACATTGAGTACCTTTTTACATCAAAGTTACCCAATAAATAACAATTTCAGTATGGCAGAGACTATTAAAATGAGTTTAGTGTCTATAGTGACAATGTACGGACTATAAACAATGAAGTTAATACTGGCAGTACTTCTGCTACACCTACTGCTACTGATAGTGTTGCGGCTACCTCTAATAGTGATAGTAGTAATAATAATGACAACAATAATAATAAAAGTGGTGGATACAAGAGAATTTAAAGGTGTGCAAAACAGATGTTATCTGACATAGCAAGTTCTACGGAAAGAAAATTTAAGAAGACTGTTCTATCTAAGAATACTGGGAAATGAGAAAAATCTGGTTGGAAAGAAGGATGTACAAGGGTGACAAGTGCGTAGAGGGACAATGGTAGTCGCTATTGTTGCTTTAACAAATATGTTATTAACTGTCTTCTGAAGCTGGAGATGTTGCTCAGTTCTCAAATACACTGCGGGAGGTCATTCCAGAGTCAGGTTCCTATTACTGAGAAGGTCTTCGAGAAAGTGGCAGAACGATGGAGTGGAACATAAAGGATTTTGATCTGATGGGAGCGGCTATTTCTGCCATGCTGTTCAGATGAGAGCGTTAAGGTCTGAGAGATATGCGTTACAGTATACATTAATAACTAATAAGACAGTAAAGAAGATAGAGGATACGGAAATCTGTGCGCTTGTCTGCACGCAGCCAAGATAGCTGTGCATAAGATTGTGAAATGTGATAAAAGACTAGCTCAACTCGGGTATAAAGGAAACAGGTAATTCATAACCAGTCCATTGTAAAGCATATAGTTCAGGAGATACCACGTCGTAAATATTGAGCTGCGTGAATGAAAGTGCAGAGCGAAATACGCTAGAGATTAGGCGAAATACGTGTACAAATACGCGTGAAAGGTATTTGACATGTGCGTACGCGGGAAAAGCCACGGGTAAAAAGCTCACCCTAAATTCTTGGAACGATTTCAACCAAATTTGATACACGTTTTAGTGACAATTTGGAAAGAAATACTGTGCCCTCGTAGTGATAACATGGGAGAGAAAGTGGGAGGAGGAGGACACTGATAGGGGGGGGGGGGGAGGGGGGGGAAAGTGAGATGGTGTATTAGAAGACTGGAGTACATATATACCCAAGTAACACTGGGTACTCAGCTTGTTGTGAAATGAAGCAAGGATGGTTATTTTGTCATATGTCATCGACATTGAAGTTATTATAGCCGACGCACCAGTTTAATTAGTCGAAGACGATGAATTGAAACATCCGTGGCCGTGATGAAGAAATTTATTCCAGCAACTGGTGAAGTCATTTGAGGGAAAACATACATCTATTATTTAAATTTGGAAGTTCCTTCGAAGGAAATCAGTAGTTTATATACAGGTGTTGTGTAGTATTATTCCCCACTTCGACTTCTACTTCTATACTCTGAGAATCAACTGTGAAGCGTGTAGAAGAGGAAGCTACCTTGTCTCGTTTTGTGATGTGCACAGTTTTACATTTTCGTACAGTTCAAACAAGTTTACAAACTTTGCAGCTTTTTGAAATTCTATCAAACACTGACTAGAGGTTCGTGCAGCTTTTTTCAGATCATCCTGACGTGCGCTACGTTTCGCCTGTCATGAGCTGTAATTCTGTCAGACTAGGCTGACGGGGTCGCCAATGGAAATGTGTCATATCTCGGGACGTATGTGCGTGTAGATCAAATTGCGGCCTCCGGTGTGAAGGTTGTTGGGCCGCCTCGTCAGCCAGTGAAAGTGTCCTCGGCGCCGGGCCCGCTGCATTGATTTTTTTCCCAGAGTCGGCCCACAGCATGAGGCTGGCTGCACACGCAGACAGGTGGGGGAGGCGGCGCGGAGCAGCTATCGTCTTCCCCCCCCCCCCCTCCCCCATCCCTACCTCTCTTCTTCCTCCTGAGTCGTCGCGACGCTATTTACGAGCCTCTTCGTCGCTGGCTCGAGACCGACACACAGTCCGCGCCGCCGCGCCTCTAGGTCCTCGTAGCGCGCTAATGAGAGGACCAGACGCTCGCCTCTCCAGCTTTCCGTTCACTAGCCTGACGAAACACACTACATTATTAGCTCTCGTGCTGTACAGGGATTGAGGACCAATAACTGTTCGGTGTAGGCGGTGCCTGTTTCGTCGCTGAAGACGCATTGGGTTCTTTTCATGGTGTTTGGTGTTAGTACAGAAGTTTCTACAGATTTTCCTCCATTTTAACCATATTCGCGTCTCTCCACGCTATTGTATGCGAATTGTACACCGTATACATTGATGAGCCGAAACACTATTGGTACACCTTTGGATCACAATGTGTGTGACGTGGGTTAGACAAGTCATTGGTAGGTATATGGCGCCAGGTACAGAATCGCTCAAAAGAATTTCGTAATTGAGCTAGTAGATTGATAGGCGTGTTTATCTATATGCGGAATCAAAACAAACCGGGCAGAAGACTGCTTTAGCTCACCGCGGTTGCATATATTGATTGCTATATGCAGGTAAGCATGGACTTCAGCTGTAAACAGTGTTTCCAAGGGGTTGCTAAAGTATTTGTGGAATCGGAAGACTGCAACAAACCTAACTTTAAAAAGGTAGACTTAGTTGTAATGTTTTTATTTACTCACAGCAATGCCTCAAACTGAAGAATATTCAGTAGATATCAGACAAGCTGTCTTAACAGAACTACCGGGTGATAAAAAACTCAGTATAAATTTGAAAACTTAATAAACCACGGAATAATGTAGATAGAGAGGTAAAAATTGACACACATGCTTGGAATGACATGTGGTTTTATTAGAACAAAAAAAAACAAAGTATTGCTAGACGCGTAAAAGATCTCTTGCGCGCGTCGTTTGGTGGTGATCGTGTGCTCAGCCGCCACTTTCGTCATGCTTGGCCTCCCACGTCCCCAGACCTCAGTCCGTGCGATTATTGGCTTTGGGGTTACCTGAAGTCGCAAGTGTATCGTGATCGACCGACGTCTCTAGGGTATCGTGATCGACCGACATCTGTAGGGAAGCTGAAAGACAACATCCGACGCCAATGCCTCACCATAACTCCGAACATGCTTTACAATGCTGTTCACATTATTCCTCGACTACAGCTATTGTTGAGTAATGATGGCAGACGTATTGAGCATTTCCTGTAAAGAACATCATCTTTGCTTTGTCTTACTTTGTTATGTTAATTATTGCTATTCTGATCAGATGACGCGCCATCTGTCGGACATTTTTTGAACTTTTGTATTTTTTTGGTTCTAATAAAACCCCATGTCATTCCAAGCATGTGTGTCAATTTGTACCTACCTACATTATTCCGTGATTTATTCAGTTTCAAATTTATACTGACTTTTTGATCACTCTGTAAATCAAGGTCAAACTCAGTCCTTTGTTACGAAGGTGTTTTAGATCTCATAACAACTTGTGACAGTCTGGGCACGGTTTCAGAAAAAAAGGACGACGATAAAAAACAATGCACGAAATGGTCGGCCACGAAATTCTACCCAAAAAGAAGATAGGACCACCCTAAGGTAATACATGGCTGATCCCTAAAAGACCGTCGGCGATTTGGGTGATGATCCACAGGTAAAACATCGGGTGAATGTGCATGTTTCGACAGTTAAACGTCGCTTAGCAGCTACATATCTCAATGGCATGCAACCTTCTCGAAATCCTATGATAAGTGCCAGACTACAGTTTGCTAAGAAGTACGCGACTGGATAACTGAAGCTTGTGGAGTGATGAAAGCAGGTTTAATCTCTTCTCCGCATACGGGATACAGTATGTTCGACTGTCGAGAAACAAGAGGAATGACAGAAAGTATCGGACACATACCGTGAAGCACCAAGGAAAAAGTACCAAGGTGTGGGACTGTTTCTCACGAAGTGGTGTGGGTCCTCTGGGTGAAATTCATGGGCTACTGGATAGCCTGAAGTGTGGTGAAATATTAACAGACCTTATGATACCTCACGAAAGACGTAATTGTCAATTCCAGCATGAAAACGATCCGAAGCGTACTTCTGGCTACGTGCAGACAGTTCTGGAGCAACGCAAAAATAGATACTCGAATGGCCAAGCCAAAGTCAAGACCTAAACACCATTAAACATTTTTGGACGAGCGAGATGGACCTGTTCGCGAGCAAAACTGCGCCAACAAGGAGGCTTTCTACAAAGAAGTGTGTGAGCAATGGAAGAAGAATCCACGTGTGCGATTCTATGCCATCCAGGTGTGCTGCAGTAATACCCACAAAGGGCTGTGCAACTGAGTATTCAGCCCAGAACTTTATCGATCAACACTTCATATTGTTTTCCTCTGTTTAGTTTTGACAAAATACTTTTGATCCTATGTAATTTGTTCACCTGTGTTTTATTATTGATGCAAAAATTAGAACTGTGTAATATGTGTAAGAAAATGAAGTACACATTATAAAGTTTTGGTAACTAAGTTCTGTCTTCTAAATTTGCTCCTGAAGAATTCGTTTTCGTATTTTATATCTCTTCAAAATACTTTTGAGCGATGCTGTTTACGCACAGGTCACAAGATTCTCATAAATTACGCTCCGGTGGTTTGTGGCTGATGAGCTGGCGCCCGATAACGTACCGTGTGTGTTTCGTCGGATCGGATCGGGCGAATTCAGCGCCCAAAACATCGAGAGTTCGCTATCATGCTCCGCAAACCACTGAAAGACGTTTCTGCCCTTGCGACACGGACAGTTACTCTGATGGAAGATACCATCGCCATCGGGGAAGACATCAAGCTTAAGGAATACAGGTGGTCCGCAGTAATATTCACATAGTCCACATATGTCATGGTGCCTTCGATTGCCACCATGGGTCCTACGGAAGCCATGGCGAATGACCCCCATGGCATAATATTACCCTCGTCGGTATGCGTCCGTGGTGCACTGCATGTTTCAATCAGCAGTTCGCTTCGTTGATGGCGGCGTATCCGGATGTGACGTTGGACCTGGTGTAACAAGAAACGTGATTCATCCTACCAGGCTACTAGTTTCTGTTCGTCCACGTCCAATCTCGATGATCCTGTGCCCACTGCAATCGTAACTGATGTAGTTGTTGGACCAACATGGGAAGATGTGTGTGGGGTGGGGCGGGGGGGGGGGGGGTCTCTGTCGCGGAGCCCCATGTTCACAGTGTGTTCGGAAACACTTGTTCCTCCACCAGCATTGTACTCTGTTGTCAGATGTGCCACAGAGTGCCGCCTGTCCTGCTTTACAGTGCGGGTAAGCCTCCGACTTCCACATACTGTGATGAGGCGGGGACGTCAAACTTGCCAGCTACTCGTGGTTTCACTGTCCGTCAACCATTCTCCATACGGACTCACGACGGTAGCACTCGAACATCCGATCAGCTTCTGCATTTCCGAGCTGCTCGTTCCCAGACACCAGGTCAAAACAATCTGCCCTTGGTCAAAGTCGCTTATGTCACTGAATTTCTCCATTTGCTAGAATGATTCCCCATTTGTTTCTGTTCTACGTGTGTACTTTCCTTACCGCGCTATGTGCTCACAACCCCATCAGATGGAATTCAGTCTCGCAGTGGGCAGTGATCAAAGTGTTTTGCGTCATTAGTGTAGTTAATTGTTACACTACATGTAATATTACAATTTTCTGTGTTTGCTTGGTGGCGCTGTGGTAAGACACTGGACTCATATTCGGTTGGACAACCGTTCAAATACTCATCCCATCATCCAGATTTAGGTTTTCCGTGATTAAGTCCCATCAGGCTAATGGCTAAGTGGTTTCTTCGAAAGGGCACAGCAGATTTCCTACTCCACCCTTCCCCATCCCGAGTTTGTGCTCTAATGACCTCGTCGTCGACGGGAGGTTGAGACCTAATCTTCCTTTGTTCCAGTTCGCGGTGTTACCATCCTGCTGGAGATAAATGCTGTCAAGAGAAAATGCTTCAAACTAAGCGTCTGTACGAAATATTAATTTTGTCAGTGGTAGCCGAAATAAATGTTCTTGAAATCTGGTGGATGTATCTCAGTTTGTTCAAAATAATAAACATTTGCCAGAACATATCTTCTTTTCGTTGCTTCGCTGCAGTTGATGTTTCATGCAAGTTCTTTAACTGAAAACGGACCAGAGAACGCCGTGGAACCCACATGAAGAAAAAAGCAGTTATGTTTCAGTGTTAATTTATTACTTCCGCGAGTGCCATTCAAGATCTTACATCGAACTGGACCTTGCATACGATTTCTCGCGGGTGTTACGTACTATTGCTTACAACTGATGTGTTGTTGCGTATAGTAAATTGGCTAATTGCAATTACAGAAGTTGTTGATAATTACAAAAAATGTTATCAACCAGTGGTTACAATTAAATTGTATGGAACGTGATACAAAGACGATTACATATCTCTTGTTTTCATGGAAAAATAAGTGAAATGATATGACTAAAGAGTGTTGATTACATTGTTAATCATGCTGTAACTACGTTGTCACAAGTATTGCTACTATGTTTTCCGTTTAAAATATGAGTACATTACTTGTAGTGTGAACAGAATTTCAATATATAATACAGCATGTGTGTGTGTGTGGGGGGGGGGGGGAGGAGGGGGGTTGTGTTTTCCAAAGCTTTTCAAAACATGTTATTTCACACTGGATCGTATCTCGGAAGGACCAAATATTAGTTCTCCAAGTGGCCACCTTGATATAGGATTTCTGTGACTTCCCTAAAATACTCAAGCAACATGTGGTTATAGTCCCTTTGAAAAGAGCAAGGCTGATTTCCTTTATCACCTTCACCTGTAATCACCTCATCATCGATGTTCTCCAAACCCCAGGACACTTTTCAACCAAATTTGGCACAGAAACGGTAGGCCTCACGACTGTCAGCACTGTGGGTTTTATAAGAATAGAAACAGAGATAAAAGCAAAATCGTTTTCTACCAGCCCCTGATGTATAGGCTACCCTACATGACAGGCATGTTATACGGAACAGTATCATCCTGCCAAATGTAACTGCTTTGCAGGGCAACCTCAGCCCCTGATGTATAGGCTACACTTCATGACAGGCATGTTATACGGAACAGTATCATCCTGCCAAATGTAACTGCTTTGCAGGGCAACCTACATGTTAGGAACAGGAAACAGTTTTCCGGACCTGGACTTGTAGGCTGCTCTGCATGAAAGACGTGTTGTGCTGAAGCCTGCTTTATCCACATTCTTTGCGTAGTTGCCTGTACATTATGGGCATATAAATGATTTTTAAGCCCTTGATGTGTCACCTGCCCTGCTTGACAGATGTATTATGGAAGTAGTATCGACCTGTTTTATTGTATTGTGTTACAGGGTCTACTCATGCTGATGAGCATGGGTGGGAATGGGGTGAGATGAATAGAGGAAGGGATGGACAGGATGAGGAAAGGAGGAAAAGGAGAGAGAGAGATGGGAGGAGGGGAGATGTATGAGATATATGGAAAGTGTAGAGAGTTACTGGGCAGGTGTAAAAGGAAGAACGGGGGTGGGGATGGAAAGAGAGAGATGATGTGGTTAGGGAGGGGTAGAAGAAACTGACAGAGAGAGGGGGGGGGGATAGAGGTGGGAGTTTGAGTTGGACAGGCAGAAGGTGGATGAGGAGGTGATAGAGAGGGGGAAGAGAAGGTATGTTCAGTATGTGTGTTGAAAGCATATGCAGGTGAAGCCACAGAGAAAAGGCTAGTATAATTATAAAATACCTTCGAATATACGTGATATCCACCGAAATAATGAGTGTTGCGTACGGTGAAACATCAGCATTTTCCTTACGCAAGAACGAGACAAGAACTTCGGCAGTGACCGAAGTGCAGCTTTCGTTGGGTTAATATAAGTGTCAACTTTATAGAAACTCGTGTGTAAACATATGTTACTGAAATACGATACCCACACTTCTTGGTATTATGTTGTGACTTGTTACACATTAAACTGATGTATACAATGAGTATAGATTGTAATTGTTTCAGTAAGAGGTCTTTAGAGATTTAGCAGAAGCTTAGATTGAAAAAAAATGTGTGGTAGGAAATCTGTCGTTATTTTTTTCAGAGGAACTGCCTACGTTTGGTGAATTAGGAAACGCGGAAAAGTTAAATCTGGATGGCCTGACGGGCGTTTTAAACTCTGCTACGTATTCCGGAGCGAGTACTCCGCCTTTAACACTGCGTCACGCCTCGCTCGTTGAAACGTTGGAGTATTCGCTGTTGTAACAGCGTCTTTCCGAAGGGAAGAAAGCGTCGCAGGAGGCCGGGCGACGAAGAACAAGGAAAGTTTGGTGTAATCCAATAGTTGGGAAACTCCTTCAGCTACCTCGCCTGCTCATTATCAACTTTATTTCGCGAGCGGATGAGTTTCGAATGGGTCCGCGCCTGAAGCGCAGGTAAAGTTATCCGAAAGATTAGCGCGGGGCAGCGGGCGCGTAACTTGTGTTTTACGGGCCAAGTTGGCTCGCGCCGGAGCTCCGGGGCACATCTGCGCCCGTCATCTGTAATTCAGATGCGGACGGCGCGGCTCTCCTAGGCGTGGCCGTGCCGGACAACCGCCGCAGTAAAACACCCAGGGGAAATCTCCCGTGGCGCGCCACTCTTAAAACGGTCGGGTTCTGGCGGCGCCGCAAACGCCCTCTGCATAGCGCGGCTCCACCGTGCTTTGGGAGACCGCACAACGCAGTAGAACCCTACTGCTGTCTGATGTGTATTCGACACTTCCACGTTGAAAGTTCCCAACGATTAGAGGATTGTTAAACCTACACTTTCGAATATTTTGAACAGGGCTAAAGTGCAGCAGCGGTTACAAAACAGCAGGTCCAATAGGCAACCAATGAGTTGCAATAAATGGTGGTTTTCAAATAACCTTTACCGTGGATTCGACGGATTTAAACCCGTCTTCCTCAGAAGGACAACAGAGTGCTAATGTGCGTTATCCTGTAGCAGCTGCTAGTATGTTTGGTCCAAGTTTCATCGAGCTATGTTACTTAGCGGTGACGCGCCGTGTGAAAGTCAACTTTTGTCCTTAAATTTTGCACACCAGTGTATTTTCAACGATTAGAGGATTATGAAATCGACGCACTTGATGTAAAAGTCGTTCGTACGCCCAGGTCTAATAGATGTATCCTCAAAATTGACGATTCCGGTTACTGAGGAAACATCGTTCCACCGTGCTGTAGTATAAAAATTCGTTGTATTCAACACTACTATTCTCGATCATTGCCCATTTCAAGTATATCTAAAAACGTAACACGGTCATAAAAAGAGAACGTTACAACATAAATGCCGCACAACTACACTGGATGTATTGTTTACGCAGGCATAATAGTTACTTATAACAGATGTGGATACATCATCCACGTCTCGTCATTCAAAAATCGCTGCCATTCTCAATTGTGCGTAGCACGCTCTTAAAATTGCGCGATCTCAAATGTAAAGCACACGGAACGATAGTGGTTGCGAGAGCCATGGCATTAACACAGTTTTTAAAAGGCCACATCTAACCATTGCTTACATGTGACTCCGTTCCGTAAAGATTAATTTACTCGTATGTCCTCCCGTGTTCCATGCACTGTTGATACAAAGCACAAGACGTACTTTGGGTATCTTCAGACCTATAAGATCCTCTGTATATACAAGTTTTCACAGACAGTTACAATTTTTACCCGCACACTAGTACACGTGTGTCAGTACCGTAACAGGTGTGTGTGTGTGTGTGTGTGTGTGTGTGTGTGTGTGTGTGTGTGTGTGTGTGTGTGTTTGGTACTCATGCATCACTATTGCGCCTAGCACTCTTATTTTTGTATCACCAGTGGAGGACGATGTATCCACATCTGTTATTGGTAGCCGGCAGGTGTGGACGAGCGGTTGTAGGCGCTTCGCTCTGGGACCGCGCGACCGTTGCGGTCGCAGATTCGAATCCTGCCTAGGGCATGGTTGTGTGTGATGTCCTTAGGTTAGTTAGGTTTAAGTAGTTCTAAGTTCTAGGGGACTGATGACCTCAGATGTAAAGTCCCATAGTGCTCAGAGCCATTTGATTTGTTATTTAAAAACCAAAAAATTTAGCACTGCTGTGTTCACGTAAACACTATATCGAGTGTTATTGTGTGACTTTTATGTTGTAACTTCTTTCCATTATGGTGTGTTGTTATAAAATTTTCCGGCGTATTATGCCGCGCTCCCATGGACGCTATTGAAAATTCCAAAATTTCATTTCCGTGCAGGAATGACGTCGAAGGCTCAGCACATCCTCCCCTGCTCTTCCTTCTTACTGTAATGATAGCTTTCAACTTTTACAGCTGAGAACGAAACATTTGTACCCACTTCAGAGTCTGTTCACTGGAAGAATTATTGTCACGTTTTGTTAACTTTTCAAGTGTAGATTACCCACGTGGAGATGGAAGTATAAATACGATATATCATTGTTTTTCTTCATTGACAGACTACTTCTCACGAAGATAAAACCTTTGCTGCCTCTGGATCAAGGGGTCCCGGGTTCGATTCCGGGCCGGGTTGGGGATTTTCTCTGGCCAGTGACTGGGTGTTTATGTTATCATCATCATCATCATCAGACGTGACAGTGGCTAGATTGGGCTATGTAAAAATTGGACTGAGTAACAATTGGGACTTTGTACGGGCGCTGATGACCGCGCCGTTGAGCGCCTCACAAATCAAACATAATCATCATCACAAAGATCAAATTATAACAGGCAGCGAGAAAGAGGCATAAAAATGGTCCCCGGTATTTAACTTACAGGAGTGAAGTTGCACACACATGGGTAATACACAAAATGTTATGTTCCCGATCACTTCTATGATCTTGTGTTACCTATAGAATGTAGGTTGGCATGCCTTCTTATGTTTAATGAAATTTCGGACAAAACATGCGGCATTTAACCATATGAAGTCAGTGGGAGGTTTTGAGCAGAGAATTTCATAAACTCCATTTCAAAACAACTATCCGCGGATTTTCCTTCAGCATTGTAGAAAAAGTCCATAAAACTTGACACTGAGATGGCCAAAAGGCAAAGTGAAGTTAGGTAATGCAGAGGGAGGGTCCAACGTGAAATAGCAAGTTTTGGACATTGGCCTTTATCCCCGCCCAAGGGAAAATCTTTACCAGTTTATCTTTTATTTTGCATATGATGTATATGTATAACGAAGCACATCGTTTGAGAAACAAACAAATGAAGGGCTCGGAGAGATATAGTCATAAGCCACAACTTTCACGAAATTGAGTTTTTCATGTTGCGGCATTCTTAACAATGTCTTCTTCACAATGAGTTGAAAAAGTTCCGTGTTACTGCAACAGATGACAGGCTATGATGGAGTGCAGTTCTGTGCTGTGCCATTTGGTGGTAGTTTCAGAAGATACACAGTCACAAACCACGGCAAAATGGCAGGTGGGTCAGGAACGTCTGAAGCGTCTTCGAGTCTTCAACGCATATTTGACACAGACAGTAGTGGAAGTGAAGAGCTTTACCCTTTGGATTCTGACAGTGATGAATCTTGGTATCCATTGACCAGCAGTTCCAGCTTAGATGATGTTTCGTTAAGGAAATAAAACGGTTTATTTCTGGTGATTAATTTATTGTGGCTTGAGACTTTGTTTCTCTCAACATTGGCAACGCATTTGACAGCCATCCTGTGTGTTAATGATGAAACTTGATGGGCACATTTATATTACTGCTTAATGGTGCAATAATGTAGTTTCAAAGGCAAAAGATGTGTAAAAAATATTTTATCATTAATGTGATTTTAGTGAAATTTAATGTTTTATGTGGCTTATGACTATATCTCACGCAAATTCTTAGACTATTTTGCTCTTCATATTATACCTTGAAGTAAGTAGAATAAATTAAGAATCACCCGAAAAACCAAAGCCTTCACAGAAAAGAAAGCGACATTTTGATCAGTGGAAGAAAAATAAAGCAAAACGTCGACGAAATGCTGGTCAGCAGTATAAACCCACAAGACTGTTCAGGCTGCTACTATAGGAAGTCCCTGTATTTGTTCAAATAAATGCTTCACAAAACTGCTTGCAGAGGAAGAAAACATTTTTCATTCATTTTGGGACATAAGAAACTTTAATGCCCCAAATACTTACCTGATGAGCTGTAAGGAAATGGAACAGAAAAAGTGGAGGTTTGTCCACTATTTAAATACAAATGGTTTAATATTGTGTACATTTATTTCATTTTGTTATATTTGTCATAATTTCTTTCAAAGCTATCCAAAAAAGACTTCCAAGAAAATATCATCCAGGGATGTTACATTTTCCTATAATGTGAGTGTATGCGGAATAGAAGTCATGATCTGCAAGGAAGCTTTCCTAAGGGTTCATGGCTTACAGATACATGCACGAGGAGTGAGGAATTTGCAACATCAAATGAAGCAGGGATTTGCAGTGCCAAAAGAAGATGGAAGAGGTTTGTATGTTACTCTGTGCTATAAGTCAGGGATGTACTCAAACTGGGTACTATACAAATATTTCTATTAGGAAGAGGATATAAGCTCATCTTTTTTTTCTTTCAGGAAAACATGGAAACTACCCATATAAATTTCGAGACGAAGCTGTACAAAGTGTTAGAGAATTTCTCAACGCCATACCGAAATATAACAGTCATTACAGCAGGCAACAGAACCCCAATAAAGTGTATTTGGATTGTGATCTCACAACTGCTTCCTTATTTCGAAATAAATACTCAGAATACTGCAACGAAAAGCAGGTTTCTGCAGTATCTAAAAGTAAATTCAGAGAAATTTTCGTATCTGAATTTAACATAGGCTTCAAACTACCAAAAAGTGACACCTGTTCAAAATGTGATGGATTTCTAATTGCAATAAATAACCCAGAATTATGCGCAGAAGTCACAGAAAGGAAACTACAATATGAACTGCATCTCAAAAAGGCTGACAGAGGACAAAATATGATTGGGTCTTTAACTGCTATGGCTAAAGAAAATTCGAAAGAGCATCATGTGATAGCAATGGACATGCAGCAAACATTCCCCACACCTAAACTAACAGTAGGTCCAGTATTTTAAAAGAGGAAAATATGGACATACAACTGTGGTATCCACGACTGTGGATCAAATAAGAATTATATGTTTCTGTGGAGCGGGAAAGATGGAGGATGGTGTTCAGATGAGGTTGGGAGCTGCTTATTGAAGTACTTGGAGATAACTAATCCTCAGACAAAACATCTCCACATAATCATAGACAACTGCAAGGGTCAGACAAAGAATTGGATTATTATTGCTTTCGAAAGGTCCCTTGTTGCTACCAAAAGATTTGATTCTGTCCAGCATTACTTCCCTGTGGTAGGTCACACCATGCTACCTTGCGATCATGATTTTGGTTGCATTGAACAGTATGCAAGAAACAGACGTCCAACAGTGTACACTCCAGATGAATGGGGAGAAGTAATAAAATGTGTGAGTCCAAAACATTTTATTGTAACTAAAATGGAAAGAGAAGACTTCAGAAGTTTGGAAAGCCTGAAGACATTGACCTCAAAACGTACAGAATCCACGTCTGGAGATCCCCACCATTTCAGTGAAGCTACTCAATTTAAGTTTGAGTCTGAAGATCCCTTCAAGCTAAGTGTAAAGCACTATTATTCAGACGTATGAGCTTTCATGTCAGTGGATATTCATTTCAAAAAGAAAGGAAGGCTAGTAGAACCAAATCCATATCAGCTGCCAATAAAGTACAGAAAGCCACTACCAATTAATCAGAAAAAATTGATGATGTACTGTCTCTTATGCCATATATACATGCAGCAAATCAAGATTTCTTTCGGTCATGTACTGGAAATAACGTGTACAATAATGAGGTACAGGAACTTCCTTGAAGCAACTGTATAAATGAAAAAGTAATTTATACATCTCAGATACCTGATATGTATATATTAATGTGTAAAAATTATATATTCTGCTTGCTGTGTAAGAGTAGTTAAAATAAATCTTTACAGATTCATACTTTATGTTTTAAACAATTTTTTGGGAGATAGTCATAAGCCACCGTTTACTACATCTTAATTAGAATCATTCTAAAATTAATATTTTATAGCATTCAGAGAGTTGACTATTTAACAACATGCTTTGCAAGTATTAAGCAAGTGTTTGCAGTAGAAATAAGGTTTCTATTTTGTATTAAACATTTTCAGACCTCTATGGAACTTTAAACTCGCTGTACCTCAAAACTAGTTCGATGTGGCTTATGACTATATCTCTCCGACCCCTTCAAATATGTAATGTCACTTTACGTATGAAGTATTTATTGTACCGCTGGGACTCTAATACTTCCAGCAGCGGAAGTTAAATCAATTACATTCTTTCCTTAAACACACATCATCATTTCTCTGTACAGACAGTGGGAAAACTAATTATTTATAAATTATCCCATACAACGTTCACCTAGAAATAGAATTGTATTCACTAGCTTCGTGTCCCGTATCTCCTCTGCGCAAAGGGCAACTTCTGCAATGGTAAGGAGTCTTCGCAGAGCGAAGCGGCACGATGTTTGGAATACTGGGCACGTATTGGAGATGAGTTCAGCCATGCTGATTTAGGTTTCCAGAGCTTTCCTGAAAAAGCAGAAGGCATTCCGTTGCACCATCACAGTAGTTTTCGTTCTCGTATGAAGCAACGAAGCCTCGCAAAGTGGCCGCGCGGTTTGAGGCGCCATGTCACAGATTGCGCGGCCCCTCCCGTCGGGCGTTCGAGTCCTCCCTCGGGCGTGTGTGTGCGTGTGGGTGTGGGTGTTGTTCTCAGCAGAAGTTTGTTTAAGTAATGTGTAAGTATAGGGACCGATGACCTCAGCAGTTTGGACCCTTAAGAATTCGCACACATTTGGACAGTTTGAAGCAACGAATGCTTTCTGAATAGTATTTTTCGTTTCCCTCCTGAGAGACATTATCGTATCACTGGATCCTACTTCAGTTATATTCTTACATGAAGTCGTTAGATTGTTTTAAAGAGAACTTTTTAATGTTGTTTAGCGATGATAAATAGACTATTTCCGGAACCTAATGTCGTAACATTAGTTGTCGTCGTGATGACGGTTTAGTTTCGGTGATCGGGGTCGTGTGTGTGTGTGTGTGTGTGTGTGTGTGTGTGTGTGTGTGTGTGTGTGTGTATTGAACCGGGTATTTGTATCAGTTAAAGCATTTTAGGTATTTTGGGGAGCATTTTGCCCCTTGTTTGATTTTAGTTGTGTTCGGGTGGTATACCAGATAGCTTTACCAGAGCCCGCTATTCATTCTACGAATGTCTGTTGTTTGCAACAGCCATCACGCGAGACATTGACAGAGTACCGAGAAGTTAGTTACCTTCTAAGGCTGGCACAACAGTTACTTATCGCAATTCGGAGCTGTAATGGTAAAGTCTTAGTTATTCACACATTATTACGGTTGGGCCCTGACGAGCTGTTTACGGCGGCACGTTTCTAGAAAGGACATGTTAAGCCCGTCGCTTTCCTCTATACTCCTCTGGAAGATAACTTGCTGGTCCAAAGTTTCACCCTGTCCGTCCATTTCACGTCAGTATTCATTATCAACAATAGAAGTCAATTGAAATACAATGGTGCAATTTGCAGAATTTTGCACTCGTGACAAAGAAACGCAGCAGCAACGACGGATATGCTGTTACTGACCTGGGACACCGGTATTAGGTTGATCAAGTACAAAACGTAATAACGTTATTCTTTGAAAAATTTCGTGTTACAAGTATCTGAACTTTCGAGTGAAGTGGTTGTGCTCTGATTAATTATGCAATCCAATGTTTTTATTATGAGTTGAGTCCTTGTTTACTAATTAAATTTTGCGAAATGTGTGATGATTATTATTGAAATATTGTTTGGAATAAAATTAAAGCAAACAGTAATTGTTAATTATATCAGCATGGGCAGTCCATTGTTTGTTAAGTCGACCGTGTTAACTGACAAAATAAAAGCAATCAACATGATTTGATCTAATTAAGGTAGAACTGTATGTACCAACGTTGATGATCAGAATATGAAACATTGGAAATTCTTGCAAGAGTGTGAAATTGCAGATGTATGAAATACTCATTTGTCAAAAAACCCGCTCTTTAAGATACGGTTTTACAGGACAAGAACCTTTAATATTTGTTTACCTACGAATAAATATTAATAAGAATATATAATTTGAGAACGATAGTTTTGTATATGTTACATTCACTCACATATGTTGTTATCCTATTTCCTTGGTGACAAAAGCGTAAATATCACGGAACGTAGTTTCATTCGTGTTTACCTCGATGTTGAATGGTGTGGAAGACAAGGAGCATGTTGTCTGGTATAGTCAAAGCAAAACGACATGAGGCATATTCTACCACCTTCACCTGTTACACTATCGCCACGACCACCATAGCCGGCCCGGCTAACCGCGCGGTCTAACGCGCTGCTTCACGAGTGGGAAGGCGTGGCAGTCCCCGGCACGAATCCGCCCGGGGGCTCAACCGGTGGGCCGAACCGCACAGTAACCCTGGGTTCGGTGTGGGGCGGCGGTGGGGTGGGTGGACTGTCGTGGCCTGAAAAATGGCTGTGAGCACTATCGGACTTAACTTCTGAGGTCATCAATCCCCTAGAACTTAGAACCACTTAAACCTTACTAACCTAAGGACATCACACACATCCATGCCAAAGGCAGGATTCGAACCTGCGACCGTTGCGGTCGCGCGGTTCCAGACTGAAGCGCCTATAACCGCTCCGCCACCTCAGCCGGCCTGTGGCGTGCTGTGGGATTGTGAACCACTGAGGGCTTCGCTGGGACAAACCCTTTCCGTCGTTTCTAGGTCCCAGGTTTAACACACACACACACACACACACACACACACACACACACACACACACACGACCACCATCACCGAAACTAAATCGCCATCGCGACGACAACTAATGTTATTTTACTGGAAAAGGCGAAACTTTGTTACTTATAATATTAATAGTTGCCTTTGGGTGGTAAGATCAGCTAATTTCTAAGGGAGCACAAAAAGCAGCCATATGTGAGTGAATGAAAGAACAGAAATAAAAAGCAAGTTCATTGTAACGAAGTTAATTAATGATAAATGTAGTACTATTAGTTACTAAGGGACGAAACGCTATGTTACTGACAAACAGTTTTTAACGCCAATTTTTTTAAGTTTGAAATGTAATTGATAATTCAGAAACAACAGCTGAATAGCTTTATCCACCCGTGCATGTTGTATTATTACGAACTCTTTGTCATCGTTGCGCTGATGATTATATTAAACTGGATGTAGCTGCGTAATTTCCGCAAACCATTTTTTTTTTTATTTACATGCCTCTGATTTTTAAAGGGGGAACGTATGACACACACAGTTTAGCACTGAATCACCTTACGTGGATTGGGGACATAAATATCTAATCTCTTCCATAAAGAATGTACTGGAAGAGAAACCTTGTATTCAAGGTGGTTTATTGTTTTGCACAATGACAAAGTTTCTAATAGGTATTACTGATGCCAGCGGTCGCACCAGTCTCAAATCACACGAGTAAACAGCAGTTAACACACAAACACAACGAGAAAATCTCTTTGCCAATGACTCGGACATAAACAATGTGGTTGTCTCATTGTGTTTGTGAGTGAACTACTGTTACCTCATGTGACCTGAAGAATGTCGATACCTATCATTTTCTTTTGAGATTTTGTGAAACTGAGTCGGACAATAACAGACGTCTCCATCATGACTGAAATGTCGTTCTGTCCAGATAGGCCTCCTTTATTCTATTAACAACATTCTGATAGGCTATTCTCAGTTGGCCAAGGTAAAGTACATGCGTAGCTTTCCTATGGCAACGAGTAACAGCTATAAATGGTAATTAATGTCTGAAGATGCTTGTTGACACGTTGAGATTACCAACAGATTCAAGACTCACATCTGCAACGTTCAGATACGTGAGAACATTGAAAAATGATTTATTGCAACATTTATTTTGATAAAAATTAGGTAACAAACATTTGCCTGACTCTTACCCTCCCTCTTTCCTAGACATGACATTTGAACTGTTTACAAATTGTGACCGACGTGTTGATTTAGCGAAAATAAATTCTCACGGAGAGGGACATATTGTCCTTGTTGTTAACGAATCTTCACACTATCGCGGCGAAGTTGTCTTACTGAAAAAAAATCGGCGTATAAAATAATACTGAAACTTGCTGGCAGCTTAAAGCAGTATGCCATATTGGGACTCGAACCCAGAATTTCGTTTGCATAATCATTACCTACTAAGTATCCAGGAACAACGCACGCGCACCTCACAGCTTCAATTCTGTTAATATTTCTCTCTCACTGTCCAAACTACCATTTTTATTTACATTATCATGCAAAAGAGTTATTTTTTTCTGTTAATAAGTTAAATAGCAGCAAGCATCGTAGCACGACAAACCTGTAATCAGCAGTGATTTCAGTGACACTTATTTTATTGTAAATCAAACGTTTACTAGAACTGACATAATTCTGACAGGAATGTCACACTGATAAGCAAATATATTCTACTGTTGCCCCTGTTTTTTTTCCAGCGCTACAATTTACGTTCGGAATTTCCTGATTTCCTTACATATTCTGTTACGTTAAGCCTTGGGATAGGACCGTGGAAATTTTTTTCATTTAACTTCACTGGTTTACAGTGAGTAATTGCCGAGCGAAGTGAGGCAGTGGTTAGGACAACGGATTCGATTTCGGGGAGGCCGACGTTTAAATTCCTACCAGTCTATCTAGATTTAGGTCTTGAGTAGTTTCCCCAAATCTCTTAAGACATATATCAACATAATTCTTTTGAAGAGAACACTGCAGATTCCCCCCACATCCTTTTGCAAACTTTATATGATGATCTCGTTATTTATCTTTATATTTACGTTTGGTTCACAGAGACCTTGAAGTCACCCAGAATTCTTATTTTCTGTCTTTCGTTTACTGTTAAACTGAATTATTACAGTGCACAATTCAATATCAAGGCACTGCCCGAGCTCGAGGGTGTTTGTAAAGCATTCGGAATGATTTTTTTGTAGAAAATAGAAAAAATCTGAGATTTTTACCTAGCATAGTCAATTACAACGTAACACAAGAATGTCGCGCAAAATTATGGTACTTGTTCTGACCTAAAGAAGACGTGTGTGCATAATTAACTGAATAGGTATAGGTCGTCTTTACCGAACGAATTTCAGTTGCAAAAGATGAGTAATAGTTATTCTGTCTAAAAGATGAAGAGCACTGAAACTAGAAACAAAGGTTAAGAATTGTAATTCATTGGTAATATACCATATCACGCTGACCTTAAGATTCTAAATTGGACAAAAAGTACTGCGAGCAGGAGACGAGAACAACACATTTAATAAAACTAAACGTCAACAAAAATGCGTTAACAGAAAAGAATGTATATTTTCAAAGAACGTCTGTTTCTAGATTTTTTACGGCATTCGGGATATTGCTGTGAATTTCTTAATCGCCAACCTGGATAGTCTTTCATCCGCACTGATAACGTGTTCATATTTCATGACGTGTGCGTTGCTACATTTGATAACAAATTCCCAGTTGCAGCATAGTTCGGTACCGATTTCAAATGTTTCCTTTTCAAGTTTTGCCGCAAAATTTTGGCGCTAGTAGATTGGCAAAACAGAAGGTAAGCGTTCTGTGTCCCGTCAATGTTGAGGTCTTTTAGAGAGCGAGCACTAGTTCAACTATAGAAAAAGACTGTGGGAGTGTAACGGTCGTGGCTTATTGAAGAAGCATTCGCCTCGAATAATTTAGTGAAACTACATAAAATCTGCAGATGATTATGTGAACCTGTCTTAGTTGGAGTACAGGGTTTAACTGCTGCATCTCCACGTATGACGTCCGTTCCTAAGTTCTAAAGACAGCTATCTCTTGTAAACTTGAAAAGCAATTTTCAAGTAAAAGTAGCAATAAATTTCTTTTCCAGAATGAAGCAGCAGGGGACTTACCTGTCCTGCACGTTCATACAAAGACAATTTACCCGGCCTTTACAAGAACCTGCATTTCTCGCTTCTCCGTCAATGCCTAAATTTATTTGCTTCCCAGCGTCTTTAGTCATGTACATTACAATTTTTCTTTGGCACTCGAAGTCAGAATATTGATCTGTCTAACGCAGATGAAGTGCACGGTTGATACGGTTATAATAGTTGAAATTTTAATAATGAATGAAATACCTGTTAAAGATTTCTATGAAGTGCAGTGCGTAGATTTAACATAAATATAATTAATGGGAGTAATGAGTTTGTGGTTCACTACAAAACTTATCAAATTTCTGAATTGAACGGATACAGCTACCCTTTTTTGTCGCTTGTTAATTTACGCACAATATTTACTGTTTATTACTTGACTACCGGAATCCCCGCTCCGTTCGAACTGGATGTTGCAAATACAATTTGCTTGTTACAACAGGGCGACGAATATTCATTTTCATGTAGGCTCCAGAATCGTTAAGTTCCATGCTGCCACATTTTGCCTTCATTATATTGTCGAAAGACATTCAATAAGATTCTCTTTTTTGAAGAAGTAAATTCAGATGGAACTTCGTCTCTGAATCGGTCCTAAACCCATTAGCATTTGTTGATATTACCTGCCTGAAAATGTTTTTTTGAACCGCCGTGTAAGTGTCGATAGGATATCTTCAAAAACGCATTTTATATTTCAATAGAGATCATCTTTACTAGAGATTAGCGAACCCAGTAATGCTTCGGAATTCTTAATATGTATGAGAATTGGATATACGTATAATCTCCTTCTCCCCCTCTCTGTCCACCTACTCTTCCCCCCTATATGTCTCCTCCTCCTTCTCTCAGCCCATCTCCTTTTCTTCTTCTTCTACGTCCATTTCCTCTCCAGCCCCTCTCTGCCATCTCCTCCGCCCCCCCCCCCCCCCTCCCCAGCCCTCTCTGATCTTGAGTGTCGTTTATTGTTATTGCCAACGAATCCGTCACTGGAATTGAAAGTCGCTTAAAATGACTGGGTAAATCGGTTTGAATCACTGGTATGCGGCGTTTGAGATAGATCTACTGCTGCAGGGTCCGTGAACCGAGCGAGGTGACGCAGTGTTTAGCACACTTGACTGGCATTCTGGAGGACGAAGCCGCGCAGGATTAGCCGAGCGGTCTAGGCGCTGCAGTCATGGACTGTGCGGCTTGTCCGGCGGAGGTTCGAGTCCTCCCTCGGGCATGGGTGTGTGTGTTTGTCCTTAGAATAATTTAGGTTAAGTAGTATGTAAGCTTGGGGACTGATGACCTTAGTCGTTAAGTCCCATAAGATTTCACACACATTTTTTTGGAGGACGAAGGTCCAAATCCACGTGCGGCGATCGTGATTTAGATTTTCCGAATAGCGTTTCATTCTTGTTTGTACGTACAAACAGTTCGGCTTACTGAGCTTGTTTGAGTTTTAAAATTAACTGGCTTCATCTTTATAGCCGCTGAGGATGTGTCCTGGATTACGAGCCGAAACGTTCAGGCACAGTAACATGCTTTAGACCACGGCCTAATGCCTATAAAACAGTAGTCGCCGAGTATCCTTAAATATCGTCTGTGGCCTTATCATGTTGAAACCGAAATTAATTTCCTTTTAATTTTGCGATAACTAGGGCGTGCTGAAAAATAATGCCATGGCAATGTGTAGCGCAGCTATGTCACTGCATGAGAAACAGCACGAGTTTCGAATTCGAGGATTTCGTCCACGCATGGAGCGAGCACCCACCCCTTCAGCATAATAGTGTCACACCACGCACGGGTGATGCGATATGGGCCGTAGGTTCACTGTCATCGATAATGCTCCATACAGTACCGGCTTGGCCCAATCCGATGATCATCTGTTTCAAAACGTAAAGAACACCTCCGAGGACTTCACTTTGATAGTGATAAATCAAACATTCCACAGTGATGGTGTCAACGAAATGGTCTCTCGTTGGCAGAAATGTGTACGTCGCCAGGGTGACTACGTTGAGAAATAAATATGTAGACATGAAGAATAAAGATATAGAATGTTAATAACGTTTGTTTTATTTGAAAACCTCTAGGAATTTTCATATAAAAAATTGGAAGTGTTACTTTTCAGCACACCCTCATAATTGTGAAGGTTCTACAGAACGCTGAGTTCTCCAATTCCGCATTTAAAGCCGATCTCCCACCTGCTCGCCGATCATAATATCCACCAATTCTACAGTAGCCGGTAGAACTAGTTCTTACGCAGTGGTACGCACCATTTAACGCTTAACAGCTTTGTATGTAACGTCATTATGTGCAGTATTATTTGCTATTGAAAAATGCTTAACACACTCGGCTTTTGTATTATTCCAATTTATTCAACCCCTGGTAAAGAAGATAAGTGTTCTGCCAACAAAGTTTGAATGGTGTGTCTTCTAAGTGGGGCTTTAATGTGCTTGGAAGCACACAATCTTCAGCCGTAACTTTTAACCATAATACAAACTGTGAGCTCTCTTCATGGTTGGTTTTGTTCATGTAAATCCAAAATGCGAATAACTTCGTCGTGTGCCGGTACACAATATTTTCGCTTTCGCAAATACCCCCTACTATTCTGCGTTGCGTTCTCTTCATTTTCACTTGTGTGCTGCTTATTCAAGTTCAACAAAAAAATTTCACTTTTAAACTGATAAGAATATAAAAATTATCTTAATCTCTACATGAACAGTGAAAGTGTCTGTAGAAAGAAAAAGGTCAGCTGTCCCACCCTCAGTTTTTTCAACTTCCGCAGCAGCCCATGAGAATCCTTTCGCGAAGCCCGAGACTGTTGTAAACGCACGCGGTTTTCAGTTCCGAAGCTGTATGACACGTATCTTATAACGGATCGCAGATATAATTGATTGGATTTCTATTCGTCCTCTCTGTATCCGATACTTTTGCAGAACGTAGCTAATGCTCTATGAACAGAGATATCCGACTCGGGCTCACGACCCGACTAAAAAGTTTTGATGTATCGACATTTACAAATGTATCGACATTTGTTGATAGTCTACCTGCAGTAGGAACAAGTGATGTTCCTTAGTCGGTACTTCTCTCTAGTGACTAATTTGTAAATAATTCGAGTTTTGAAAATTTAAGTGTTGTATAAAATATTAAAGCTATTTGGAATATATTCTTGATTCTTCAGTTACAGAGTGTTACAGCGAGTAAATTTTATGTATTTTCAAAACTAAGTATATGCCGTCCAGTCACGTTACGGTGACTACCTAAGAAAAGCCTGAGTACCGACCTTTTTCGGCGCGAGACGTGCAGGCAGAGCGTCAGTGAAGTTCTGGAAGGCACTGACAGGGATGCGGAGCCATGCCGACGCAATTATCGTGGCCAGTTGCGCCAGCATTGATTCTCGACTGGATTTACGTCCGAGGAGTCTGGTAGCCAGGCGAATACGGTTAACTCATCCTGGTGCCCGTTTTCAAGAAGAGACGTCGAACAGATGTGCGGAACTACAGACCTATATCTCTAACATCGATCAGTTGTAGATTTTGTATAATGACTTTTCCGGCGGCTAGAAATCTACTCTGTAGGAATCAGCATGGGTTTCGAAAAAGACGATCGTGTAAAACCCAGCTCGCGCTATTCGTCAACGAGACTCAGAGGACCGTAGACATGGGTTCCCAGGTGGATGCTGTCTTTCTTGACTTCCGCAAGGCGTTTGATACAGTTCCCCATAGTCGTTTAATGAACAAAGTAAGAGCATATTGACTATCAGACCAATTGTGTGATTGGATTGAAGAGTTCCTAGATAGCAGAACGCAGCATGTCATTCCCAATGGAGAGAAGTCTTCCGAAGTAAGAGTGATTTCAGGTGTCCCGTAGGGGAGTGTCGTAGGACCGTTGCTATTCACAATATACATAAATAACCTTGTGGATAACATCGGAAGTTCACTGAGGCTTTTTGCGGATGATGCTGTAGTATATCGAGAGGTTTTAACAGTGGAAAATTGTACTGAAATGCAGGATCTGCAACGAATTGACGCATGGTGCAGGGAATAGCAATTGAATCTCAATGTAGACAAGTGTAATGTGCTGCGAATACATAGAAAGAAAGATCTCATATTATTTAGCTACAATATAGCAGGTCAGCAACTGGAAGCAGTTATTCCGTAAATTATCTGGGAGTAGGAATTAGGAGTGATTTAAAATGGAATGACCATATAAAATTAATCGGCAGTAAACCAGATGCCAGACTGAGATTCATTGGAAGAATCCTAAGGAAATGCAGTCTGAAAACAAAGGAAGTAGGTTACAGTACACTTGCTCACCCACTTCTTGAATACTGCTCACCGGTGTGGCATCCATACCAGATAGGGTTGATAGAAGATGTAGAGAAGATCCAACGAAAAGCAGCGCGCTTCGTTACAGGATCGTTTAGTAATCGCGGAAGTGTTACGGAGATAAACTCCAGTGGAAGACTCTGCAAGAGAGACGCTCAGTAGCTCGGTACGGGATTTTGTTGAAGTTTCGAGAACATACCTTCACTGAGGAGTCAAGCAGTATATTGCTGCCTCCCACATACATCTCGAGAAGAGACCATGAGGATAAGATCAGAGAGATTAGAACCCACACAGAAGCATACCGACAATCTTTTTTTCCACAAACGGTACGAGACTGGAATAGAAGGGAGAACCGAAAGAGGTACTCAAAGTACCCTCCGCCACACACCGCCAGGTGGCTTACGGAGTATGGATGTAGATGTAGAAACACGCATGTACACTACCAGCTGTGTGACACGTTGCATTGCCCTGCCAGTAGGTGCCATCGTGCCAGTGAAAAATAAACTGCATCTAGGGGTGGACGTGGTCCCCAAGGATATGAGCATACTTGTGTTGATGCATTGTTCTTTCCAGAATGACGATATCACTCAGGGAATGCCACGAAACCATTCCCCAGACCATTTCGCTCCTTCCTGGGTGCAGGGAATTTGATTTCAGACGTTTCACAGCATATACAAGTGAACGGCCATCTGTCCGATGGAGCACAAAACGTGATCTATCTGAAAAGGATACCTGCCGCCATTTAGTGGCCGTCCAGGTGTGGTACAGTCGTCAGATGTCCTGTCTTCGTTGCCTATGAACAGCAGTCTGCGTGGGTGCATGAAACAGGCACCTGCTGCGAAGGTCCGTATACAGCAACGTTCGCTGAACAGTCGTTGAGGGGACACTATTTTAGCCGAATGGTCAATCTGGGCCGTCAGTCGCTCGACAGTCGGTACCTCTATCTGCCCGTACTCATTTCCGCAACCGTCATTCACTCCTGTCATCTGTGGCCCGTGGTGCACCGCAGTTGCCTCGGCCACCGTCGTGCATAGCACCATTTTGCCATGCACGGTATACTTTAACCACGGCGGCACGCGAGCAGTTTACAGACTTACAAGGGGAGGCCGCCAATTGTGAAATTCAGATTCGATTCATACTGCGCACAATAAAAGCTCATGGCCAGAGGTGTAATGTGGCAAAGCACCAATATGCGCTTCTCAGCCGTTGTCGAGAAAATCGACAGTTAAAAGAAACCGTTGCGGTGAAATACTCTCCACGATTAATAGTTTGCTACAGCGTCGTGGCGCAGCGTTAAGCGCTCGAGTTCGTATTGCGAAGGTCGCCGGATCGAATCTCACGCCATGCAACTTTTTTTTATTATTTGCTTTTTGTAATTCAAATGTACACACACACACACACACACACACACACACACACACACACACACCCGGCAATCAGTTGCAACAATTATGCATATAATAAGTTGTTGAAAGTCGTTTGTCGTGGAAAAATAAAACTTCAAATACAACACAATATCACAAATAATATTCAAGTGGATACAATTTATTGAAAAGTTCGGTATACACTCGCACATAATTAACAATTAGTGACCGAAGTAGCTGGAGTATCGCACGAACCAGAGTGATAGTTATCACAGAAACATGGAAAGCAGAAAACAGCACGACATCGAGCACATCTGATAAACGATGCGTTTTTACAAGAACAATTGTTTTTTAAATTATCTGTTGAGAAACACACCTGATTGACATTCTGAAAAATTGTTCTATCGTTCGTCAGGTTTGATGCATACCACGCGTATCGTATCATATCGGCAAAAATCGGAGAAGACAATTGGTGGTGGACGATGGATTGGAGATTATATAATATATATATATATAATGTGTGTGTGTGTGTGTGTGTGTGTGTGTGTGTGTGTGTGTGTGTGTGTGTGTGAATAATATGAATAACAATAATACATTTGAATTACAAAAAAATAAAAGTTGCATGGCGCGAGATTCGATCCGGCGACCTTCGGATTATGAACCCGAGCGCTTACCGCTGCGCCACGACGCTGTAGCAAACTATTAGTCGTAGAGAGTAATTCACCGCAACAGTTTCTTTTAACTGTCAATTTTCTCAACAACAGCTGAGAAGTGCATATTGGTGCTTTGCAACATTACACCTCTGGCCATGAGCTTTTATTATGCACATTATGAATCGAATCTGAATTTCACAATTGGCGGCCTCCCCTTGTTAGCCGTTCGGAAATACTTCCACCCTTGGCCAGAAAGCCAATAATCGTGTCCTTTTCGACGTCAGAGAAATCGCCCCATTTCCACATTACAACAGCAGCACTGTTTTTACGTCCCCCCATTCCCACCGCCCGCTCCGCGTACCCCCCCCCCCCCCCCCCTCACCTCTCCCCCCGCCCCTCCCGACACGTTTTATGTACTCTCGACAGACAGAATGGAAACACTGGTAGAAGCCGACCTCGGGGAAGATCAGTTTGGATTTCGTAGAAATATTGGAACACGTGAGGCAATACTGACCCTACGACTTCTCTTAGAAGCTAGATTAAGGAAAGGCAAACCTACGTTCCTAGCACTTGTAGACTTAGAGAGAGCTTTTGACAATGTTGATTGGAATACTCTCTTTCAAATTCTAAAGGTCGCAGGGGTGAAATACGGGGAGCGAAAGGCTATTAACAATTTGTACAGAAACCAGATGGCAGTTATAGGAGTCTAGGGACATGAAAGGGAAGCAGTGGTTGGGAAGGGAGTGAGACAGGGTTGTAACCTGTCCCCGATGTTATTCAATCTGTATATTGAGCAAGCAGTAAAGGAAACAAAAGAACAATTCGGAGTAGGTATTAAAATCCATGGAGAAGAAATAAAAACTTTGATGTTCGCCGACGACATTGTAATTCTGTTAGAAACAGCAAAGGACTTGGAAGAGCAGTTGAACGGGATGGATAGTGTCTTGAAAGGGGGATATAAGAGAACATCAACAAAAGCAAAACGAGGATAATGGACTGCAGTCGAATTAAATCGGGTGATGCTGCTGGAATTAGATTAGGAAATGAGACACTTAAAGTAGTAAAGGAGTTTTGCTATTTGGGGAGCAAAATAACTGATGATGGTCGAAGTAGAGAGGATATAAAATGAAGACTGGCAATGGCAAGGAAAGGGTTTCTGAAGAAGAGAAATTTGTTAACATCGAGTATAGATTTAAGTGTCAGGAAGTCGTTTCTGAAAGTACTTGTATGGAGTGTAGCCATGTATGGAAGTGAAACATGGACGATAACTAGTTTGGACAAGAAGAGAATAGAAGCTTTCGAAATGTGGTGCTACAGAAGAATGCTGAAGATTAGATGGGTAGATCATGTAACTAATGATGAGGTATTGAATAGGATTCGGGAGTAGAGGAGCTTGTGGCACAACTTGACTAGAAGAAGGGATCGGTTGGTAGGACATGTTCTGAGGCATCAAGGGATCACTAATTTGGTATTGGAGGGCAGCGTGGAGGGTAAAAATCGTAGAGGGAGACCAACAGATGAATACACTAAACAGATACAGAAGGATGTAGGTTGCAGTAGGTACTGGGAGATGAAGAAGCTTGCACAGGATAGAGTAGCATGGAGAGCTGCATCAAACCAGTCTCAGGACTGAAGACCACAACAACAACCACGACAGACACGTTTTACATACCCTCGACATGTGACTGGACCGTGTTTAACGTGTAGTATACAATCTTATATCTTGAAACAGGAGAAGGCCTTTTGCCATGGAACTGAATTTCGCAGTTAACTGAGTTCCGTTAATGTCTAAATAATTTTACCTGTCTTGAAAATACATTTTTTCCAGTTTCCAATAACTTAAGTTTAAAAATGTACTGAAATTGTAACCATTTTTTGATTGAAACTTCTGCTTTATTTGATTTTACTTTCTGATTACAACTATAGAGGAGTAATAATTTAACAGTCGAGTAAATACGGCGTTGATAAGATTTTCTCTATTGCAACGCTATTAAATTTTAATATTTGTTCTTAGGTACATAACCGTTTTGTACCTTGGAACATGTTTACACATTCGGGAAAATGTTAACTTTCCAGAGTAGTTTTTGTAATTTCAGAAAAAGACTGCAATACATAAAAAGCGGATGCTATCATTTAAAAATGAAATAAGGAAATACATTACGGTAAACGCGCATCGCGGTGTAGCTTGCTGTCCAGGTTTCGAGAGGGTGCGTTTCTGGATGATGTATCGAATATATTGCTTCCCCCTACTTATATCTCCAGAGGAGATCACGAATGTAAAATTGGAGAGATTAGAGCGCGCACGGAGGCTTTCCGGCAGTCGTTCTTCCCGCGAACCATATGCGACTGGAATAGGAAAAGGAGATAACGACAGTGGCACGTAAAGTGCCCTCCGCCATACACCGTTGGGTGCCTTGCGGAGTATAAATGTAGATGTAGATGTCTATTATAGGGCTAGGTAGAGGCGAAAGTCTGATTAGTGTTTCAAGGTGCAGTACTCTCCCCTACGATTAGTTTTACGACAAGTCTGTGATTCTAGTATAAAATCAGCCAGCTCTATCACCGCGTACTCGTTTTCAGTCTTACTAAGAGGTAGATTCGTATGTTTCTGGCAGTACTGTGTCTTCTTTGTGTTGCCAAATTTGTTTCCTACAAAGACCTTCGTATTGGGTGTGAGAGAGAGAGAGAGAGAGAGAGAGAGAGAGAGAGAGAGAGAGAGAGAGAGAGAGATGGATTAATATACATCAACGGACTATTTTGTACAGGCCGGCCGAAGTGGCCGTGCGGTTAAAGGCGCTGCAGTCTGGAACCGCGCAACCGCTACGGTCGCAGGTTCGAATCCTGCCTCGGGCATGGATGTTTGTGATGTCCTTAGGTTAGTTAGGTTTAACTAGTTCTAAGTTCTAGGGGACTAATGACCTCAGCAGTTGAGTCCCATAGTGCTCAGAGCCATTTGAACCAGCCATATTTTGTACAGTTTCTTTTCTCTTCTGTTGCAGGTACGTATGGCGCAGTTACGAATAATACTCTTACCCCGACCCCGGACGATCGTGCAAGGTAACGTGATGCAAACCATTTCGTAAGAAGCGAACGTCGTTATTTAATGCGCTAATATTCAGAGAAGCCATTTACTTCGTTCCACGATTTATGTGGTTCATTGTGTAGCTCTGATACGTGCTTGTCGTCTCAGGCGGTCATGTGTACTTTGTATGCCAGTATCGTTTTTGCCTTTTCTCGTTCCGTTCGCGGCTGATGCCGGGAAGAAAGTCTGTATCTACATTTGTTTATATGCGCGACTTTTTTCTAATTTTATGGTCGTGGTCACTGGGCGAGTTATGAAGTGGAGGAAGTAATACGTATTCGAACAAAGTCTATCGGAATTTTGAGGATCTTCCGCGGTACAGGAGCTCCCCCTAGGTGAGTGGTCAGCCATGTAGGGGACTCGGGTTCGAAACCTGATACTGCCAGGGATTTGTTCTTGGTGCGTACTGAGCCCCTTGATGCCAGTTGAGGCGCTGCGTGACTAATTAATATCGGTACCAGGTCTGCTTACCCGAAAAAGTCCGGGAGAGTTGTGTGCTGACTCCACGCCCTTACATACTGCATCTCGACGACGCTCTTGGCCGGGAATGACGTGGCGGTCGGTTGGGCAAAATTGACCGGTCTGTGGCCAGAACGGTGACGATGTCGCTGTGACTAAATAAAGGTGCGCATGCTCTCCTTTGAAAAGAACCTGCCGTATCTCTTCCGTTACTCCAGCTTGGTTGCGAGGCCCAGGCCGTCAAAAAATGCCCAGTAGTTAGTCGAACGAATCATTTATAGGTGACCTCTGTTACAGATGGATTACACTTCACTAGATTACCTCCGTATATTTGTCTGGTATCTTCCTTCTCCACTAACAGATGTATGTGAAGTTCCACAATAAATCCTTCCAGACACTTCATGCTTGATGGTTGTGGCTTATTGTTGATCGGCTAGTCAAATTATCAGTCTTTTCGCCTATTACGTAAATTACGGTACGAACAGGACATCAGTTTCAATTACGTATTACTTCTAATAAACAGATCAAAAGAAGTTTTGCATGTCCTGCGTATCTCCGAATATGTGTGGGCTTCGATTCAAGGGGAACAGTGAAATAAAGAACAAACCACCCGAAAATAAAAAAGAACAACTTTGTTCTGAAATAAAAACAAAATAAAGACAGTGTGTTCAAAATGCACCTCCGTTGTATGAGAATCTTATGATGGGTAACGTTCAGTACCGTGTTGCTGCACTCTGTGCGCTATATATAGCACAAAAAAGCTTTTCTTGGATGAGTGTCTACGGCTGTTGCGTATTTTGAAGAAACGTATTTGCGCCATAGCTGTACTGTTGTATGTTTTTTCTCCACCCGTTTCAGTTATAATAATTATGTTTGTAGGAGAAAGCTGTAAGGCTCAGAAAGAGACGGATATAAAATACACAACGGCTCATGGACAATGGGGGGGAACTGAAGAAAAGTGTTTTAAAACCGTAGTACTGACACAGTGTACATCAATGGATTAAAAGTAAATTTTTGTAAAATACGACACAACCAAGTGTGGAACACGCATTACACGAGAATAAATTTATTTACTTCCGTCTATTATCACAAAATGTTAAGTTCTCAGACTGTCGGTTTCGGTCAGCAGTGACCAGACCATCTTGAGATGTTTTTTAAAAAACCTGTCCTAATGTAGTGGAGCCACAGTGGCATCGTCAAAAGATAAAGTCTGAGGGCCTAACATTTTATGATCATACACGGATATAAAGAAATTTATTATGCACTTTCCTGATCACTGTTCAATTCGTTACTATGTCGCAGCGTGTCATAAGAGCCTGTCTGAACACAATCCATATAAATGTGCTGTGCATTAACACAAGTACAGTTATGTATACTCGGTGAGAACTTCGCACTTGATAACTGACACGTCATAATATTCAAAGAAACAAATATTAAGCGATCGTCACAGAGATCATTTGAAACAAATACGAGTGTGAATACCTGCAAGATTACAAATATTCGCTGTTCTAGTGAAAGACTGCAGTTACAAAAATTTAGTAATGATATGGCGTCCATTCTTTGAAAAAACTACATAGATGCTTAATCTGATATAATGTGATAAATTATGACGATCTTAGTATTGCAGGAATTAAATAGGAACCATTTATGTGAACTAAACACTATGGAGGCAGTCAATCTGGAAGATCGCAATGGTTGCACTTTCGAAACTTTATACTATGTGATAAATTGCGGATGAGGTTACTGGTGTGTATGTTGATCCACAGAAGCAGTAAAAGTACGAAAAACAATAAAAAGAGACGTACAGAGCCGCGCGGGCTTAGCCGGGCGGTCTAAGGCAACGCATCATGGAGTGGGCGGCTGGTCCCGGCGGAGGTTCGGGTCCTCCCTCGGGCATGGGTGTGTGTGTTGGCCCGTAGGATAATTTACATTAAGTAGTGTGTAAGCTTAAGGACTGATGACCTTAGCAGTAAAGTCCCATAAGATTTTAAAAAAGAAAAAGAGACGTACAGAACATGTATTTGTGATAGACAGATTACTCTCTGCTAACGAATAAAGAGACTGCCTATGCTGCCTTCATTGCCTCACATGTAAACCAAATACTCTTAACAGCTAGATAGATACATTCAGTCGTATGAGCACTTGTCTATATGTGCTAAACCGAGATCATTCTGTAGGTCTTTTACCGTCGGCTATTGATTCCCACACGAGATCTAAGTATTACATTAATACTAGTTGACTCTCATTTCATAACTTTGAAGCTGAACAGGATTAATTGTTTATTATAAATAGATGTTCTCCGCGCCTCTTTTCAGCCTTTTTCGTACTTCTGTTGCCTCTGGCGACCTATACACATCAGTAACCTCATCTGCAATTTATCATAGTGTCATGTTTCGCAAATCCTACTCCATTACAATCCTCTAGATTGACTCCTTGCCCACTGTTTAGTTCAGACAGATACATCCTACTTAATTCTTACACACACACACACACACACACACACACACACACACACACACACACACACACACACACACTATATATATATTCTCTGAATATATATATATATATATATATATATATATATATATATTCAGAGAATGGGCCCCATGTCATTACTATATTTTTGTTACTGTAATCTTCGAATAGACCAGAGAATATTTGCAGCCTTGTAGATATTCACACTTTGTTTCAAATTATTTCTTTGATGATATCTTAATGTTTGTACCTTTGAAAATTATAATGTGTAAGTTATTAAGTGTGAAGTTCTCACCGAGTCCGCCCCTCGTGGTCTCGCGGTAGCGTTCTCGCTTCCCGAGCACGGGGTCCCGGGTTCGATTCATGGCAGAGTCAGGGATTTTTCCTGCCTCGAGATGACTGGGTGTTGTTGTGGCGTCTTCATCATCCCCATTACGGTCGGAGGTAGGCAACGGCAAACCACCTCCATTAGGACCTTGCCTAGTAAGGCGGAGCAGGTCTCCCGCATCGTTCCCCTACGCTCTGTAAAGAAGCATGGGACTTCATTTCATTTTCTCACCGAGTATTCATAACTGTAGTGGTGTTGATGCACAGTGCGTTTATATGGATTATGTTCGTACAGGCTTTTATGACAGTTACGTATGTTCTACAGTCGATTGCGTCGTGTTCGAGAAAAATGTATTTTTAACCATTGACGTGCACTGTATAAGTACTATGGTTTTAAAAATATTTTTTTAACTTCCCCCAATTGTTCACGTGCCTGTATATACCTCGTGGTTACAATTAAAATTTCCCTATTTAACACATTGTAGTACGAAAACTATTTACGGTACGAGTACCAAGTTCGATTGCATTAATGTGTGGAGTATATGATGCATGATTTCCATGCGTCACAGCGCCACTGTGTAGTTCCAACAATGGCCACAAAACAAGTGCCGTGATCAGTCACCGTAATTCATAGTCTCACACACCTGACCAGTCGCAGTGCACTTGTTGACGTGTCAACATGAGCTTGGACAAAAGGTGCAGAACATTATTTGTCAAGCTCTATTATCAAAATAACAGTGATTCTGTAGCTACACTTGCAGAATATCACCAGCTGAAAGGACTACGGAAGGGTCGTCTCTCTCTCTCTCTCTCTCTCTCTCTCTCTCTCTCTCTCTCTCTCTCTCTCTCTCTCCACCTGCTGTACGGACAATGATGAAGTTCAAATGAACGGGAGAACTGGGCGCCGCTCCGGGAATAGGTCGACGACCGGTTCGACCACAGGTGGTCGATGGAGCAGCTGTCGCTACGGCAGACATCGCTGCGCGCAGTTCCCGATCGTCAGGCAGTATGCGTGCTGTGTCACGACAGTTGAACATCCCGCGGTCCACTGTATAGAAAGTGCTTCGAACCATTCTCAAATGGTATCCGTACAAGATCCGTATCGTACAGTAGCTTACCCCACATGACGCACAACGACACGTTGATTTCGCTCTCCACTTTCTCGCAAAGATTGAAGTAGAGTACGGTTGGCCCTGGGCCATCCTACGGACAGACGAAGCTCATTTTTCTCTGACGGGTGAGGTGAACGAGTGTGGGGATCTTAACCTCCAGTCACTGTGCATGAAGTTCCTTCGTATGGTGAACGTGTCACCGTATGGTTCTTCACGGCTATGTTCGTCATTGGTCCATTCCTTTTTGAACAGTGTGGCACTTAAGGACCAAAGTCGTGCAGTGCGACTGGCCAGCGTTACTGCGGTATGGTCCGCCAGCATGTATCCATCCTACTGGAGGGACACGCATGAACTCAACAGTTGTCATGCAAGATGGGGCTCCACCGCACATCGCTCGTGAAGTTCACCTGCTTCTCCGAAACACATGCGAAAACGATCGCATTATCAGCCAATCGTTTCCAAATGCTTGGCCGGCACGATCAACTGATCTCACACCCTGTGATTTCTGTTGTGGGGCTACCCGAAGGACAGGGTTTACCAGGGGAACATTCACACATGTGTTGATCTGAAGCGCAGCATGTCAAGAGAGGTAGCCACATACCTACAGACACGCTTCCTTCCGCTGTGCAGAATGCAATCCTGCGCTTTCAGATTCTTCTGGACACTGATGGGCACCATATTGAGCCACTTTTGCAGCAATAATGGTACAGGTATGTAATGTTATGATGTACCATAGCAGCACATTCAGAGTGTTTCGATTGAAATGATTCTGCATTGTTTCTCTTCCCGATTTCATTGACACTAATGCTACCAAGTTTGGTACTCGTGCGGTAATTACTTTCCGTGTTACAACGTGTTAAATATGGAAAGTTTAATTTCAACCACCCTGTATTTTACACTACTGGCCATTAAAATTGTCACACCGAGAAGAAATGTAGATGATAAAATGGTATACATTGGACAAATATATTATACTAGAACTGACATGTGATTACATTTTCACGCAATTTGGGTGCATAGATCCTGAGAAACCAGTACCCAAAACAACCACCTCTGGCCGTAATAACGGCCTTGATACGCCTGGGCATTCAGTCAAACAGAGCTTATATGGCGTGTACAGGTACAGCTGCCCATGCAGCTTCAAGACGATGCCACAGTTCATCAAGAGTAGTGACTGGCGTATTGTGACGAGCCAGTTGCTCGGCCACCATTGACCAGACGTTTTCAATTCGTGAGAGATCTGGAGAATGTGCTGGCCATGGCAGCAGACGAACATTTTCTGTATCCAGAAAGGCCCGTACAGGACCTGCAACATGCGGTCGTGCATTATCCTGCTGGAATGTAGGGTTTCGCAGGGATCAAATGAAGGGTAGAGCCATGGGTCGTAACACATCTGAAATGTAACGTCCACTGTTCAAAGTGCCGTCAATGCGAACAAGAGGTGATGGAGACCTGTAATCAGTGGCACCCGACACCATCACGCCGGGTGATACACCAGTATGGCGATGACCAATACACGCTACCAATATGCGTTCACCGCGATGTCGTCAAACACGGATGCGACCATCATAATGCTGTAAACAAAACCTGGATTCATCCGAAATAATGACGTTTTGCCATTCGCGCACCCAGGTTCGTCGTTGAGTACACCATCGCAGGCGCTAATGTCTGTGATGCAGCGTCAAGGGTAACCGCAGCCATAGTCTCCGGGCTGATAGACCATGCTGCTGTTCGTGCATATGGTTGTTGTCTTGCAAACGCCCCAATCTGTTGACTCAAGGATCGAGACGTGGCTGCACGATCCGTTACAGCCATGCGAATAAGATGCCTGTCATCTCGACTGCTAGTGATACGAGGCCGTTGGGATCCAGCACGGCGTTCCGTATTACCCTCCTGAACCCATCGATTCCATATTCTGCTAACGGTCATTGGACCTCGACCAACGCGAGCAGCAATGTCGCGATACGATAAACCGCAATCGCGATAGGCTACAATCCGACCTTTATCAAAGTCGGAAACGTGATGGTAGGCATTACCCCTCCTTACACGAGGCATCACAACAACGTTTCACCAGGCAACGCCGGTCAACTGCTGTTTGTGTACGAGAAATGCGTTGCAAACTTTCCTCACGTCAGCACATTGTAGGAGTCGCCACCGGCGCCAACCTTGTGTGAATGCTCTGAAAAGCTAATCATTTGCATATGACAGCATCTTCTTCCTGTCGGTTAAATTTCGCGTCTCTAGCACATCTTCGTGGTGTAGCAATTTTAATGGCCAGTAGTGTGTATTGGTCTCTCTTGTAATTTACAGTTTTCTCGTGTGAAGCTGGTTGTTAGAACTCAAACCGGTGGAGAATAAACGTTCATTTTTAAATTTGATGACGCAAATATATAACAGTCTTGACTCCTCTTCCGCACGCAACCCACAAGGCGGTCGAAAGGTCGTCCGCTCAAGACTGTCCCACTCCTCGAAGGTTGCGTTGGTGACGTCATCCGATGTGTGAGGAGGATTCCTGTGATAACACATTATAACTTGCAACTGGTACCCAAGCTCAGTGACGCAAATAAAAGCAAATTGAGTTACACCGCAGACCAGAGGAGTGCTGATTTGGTAATTATACTGCCAATTGAAGTAGCAAGCAGTATCGTTATTGAACATTGAGAAAATCCAGTGAGCTGGTGGATGGGGTTCACTCAGTGTGCGATTTTGTAGCACATATTTGTTTGTTTATCCTATTGCGCTGCGTTCTCAGTTCCGCTTGTGGTCTTTCTGATGTAATAATGATTGAAGTACCTCGCATCCTAATTAGCGGATAATTCGGGATGCACTGTATATTACAAAATCAATTGCAACAAATGAATGTGCTCAATAAACTAGTCCTGGATGATATTTGACGGTTTCTGGTGACTGACTGAAATACATTGCAACAAATTAGTCGCTTATGAAAAAACGAGCAATCTGTCCCATGCTAGCCGGCCGCAGTGGCCGTGCGGTTAAAGGCGCTGTAGTCTGGAACCGCAAGACCGCTACGGTCGCAGGTTCGAATCCTGCCTCGGGCATGGATGTTTGTGATGTCCTTAGGTTAGTTAGGTTTAACTAGTTCTAAGTTCTAGGGGACTAATGACCTCAGCAGTTGAGTCCCATAGTGCTCAGAGCCATTTGAACCATTTGTCCCATGCTTGCTGACAGACTTTTGGCGTGCCAGAATTAACGTGATCTGGGAGTTTCTCTATTACAAATGTCCGTTTAAAGTAGGAAGACTGGCGTTAACAAATCGTAGGTACTTCAGGAAATTCGAAAAAGATTGTACGAAGGGGGTGTTGGGAGGAGCAAAGGAGCCTTTCAGTGGTGGCACCATCAGGGTGAGCCGGCCTCCGCCTGGGACGCTCTTAGTTGTGGTGCATGTGTTAGGGAGGGGGTGAGACCGTTTTTGCGCAATATGTCGTACGATGTGGGACATAATTTTCCGAAGTGTGGCCCCTAAAAATTGTGCGTAGCGATGCGTCAGTTGGGATCTAATTTCTCCGTGTCTTTGTACAGTTGGACTACAAAGTAATGCATTACGCTCATAGAGGGTTCCGCGACTGAGACTTGACTCGTGTGAGGTCACGAAAACGTAATTTATAACGATAGATGGCTAGAGTTGTGACTTAAGGATTTCTTGCGAGCATATGCGTGTCTGAGGATTGTGTCGTATCATGAAATTTTGCTGACAGTCGTTTGGGCAGTATCATTTTGTTGAGTAAACTGTATATTATATAGCCTTTAATGACAACGAATGGAAGAATTAATAGACGAGTTTAAAATACTCCTGAAAATAATTTGTAATGTGACTCCAATAATATACAACGAACACGTCCAAATTTTTACGATTTATCGACGGTCATAGAAGCAAATGGTGAATTTTCTGTTTACGGCAGCTGAAAATAAAGGTTGGGTGCGACGAAGGAAAATTAGTGTTTAACGACCCGTCGACAACGAGGTCATTAGCGATGGAGCTCACACTCGGATTAAGGAAGGATGTCGAAGTAAATAGGCTTTGCCCTTTCGAAAGAATCGAAGGTGTTTGCCATAAGCGATTTAGGGGACTCACGGAAAACTTAAATCTGGATGTGCGGACACGATTGAGAGCGCCTAGAAATATACACAAGAGTGAAAATTACGTTCATTGTTTTTGGTAAATTAAATATGTTTCTCAGAATTAAACTTCAGAAGTAACTGAAATATTTACAATCATCATGTATTATCAGTTTTGACCAACGACATTGAGACATGCACTTCGAAAGTGAAAACTGACGGTTGCTCAGTTACCTTCTTTTCTTCTCAATCCGCACACTGGGCGGCAGCAATTCTCGTTCGTCATTTTCAATATCTTACGGAATTCTCCTTGGTACATCAGACAGACAAAGGAATATCTGCAGTTGACAACTTACTCTGAACTGAATTACTGATGTCGCTCCTCCTGTATTCGTCTCAGGAATTTTTCCTTCCATTAATTTCACAGTGGAGGGGCAATGTGTGCATAAGCGTCCAACCAACCTGTTCCTCCGGTCATTGATAATCCCCCACACCAGTCTGTTCTCTCGTATGTTTTTGAAGACGTCTCCCCTGGCCATGTTATCTGCCCATGAAAACTGTCTTGTCCAACACCATGTTTCGAAAGTCTGTAGTCTTTTCCGTTTGCCGATGTCACCAGCCCCTTCTTTTTTCTTTTTTCTTTTTTTTTTTTTTTTTTCGTTGTGCAATTCTCATGGCATGGTATACCATTCTCGTGTAATCTACTACCCACTCAGTTATTATACTATCCAGGTACTTAAAGCTGGTGGCTTGCTTCAGATTCTCTCCATCCAGAAGTACGTTTGCTACTATATGCACTTTCCTACCTTTCTGTTTTCTTTTGATTTAATTTCATATTATATCTTTCTGAAAACATCCTTGATCATGCTTTCTGTGGCCTTTTGGAGACTGTTTTCAGATTCAGCGGACGCTGTTTTCAGATTCAGCGGACGCTGTTTTCAGATTCAGCGGACGCTGTTTTCAGATTCAGCGGACGCTGTTTTCAGATTCAGCGGACGCTGTTTTCAGATTCAGCGGACGCTGTTTTCAGATTCAGCGGACACTGTTTTCAGATTCAGCGGACACTGTTTTCAGATTCAGCGGACACTGTTTTCAGATTCAGCGGACACTGTTTTCAGATTCAGCGGACACTACTTCATCATCTGTTCCAATATCAGTAAACCCACGTCTGAATGAAAATAATCTGTAGCAAGTCACCAACTTTAAGTTCATGGGCAGTAAAATAACAGAGGGCCGTAGATTATACTAGAAGATTAAATGCAAAATGGGGAGATCAATGCTGAGAATTACTAGGGAAAAAAACGGGAATTCAAACCAGGGAACAGATAAGAATGTAAGATATAATTATGACTGTGATGTAAATGAAATGATGCTGGTTAGTTCCTGTTGTCAGGAGAATCGATGTTGTATGGACGAAGGAAGTTCTTTGTTGCTTTTCAGAAAATAAGAAAAGGTCTAGAAGGCGGCTTAATGGAAGATGGGTAGGTGATATCAAGAGATTGCGGGACAACATGTGAGCGTGTAGCTGAAGTGGTAATTAATGGTTCAAATGGCTCTGAGCACTATGGGACTTAACTTCTGAGGTTATCAGTCCCCTAGAACTTAGAACTACTTAAACCTAACTAACCTAAGGACATCACACACACCCATGCCCGAGGCAGGATTCGAACCTGCGACCGTAGCGGTCGCGCGGTTCCAGACTGTAGCGCCTAGAACCGCTCTGCCACGCCGGCCGGCTGGTAATTAATGCTAGAGTCTAGAGCAGATGATGGCTATATTCTCTAGTATATCTGCAGTCATCTAGATTTAACTGCTTCGATGAAAAGTTGTGGTTTGTTATGGAATTACGTGTGCTATAATGCTAACGTATCACCTTCAAATCATTTCGGACAAAATAGCAGGCATGAAATAGAGGTGGCGATTTAACAGTTTGGGGGCTCGAGCAACTGAGTTTTTTAGATTTAATGTGGTTGTTTTAATGTCACTATTAGGGGACATTGTCACAGATAACAGGTGTGTAAACATTACATCCCAAGATTTATATTCCATTTAACATCGCTGATAGCTTTCTCTGCATAAAAAAAAGAAAAAAAATCCGTACTGGTATCTCAGGTTCTCACAATATTGCTTCTGTTACTGAGTGTGGAGTCAGAATTGCTTACACAGGTACCTTCACAATTTCTGAAGTCAGTCGCATCGAAGTCCACGATCTCAGTTGGTAATGTCTGTTCTTGTGTAGATTATTGTAGTCGGTGCTAATCGTCCATTACTTGACGCATTTATCTGCCTGCCTTTTCCTAGGTAGTGCTACCACAGTTTTTAAAACTAAATTATTGATTTTGAATAAGACATTCAATAATGTTCTAGCTTCTATTCCGCGCGGGGTAACCGTGCGGTCTGAGGCGCCCTTACCACAAATTTCCAATTTCTAGCTTCTATATTTATCATTTATTTCACAAAGTACGAAGTAATCTCATAACCACGAAGTAATCTCGTCACCTTTTATGCCCTGTTTAATTTCTATGCCCTTCTTTTCCATTTTGAGATTCAATTTCAGCTTTCATTTCCACCATTACCGCTTATCACTGCATTCACTCTGCCTCCCGACGTTTTGGGCTTATCAGTGCGTATAATGTGTGTGTGTGTGTGTGTGTGTGTGTGTGTGTGTGTGTGTGTGTGTGTGTGTGTGTGAGAGAGAGAGAGAGAGAGAGAGAGAGAGAGAGAGAGAGAGAGAGAGAGAGAGAGAGACTGCGACGACCTAGGCGCCAGGTGAGAGTTACCTGCAGGTAACTACATTAGCTAAGCGAGTTTTGCGTACGTCCATTTGAATAGTTAACTGCATTAGGTGGCGGCTCCGCATGCAGATGGCGGAATACGGCCACAGTGTTTGCAGGGAGCGCCGCTCACAATGTCGCCTGTTCCCACATAATGGCTGCTTTTCACGAAGCGTGTCGTGACACGTTCTCACCGTTGTCTGTTTGCTGCTGCCTGCCTCTGACGTCGGTATTAACCACACGTGCTTTCGGCGCCATCCAAAACGAAAAACCCGGAGTCAGCAACGTAAAATACGGAACTAGTTTCCGAGAACTGAAATGACAGGTGAACGTTTTGCCATAAAGCAAATGCTACGATGTACAGAAATAAAAAGCGGAAACATACTAGCAATAAGAATAGAAATATTCCTCTTTAATAAATGAGCTACATATTATGTGGATCACCTTTCTCTTTAATTTGAAAAAAAGCTTTTCTTTTTGTTGCACAATGAATGATCAGCATCGTTTGCAAAGATTCTATTATATCAGTAAACCCCTTACTCTTAAAGGAATCAAAGTCGTAGTTATAAACTGAGCCCCGATGACCAGCGAAGACTTGCCTGGAGACGCCCCGGACAGTGGTGGGATACTGACCTGACTGTCACTCGCCGTTCGGCCCGACATCTGGAGTCGTGGTCGGGGATGCCATTTCTTCTTGTAGTAGGACCGCTTTCGTTGTCATCCGCGCCACCGTTACAGTTCAACGATACATCGACGATATTCTACGCCCCGTTTTGTTACCCTTCATGGCAAGGCATCCTGGGCGTAAATTTTAGAAAGATAATCCCCGCCCGCACACGGTGAGAGTTTCTACAGCTTGTATTCGTGTTTGCCAAACCCTGCCTTGTCTCAGGCAGCCAGTGTCTTAAGAAACTACACTACTGGCCATTAAAATTGCTACACCACTAAGATGACGTGCTACAGACGCGAAATTTAACCGACAGGAAGAAGATGCTGAAACATGCAAATGATTAACTTTTCAGAGCATTCACACAAGGCTGGCGCCGGTGGCGACACCTACAACGTGGTGACATGAGGAGAGTTTCCAACCGATTTCTCATACACAAACAGCATTTGACCGGCGTTGCCTGTTGAAACGTTGTTGTAATGCCTCGTGTAAGGAGGAGTAATGCCTACCATCACGTTTCCGACTTTGATAAAGGTAGGATTGTAGCCTACCGCGATTGCGGTTTATCGTATCGCGACGTCGCTGCTCGCGTTGGTCCAGATCCAATGACTGTTAGCAGAATATGGAATCGGTGGGTTCAGGAGGGTAATACGGAACGCCGTGCTGGATCCCAACGGCCTCGTATCACTAGCAGTCGAAATGACAGGCATCTCATCCACACGGCTGTAACGGATCGTGCAGCCACGTCTCGATTCCTGAGTCAGCAGATGGGGATGTTTGCAAGACAACAACCACGTGCACGAACAGTTAGACGACGTTTGCAGCAGCTTGGACTATCAGCTGCGAGACCATGGCTGCGGTTACTCTTGACGCTGCATCACAGACAGGAGCGCCTGCGATGGTGTACTCAACGACGAATCTGGGTGCACGAATTGCAAAACGTCATTTTTTCGGATGAATCCAGGTTCTGTTTACAGCATCATGATGGTCTAATCCGTGTTTGACGACATCGCAATGAACGCACATTGGAAGCATGTATTCGTCATCGCCATACTGGCGTATCACCCGGCGTGATGGTATGGGGTGCCATTGGTTACACGTCTCGGTCACCTATTGTTCGCATTGACGGCACTTCGAACGGTGGACGTTACATTTCAGATGTGCTACGACCCGTGGCTCTAGCCTTCAATCGATCCCTGCGAAACCCTACATTCCAGCAGGATAAGGCTGCGTTCACACTGCCGGCCGGGCCGGGCCGGGCTGACGCGTACTGGCTCGGCTCGTGCCTATCCTGCTCAGGCCGACGAGTAGTGCATTCACACTGCGCGCCGCGCCGAGCCGGGTCGGCGAAATGGGGGAAAATCCACTTCTCCGATTTTCATGTTCTAAAAATTCTTAGCGGCATATAAGACTGCGCCACATCGTTTTATGAACTCATTTTTTCCTTAAAAGCGTTACTTACGTCGTGAAAAAAGAAAAAGTCTACTTTTCGTTTCGCGTGATTTCTTAGTTTCGTAACGCTTCCCAACCGATTTTGAAGACAGTATGCGGCTAAGAAATCTGATTTTTGTACACGTGCTAGTGTAATATCTTAGCTTCGTATTGAATCATTTATCTTTTCATATTTCTTAACAGTCATTGTGAAATGATGCTATTTGTCAACGTTGTGCACTTGATTTACAAATCTTGTAGTGAAAAAGTTATGTAGCGGGTAGCTTACTGTTAGATGCGTTTTACACCATACATTGTTGCGTATGAAATGTAGCTAAAAGTACCAAAAAGTTTTTGAATTGATAATGACACTGATATCTGTCTCTGGTCACAAGGAATGCGAGATATTCAGTGGCGTCAGTGCCGCGTCCGCAAGCCACGGAGTTCGAGCGGTTACAGCTTGGTTTAATGTAGTCATATAATGCAGGACAGAAAAAAACTAATTACTAGTAATCAGTGGTGTAAAAATAATCACAAAAACAAGCTGGAGATTTGTGATACGTTTACTGCAGAAACTGAAGCGCAATTCTGTAGTCTCGTTGTCTACTTTAACAGAAAAAATAATGGAGAGTTAATGAAACTACTGTACATCGACACAGATGTGCGTTTCATTGTTCTTCATTGTTTTTTTTTTCTTCCTTGGCGGGCTGCGCTGCACTGTCAAGGTAATACCCACTCTTTGGCTAAATGGATGTCAGCTGCCGGAGGCCAAATAAATAAATTTTAAAAAATCCCCACCCTTCCACAGCTGACAAGCAAGTCAGTAGAAAACGCAGCTGCAGCCAACAGCTGCTCGACTTTACCTAGTCTGTGCTGTGTAGAACAATGTCTTCACTCTTTTATTGGTATTGTTTTGACTCTGCATTTAGGAGAGTTTTTCTCTTTATATGAAGAACTTAAAAACTATCCTGAAAAATTTTATTCAAATTACAGTATGTGCTGCAGAACATTCAAGACAAAATTTCTAAACAGAACACAAATTTTCGCAGAAGTATAACAGCAGAAGAAAAATTGTGTATAACGATAAGGTAAGATTCGTTAGTACACACTTTTCGGTTTGCAGTAGAACTTTGTACAGCATTCGCTACCTCCAATTAATTGTAGTCATGCTTTTGTATTTTAAATTTCACAAACACTAACCTCTGAGGGGAAGAGAGTTTATGGGACACCTGAGAATCATTAGGAAGTAATTAGCTTCGTCATTTTGGGTAATGTCTTGCTGTGCCTTCAATGAAGAATCGCAAAAATACTCCTTCAGAGTTTTCCAACTTTTTTCTTCTTTTTTCTTCATGATGCAGCGCTTGGCAGTGGTGATGGTTCATCATGTGGAGCCACTGATGACCTCACAGAATTCTTTTCATTACCTTGTAAGATAGACAGATTGATAGGCGAAGAGTTTTGAGATAATGCCCTTTGACTCAGTGGTTCTATCTCCACTGATAAGGAACTGCCACAGCATGACTTTACAATGCATTATCATCTGGTAGGGACACCTTTCCGTCCCTCAGTGACACTCATATCTGTCTCCGTTTACAAGTAAATGCGAACTATTCAGTGGCGGCAATGCCGCGATCGCTGGCAAGCTATTGTTGTAAATGCATGCAAATACGGTAGATTAAATAAATGAAATAAAAGTAAATTCTCATGCATCATCATAATAAACGTAATTTTTCCTCACTGATTGTGAAATGTGAGGTAACATCTTAAAATAAGACGTGTGCAGTCACACTTGTGAAGAAAGCAGAAGGGAGAGTGTGATGCGTGTACTGCAGAAGCTGTAGTGCTGCTCCACAGGCTCGCGCCTGCGGTCGGCTCGCGCCGGCAATATTAAACACTCCGAATGTCGTCGGCTCGGCTCCGGGAGGCTCACGCCGTGTCGGCGCGGCTCGGCCGCCGGTGTGAACACCGCAATTCAAAACCATGTGTTTGATATCGAAGCGGGCGTCGGCCCGGCCAGGCTCGGCTCGGCCCGGCCGGCAGTGTGAACGCAGCCTAATGCACGACCTCATGTTGCTGCTCCAGTACAGCCCTTTCTGGATACAGAAAATGTTCGACTGCTGCCCTGGCCAGCAAATTCTCCAGATCTCTCAGCAATTGAAAACGTCTGGTCAATGGTGGCCGAGCAACTGGCTCGTCACAATACGCCAGTCACTACTCTTGATGAACTGTGGTATCGTCTTGAAGCTGCATGGGCAGCTGTACCTGTACGCGCCATCCAAGCTCTGTTTGAATCAATGCCCAGGCGTATCGAGGCCGTTATTACGGCCAGAGGTGGTTGTTCTGGGTACTGATTTCTCAGGATCTATGCCCCCAAATTGCGTGAAAATGTAATCACAAGTCAGTTCAAGTATAATATATTTGTCCAATGAATACCCGTTTATCATCTGCCTTTCTTCTTGGTGTAGCAATTTTAATGCCCAGTAGTGTAAACCAGTAGCTAAGAACGTAGCTTACCTGCGACATACACTTTCTCTCCGATAACAGAAATTTGTGACACAACTGGAGTAATGGTGCGTTTAAGCTGCACTCTCGATGCTCGCACAGCGCTGGTACGGCCCGGCGATGAAGAGAGTTGTTTCGAGCAGCGACCCTCGCCTTACGTATTGAAACTTGGCGCTGATTGTACGAGGAGCGTTTGAAAAGTCCGAGAGATGGCACCACCGGCACTTATCGAGGTAATGTTTAGTTAGTAGCAATTTTGGAAAGAACTCACACCAAGTTTGAGCCATATTCGTGTATTTCTTTGCGTTTGGCATTCGTGCGAATCAAGGAAGTCGAGTGATTGTCAAAAAATGGACGAAAAAGAATCTCGTATGGTGATTAAACATTACTTTACGTAATGCAAAACGCCTCAGAAGACTGAAGGGAAGCTTGATAAACATTACGGTGACTCTGCACCTTCGATTAGAACAGTTCGTAAGTGGTGTCAAAATATTCGGAGTGACCATATGGGCACAAGTGATGCTGAACGTTCTGGACGCCCTGTGGAGGTTACGACTCCAGAAATCATTGATAAAATCCATGATATGGTGATGGATGACATAAGAGTTAAGGTGCGTGAGATTGCTAGTGCTGTGGGCATCTCGAATCAACGAGTACATAATATTTGGACATGAGAAAGCTATCCGCAAGATGGGTTCCGCGATTGCTCACGCTTGACCAAAAACGGAATCGTGTGAAGTGTTACAATGATGGTCTGCTGCTGTTCAGGAAGAATCCGCAGGACTTTAAGCGTCGTTTCGTCTCTGTGGGTCAAACATGGATACATTAGTATACTCCTGAGACCAAACAACAATCTAAACAATGGGTTACCAAGGGAGAATCTGCACCAAAATAGGCGAAGACCATTCCTTCGGCCTGAAAGGTTATGGCGAGTGTCTTTTGGGATTCGCAAGGGATAATCCTCATCGGCTATCTGGAAAAGGGTAAAACTATTACAGGTGCATATTATTCATCGTTATTTGGACTCTTTGAAAACCGAGCTGCAACAAAAACGCCGGCGATTGGACCGCAAGAAAGTCCTTTTCCATCGCGACAATGCACCAGCACACACCTTGGCAGTTATGGTCGCAAAATTAATGGAAATAGGATTCCAACTCGTTTCACATGCCCCCTACTCTCCTGAAGTGGCTCCCTCGGACTACTATTTGTTCCTCAGTTTGAAGAAATGGCTGGCAGGACAAAGATTGTATTCATACGAGGAGGTGATTGCAGCAACTAATAGCTATTTTGCAGATTTGGACAATTCCTATTAGCCGGCCGTGGTGGCCGAGCGGTTCAAGGCACTCCAGTCCGGAACCTCGCGACTGGTACAGTCGCAGGTTCGAATCCTGCCTCAGGCATTGATGTGTGCGATGTCCTTAGGTTAGTTAGGTTTAAGTAGTTTTAAGTTCTAGGGGACTGCTGACCTCTGATGTTGAGTCCCATAGAGCTCAGAGCCATTTGAACCAATTCCTATTATTCGGAAGGGAGCAACAAATTAGAAAAGCGTGGGACGAAGAGTATAAGGCTAAAAGGAGACTATGTCGAAAAATAAAAATTGTTTACCCCGACTTTTCAAACGCCCCTCGTCTGTTTTCAAGTCACTGTAGCCGATTCGCAAACTGATCGCGGGAAAAATAATGTCTCTGCAGTTGTCTAATTTTTAATCAGGTCGCAAAGGAATTAATGACATTAGCTGCCAGTGAGCATTGATTTTAATGATTGGGGAAGGTTGAAAATTTGTGACGGACTGGGATTCCAACTTGGGGCTACTTCCCGTTTATTCTCTAGTTCCCTTCACACATCCCGAAGACCACGTTACCCCGCTGGGCTTTCCATCGTGCCGATTGACCCATATATACTTCCCAGGTCGTGTTTGCACCTTCTTTGTCAGGCTGTATGGAGGAAGTCATCCGTGATCTGCACGATAAGATAATGCGCGCTGCTGACATTGCCGTTCCCCGCTGGACAGACCCCGTTCGCAGCTGGCCAGTTCCTTGGTGGAGCACGGCCATTGCCACTGCTATCTGTTATGGTCGACGCGCATTGCAACATCTTAAGCGGCATTCGTGCACCGCCTGTCTTATTACCTTTAAACGTCTTCGCGCCAAAGCCTGCCACCTAAATAAAACAGACCAAGCGGGTGTGTTGAGAACGCTTTGTGTCCTCTCTAGGGTCTCCTATCCCTTCGTCACGGGCGTGGGCTACTCTCCGCACACTCCAAGGTTGTCAGCGGCAGTCTTTCATTCCGGGCCTTGCCCTTCCAGGTGTCCTTTGTACAGACCCATCAGCTCTCACGGAACACACCCCGCGATCCATTTTGCGACGGCATCCGGGTCACCCTCCTATCCAGCTGCCTTCCTTCTCCGGTAACAGCGGGCTGAAGCTTCCCGCATATATCTTACAACTTGTCAGGCGTAATCCTATAATGAACCTGTTACTGAATGGCATCTTCTTCTGGCCTTTTCATCTTCCCAAGATTCAGCTCCTGGACCTGATTCTATCCACAACCAACTGCTTCAGTATCTCACACCCCGGCGATGACATTATCTTCTCCAGGTGTTTAACTGTATTTGGCTCCAAGGCATTGGGCCCTCACAATGGAGGGCTAATATTGTGGATCCCGTCCTCAAGCTTGGCAGGTACCCGTCGTACCTTGGTAGTTACCAGCCAAACAGCCTGACCAGTGTCCCCTACAAGTTACTAGAACAGATGGTGGCTCTTTGGCTCAGTTAGGTCCGTGAGTCTCAGGATCTTTTATCTCCTTACCAGTGCGGCTTTCGGGAGGGATGATCTCCAATCGATCATCTGTTTCGATTGGAAACTGCAGTTCAGCAGGCCTTTTCTCAGTGCCGCCATCTTGTCGCAGTTTTCTTCGACCTCCGTAAGGCCTAATACACATCCTCCTTACATTCCATCAGTGGGGTCTGCATGCCCCCCTCCTCCCGATTTTTATTCGCCAGTTCCTGTCCCATCAGTCGTTTGGAGTCTGGGTTGGAATTGTTTTCAGCTCTCCGTGGACTCAGCAGAATCGGGTTCCACAGGACTCCGTATTAAGTGTCCTTTTTCTCATCGCTATTAATGGACTTGTGGCCTCTGCTGGAGGCTGCTCTGTACATGAATGTTTTCTGTAGTTGGGCTAGTTACCACACGGTGGCTTCTGCAGAACGACAGCTCCAAGGTGCCATCCGGCGCGCTTGCACGTGGACAGTCTCATACGGTTTTCAGTGTTCTCCCCGTAAGTCGAGGGTGGTACATTTCTACTGCTGTAATACTGTCCATCCTGATCTCTCGCTCTACCTCAGCGCCTAACACATGAGTATGGTCCCCCAGTTATGTTTCTAGGGTCTTCTTTTGACAACAAGTTTTCTTGGTTGCCACATATCCGATATTTGAAGGTTGGCTGGTTTCGTGAACTCTATGTCCTTTGCTTCCTTGCCATACCTCTTGGGGCACAGATCGTTCAACTCTGAAGTTTATTGATCAGCTGCCACGTCCTCTTGGACTTGGTTCACCATCGTATCCGTTTAGCCACTGGTGCCTTTCGCACCAACCCTGCTCTTCCCCTCCTTGTCCTCTTCCCCACGTTCTAACCGCCCCCCCCCCCACCCCTCCTCCTCGGTTGGTTCCTCAGCCCCACATTCGGATGGATTTCTTCCGGGGTCCGAAAGCCTCTCTCTCTCTCTCTCTCCAATAGTGTTGCGTTGTTGGTTCCGAACACGGTAATTTCAAGATGGCACTGTTTGTTACACCAATGGCTCTAAATCCGTCAGTAATGTGGGATATGCCTTCCCCTTCCCCTTTTCTGTTGACACGGAACACCATCTCTTTCCTGCCACGTGTTGGGTGAAGCTTCATATGTTTAAATGTTTATGGCTCAGTAATCCCTCAGATAAACTCGAAAATTTGTAGTGAGATTCTTAACTGTCCGGAAAAGCGCACTGGATAATATTTCAGCTATTAGAACTGGTGAAGGTGTCTGCAGTGGGCAGTTTTTGTATTCATAGGGTGGACTCATAACTTCTCTCCTTTCTTCTTGATAAAAAACACGCTAAACAAAGGAAAGTCTGTAGGAGACATCCTGAAGCACCAAGGAAACGTCAGTTTGGTAATGACGGAAGTGAGGGGGGGGGGGGGGGGGGTCGGTAAAAATTATAGAGGGAGATCAAGGCTTGAACACAGTATGCATATTGAAATGGATATATACTGCAGTAGTTATTTGAAGATGAAGAGGCTTTTGATTATGGAGAGCAGCTTCAAGCCAGTCTTCAGACGAAAGACTAGAACAACGTCTGATGCAACATTCCGCTCAGTTATGTGTGACCGTCGCTCGTGTAATCAGTCCACTGCACCACATAGTGGTCCCCTTTTGTGTTATTCGAGAGAACTAAGTGCTTCATCCTTACCCTTCTCCCATCTAACAGTATAAACATTACAGCACATCATACACACGTTCATTAAAGTCACCTACATTCATCAGATATACTTAACGAATAATTCTCCTATATCACGTGGAAAGTGGTCTTTGTTCGTGAAGGAAGAAAACCCTTTCTGTCGAAGAGTTTGAAACTATCACTCGAGGCCTGCCACCCAAAATAGAATCTAGTTCAAGAGGCAAAGTCTCGTTGACACTATAATACAGCATATAATCTAATGCATACTGAATTGTCATCATATTATCTGCTCTGCTATAACCTTTCACAAAGTTCAGAAACTTTATTGGGAACGTTTGTGTTTCTTTAAAATGCTCCTGCTTTGAGGTCTCTGTCTGCTGAGCCAGGTAAGAAAGACTGTGTAAAATTTTATCTTCCTTTCCTACGCCACGCCTTGAAAGAGTTCTTCCAATTGCATAAGGTATGGTCGTCGCTGTAAGTCATGTTATGCACAAGATAATGGAAACGTGACATTTTCTGCAATGTCGCCCTTTCGATTATATTTGATCGTTGTGTGTATTTCACAATAACCGTACTATTTTATTACTGAGAATCACTTAAAGCAGTCAGTTACTTTCTAGATTTTCAAACTTTCATTGATTCCCTTGTACGGTTTAGGTGTTCTCACATTCGTCACTCCCCCCAAGGGGTCCACAACTTTATGGATACGTGCGTAGCTAGCATGGGACCCCGAGCTAATGTGGCCTTCCTTCCTTTCCGGGCTGCATACCTACCCTTTCCACATCCTTCCCCATCCCCCATCTTCGCCTCCCCCTCACCTCCGCCTCTTTCCTTCCCTTTCTCCCCCTCTGGTAGTATGTTTTGTGTATACGTCCGGAGACGGACGCTCGAAACTGTAACAAATTCTTTGCTTTCTTCGCTTGCAAGTCTTCGTCCTTCCTTTGTCCTTCTCTTTTCCTTACCTCTTCTCTTTGCCCTTTTCTCCGCTGCGGCGTTTGAGACCTCTCTTCTATCCTTTCCCTTTCTCTTTTTTCCTCCCTGTGCGTGTCTGAAGGCCGACCCACGCATTTCCATGCGTAGCCGGTGACGGGGTAACGCGTAATTCCCCGCCCCGGGTAGACAGGTAGGACACGTACGTACCCTCTGGTAACGGCCAGGCCCAGGCAACAGTGCCGATTGGTCCCTCCGTCCGTTTGTCGGGAGGTGTGACCTGAGGTGTGAACAATCATCTAAGGCGGGAGTGCCCTCAGAGAGTGCCCCCACAAGGAAGGAGCGCGCCATCGGAGACGCCGGTAATCATGGGGGATACTTTCGCAATGGTTTCCTCATCTTCTACTATGTCAGCTCACAAGCGTAAGTTCAATGAGTCTCAGCCACAGACAGTCCTTCCATCGTTGCCACAGTTTCTTGTTGTTTCTCGGTCTGACGAAGGTCACGACTTCTCCACGGTCAACCCTTTCATTATTCAGAAAGGTGTCGACGCAATTGCAGGTCCTGTAAAGTCTTGTTCCAGATTACGAAATGGCACCTTGTTGTTAGAAACAGTCAGTGCCCTCCAGGCACAAAAATTGCTGCGTACTTCACTGCTACACACCTTCCCTGTCCGGGTGGAACCGCACCATACTTTAAATTCATCATGTGGGGTCGTTTATACACGCTCCCTCGAAGGATTGTCCGACGAGGAAATTCAACACTACCTGTCTGACCAGGGCGTAACGGCAGTTCATAGTCATGAAAAGGGTTGACACGAACATTATTCCAACCCGTACTGTCTTCTTGACATTTGACAAAGTTCAACTCCCATCGAAAATCAAAGCAGTCTATGAGATAATTTCCGTTCGCTCTTACGTCCCAAACCCTACGCGTTGCTATTGGTGTCAGCGGTTCAATCACACGAGCCAGTCCTGTTCCAATCCGGCCAAATGTGTTACGTGTGGCAAGGATGCCCATGAGGGTGCTTGTCCACCTCCATCCCCTCGTTGCATCAACTGTATGGGTGACCATGCTGCTTCCTCTCGAGATTGCCCCATTTTTAAAGACGAAAAGCTCATTCAGGAAATCAGAGTGAAGGAAAAGGTGTCGACCTTTGCTACTCGAAAATTATTCGCCAGTCGACAGCCCACCATGCCTCAGACAGGAAAATACAGCACTGTCCTTGCCTCTCCTCGGCCAACAAAGGAGGCGGCCACGCAGACTTGTGACCTTACCTTTAGTGCCACAGTCGTCTGATCGGCCATCGCAAAGATCGCCCGTTCAACCTCTCCACTTTCGCCTGCCCACTTTACGGCTCACCCTTCATCGAGTTCTGCTAAATCTCGAGCCCAAAAGTCAGACACCAAGACTTCGAAAAAAGAGCATACTCATGAAGATTTTTTTATGTACCCCAACTTCACAGCCATCGGTTCCTCCTTCATCTAAACATCATGTTTCCAAGAATGCTAGTAAGAAACCCAGTTCATCTCCTTCTCCGCCAAGGCGTGTTTCATCTACAGCACCACCTGGCGGTAATCGCCCTCGGCCGTCTTCTGTGTCGCCGAGGCGCACTGCTGGCGGCCGATCAACCGGCCGATCGCTGGTGGCAGGAGCTGCTCCTGAACAACCTATGGATCAGGATCTTCTGCCTTCGGCTGAATGCCATTCCATGCTGTCGGTCGCAAGCTCTCAGCAGTCGCTGAGTTGACGGCAACCTTGGTCACATTCCTCCATTTTCTGTTCACCCTATGTCCATTATCCACTGGAATATCTGCGGCCTTCGAGCCAATCGGGATGAATTGTCGATCCTCTTACGATCCTACTCGCCAGTCATCTTCCGTCTTCAGGAAACAAAGCTGCGCCCCCATGACCGCTTTGTTCTCCCCCGTTTTCAGTTCGTCCGATTTGATCTCCCCTCTGTTGAAGGCATTCCAGCACATGGAGGACTCATGATTCTTCTCCATGATACTCTCCATTATCACCCAATCCCCTTAAACACTTCCTTCCAAGCTGTCGCTGTCCATCTTTCCCTTTCTGGATATACCTTTTCTCTTTGTACTGTATACATTCCATCGTCCACACCAATGGCACGAGCTGTTCTCCTTCATCTTCTTGGTCAGCTTCCACCCCCCTATTTGCTGGTTGGGGACTTCAGTGGCCACCACCCGCTTTGGGGATCTCCACATCCTTGTCCGCGTGGCTCACTATTGCTAAGCGTCTTCCACCAAGCAGATCTAGTTTGCCTCAACACTGCGGACCATACATTTTTGTCTGCCTCCAGACAAATTTCTCTCATTTGGACCTTTCGGTCGGTACTGTTCCGCTAGTTCGGCGCTTGGAATAGTTCGCCCTTGATGATACACACTCGAGTGACCACTTTCCATGTGTCCTTAGACTGCAGCCTCAACAGCCATATATGCGCCCGCGACGCTGGAAGTTTGGCCAAGCCGTTTGGACACTTTTTTCGTCTCTAGCGACATTCGATGACCGTCACTTTCCTAGCGTCGACGATGAGGTCACACATATTACAGACGTTATTCTTACAGCTGCGGAACGTTCAATACCACGCACCTCCGAATTGCCCCGGCGCCCCCCAGTTCCTTGGTGGAACGAGGCATGCCGTGATGCAATACGTGAGCGGCGACGTGCTCTCCGCGTTTTCCGCCACCATCCTACTTTGGCCAACTGTCTCCGCTATAAGCAGTTCCGAGCGCGATGCCGTCGCGTCATCCGCGATAGCAAGAAGGAAAGCTGGAAATTCTTTACTAGCTCATTTAACACCTTCACTCCCTTCTCGGAAGTTTGGAGTCGGCTTCGACGGTTCTCAGGCGCGCCTAGTTTCTCCCCAGTCTCTGGGCTCACTGTCGCGCATGATACATTAGTGGACCCCATCGCAATTTCTAACTCATTGGGTCAACACTTTGCTGAGATTTCGAGCTCTTCAAATTACCCGCCAGCGTTTCTCCCGAAGAAACGTGCAGCGGAAGTGCGACCTCTTGCTTTCTCCTCTCAAAATCGCGAAAGCTACAATACTGTTTTCTCCATGCGGGAACTCCAACATGCACTCTCTTCTTCTCGCTCCTCCGCCCCAGGACCGGATGGTATTCACATCCAAATGTTGCGGCATTTATCATACCATAGTCTGCTTTACCTCCTTCGCCTTTATAATCGAATTTGGACCGACAGTACTTTTCCCAGACGATGGCGGGAAGCTATCGTCGTTCCTGTTCCGAAACCTGGAAAGGACAAACATCTCCCCTCTAGCTATCGCCCCATTTCTCTCACGAGTAGTGTATGTAAGGTTTTGGAGCGTATGGTGAATTGCCGTTTAGCTTGGTGGCTGGAGTCCCGCAGTCTTTTAACACCTGCCCAATGCGGTTTCCGAAAGCATCGTTCTGCAGTTGACCATCTTGTTGCTCTCTCCACTTATATCATGAACAATTTTCTCCGGAAACGCCAAACAGTAGCAATATTTTTTGATCTGGAGAGAGCATACGATACCTGTTGGAGGACAGGCATCCTCCGCACACTGTTCTCTTAGTGCTTTCGAGGTCGGTTGCCCCTTTTTCTTCACGAATTTATGGCAGAGCGCACATTTAGAGTGCGGGTGAACACCACTCTCTCCCGTACTTTCTCCCAAGAAAACGGGGTACCCCAGGGCTCCGTGCTGAGTGTTGTACTGTTTGCCATTGCCATAAATCCGATTATGGATTGTCTCCTTCCTGATGTCTCGGGCTCCCTCTTTGTGGACGATTTTGCGATCTACTGCAGCTCTCAACGGACCAGCCTTCTTGAACGACGTCTTCAAGGATGTCTCGATCGCCTCCACTCTTGGAGCATCGAAACCGGCTTCCGTTTTTCTCCCAGTAAGACCGTTTGTGTTAATTTTTGGCGACGTAAGGAGTTTCTTCGACCCTCCTTACGTCTAGGACCTGTCAACCTTCCGTTTTTGGACGTCGCTAAATTCTTGGGTCTTATGTTTGACAGAAAACTGTGCTGGTCCTCCCACGTCTCCTATCTTTCGGCTCGCTGTCTGCGATCCCTCAACACCCTCCGTGTCCGGAATGGTACCTCCTGGGGAGCGGACAGAGTGGTCCTTCTCCGCCTCTATCGCGCCTCTGACTCCCAGGACACGTTGGTATCTGTGGCAATGAGGCGGCCGATATAGCGGCCAAGGCTGCAGTCTCTCTTCTTCGGCCAGCTATTCAGTCGATTCCCTTCACCGATGTACGGAGCGTTTTATGTCGTCGTGTTGTTCTTTTATGGAACGCACATTGGTCGACACTTCCCCATAATAAATTGCGGGACGTGAAAGCTCTTCCCTGTGCTTGGACCTCTTCCTCCCGAACGCGTCGTCGGGAGGAGGTAATTTTAACTAGACTCCGGATAGGGCACTGTCTTTTTAGCCATCGACATCTTTTAAGCGACGATCCTCCCCCACTCTGTCCCCACTGCTCTCAGCTGTGGACGGTAAGACACCTTTTAATTGAGTGCCCCTATTTTACTACGTTACGCGCCCGTCTACAGCTGTCGCCTGATATATCGTCCATTTTAGCAGATGACACGCGCTCGGCCGATCGCGTTCTCGAGTTTATTAGTGTCAGTGAGATGACGTCAGTCATTTGAAGCTCTTTTTGGGGACAACCAACTCCTTTCTGTAGTGGATTTTTAAGCTTTCCTTCTGCTCTTAGTTTCTCCAATTTTTTGAGTTTCGGTCCCATTGCTGCTGCTTTCCATTTTCGTTTTTTACCGTTTCCTAAGTCACAGACCGGGCGCTAATGACCATGCAGTTTTGCGCCCTAGAAACAAAAAAAAAACAAAAAAAAAAAAAATTCGTCACTGGGAGTGCACCTTCCCAAAATGGATGAAAACACCCCAAACTACTCAATGATAATAGATATTGGTCACATATTTCGTTTCAGTTAGCGTTAATTGTGGAAACCTACAATTTCATACGTACCATTTCAGTAACTCCTTTCACCTTATACATGTACCCATTGCGTGCTTCCTTTTAGGTGCGCTATGCAGGACGAACCGCAAACAGCATTGATTTTAGGAACGCTAAGGGTTGTAGTTGACAATCACTGCGGCTACAAATTGTGTAAACTGTCAGTAGCGATTACTATTCAGAAATGTTGTAGCAGCAAAAGCCAGTCTCTTCGTTTCGCACACTAACCATACAGTGTTATAGTAAAAGAGTAACTAAACAATTAGAATGATATTCTTGGCATTCCCATTTGCTGGCTGTGCAGCCAGTTCGACGTGTTACGCGCACTATTTTTTTATTCATTTTTGTGTATATATTTAAAAATTTGCTTTCCCTATCTTGGTCATACGGCTCGCTCACTGACGGTACGTTCTCCTCAGTTCTTATATTAAAAACATTACAGACAATTATTAATTTTAATTGTTCCAGTATATTACGTTTAGATGCACATGGGTTCGAACCTTGTAATTATAGAGCGTACACGGACCCAATCTTCCGGAATGAGTCCATTTTTGGACCATCCGCCGCCTGGAATTATTTTTTCTATCCGAAAGGAAACCGTACCCAAATTCCCGTTTCCTTATAAATAATTCATACAATCGGTGTCATTTTGTCGTCGAATATGAGCCTCATTTTTATGGGAAGCAATCGTACTGCGAATACAATTTCAGAGAGTTATAGTCTGGCAACGTGGGAGCTAATTTGAGAAGCTCTTGCAGTGATATTCTTCCCCCACCCCCTATACACTCCCACCCACCATTTTCCGGTAAGACACTAATGCTAGTCACCCGAGGGTTTCACTCACAAAGCCCTACACAAAGCACCACGATTACAATACTCGTCTCGAGGAAATTGTATGATATTAGCTACCAGCGTGCATTGTCTATCCCTTCATTATCTTTCCATTATATTTACCGAACCGAAACGAAATAAGTCGCCACACAATACGCAAGAGACTGAGGGAATTGCCTTGTTTCCAGAACTTTATCCGGAGTTAAAACAATTATGCTGAGGAGTGTACGGGTTACAGATTGTAAACATATTTAATTTTTATTTAAACTAAAAACTGAGATTCCAACATACATACCGTAAAGTAAAATTTTAAGTGATGCTCCTCTAGAAGTGTACAATCAACTTGCCACCTGTAAAAAAAAATATTTGGAGAAACAGATTTATTTTAACATCTGAGTTTCATTAGATCAGATTAGATGTGCAGTCCTCGTCCACAAGGATGTAGAAATGTCACAGAATAAATACATAAAACATACATTAAAAAAAAGGGGAGAGAGAGAGAGAGAGAGAGAGAGAGAGAGAGACTGACTCTTTCCTTCCCCAGGTTCTAAGTGAAGTCGTCACGGATTTGAATTAAGTCAAAAAATCTTGAACTTGTTTTTATTTAATACGTAATAACAAACTTGTCGCAGGACATGTAGTACACTGAGGTGCATATTATAAATTTATGTTCTTGTAGTCACGCATCATCGGAAGAAAATCAGTTTGCAACACTTATTTGTATTGGTTGCATTACTGCACTGAAGACCAGCAAAAGTAAGAGTTTATGAAACAGTCACGGTATACAGGGTGTTACAAAAAGGTACGGCGAAACTTTCAGGAATCATTCCTCACACACAAATAAAGAAAAGATGTTATGTGGACATAAGGACTAAGGAATTTGTCAGTAGGACAAGAAATCCTTCAGGGTCCTCTTAAAGTGAAATTTGTTAATAGTTAAACTTGTTCGACTTGTGGCACGTTACTGAAAATGTGTGTTCCTTAATAACGGACATCTGGGCCAAAATAAATGACTATAAATCTTTGTGAAAACTGGTCTTAACAGAAGTATTGGTTTCATGAACTGAACTGATGGGTTGGCTTGAAGAAGAAATACAGGATGTTCGAAAATCCCCTTTACAAACTTCTGGAACTTGTAGAAAGGAGTGAATTCTGAATAGGAACCCATGACCGGAAACGTACCTTTTCCGTTCTAAGACGGTTTCAGTTCGGATGTTTAGCTCATCCACTTGTGCTTGAGGAAGCGAATTAGGTTGTCGCATTTCTGTACGTACAGTATGCGGAGTTCTTTTTTTGTTTTGGATTAACGTAAACACACAATGTTAAGGTATTACTACAAACAAATCTGCTTAAGTGATAAATTGATGTTTCATTAGGTTTATCTTCGAATTGTTACCTAACAGTACTGCGTTACGCGTAATTCAGTTCCTCAAGCAGAAGTGAATGAGTTAAACATTTGAACTGAAACCGTCGTAGAACGGAAACTATTGCTTTCCGCACATGGCTTCCTATTCAAAATTATGTACTCAGTACCCTCTACAAGTCCTAGAAGTTTGTAACCGGAATTTCTGAACACTCTGTATTTTATTTATGACAAATTTTTATAAAGAATTAATATCTTCAAAAAGAGGAGTTACTATACCCGCTTCCTTTAATCTCAGTTCGCATTATATGCTTCTGAAATCGGAAAACTACAGCTTGGCTGGATGGACTACCACAAAAAAGAAAACAAAATCGTATGACATTATGTAGTGAAAGTAAGCTTTCTTGTTTTTGTGTCACTTATGTCTGACAACATCCACATTACAAGGAAATATTTGTTTCGCGCTTCAGGAGTTCTGTGACATGCTCCTCTCAATTGGATTTATAACGAATTTAATGCTGTTAACATCCTCTATCCGCTTGTCATATTTCAGGCGTATACGGCGGGGAGACCTCTTAAAAAAACTGAACAACGTATAGTATTTCTTTTCAATCCTTAATCACAAAGAATTGGCTAGAAATCATTTATTAATGTCCTTGAAAATGTTCTTACCCGATATTACTATATGGCGCCTGTTAATGTTATTGATGAAAGGTCATCAATATACCAAGAAAAAGCAAGAGCCCTAAGATGAACGCTTATAGGAATACCGTAGTGCTGCCGTTCGCCCACTACAAGGAATAAGCTAAGACCAATTTTGTTGCTTGTAATACTGAACAACTAGACACGATGATTAAGACATTGAACTCAGGAATGCATTTTGTACCGTCCTCTAATCATTACCTTGTAGGTTGCGTGCTGTTTCTTCAGCGGATACCGGCCTGGTCCCTTAAATTAGATTCATTACCATCGTTATTCACACTTCCCTTATTAATCCTGTGCAACAAGTATGATGATCTCAATGGCAACTAGACGTTGAATTCTAATATTCCGTAACTCTTAGTTTCTTTGAGTAAATACAAAATAAAAATAAAATATCCGCAACGTCAAATAACGCACAAAATAACTATTAAGTCAGCGTAATTGAGAGACAGTAAAAAGCCGAAAAAAAAAGTATCGGACTATATTTTTAATCCGCATTGTTCATCTTAAAGGAACGACACATTACTTACAGTCTTATTTGATGCTATATCTTCTAGTTTCATTTTCTTGCTCTTTTGGAGGCTGTCTTATCGTTTTACTATCTAAGGGTAATATTAAAAGGTTGTATGAAACGGAAGTAACACATGGAATCAGCATAGAGAAAAGTGAATGACAGACTTAACATGAGCACTATACTTTTCTTCAATCCTCCCAGCAAAGATAAGAACCTATTCGAGAGCTTTGCTCCAGCATCTGGTGTCAGTTTCAGTACTAGTATGCAGAGCAGGAGACATCGGGGGAACTGACTCGCTGTCAATATAATAGCTTTTATGAAACTGTAACGGGAATGCCCAAGGAGGTTTAGTGGAAATACCTGGGGAATAAGGGTGTCAGGACACCATGTTCGGAGAATAGGGTTAATAGAGATCACGGCGTGTAAAGAGACGTAAAGACAGTTTTGTCTCGATTCGTACGGGAGTGGAGTTGAGCAGAATATAACTAATATCAGTACGAAGCATCCTACGCCATGCACTCTTCATGGGTTGTGGATATATATGTGTGGATGTTGACCACAAAGATATCGTTTCGTCGAGGTGCCCTTGAACAGCAAGCACTCAGAAAATTTGAAAGAAAAATGTAATTTACTTCTAATCAATCAACGTACACGAATATAATCATTAATAGCATCACGCATCGCACTGTATGTGCTATTGCTGTTTAATAGTAATTTCAGTGCATTTGACTGACATCCAAAGATTGTTGTGTATTTTTATATTGGTTTATTAAAAAAGAGTAGTGTTGATAAACTCTGAGAGAATTTCGTGAATCCCGTTCGTTGTGTGCTCATAAGGTGGTTCGCTTTCTTATCTTTTCTTTTCTTTTTTAAGAGAGTATGATTCTCTTGTATTGATAGGAAAAAAGAACCCCCAACAGAGACGGAAGTAGTCATTACCATCGCCAAGTCATAGTCTGTGAAGTCAGTGCTGCGTGCAAATAGACACTTCATCTCTCGTGCCACTTTGCACAGCTTCTCGTGTTGCTGTTTAGCGATTGGTGGTTCTAGTGCTTACAGTAGCGTGTTTCTGTCTACGGAAATTGCGGCCTGTGCGAAATGTATAGCTTGTCGAGCAAGCACGGCACTTGCTGAAGAAGAACAACGGGGAGCGGGCGTGGAGTGGTAGCTCCCCTTTATCACGCCCTTGTGGCGGGCTGACTAACCCTCGTAGCCACATATGTCTGCAGAGGGGTACCGCCCCTCGTCTGCTGTCTGCCGACACACACACACACACACACACACACACACACAGGAGAGAGGAAAATAGTGGGGGAGGGGGGGGGCAGCGGGAAGAAATCGATGCTTCTTCCCATTTCAGGAACCAGCTATTGTTGCAGAGCATTCTTTCCATTTGTAATTAATATGCACATACACCATGTTAAGATGCACATACACCATGTTAAGATACATCATTCCTCAGAACTTTCGCACGTTCTGGGGAATGATGTGTTATTCGGTGATTCGGTCCCGAGATAGACTTCAGATTCTTTTCCATGGTACGTAAAGAGAATTACACATCGGGCAATACTTTCTGAACATACAAAACCTAGAAATAAAATTTCAGTCGGTCGGATTAAATTTTGAACTGTAAGTCGCTTATCAACTGGCTGCCTGAACGTCTTTGGTTCAAATGGCTCTGACCACTATGGGACTTAATTTCTGAGGTCATCACTCCCCGAGAACTTAGAACTATTTAAACCTACCTAACCTAAGGACATCACACACATCCATGCCCGAGGCAGGATTCGAACCTGCGACCGTAGCGGTCGCGCGGTTCCAGACTGTAGCGCATACACTAATCCGTTTTCGCGTCGATTCACGTCCCGTCATTTGTGTCTCGCCAACCTCTCTTTTTTGGTAGTTGACTATCGTAGCCCTTTTTTTTCAAACCTGGACTCCTCTATGTCAAAAAAATTGCGTCTTGTATTTCAGGACAGTGAGATCTGCTAATCTTCGTAAGGTTCCATTACTTTAACTACCTTCCATATCCTTCCGCCGTTTACAACAGTTCATCAAAACTGGACCCGTGTAAGGCTGTGCATTCAGCTTCCTGTTCAGGTACACGAAATTGCAGTTTAATATGTAATTGTTCATAAACTCAAAATTTTAGTTGTTAATTGAACTGGAACATTTAAAATGTTAGTTATCCTAAACGCTTCACTTTGGCGAAGGCAGAAGTACACGGTTCAGTCACGGTAATGTGACCACCTGTCAAATGCCGGAATAACGGGCTTTAGCAGTGCAGTCGGACAGGAAGAGTGTCTGGAAGGAAGTGATGTGGAGCCATGCCGACTACACTGCCGTGGCCAGCTTCGCTGTTTTTGTCGGGTGAGGGTCAATGACGCGAACAGCGCGATCAAGGTAGTCCCACACATTCCCTATTGGATTTTAATCCTGTGAATTTGGTGGCTAGGGGTTCAAAATGGTTCAAATGGCTCTGAGCACTATGGGACTTAACATCTGAGGTCATCAGTCCCCTAAAACTTACAACTACTTAAACCTAAGGACATCACACACATCCATGCCCGAGGCAGGATTTGAACCTGCAACCGTAACAGTCGCGCGTTTCCAGACTGAAGCGCCTAGAACCGCTCGACCACCGACGCCGACTCGGTGGCTAGGGGACTATTGGAAATTCATCCTGGTGCTCTTCGAACTGCGCACGTACACTGCAAGCTTCGTGACACGTTGCATTGTCCTGCTAGTAGATGCCATCGTGCCGACGGAAAACAAACTGAGTATAGCGGTGTACATGGCGCCCAAGGATAGATACATACTTGTGTTGAGCCAGTTTGCCTTCCAAAATGACGAGATCACCCGGGGAATGCCACGACAACACTCCGCAGGCCATAACGCTCCCTCCTCCGCCCTGGACCCTTCCGGCGATTGTTGCTGGTCCGCACACGCCAGTGGCCATCTGTCTGAAGGAGCATAAAACGTGATTCATCTGAAAAGGCCACCTGTTGCCACTCAGTGGTCCATTTGCGGTACTGACATTCAAATACCTACTGACATGCAAATTCCAGCCTTCGTCGTCGAACAGCACTTATCATGGGTGCATGAACTAGCCGACTGCTGCAGAGGCACATACGGAGCAATTTTCGCTGCACAGTCCCTTGAGGAGACACTGTTGGTAGCCCCTTGGTTCATCGGGGCAGTTTGTTTCCCCAACAGTTTCACGTTTATTTGCCCGTACACATCTCCGCGGCCGTCGTTCACCTCCCTGTCGACTGTGGCCCGTGGTGTATCACAGTTGTCTCGGCACTGATTTTGGATGACACCATTTTGCCACGTACGGTATGCGGTATATATTAACCACTGGAACACGTGAACAGATTACAAACTTAGCCGTTTCGGACATGCTTCCAGCCGTGGAAAGGAGGGAAGATTGGGTTTAACGTCCCGTCGACATCAAGGTCATTAAAGACGGAGCGCAAGCTCGGAAGGTATCAACGTTTGGGAAGGAAATCGGCTGTTCCCTTTGAAAGGAACCATCCCGACATTTGCCTGGAGCGATTCAGGGAAATCATGAAAAACTTAAATCAGGATGGCTGGAAGTGGGTTTAAACCGTCCTCCTCTCGAATGCGAGCCCAGTGTGCTAACACCTGCGCCACCTTGCTCTATAACCTTGTCCCACCTCTCGGGCTACTTCGAAGTACTGAGAAACACAGTTACTATAAGGAGGAGGCTTTGCAGGTCCATTTTCCGTTACCTATGCGTGACATCGGTTTTGCCTTTATATGCCTTTCCGAGACTCACCGTACCGAAGTCTGCGAGGGAGAGCAAGGCGGTCGCTATGCATGTAATGTGTCAAGTTTGGTGTTGGAGCTTATACAGTGAGGTCGCACATAAATGATAATTTACCGTCGAGTTGGAGGATGGTATCGTTGTTGGCGAGTGTAAACGTGTGTTCGTGTTATTAAGGACTTCAGAAGAAAACGTAAAGATCGAGAAATGGGCAAAGAAAAAAGACATGTCAGATGGCCAGTGTTAGTAAACAAATAAAACTATGTACTACGCACACACTGTAGCGTAGCAGTTGTAGGTGTGGGGTAGGAAATATGCCAGTAGAGGTCGGTCCTGAACAGCCTCGTTTGCAATAAACTTCAGCAAGCAATTGCGCTGTAGCCGTTATGGAATGCTTTGTGCTCTTCACCTGATTTTGCTTTGGGGTGTTCCGCCTGCACGCTGTTTTTGTTTCTTATTGTGAAATGAATCCATGACACGCTTCCAGTACGACTCCCACGACATCAGACGACATCGGCAATCGCTGTGACAAAGTGTGAGCTGCTTTTGCAGAACAAATCAGTGAGTATGGTAGGTGGGAGTTCTCCCACACCGCTAGTCTCCCCTCGCCTGTGTGAGTTCTCGCTTGTTTACGCTTGCAAACTATAGCCACCAGAAGGGTATCATCTTGCACGTGTAAGCGTATTAAGTTGACCTCCACGACGCACATCATCTCCTGGCCAGCAGGAACCTGCCTGATCTTTGCACCACGGAATATATGCAACATGTTACCAGGCTATGAAGACAATGGAATTTTGGAGCTTACGGTCAGTGTAACAGAAAATCAGCAGTACCTGGCAGAATTATATTATTATTTTCACCATTTTGTATTATCTGAGTTCTAGACATGTAAAACAGATAAATATATTGATTCCAGAATTAGATTTACACTCTGCAGCGGAGTGTGCGCTGATATGAAACTTCCTGGCAGAGTAAATCTCTGTGCCGTCCCGAGACTCGAACTCGGGAGCACTTGCCCGCGAAAGTCAAAGGTCCAGAGTTCGAGTCTCGGTCCGGCACACAGTTTTAATCTGCCAGGAAGTTTCATATCAGCGCACACTCCGCTGCAGATTGAAAATCTCATTCTGGAAACATTCCCTAGGCTGTGGCTAAGCCACGTCTCCGCAATATCCTTTCTTTCAGGAGTGCTAGCTCTACAAGATTCGCAGGAGAGCTTCTGTAAAGTTTTGAACGTAGGAGACGAGGTACTGGCAGAAGTAAAGCTGTGAGGACGGGGCGTCAGTCGTGCTTGGGTAGCTCAGATGGCAGAGCACTTGCCCGTGAAAGGCAAAGGTCCCGAGTTCGAGTTTCGGTCCGGCACACAGTTTTAATCTGCCAGGAAGTTTCAAATATATTGATTTGTTGTCACACCTGAAGTGGGAAGACTTACTTGAAACACCGAGTAATTTCGATTGTCTTACATCGCACAATGAGCAGAACAAATATTTGGTATACCTGTTGCGTTGCCTGATGCTAAGCGGAGCAAACTACGACGTGACAACGAGGCAGTCAAGCTCCATGATGCTAGTTCGGGCTAGGCAGTTCACATTGGTGATGGCTCCGAAGAGAGAGAGATATAAGAATGTAAGTTCATGAAAGTAGGAGACGAGGTACTGGCGGAAGTAAGGCTATGAGGACGGGGCGTGAGTCGTGCTTGGGTAGCTCAGAGGTAGAGCACTGGCCCGCCAAAGGCAGACGTCCCGAGTTCGAGTCTCGGTCCGGCACACAGTTTTAATCTGCCAGGAAGTTTCTCATGACTAAAGTGTTTAATGGGAATTCCTGGGTGATTTACTTGCTTTTATCAAAGAAAATGCGACTATGAATGGATTTTTCTGCGTTTTGTTCTGTGTTTTATTACCTTTCCGTGTATATTAACACTCAGTTGTCGTGTATATTAGCTCATTGCAGCTTTTTATTACTTACCATATAACGTTTTGGAGTTAAAACTGTGTTTTACTCGAGTATCGTAAAGTTTGTCTTACCTCCGCCTTTCCCCTCACCTTTCAAATGAAAATTACCATTCACGAAGTGATACAAAACATTTGATTTCAACCCTCCAACCATAAAGTATCAGTGCAGTTTAGTATTAATTGACGTGAGCCATGCAACTGGAGCATCCTGGTGTATGCTAACAACGGCAAGCGAAAATAGAGGATATGAACCTTGGTCCTCCCAGAACGCTAATTCGGTCCCGTTACCAGAGCGTAACATTACTCGTTGGTTGCTTTTACTCGGTTAATGATTTTTGTGATAAGTTCCTGTGGGACCAAACTGTTGAGGTCGTCGGTCCCTAGGCTTACACACTACTTAATCTAACTTAAACTGACATTTGCTAAAGACAGCACACCCACCCATGCCCGAGGGAGGAGCTTTGTGCTTCGACGGGGGGAGCCGAGCGGACCGTGGGAAGGCGCCTTACACCACGCGGCGGTTAATGATCTTGCCAGCCGGAGTGGCCGAGCGGTTCTAGGTGCTACAGTCTGGAACGGCGCGACCGCTACGGTCATAGGTTCGAATCCTGCCTCGGGCATGGATGGATGTGATGTCCTTAGGTTAGTTAGGTTTAAGTAGTTCTAGGGGACTGATGACCTCAGAAGCTAAGTCCCATAGTGCTCAGAGCCGTTTGAACCATTTGGTTAATGATCTTCCAACTGGGAAGCTCTGTTGTCTATTACACTGCCGGAAAAAATGGAACATCCTTTGAGGGCTTTTTTTCTTCTCAGTTCATCCAAAATTCATTGTAGAAATTATACCCTTGGAGTATACGGAATGATTACGTTTGCAGATCAGTAACTCAAGCGGTTCTGAGGTACAGCGTATGGACCAATGCCGAGACACCAATTTCGGTGCGTCGTGTACCTCTCACGGCTGACAGTGCGGCACTGACTCTTGCATGCAGTCAACCATAAAGCTGACGGATACTGTCTTGGGATTCGTTATTCCGCTGGTGCTCGATCTTTTTGCGTAGCTGTGTAAGAGTTGCGGGTGTCCGAGCCGCATAAGTGATTTGTCGCCCCATCATGGCCGAAAGTCTCGAATGGAGACGGATCAGGCGACCGTATTGACCGGCGAAACTGCTCCAATTCTTGCAGAGCACGTGGAGTTTTACGATCAGTATGAGGGTGAGCTTTATCCTACTGGAACAGTACATCAGCTTCCTGTTGCAAGAACGTCAGAAGAACTGGTCAGACAACATTCTGCAAGCATCGAGCGCTGGTCAGTGTTCCCCCTACAAACACCAAACGTGAACGACAGTTGCAGCCAATCCCACCACGGACCATATGGTCTGGCGTGTTACCAATGTGTGTCGGACAAATGCACTATTCGAGACAGCTGTCACTGGATATAGATTGTAAGCGTGAACGACAGTCACTTGCATGCAGACAGAATCTGCTTTCTTCGCTGAAGACCATGGCCGTCTTACTCTACACTTCTGCACCACACTGAGACTTATGTCCACTGACATTTCCTTTTAAATGGTGGACACAGATGGCGCTCTGGTAGCTATCTCACTACGGCATTTCTGACGGATGACGTTCAAACTATTGTCATTACATCTACTATTACTCCGGTGGAACGCTCTATAATCGGCTCAAAATCGACGTCGTCTTTTTAGATGTTATATTTTTTTTCCCCATGGCGTATATTAGATTAAATTATCATGTGACCAAATTCGCAGAGGGTCTGTTTTTGAACGCTCCGAAAGTAACTTGTGATACTGTCTCGTGGCAGACGACGGAGCTAATCTGAGATGACACGAAATTGGCGCTGCTGATTTTTGTACAAAACCATTGCGTATACGAATATGAATATCAAGAGCTCAGATGGAAACCCAGTTCTAAGCAAAGAAGGGAAAGCAAAAAGGTGGAAGGAGAGTCTATACAAGGGCGACATACATGAGGACAATATTATGGAAATGGAAGAGGATGTAGATGAAGATGAAATGGGAGATACGATACTGCGTGAAGAGTTTGACAGAGCACTGAAAGACGTGAGTCGAAACAAGGCCCTGGGAGTTGACAGCATTCCATTAGAAATACTAACGGCCTTGGGAGAGCCAGTCCGGACAAACCTCTACCATCTGGTGAGCAAGATGTATGAGACAGGTGAAGTACCCTCATACTTCAAGAAAAATATAATAATTACAATCCCAAAGAAAGCAGGTCCTGACAAATGCGAAAATTACCGAACTATCAGTTTAATAAGTCACGGATGCAAAATACTAACGCGAATTCTTTACAGACGAATGGAAAAACTAGCAGAAACCGACCTCGGGGAATATCAGTTTGGATTCCGTAGAAATATTGGAACATGTGAGGCAATACTGGCCCTACGACTTATTTTAGAAGCTAGATTAGCATTTGTAGACTTCGAGAAAGCTTTTGACAATGTTGACTGGAATAATCTCTTTCAAATTCTGAAGGTGGAGGGGTAAAATACAGGGAGCGAAAGGCTATTTCCAATTTGTTCAGAAACCAGATGGCAGTTGTAAGAGTCGATGGGCATGAAGGGGAAGCAGTGGTTGGGAAGGGAGTGAGACAGGGTTGTAGCCTCTCCCCGATGTTATTCAATCTGTATATTGAGCAAGCAGTGAAGGAAACAAAAGAAAAATTCGGAGTAGGTATTAAAATCCATGGAGAAGAAATAAAAACTTCGAGGTTCGCCGATGACATTGTAATTCTGTCAGAGACAGCAAAGGACTTGGAAGATCAGTTTAACGGAATGGACATTGTCTTGAAAGGAGGATATAAGAGAACATCAACAAAAGCAAAACGAGGATAATGGAATGTAGTCGAATTAAGTCGGGTGATGCTGAGGGAATTAGATAAGGAAATGAGACACTTAAAGTAGTAATTTGGGGAGCAAAATAACTGATGATGGTCGAAGTAGAGAGGATATAAAATGTAGACTGGTAATGGCAAGGAAAGCGTTTTTGAAGAAGGGAAATTTGTTAACAGCGAGTATAGATTTAAGTGTCAGGAAGTCTTTTCTGAAAGTATTTGTATGGAGTGTAGCCATGTATGGAAGTGAAACATGGACGATAAATAGTTTGGAAAAGAAGAGAATAGAAGCTTTCGAAATGTGGTGCTACAGAAGAATGCTGAAGATTAGATGGGTAGATCACATAACTAATGAGGAAGTATTGAATAGGATTGGGGAGAAGAGAAGTTTGTGGCACAACTTGACCTAAGAAGGGATCGGTTGGTAGGACGTGTTCTGAGGCATCAAGGGATCACCAATTTAGTATTGGAGGGAAGCGTGGAGGGTAAAAATCGTAGAGGGAGACCAAGAAATGAATACACTAAACAGATTCAGAAGGATTTAGGTTGCAGTAGGTACTGGGAGATAAAGAAGCTTGCACAGGATAGAGTAGCATGGAGAGCTGCATCAAACCAGTCTCAGGACTGAAGACAACAACAACAACAACAACAACAACAACAAGGCGTATTCGTTATCCATTATCTGAAGTGTTGGTACGCAGGCACCTTTTACATTCCGGCTCTCCGGTGCAGAGCTAGCTGGCAACGCGGCCCAATTACAGAGTTAGAACTGAGCCGCAGCTCACGTATTTATGTTGTCGCCTCACGCCTTTCACGTGCGCTAGCTGTTGGCTTTGCGTCCCACAGCGACGGAGCTTGCGCTGCGCGTGCCACGGCGTGAAACTCTCACCTTTGTAATGCGAACCGTGCCGCTGGGATCTGATCATTACTCCCAGGGAGGTTGTGCTCCAAGGCTGCGTTCACAGTGGCATAGACAACGGTCGCCAGATGCTGGCCTGTAGGGCCGATATTACACTATCGTATTTCTTTCTGAAAGATGTTTGACGTCGCGCAAAAAGAGGTGTCACACTGTCATCAAATACTCAGATTGTCTGGCATTTAATAGCGGAAGAACCGCACGATGTCAACTGAGAAACTGCTGTTTTTAATACTGTTAGTTTCATAGTCCACAGTAACTAAACAAGCAAATGACGTTTCCAACACGAATAGGAAGTGTAATTAAATTAATATCCCTTCTCCTGCCAATGTTAATATATAATAATAAAATCTGAGTACAATTTAATGTATAAAGTTCACTGTAGCCGATTCCTAATTGTATCGCTGAAAAACATTCAACACGAGAAATGAGCTGTGACCTGTAGCGCTTCATTTCATAAGGAACTGATGAGTAAATTCGCGTACTTTCTAATACTTTGTACCGATTGTAGTTCGTTTCGAGATTTTCTTACGGGTTTCAGACTCATTTGATAAATTCAAAACTGTGCACGATTTTTACATTCTTGGACTCTGGCTGCTACTCATAAAAGACCTTTTGCTCTTTTTTTCGCTTCTAAGCCTTGCACGTACTTACCATGTTTCTCTTTCCTGGCAGCAACATTTAGTCCTCCAGCATCTCCGCCTGTTGCGCTTTCTTCTTCATTTGCGTATCTTAACCGACAGTTAACTCTTATTACAACATTCGCCTCCCCACACCCACCCACCTGTCAGATATGTCAAGATGTTTTGCATTAGCATTTCAATTGTTTCTTAATTTTTTATACATAATTTTATCAAAATAAATAAAAACCGATTGAAATCTTTTCTCATTTAGTAGTCGTAGGACACACAGTTCATTATTAGAGAGGATGATTAATTACCGTTATGTCAGAAATAGTGCCCACTTTCACATTTTATCTAAAAATTAATAACCACACCCAACCGACCTCTAGCGGAGCCATTCGAACTGCTATACGGCTGGTGTAAGAAATTCACTGAAGCGCCAAAGAAACTGGTATAGGCATGCGTATTCAAATACAGATGTATGGAAACAGACAAAATATGGCACTGCGATCGGCAACGCTTATACAAGACAAGTGTTTGGCGCAGCTGTTAGTTCGGTTTCTGCTGATACAATGGCAGGTTATCAAGATTGAGTTTGAAAGTGGTGTTACAGTCGGCGCACGAGCGATGAGACACAGCATGTCCGAGGTAGCGATGAAGCGGAGGTTTTCCCGTACGACCATTTCACCAGTGTGCCGTGGATATCAGGAATCCGATAAAACATTAAATCTGCGACATCGCTGCGGCCGGAAAAAGATCCTGCAAGAACGGGACCAAAACGGCTAAAGAGAGTCGTTGAACGCGACAGAAGTGCGGCGCTTGCGCAGATTGTTGCAGAATTGAATGCTGGGCCATCAACAAGTGTCAGCGTGCGAACCATTCAACGATATATATTATCGATATGGGCTTTCGGAGCCGAAAGCCCACTTGCGTACCCTTGATGACTGTACTACACAAAGCTTTACGCCTGGCCAGGGCCCGTCAACTCCGACATTGGGCTGTTGATGACGGAACATGTTGCCTGGTCGGACGAGTCTCGTTTCAAATTGAATCGAGCAGTTTGACGTGTAAGGGTAGGCAGACAACCTCATGAATCCATGGACCGTGCATGTCAGCAGGGGACTGTTCAAGCTGATGGAGGCTCTGTAAGACAGACTTGATCAATTCCAGTAGGACAATGCGACACCCCACACGTCCTGTATTGATATTGGATCCAGGAACACTTTTCTGAGTTTAAACACTTACGCTGGCGACCCAACTCCCCAAACATGAACGTTATTGAGCATATCTGGGATGGCTTGCAACGTGCCGTTCAGAAGAGATCTACACCCCCTCGTGCTCTTACGGATTTATAGACATCACTGCAGGATTCGTGATGTCAGTTCCCTCCAACAGTACTTCAGACATAAGTCGAGTCCATGCCACCTCGTGTTGCGGCACTTCTGCGTGCTCGCGGAGGCCCTACACGATATTAGGCAGGTGTACCAGTTTCTTTGGCTCTTCAGTATAGCATGCAGTGTAGCGTGATGGCTACATTTGACGTCTTCTGCGACAGCTATTCTCGTAAGTAGGGTCTATACTAGATATGACCAATTTACTAAAATGGCTGGAAGTATGAAATATAGCGTCGCCTCTTAGCTGTGTGCGGTAACGGACTATTTAACGGAGTGTCAGCACTGTTCCAGAGAACCGTAATAGTCGTAGATACCATCGCTGTAGGTAAGATTCAGTATTATCAAGGCGGCGCTTATTCAGAGCGACCCGGAGGAATCCCCGTAAGATGTAGTAGCAGTTGAGCAGATAGCCCCGCGAGGCCGGGACGATAAAGCGCCGTGATTTGTTTGCAGGTGGGCCGGCTGATAGTGGCGTTGGCGAGAAACGCCGCCAAGCTTTTAGCCCCTCGCGTGCTGCGGGACCTGCCTCTCTCCCGATTTATTTCCTGCGGAGGCCATTAGGCTTCTGTTTAGCTGGCAAGTTTTAATCCGCGCTTTCGCCGTGCTGCAGTTAAAAGGAAACGGCGGCGGCGCTGGCCGCTTAGTTCCGCCGGGAGCCGCTAGTCGTTCCCGGCGGCGCCTGGAGCTCTCGCTCGCTTTGCGAATGCAGCAGGCGGACGTTGCGTGTCCAACCACCTAACTGTGGGCGGCATTTCTGCGTCGCCCGCGGCGCTGGCGACTGGCTCAGCGCTTCAGGTCTCACTCTTTCTTACCTCTCTCCTTCGTCGACCCTTTTATGGAGGGAATTTCAGTCTCCAGGCGCTAGCTAACTCCTTCCGACATAAAAATTACTTCATGAATATGCATTTCTTCACAGCGTGCCGTATTTTGCATTCCACTGGATTCTTTACGCCGTAATTACCCAGAATAATTTTTGAGATAAAATGAAATACCTCCATGACTCAGGAGTCTCCGATTTTCTGAGTACTGTACTTGACAAACATTTGGCAGATAAAAAGATTCGTCTCTCGCATGTCTCATCCTTTACAAAGTTTATTCCAGTGTTGAACGTCGCCTTTTAGTCCTGTAGTGTCAACTCTGTCTTTGAAGGAAAAACAATTTTGGTTGTACATTTTTAATTAGATTTCGTATTTCGATCACTCAGGATCATCTTCAGTTGTAGGTAGTTGGCGTCAGTAACTCGTCTTGTCTTCTTGAAACCACATATGAGAGTACTCTGATATGTGGTTCTGTGTGATCGAAACATGTAATCTAAATAAAAATGCACAGCTGAGACGCAACAATAAATGAAAATTATCTTAAATATCGTAAGTTATTTTACATGATGGGAGCATTGTCCTCCGACTGCTACGGTCGCAGGTTCGAACCCTGCCTCGGGCATGGATGTGTGTGATGTCCTTAGGTTAGTTAGGTTTAAGTAGTTCTAAGTTCTAGGGGACTGATGACCTCAGATGTTAAGTCCCATAGTGCTCAGAGCCATTTGAACCAAGCATTGTCCTCCTAAACCTATTCGTCTGTTACGACGTATGAGTATAGTCTCCTCAAAAATCTGTTCGGTCCAGTAACCATCCGTTCTTGGACTTTTTTCTACGTTAATGATTTTGTAATCTTTTTAGGTAACTGTTTTGGACTTTCTGATGAAGACACCCATAGTCGGTATCGACACCAGGTTAAAGTAAAATCTCGTAGCAGCAGTTTGGTTCTATTATACAAGTCTATTTTACAAATCATCAATCCCCCCTGCGGGTCCGGGGGTTAGAATAGGCCCGAGGTATTCCTGCCTGTCGTAAGAGGCGACTAAAAGGAGGCCATCCCCCTCAAGGGGGTAGTTAGCGCCTGCGTCCGGAGACGGACGGTTCCACGGCCTATATTTGTGGTCTTTTTGGTTTTTCACTTCTCGTTTCTTCCTTCCTTTGGTTGGTTCCTTTCTTTGTTCTTGTCCATCTCACTGTCTTCCTTACTCTTTCCCTTGCCTTCTTCTCATTGCCTTCTTCTCCTTGTCTTCTCTGGTCTCCGTCTCGGCGTTTGAGACAGTCTGTCCTCTCTCTCTTCCTTTTCCTTCCTTCCTCCCTGTGCGCGCCTGAAGGCCGACCCACGCGTTCGCACGCGTAGCCGGTGCCGGGGTAACGCGTAATTCCCCGCCCTGGGTAGACAAGCAAGGCATGCACGTACCCCCTGGCAAAGGCCAGGCCCAGGGAGGGGTGATTGCCTGAGCTGATACCTTCTGACCATGCCGATTGGTCCATCCGTCTGTTTCTCGGGAGGTGTGACCTGAGGTGTAAACATTCACCTAAGGCGGGAGTGCCCTCTGAGAGGGTCCCCATAAGGAAGAAGCGCGCCGTCGGAGACGCTGGCAATCATGGGGGATTCCTCCGCAATGGATTTCTCTTCTTCTCTCTAGACTTCTGCCCACAAACGGAAACATGACCAGCCACCAGTGACAAAAGTACTACCGCCTGCCCCACAGTTCCTCGTAGTTTCTCGATCTGAGGATGGAAAGGATTTTTACTCTGTCAACCCTTTCGTTATCCAGAAGGGCGTAGATGCCATAGCCGGTACTGTTAAGTCTTGTACAAGGTTGCGTAATGGTACCTTGTTACTAGAAACTGAGAGTGCCTTTCAGGCACAGAAACTGCTTCGAGCCACACTCCTGTACACGTTCCCTGTCTGGGTGGAGGCTCACCGAACTTTGAATTCGTCTCGTGGTGTGGTCTATACTAGATCCCTCGACGGATTGACTGACGAGGAGATTCAGTCTTTCCTCGCTGAGCAGGGCGTGACGGCTGTCCATAGGGTCATAAAAAGGTCAACAATGACCTTGTACCGACCCGGACACTTTTCTTGACCTTTGATAGTGTTCAGCTGCCATCGCGCAACAAAGCGGGCTACGAGGTTACTTCTGTTCGCCCCTTCGCTGCTACCAGGGTCAGCGTTTTAATCACATTCGCCAGTCTTGTTCCAATGCCGCTAAATGTGTCACTTGTGGCAGGGATGCCCATGAGGGTGACTGTCCACCTCCGTCTCCTCGTTGTGTGAACTGTCAGGGTGACCATGCAGCGTCCTCCCGCGACTGCTGCTTCTACAAGGAAGAACGCCGTATCCAAGAAATTCGGGTCAAAGAGAAAGTGTCCACCTCGGCTGCTCGCAAGCTATTAGCTAGTAGGAAGCCCACGCTGCTCCCAGCGGGGAAATACAGTACTGTCGTCGCCTCTCTTCGGACTACCAGGGAGGTGGCAACCCAGACATGCGATCTGACCTTCAGCACCACGGTCGTCCGTTCGGCCAGTGCTAAGATCGCGCGGTCGACGTCTCCTCTTCCTCCCATCACCCCACAGACACAAGCCCCTTCATCAGCTTCTGCTAAGACGAAGACCCAGAAGTCAGATGCACAGGCCTTCAAGAAGGAACCGTCCCGTGCAGACTTCCTACGTACCTCCTTCTCCGCCACGGCGCATTTCTTATCCTGCGCCACCCAGCGGTTGCCGCCCCAGGCAGTCATCCGTTTCGCCTGGCCGCACCGCTGGTAGCCGAACATCTGGCCGTTCACCGGCGGAGGAAGCTCCCCCTCCCGGCCATCTTATCAAGATGGCCGATGAACCTATAGAATCAATGGACGATGACTGTCCGCCTACAGATAGCGGCGGCAGTGCTCGCTCGAAGCCAGGCCCTCAGCGGCCTTCGAGGTGACCCCTTCTTTCATCTTCCTTTTCTTCTTACGATGGCACTTATTCACTGGAATATTCGCAGCATTCGCTCCAACCGAGAGGACTTGAAGTTGCTGCTCCGCTTGCACCGTCCGCTCGTCGTAGCCCTCTAGGAAACGAAGCTACGCCCATGCGATCAAATTGCCTTGGCACACTACACCTCTGCGCGTTTTGACCTAGCCCCTGTGGTAGGTACTCCGGCTCATGGAGGGGTTATGTTGCTGGTCCGGGATGATATTTACTACGATCCCATCACGTTGCACACCGGCCTGCAGGCAGTTGCCATCCGAATTACTCTCCCCACTTTTACATTTTCCATTTGTACCGTTTACACTCCATCGTCGTCTGCCGTTACCAAGGCAGACATGATGCAAATTATTGCTCAGCTACCTGCACCATTTTTGTTAAGTGGAGACTTCAATGCCCACCATCCCCTTTGGGGCTCTCCAGCATCCTGCCCGAGGGGCTCCCTGTTAGCAGACCTTTTCAACCAGCTCAATCTTGTCTGCCTCAATACTGGCGCCCCTACTTTTCTTTCGGACACATCTCACACCTATTCCCATTTAGACCCCCCCAGGGGGTCCACAACTCTTTCGTGGATACGTGCGTGGCGAGCACGGGGCCCCGAGCCATTGCAGCCTTCTTTCTCTCCCGGGCTGCATTTCCTTTCCCTTCCCCTCCTTTCCCCTCCATACCCCTTTCCCCTCGCCCTCTCCTCTCCCTCTATTGGTGTCCTTGCTTATGTTGGCCCCCGCTATCCTCCTGGTTCTGTTGGTTTTACACTCTGGCTTTGTTGCGTAATCATCTCCTCCTTTTGGCATTCCTTGGTCCCCCTCTGGGGTTTGACCTCCATTCCAAAATTTCTCTTCCGTAGTGTGAGCCATTTGGGGAAGAGCACCTTACCTAGTGTCTCCGAACGTGTGCCCTCCTAGTATATTCCACCTTTTCTTCTACGTCGTTGTCTGATGCTAGGGTGCATAGCCAGCACGGTAGCCAGCCCGTGTGGTGGGGTCGCTATGTACCCTTTTGGTTGAGCCCCCTGAACACACAGGGATCACACTTCTGATACCTGAGCTGTGACCTCCTCATGCATGCCTTGGAGTGGTTGCTCGTCATCCTGGAGCATCGGAACTCCCGGCAATGGCCGCCGTGCCAGACGGCCCTTGCTGTGGCTGGGTGGCGCCCGTGAGGAGAGCCCCTGATCGGAGTGGGTGGTATCAGGGCGGACGCTATGCAGATGAAACGCATAAGGGTCCAAACCTCTGGCCGCTCTTCTGCGGCCGTCTCTCTGCGTGGTACTGATTCCTCAAGTGCTGCTTCTCTTGCCCCTTCGGCCTTCCCTTCCGTGGCTACCCCCTGGGAGGAGGGTCAGGCCCGTCGTCTAGGGGCAAAACCTTTCCCCCGTTATCTAGTTTGCACCAGGACTGATGGAGATACTTTCACCAGTGTCAAACCTTTATTCTTTGTGGAACACATTGAAGACAAGTTCGGCGAAGTGGACTCCCTGAGCAAGATGCGGTCGGGTTCATTACTGATAAAAACTGCTTCGGCTGCCCAATCTGCGGCCCTTCGTGCCTGTACCCATCTTGGCACAATTCCCGTGTCCATTACCCCTCACCAGTCTCTAAATATGGTACAAGGTGTGATTTTTCACAGAGACCTCATCCTTCAAACTGATGAGGAACTTCGGGACAATCTCGGACGGCGGGGTGTTCACTTTGTTCGGCGTGTTCAGAAGGGTCCTAAAGATAATCGTATTGATACTGGTGCCTTTATCCTGGCCTTTGAAGGGGATACCCTTCCTGAGAAAGTTAAGATTATGGTCTATCGCTGTGATGTGAAGCCGTACATCCCACCTCCTATGCGGTGTTTTAAGTGCTTGCGTTTTGGCCACATGTCTTCTCGCTGTACCCAGGACCCTCTCTGTGGTGACTGTGGACGTCCACTCCATGAGGGGAGTCCCTGTGTTCCCCCTCCTGTATGTGTAAATTGTCATGGTAGTCATTCTCCACGTTCAGCAGATTGCCCAGTCTATAAGAAAGAAAAAAAGATACAGGAGTATAAGTCTCTTGATCGTTTAAGCTACACAGAGGCCCGTAAGAAATATGCACGACTGCACCCTGTGTCCATGACATCTAGTTACGCCTTGGTTACATCTTCATCCCTTCCTCCCCCTTCCTTACCCCCGTCCCGGACCCCTCTCCTTCCCCCCTCCCCTGCAGCTCCCACACCTTCTCCTCTGGGCGCCGCTCCCCCTCCCCAGCCGGAGAAGTGTCCCACTCCTTCGGCGTCTGCCGGTCAAGGGCGCCTCTCCCGGGATGCCCCTTCCCGGCACCTTCCAGGTCAAAGGTCTGCTGCAGCGCGGCGACCGCGAGAGCCGCGGTCTATCGGCCCCCAGGTCGCCCGGTCTCTTTCTGTTCCTGATCTTGCTGCAGCTGGCTCCATTATGCCACACAGCCCTCCTCGAACTCAGCCTGAAAAGAAGAAGAAACATAAGTCTCGGGACAAAGAGCCTCTGGTGTCACCGGAGGTCCCTTCCCCGGCTTCACAACCGGATTCTGACCTGTCGTTTATGGATGTCGCCCCCTCCTTGTCGGTGACGGGTGGGGACCCGGCGGTATGACTGGATTTAGCGTGTTCAGCCCTCATTTAAACCATCGTTCTGTGGTTCTCCAATGGAATTGTAATGGCTACTATCGTCACCTTCCGGAATTGAAATCCCTTCTTTCGTCCTACTCAGCAGCTTGTGTGGTTCTTCAGGAATCTCATTTTACTGATGCTCACTCACCGACCCTCCGTGGGTTCCGTGTTTTCTGTCGAAATCGGGTCGGACCCTTGCGGGCTTCTGGTGGCGTTTGTACGTTGGTCCGTACAGACATTGCTAGCACGTGGATTCCTCTCCAAACTACATTGGAAGCAGTTGCTGTCAGGGTCCACTTAGACTCTGCAGTCACAGTATGCAATCTTTATCTCCCTCCCGACAGGACTCTTACACCTGCTGCCTTAACCACCCTTCTTCAGCAACTTCCTCCTCCCTTCCTCCTCCTTGGGGATTTTAATGCTCATCATCCTTTGTGGGGCAGTGCCTTTCCATCTAGACGAGGTCTTCTTATCGACCAATTTATTGCAGACCACGACCTGTGCCTTCTTAATGATGGCTCCCCTACTCATTTCAGTGCTGGTCATGGTACCTTTTCTGCCATTGATCTTTCTCTTTCTTCTCCCTCTCTCCTCCCTTCATTACACTGGTCGCCACACGACGACCTTTGTGATAGTGACCATTTCCCGTTGATTATCACGCTCCCTTCCCGCTCCCCGATGGAGAGGTTACCTCGTTGGTCTTTCCACCGCGCCGATTGGCCTCTATATACTGCACAGGTCGAGTTTTCTCCCTCTTTGTCGGGTTGTATTGATGACGTCCTACGTGACGTGTCTGACGCGATTGTTCGCGCTGCTAACCTTGCTGTCCCGCACTCATCTGGACAATTTCGTCGTCGGCAAGTCCCGTGGTGGAGTACGGCCATTGCCATTGCCATCCGTGATCGCCGTCGAGCTTTGCAACAGTTTAAGAGGCACCCATCTGTAGCCAGCCTTTCTACCTTTAAGCGCCTTCGCGCTAAAGCCCGTTATTTAGTCAAACAGAGCAAGCGGATATGTTGGGAACGATTCGTTTCTTCCCTTGGTTCCACTGTCCCTCTGTCACGGGTATGGGCTACACTTCGCTCTCTCCAAGGTTGCCATCGGCAGTCCACCCTCCCAGGCCTTCACCTCCCAGATGGCATTTGTACGGACCCATTAGTTCTCGCAGAACATCTTGCGACCCATTTTGCAGTGGCATCAGCGTCGGCCTCCTATCCAGCTGCTTTCCTTCATCAAAAACAGCAGGCTGAAGCTGTCACCTTATGTTTCACCACTTGTGAGTCAGAATCTTACAACGAACCTTTCACTGAATGGGAATTTCTTTCTGCTCTATCTGCTTCTCATGATACGGCTCCTGGCCCAGATTCCATTCATAACCAGCTGCTTCAACATCTCAGTGCTCCACAACGGCACCATCTTCTTCGGGTGTTTAACCGTATCTGGCTCCAGGGTGACTTCCCTTCTCAGTGGAGGGATAGCGTTGTGGTTCCTGTCCTTAAGCCTGGTCAGAACCCCCTATCTGTTGACAGCTATCGGCCAATTAATTTGACCAATGTTGGTTGTAAGTTACTTGAACGGCTGGTAGCCCGTCGGCTCACTTGGGTCCTCGAATCTCGGGATCTATTGTCCCCTTACCAGTGTGGCTTTCGAGAGGGACGATCTCCAATCGATCATTTGCTTCGCTTGGAATCCGCAGTTCGGCAGGCTTTTTCCCAGCGCCGCCATTTGGTTGCAGTGTTTTTTGACCTTCGCAAGGCCTATGACACGGCCTGGCGCCATCACATCTTACTAACCCTTCATCAGTGGGGTCTTCGGGGCCCACTCCCGATTTTTATCCGCCAGTTCCTGATCCATCGGTCATTCAGAGTTCGAGTTGGTACTGCTTTTAGTTCTCCACGGACCCAGGAGACGGGCATCCCACAGGGTTCTGTCTTGAGTGTCCTTCTTTTCCTCATTGCTATCGATGGACTTGTGGCCTCTGCCGGTCCCTTGGTCGCCCCTGCCCTGTATGTGGATGATTTCTGCATTTGGGTTAGTTCCTCCTCGATGCCATCTGCAGAACGGCAGCTCCAGGTGGCTATACGGCGTGCCTCTGCATGGACCCTCTCCCACGGGTTTCAATTCTCTCCTTTAAAATCGCGGGTGGTCCACTTCTGTCGCCGTACTACGGTCCACCCTGATCCAGAGCTCTATCTCGCTGCACAAAGATTGCCTGTGGTTCCACAGTTTCGTTTCCTAGGTCTTCTTTTCGACAGCAAGCTCACTTGGCTGCCCCATATCAGACTCCTGAAGGTAGGATGTTTCCGTAAACTCAATGTCCTTCGCTTCCTTGCCCACTCCTCCTGGGGTGCGGACCGTTCCCTCCTCCTCCGTCTTTATCGTGCTCTAGTTCTGTCACGTTTGGACTATGGTTGTCAAGTTTATGGTTCAGCTGCTCCTTCCACGCTGCACGTGCTGGATCCAGTCCACCATCGTGGTATCCGTTTGGCCACCGGTGCCTTCCCTACTAGCCCTGTTGATAGTCTCCTGGTTGAAGCTGGGATCCCCCCCCCTTTCTGTTCGGCGGTCCCAGCTTCTGGTGTCTTATGCCCTTACTATCCGTTCTTCTCCCGCTCATCCTTCCTATTCTATCCTATTCCCAGACCAAAGACGTCGCCCGCCTGACTCCCGCCCTCGGGCGGGTTTACCGGTTGGGCTGCGCCTTGCGTCTCTTACCCGTGATTTTCGGCTTCCTTCTTTGTCCTGTCTTCCTCGCTCCCTCCCCTCCACCCCTCCTTGGTTAGTTCCTCGGCCTCGAATTCGGATGGATCTCCGCCGCGGTCCGAAAGATTCTATCCCCCCGGTGGTGTTCCGTTCCTTTTTCCGCCAAATTTTATGGGAGTTTCGGGATGCTGTTGTTTTTTACACTGATGGCTCTAAATCTGCTGATCATGTTGCGTATGCCTTCACGTCCTTTGTTGGAACGGAAAATCATCTACTGCCACCCTCATGTGGGGTGTTTACTGCGGAATTGATGGCAATTTCCCGGGCCCTTACCTTTATTAAACAATCCCAACACAACCGCGTTTTGTTATGTACGGACTCGATGAGTGGCCTTCTTGCTATTGACCGGTGTTTTTCGCGCCATCCCTTGGTCTCTGCCATCCATGACCATCTCGCTGATCTTCACCGTGCTGCTTGTTCCATTGACTTCCTATGGGTCCCGGGCCATGTGGGTATCCCGGGTAATGAGCTCGCTGATCGTTTGGCTGGGGGAGCAGTTACTTACCCCCCGTTTTCTGTAACCCCTCCTGCAGCGGATTTACGGCTTCACATCAAATCCCACTTTGCACAGTCGTGGGCCAATTCTTGGGAGGCTACTCCACTGTCTAATAAACTTCGTGCCATTAAGGTGAATACAGGCCCATTGCGTTCTTCCTTTAGCCTCTCCCGCAAGGACTCGACCACACTGTGTCGTCTCCGCATTGGCCATACCAGGCTGACCCATGGTTTCCTTTTGCGTGATGAGCCACCCCCGCTATGTGGTTGTGGAGCCTTCCAGTCAGTGGCCCACATTTTGGTTGAATGCCCCCTTCTTTTGGCTCTGCGTGCTAAGTACAGACTCCCCCACACTTTACCTTTGATGTTGGCTGACGATTCCCGGATGGTCTCTCTGGTTCTAGGTTTCCTCCGGGAGAGTGGTTTTTATTCTCAGTTTTAAAGTTTTTAATCTCCCTCTGGTGTTGGGGCAGGGCGGTGAGTGTTTGGGTGTCTCCCACTGTAGGCAGTGTTCAGAGATTCCCGATTCACCTCCCTGACCGGAATCCTCTTTTCTTTCTCTTTTACTCTGTTTTTACCCCTTCTTTTTAAGGCTTGGTTAGTTTTTCTATTCCCATACGTACTTTCTGCATTATAGCAGTTGTACCTTTTAAGTCACAGGTGGTCTTGCCTATGCTGTTTCAGCATAGTGTTGGGTTCGTTCTCTTGCCAACTTCCCTCATTTGTTTTTACTAATGACAACGTGACTGCCCTTTTACGTTTCCCCTTTATCCGTTTTATTTTTCTGACTATACTGAGATGTCCCGTTAGCAGAATGGAGTCTATTTGAAACAAGGGACTGATGACCTTGCTGTTTGGTCCCTTTAACCTCAAACAACCAACCAACCAACCCATTTAGACCTCTCTATATGCACTACCCAACTTGCACGCTGGTTTGAGTGGTATGCACTTTCTGATACATATTCGAGCGACCACTTCCCGTGTGTTATCCATCTCCTGCAGCATACCCCCTCTCCGTGCTCATCTAGTTGGACCATCTCCAAAGCAGACTGGGGGCTCTTCTCTTCCAGGGCGACCTTTCAGGATTAAACCTTCACAAGCTGCGGTCGTCAGGTCGCACACCTCACGGAAGTCATTCTCACTGCTGCTGAATATTCCATCCCTCACACTACTTCTTCTCCACGTCGCGTACCGGTCCCCTGGTGGACCGCAGCATGTAGAGACGCTTTACGTGCTTGTCGACGTGCTTTACGCACCTTTTAACGCCACCCGACAGTGGCGCATTGTATCACTTATAAACGATTACGTGCTCAGTGTCGTCGTATTATCAAAGAAAGCAAGAAAGCCAGCTGGGCCGCTTTCACAAGCACCTTCCACAGTTTTACTCCTTCTTCTATTGTCTGGGGTAGCCTGCGCCGGCTATCTGGCACTAAGGTCCACTCACCAGTTTCTGGCTTGACGGTCGCGAATGACGTCCTTGTGGCCCCTGAGGATGTCTCCAATGCCTTCGGCCGCTTTTTCGCAGAGGTTTCGAGCTCCGCTCATTACCACCCTTCCTTCCTCCCCCGAAAACAGGCAGAGGAGGTTAGGCCACCTAACTTCCGCTCCTCGAATCGTGAAAGTTATAATGCCCCATTCACCATGCGGGAACTCGAAAATGCACTTGCCCGGTCACGGTCCTCCGCTCCAGGGCCTGATTCTATTCATATTCAGATGCTGAAGAACCTTTCTCCTGCGGATAAAGGTTTCCTTCTTCGTACTTATAATCGCATCTGGATTAAGGGACATGTTCCCGCATACTGGCGCGAGTCTATTGTCGTACCGATTCCTAAGCCGGGGAAGGACAAGCACTTGCCTTCCAGTTATCGACCCATCTCGCTTACCAGCTGTGTCTGTAAGGTGATGGAGCGAATGGTTAACTCTCGATTGGTTTGGCTGATCGAGTCTCGACGCCTACTTACCAATGTACAATGTGGATTTCGTAGGCGCCGCTCTGCTGTTGCCCATCTGGTTACCTTGTCGACCTTCATTATGAATAACTTCTTGCGGAAGCGCCCGACCGCGGCTGTGTTGTTTGGTTTAGAGAAGGCTTACGACACCTGTTGGAGGGCGGGCATTCTCCGCACCATGCATACATGGGGCCTTCGCGGTCGCCTCCCTCTTTTTATTCGTTCCTTTTTAATGGATCGACAGTTCAGGGTACGTGTGGGTTCTGTCCTGTCAGACACCTTTCGCCAGGAGAATGGGGTGCCACAGGGCTCAGTTTTGAGCATCGCTCTCTTCGCCATAGCGATCAATCCAATAATGGATTGCCTCCCAGCTGATGTATCGGGCTCCCTTTTCGTGGACGATTTTACCATCTATTGCAGCGCGCAGCGTACATGTTTCCTGGAGCGCTGTCTTCAGCGTTCTCTTGACCGTCTTTACTCCTGGAGTGTCGCCAATGGCTTCCGTTTTTCTGCCGAGAAGACGGTCTGTATTAACTTCTGGCGCTACAAAGAGTTTCTCCCACCGTCCTTACGACTCGGTCCCGTTGCTCTCCCATTCGTGAAGACAACAAAATTTTTAGGCCTTACATTTGACAGGAAACTTAGCTGGTCTCCACATGTGTCATATTTGGCTGCCCGTTGTACCCGTTCTCTAAATGTCCTCCGTGTTCTCAGTGGTATGTCGTGGGGAGCGGATCGAACCGTCTTACTTCGTCTCTATCGGTCGATCGTCCGCTCCAAGCTGGATTATGGGAGCTTCGTATACTCCTCTGCACGGCCGTCCATCTTACGCCGACTCAACTCCATACAACATCGGGGTTTACGACTTGCGATCGGAGCGTTTTATACTAGTCCCGTCGAGAGTCTTCATGCTGATACTGGTGAATTGCCACTCACCTACCGGCGCGATATACTGCTTTGTCGGTATGCCTGTCGGCTACTGTCAATGCCCGACCACCCGTCTTATCGTTCCTTTTTTGACGACTCTCTCGACCGTCAATACGGGTTGTATGTCTCTGCCCTGCTACCCCCTGGAGTTCGCTTTCGTCGCCTCCTTCAACACCTTGATTTTTCACTCCCTGCAGCCTTTCGAGTGGGCAAGAGCCACACGCCACCTTGGCTCCAGGCTCAGGTTCGCGTACACCTTGACCTCAGCTCGCTCCCAAAGGAGGTTACCCCCGGTTCGGTCTACCACTCCCGTTTTGTCGAACTTCGATTGAAGTTCATTAATATGACCTTCATTTATACAGATGGCTCTAAGACCAATGACGGGGTCGGGTGTTCTTTTATTGTCGGGGCACAAAGTTTCAAATACCGGCTCCATGGCCATTGTTCGGTCTTCACAGCTGAGCTTTTTGCCCTCTACCAGGCTGTTCTTTACATCTGCCGCCACCGACATTCTGCATATGTCATCTGCTCCGATTCCCTGAGCGCCATCCAGAGCCTCAGTGATCCGTACCCGGTTCACCCTTTCGTGCACCGGATCCAACGCTCTCTTCAGCAGCTGGTGGACGTCGGTTCTCCGGTTAGCTTTATGTGGGTTCCTGGCCATGTCGGTATCCCTGGGAACGAAGCTGCAGATGCTGCGGCCAAGGCTGCGGTCTTCCAGCCTCGGACAGCTTCTTGTTGTGTCCCTTCGTCAGATTGTAGCAAGGCCATTTGTCGGCGCATTTTATCGCTGTGGCATGCCGATTGGGCTGCACTTACGGACAAGCAGCTTCGGGCCTTGAAACCTCTTCCCGCGACTTGGACGTCCTCCTCCCGCCCTTCTCGACGGGAGGAGGTCGTTTTGGCCCGGTTACGAATTGGACACTGCCAGTTCAGCCATCGCCATCTGCTGACGGCTGCGCCGGCGCCGTTCTGCCCATGTGGGCAATTGCTGACGGTCCGCCACATTTTAACGTCGTGTCCAGATTTTAACACACTGCGTCTTGATCTTGGCCTGCCATGTACTCTAGATGACATTTTAGCGGATGACCCAAGAGCAGCTGCTCGCGTTCTTCGTTTTATCAACTTGACAAACCTCTCTAAGAACACTTGATTATGCTGTTCTCTTTTAATCCTATGCCTGTCAGTCTGTCTTTTATCGTGTTTTCCCTTTTAGTTGCTGTTTTAAACTTGTGCCTCGCGGTGCATTCCTAACGTAGTCTGGGCGCTAATGACCATTGAAGTTGTGCGCCGTAAAACCACAACAAAAAAAAAAAATCATCAATACATTTGCTGTTACTGACAAGACGAATATGTCGCCTACAGCGTAAAGTGTAATCGACAAAAGCCTGAATATTCGTGTCCGGATGTGATGTTTACTATTTTTTATATACCTGTAATAGTATCATTCAACAATGTTTTTGAAGATTTAATCAATATGGATAAACAAATAAAAAAAATCCCATCTAACCCCCCCCCCACCTGTCTCTCTCTCTCTCTCTCTCTCTCTCTCTCTCTCTCTCTCTCTCTCTCTGTCTGCCGCGCGGGGTGGCCGTGCGGTCTTAGGCGCCTTGTCACGGTCCGTGCGGCTCCCCCGTCGGAGCTTCGAGTCCTCCCTTGGGCATGGGTGTGTGTTGTCCTTAGCTTAGTTAGTTTAAGTTAGATTAAGTAGTGTGTAAGCCTAGTGACCGATGACATCAGCAGTTTGGTCCCATAGTCCTTACCACAAACTTCCAGTTCTCCTTTACATGCCAAATTTAACTCGTTAGTATGTTGCCTGAGATGTTTCTGCAGTTTTTGCGCTCCCCTGTAACGCTTTATTATTATTATTATTATTATTATTATTATTATTATTATTATTATTTCTTTCTTGTCTCAGCCGGCCGAAGTGGCCGTGCGGTTAAAGGCGCTGCAGCCTGGAACCGCAAGACCGCTACGGTCGCAGGTTCGAATCCTGCCTCGGGCATGGATGTTTGTGATGTCGTTAGGTTAGTTAGTTTTAACTAGTTCTAAGTTCTAGGGGACTAATGACCTCAGCAGTTGAGTCCCATAGTGCTCAGAGCCATTTGAACCATTTTTTCTTGTCTCAGAAGTTATGTCTGGTTAAAAATGGAAGGTGACTCGGACTTGATCAAGCGTGACTTCCTTTTAACTGTACGGTATATGTTACATTGCATTTAGGAACTTTCGGGTAATTGAACAAGTGTCAATAATTACAGATTTCTGTAGTTGTCTATATAAGTTTGGATGTAGCTGTATTGCATTGATGTACTGGTGGATATTGTGTGGTATGACTCCTGTAGTTGATAGTATAATTGGTATAATGTCAACTTTATCCTGATGCCACATGCCCTTGACTTCCTCAGCCAGTTCGATGTATTTTTCAATTTTTTCTCCTGTTTTCTTTTGTATATTTGTTGTATTGGGTATGGATATTCCGATTAGGTGTGTTAATTTCTTCTTTTTATTGGTGAGTATGATGTCAGGTTTGTTATGTGGTGTTGTTTTATCTGTTATAATGGTTCTGTTCCAGTATAATTTGTATTCATCGTTCTCCAGTACATTTTGTGGTGCATACTTGTATGTGGGAACATATTGTTTTATAAGTTTATGTTGTAAGGCAAGCTGTTGATGTATTATTTTTGCTACGCTGTCATGTCTTCTGGTGTATTCTATATTTGCTAGTATTGTACATTCGCTTGTGATGTGATCTACTGTTTCTATTTGTTGTTTGCAAAGTCTGCATTTATCTATTGTGGTATTTGGATCTTTAATATTATGCTTTCTGTAATATCTGGTGTTTATTGTTTGATCCTGTAATGCAATCATGAATCCTTCTGTCTCACTGTATATATTGCCTTTTCTTAGCCATGTGTTGGATGCGTCTTGATCGATGTGTGGCTGTGTTAGATGATACGTGTGCTTGCCATGTAGTGTTTTCTTTTTCCAATTTACTTTCTTCGTATCTGTTGATGTTATGTGATCTAAAGGGTTCTAGAAGTGGTTATGAAATTGCAGTGGTGTAGCCGATGCATTTATATGAGTGATTGCTTTGTGTATTTTGCTAGTTTCTGCTCGTTCTATAAAGAATTTTCTTAAATTGTCTACCTGTCCATAATGCAGGTTTTTTATGTCGATAAATCCCCTTCCTCCTTCTTTTCTGCTTAATGTGAATCTTTCAGTTGCTGACTGTATGTGATGTATTCTATATTTGTGGCATTGTGATCGTGTAAGTGTATTGAGTGCTTCTAGGTCTGTGTTACTCCATTTCACTACTCCAAATGAGTAGGTCAATATTGGTATAGCATAAGTATTTATAGCTTTTGTCTTGTTTCTTGCTGTCAATTCTGTTTTCAGTATTTTTGTTAGTCTTTGTCTATATTTTTCTTTTAGTTCTTCTTTAATATTTGTATTATCTATTCCTATTTTTTGTCTGTATCCTAGATATTTATAGGCATCTGTTTCTTCCATCGCTTCTATGCAGTCGCTGTGGTTATCCAATATGTAATCTTCCTGTTTAGTGTGTTTTCCCTTGACTATGCTATTTTTCTTACATTTGTCTGTTCCAAAAGCCTTATATCATTGCTGAATACTTCTGTTATCTTTAGTAATTGGATTGTTGATTTGTTGTTGCCAGTAGTTTTAGATCATCCATGTATAGCAAATGTGTGATTTTGTGTGGGTATGTTCCAGTAATATTGTATCCATAATTTGTATTATTTAGCATTTTGGATAGTGGGTTCATAGCAAGGCAGAACCAGAAAGGACTTAATGAATCTCCTTGGTATATTCCACGCTTAATCTGTATTGGCTATGATGTGATATTATTTGAATTTGTTTGGATATTAAGTGTGGTTTTCCAATTTTTCATTACTATGTTTAGGAACTGTATCAATTTAGGATCTACTTTGCATATTTCTAATATTTGTAGTAACCATGAGTGGGGTACACTATCAAAAGCTTTTTGGTAATCAATGTATGCATAGTGTAGCGACCTTTGTTTAGTTTTAGCTTGATATGTCACCTCTGCATCTATTATCAGTTGCTCTTTACATCCTCGTGCTCCTTTGCAACAGCCATTTTGTTCTTCATTTATAATTTTGTTCTGTGTTGTATGTGTCATTAATTTCTGTGTAATGACCGAAGTTAATATTTTGTATATTGTTGGTAGGCATGTTATGGGGCGATATTTAGCTGGGTTTGCTGTGTCTGCTTGATCTTTAGGTTTCAGATAAGTTATTCCATGTGTAAGTGTGTCAGGGAATGTGTATGGGTCTGCAATGTAACTGTTAAATAATTTAGTTAGTTGTGAATGTGTTGAGGTGAATTTCTTTAGCCAGAAATTTGCTATTTTACCTTTTCCAGGGGCTTTCCAATTGTGAGTAGAATTAATTGCTTGGGTGACTTCATGTTGCAAAATTATCACTTCAGGCATTTGTGGTATCATCTTGTATGTGTCTGTTTCTGCTTGCATCCACCGTGCATGCCTGTTATGTTGTACCGGGTTTGACCATATGTTGCTCCAGAAGTGTTCCATGTCTGTTATGTTTAGTGGAGTGTCTATTTTAATGCGTGTGTTACCTATTGTCTGGTAAAATTTCTTTTGGTTTGTGTTGAATGTTTGGTTTTGTTTCCTTCTATTTTCACTTTCTATGTATCTTGTAAGCCGTTTGGCCAATGCTTGTAATTTCTGCTTCTTTGCATCTAATTGCTCTATCACTTCTTGTTGTGAGATTGTACCTAACCTTTATCGTTTTTTTTTCCGACATTTCATTTCTTATAAATTGTGTCAGCTGTCCGATGTCTTTTCTCAGTTTTTCTATTCTGATCTGTAGCCTGTGTTGCCATGCTGGTTTTGTGGGTTTCTTCTGTGTGTTGGTTGGTTCTGATCTCTGCCTAGTGTGTACATTTAGTGTAGTGAGTGCTCCTATATAAACCAGTAGTTGTAACTCTTCCATAGTTGTGTTTTCATTTATTTTGTTGTGTATGATTGTGTTGATAGTTTTTATTGTTGTTTCGACTTGTGGGTTATTTGGCGGTCTATGCAAGAATGGTCTAATGTCTGTATTTGTGACTTTGTATTCTACATATGTCAGCTTAAATTTTTCTTCTATATCTAACATGTGTGTTACTTCGTGTTGTATTTGTGCTTGCTCTGGTGGCTGTCTTAAGATTTCGTTTTCCTCTGATTGTTTAATTGATGCGTGTTGTTCTTCGTTTGTTTGCTCTGGGATGTTTGAGTCCTTTTCTGTATTTTCTTCTTCTTCTTCTGATTGCACATTATTTTGTTCCAGTATTTGTTGTACTTGTTGTTTGATGTTTTCTAATTCTGACTGGGGTATCCTGTTATTTTTGATTATTACACGGATCTGATCAAGTAGTCTTTGTTCTGTTAAAAATTTTAATTCTGGGTATCTGGTAATAAATGTTGTGTATACTTGTGATCTGTATCCAGTTGCGTTGGTTCCTAGGTTTGTTGCTTGGTAATAACAAAACATGAGGTGTCGATTAACTTCATCTGACCATCTCATCCTCTGTCTTTGTTTTCCTTCGAGGGTGGTTGCAGGAAGCATATCCTACAAAACACCTCTATTTGGATTTGAATCATTTTCCAGTTGGCTAGCAGTGTCGTTACCATTGTGGGCGGGCATAGGGTTCAAGCGTCGTTCCCGACCATGACGGCGCTTGTCCGAGGCTTCTTTAGTTCTGTCCTGAACCAACTAATCACACTAAAAGGGGGGGTTAGCCCTATTAGTGGTTTGTTCTTTTCGTCGCCTTTTACGACTGGCAGAACATACCGGAGGCCTATTCTTTTCCCGGGCCTCCACGGGAATTATTATTATTACTTTTATTATTATTATAACCAAAGGTTGACAGAGAAGCTAAACCCGAATGCCTTGTGTGAGGCTCCAAAAACCTATCGAAGAAGACACGATTCACGACGTCCTTGCGTGCGTTATAGCTCCTCTACTCGTAACGCTTTCTAATGCTGCTGAATGGTACTGTCCTCATCGGAGATATTGAGCGTGATTGTACGCGAGGAAACCGTCGAAATACGTTCCGAGGATTTAAGAACCTTAAGAAAGTGCACTGCACGCACAAAGACGGTCGCAAGGAAAATAATCGGTCGAATGAGAATCGACAGTTGATTTGTCTGGGTTGGAGTAAGGGAAAAGTTATGGATGTTAATAAAAGAACTGAGCAATTCGACACAAATTTGTTTAATCAACTAAAGAGCGTCTCGGAAATTTTCAGCAGTCTACAGTGGAAATTGCTACGGCAAGGACAATTCTAATCTCGGAAAAGCTCAGTCTAAAAATTTCGACTAGCCACGTTCAAGGATGAGTCAAGAAACCATCAATTTTTCTAAAAATACCGCGAGTACGTGGCAGTAAAATTAGGTAATGAGTTAGAGCTTACACCGTCGTTCTCCCCCCTGCGGGTCCGGGGATTAGAATAGGCCCGCGGTATTCCTGCCTGTCGTAAGAGGCGACTAAAAGGAGTCTCAAATGTTTTGGCCTTAATGTGATGGTCCCCCTTGGGGTTTGACCTCCATTTTTCAAAATTCTACAGAAGTACGAGCCTTTTGGGGAAGGACACCTTACATGGTGTACCACTGGTCCTAAGTGCACTAAGACCTTGGCACTCAGCATTGCACCGGCGTTGTCACCATACCCATTATTCCTTAAATTGGGCCTAAACGCCTGATGGGTTGTCCACGTTACGCCCATAGTGCCTCTCCATCTGCACCAGCGATCATGATGGACTTTCCATGGCACCAGAAATCCAGCACGGTAGCCAGCCCGTTGTGGTGGGGTCGTCATGTACCCTCTAGGTTGTAGCCCCCTGACAACACAGGGATCGTACTGCCGATACCTGAGCTGCACCCTCCCCACGTTGGCCAAGGAGTAGATGCCCGTCTCCTTGGGGCATCAGGACTCCCGGCAATGGTCATCCTGCCAGGTGGCCCTTGCTGCGGCTGGGTGGCGCCCGTGGGGAGAGCCCCTGGTCGGAGTGGGTGGTATCGGGGCGGACGTTTCGCACATGAAACGTCAACATGTATCAGGTCGCTCTGCGGCCGAGTCTTCCAAAAGAAAAGGTACCGTTTCTAGTTCTGGTTCTCCTGCCCTTTCCCCCTTGGCCACTCCATGGGAGGAGGGACAGGCCCGCCGGCTTGGGGCGAAGTACTTCCCCCGCTATTTGGTCTGTTCTCGAACAGATGGGGGGACGTTCGCCACCTCCAAGCCCATGTTCTTTGTTCAACACATTGAGGACGTCTTCGGGGAAATCGAGGCTCTCAGCAAGATGAGATCAGGGTCCGTTCTTATCAAGACCACCTCTGCCACACAATCGGCGGCACTCCAGGCGTGCGACCGCCTAGGGGACATCCCAGTCTCCATTGTCCCACATCTGGCACTCAATAGGACGCAGGGGGTCATTTTTCATCGTGACCTCCTGCTACAATCTGATGAGGAGCTCAGGGCCAACCTGGAGCGCCGCGGCGTGCATTTCGTCCGGCGAGTCCAGCGCGGCCCCAAGGACCGTCGCATCGACACCGGGGCCTTTATCCTCGCCTTCGAGGGGGACGTTCTCCCGGAGAAGGTAAAGGTGATGTGCTACCGGTGCGACGTGCGACCTTACGTCCCGCCTCCTATGCGCTGTTTTAGGTGTTTGCGCTTTGGGCACATGTCGTCCCGGTGTGAGGCTGAGCCCCTTTGTGGCGACTGTGGACGTCCTCTTCGTGAGGAACATACTTGCACCCCACCACCTCGGTGCCCTAATTGTCCTGGCGTCCACTCGCCTAGGTCCCCGGACTGCCCCGCCTATCAGAAGGAGAAAAAGATACAGGAACTCAAAACTTTGGATCGGCTCTCTTATTCTGAGGCCAGGAAGAAGTATGACCGCCTTCATCCCGTGTCACTGGCCACTTCGTTTGCCTCAGTTGTGTCCACTCCTTCCGCTGTATCCTCACCTCTATCCTGTCCCCCCTCCGCCTCCTCTGCCCGTCAGGGGGCTCTGCCTCCGCCTCCCAAATCCCTCCCTTCCAAATCCTCCTCCCCCGCGGCCCCCACCCCCCCTGCCCCAGGGGCCACCCTTCCTCCTCCTCCTCCCCCCACGCCACCTGAGAAGCGATCCTCTTCTCAGGCGTCCATCGGGGAAACGTTCCGGACCCCAGCTTCCGAGGTCCGGCGTTCCAAAACGGACCCCGCGCGTGAGGACCTTCTTCGGGTGCAGCCCACCATCCCTGTGCCTCCTCGGCCTTCCAAGAAGGCCTCCAAGAAGAAATCTCTATCCCCCTCTCCACCCCGGCGCGTTTCATCTGACGCTTCATCCGTGAGTCGCTGCTCCCGGCCGTCCTCAGTTTCGCCGGGACGCTCTGCTGCCAGGCGTTCCGCCGGCCTTTTGTCGGCAAATGATGCGGCCCCTCCTACACAATCAGGGACAGCGGCCGCAGCTGGCGACGAGTCGATGGAACCGGATCCGCCTACCGTCAGTTGTAGCGTTGTTGCCTCGCAACCTGGCCCTCCGCGGCCATCGAGGTGACCAGCTCTTCCCCGTCTCGTTCCCCCAACTTTTTGACTAGCAATGGCGTTGTTTCATTGGAACATAAGGGGTATTCGATCTAATCGGGAGGAATTACAACTGCTCCTCCGCCTGCACTGTCCGCTCGTCCTTGGTCTCCAGGAAACCAAGTTGCGCCCGACTGACCGTATTGCCTTTTCCCACTATACCTCGGAGCGGTATGACCTCGCCCCTGTGGACGGTATCCCAGCTCATGGTGGGGTCATGTTGCTCGTTCGGGACGATGTATATTACCGTCCCATCCCATTGACCACCCCACTCCAAGCAATAGCTATCCGCATTACTCTTTCTGCTTTTACTTTTTCCGTTTGTACCGTCTACACTCCACCGTCATCTGCTGTTAGTCGGGCTGACATGATGCACCTGATCGATCAGCTTCCCCCGCCGTTCTTATTGTTTGGCGACTTCAATGCCCATCATCCCCTTTGGGGCTCTCCTGCATCCTGTCAAAGAGGCTCACTCTTGGCGGATGTCTTCAACCATCTCAATCTTGTCTGCCTCAATACCGGCGCCCCGACTTTCCTCTCGGACTCTACTCATACCTACTCCCACTTGGACCTCTCGATCTGTTCTACCACTCTTGCCCGTCGGTTCGAGTGGTATGTCCTTTCTGACACCTATTCGAGCGACCACTTCCCCTGTGTCGTTCGTCTCCTGCACCACACCCCATCCCCACGTCCTTCGCGCTGGAACATACTGAAAGCTGACTGGGGACTTTACTCCTCCCTGGCGACCTTTCCGGACCGCGATTTTTCCAGTTGTGACAGTCAGGTCGAATACCTCACGGCTGTTATTATCAATGCTGCCGAACGTTCCATACCTCGTACTACTTCTTCTTCATGTCGCGTTTCCGTCCCCTGGTGGAACGAGGCTTGTAGGGACGCTATCCGTGCTCGACGACGTGCTTTACGCACCTTTCGCCGCCATCCTACGTTGGCGAATTGTATTGAATACAAACGACTCCGAGCGCAATGCCGTAGAGTCATCAAAGACAGCAAAAAAGCTTGCTGGGCCTCTTTCACGAGCTCCTTTACCAGTTTTACTCCCTCTTCCGTTGTTTGGGGTAGCCTGCGCCGGCTGTCGGGCATTAAGGCCCACTCCTCAGTACCTGGCCTGACCTCAGGTAATGAGGTCCTTGTTGATCCTGTGGCTGTCTCCAACGCCTTTGGCCGCTTTTTCGCGGAGGTTTCAAGCTCCGCCCATTACCATCCTGCCTTCCTTCCCAGGAAAGAGGCAGACGAGGCTCGGCGACCTTCCTTCCACTCGCTGAATCTGGAGACTTACAATGCCCTATTTACTATGCGGGAACTCGAACGTGCGCTTGCACTGTCCCGGTCCTCTGCTCCGGGGCCAGATGCCATTCACGTTCAGATGCTGGCCCACCTTTCTCCGGCGGGCAAAAGCTTCCTTCTTCGTACCTACAATCGCGTCTGGACCGAAGGTCAGGTCCCCATGTGTTGGCGCGACGCTGTTGTTGTTCCTCTACCCAAACCCGGGAAGGATAGACACCTTCCTTCTAGTTACCGCCCCATTTCCCTTACAAGCTGTGTCTGTAAGGTGATGGAGCGCATGGTTAATGCTCGGTTAGTTTGGATTCTTGAATCTCGACGACTACTTACTAATGTCCAATGCGGCTTTCGTCGCCGCCGCTCCGCTGTTGACCACCTTGTGACCTTGTCGACATTCATCATGAACAACTTTTTGCGAAGGCGCCAAACGGTAGCCGTGTTCTTCGACTTGGAGAAGGCTTATGATACCTGTTGGAGAGGAGGTATCCTCCGCACTATGCACAAGTGGGGCCTACGCGGTCGTCTGCCCCTTTTTATTGATTCCTTTTTAACGGATCGAAAGTTTAGGGTACGTGTGGGTTCCGTATTGTCCGACGTCTTCCTCCAGGAGAACGGAGTGCCTCAGGGCTCCGTCTTGAGCGTAGCCCTTTTTGCCATCGCGATCAATCCAATTATGGATTGCATTCCACCTAATGTCTCAGGCTCTCTCTTTGTCGATGACTTCGCGATCTACTGCAGTGCCCAGAGAACATGCCTCCTGGAGCGCTGCCTCCAGCGTTGTCTAGACAGCCTCTACTCATGGAGCGTGGCAAATGGCTTCCGGTTCTCTGAAGAGAAGACGGTTTGTATCAACTTTTGGAGATATAAAGCGTTCCTTCCGCCATCCTTACATCTCGGTCCCGTTGTTCTCCCATTCGTGGACACAACTAAGTTTCTAGGGCTCACGTTGGACCGGAAACTGTGTTGGTCTCCACATGTCTCTTATTTGGCGGCCCGTTGTACACGTTCCCTTAATGTCCTCAGAGTTCTTAGCGGTTCATCTTGGGGAGCGGATCGCACTGTCCTGCTTCGCTTGTATCGGTCCATAGTCCGATCGAAGCTGGATTATGGGAGCTTCGTCTACTCGTCCGCTCGGCCATCCCTCTTACGCCGGCTCAACTCCATCCACCATCGGGGGATACGTCTTGCGACCGGAGCCTTCTACACTAGTCCTGTCGAGAGTCTTTACGCTGAAGCTGCCGAGTTACCGTTGACCTACCGGCGCGACATACTGCTGTGTCGGTATGCCTGCCGGCTGTTGTCTATGCCCGAACACCCCTCTTACAAGTCCTTCTTCGCTGATTCTCTCGACCGTCAGTACGGGTTATATGTGTCTGCCCTGCTGCCCCCCGGAGTCCGCTTCCGTCGCCTGCTTCTACAATTGGATTTTGCCCTCCCTACCACCTTCAGAGAGGGTGAGAGCCCGACACCACCTTGGCTCCAGGTTCCGGTTCGTATTTATCTCGACCTCAGCGCACTCCCGAAGGAGGGTACTCCGGCTGCAGTGTATTGCTCACGGTTCGTCGAACTTCGTGCTCGACTTGCTGGTCACACCTTTATTTACACCGATGGCTCCAAAACTGACGATGGTGTCGGCTGTGCCTTTGTCGTCGGGACCGCCACCTTTAAATACCGGCTCCTTGACCAATGTTCCAGCTTTACGGCCGAGCTTTTTGCTCTCCATCAGGCCATTCAGTATGCCCGCCGCCACCGCCATTCATCGTATGTCCTCTGCACTGACTCACTCAGTGCTCTTCAGAGCCTTGGGGCTCCCTATCCGGTCCATCCCTTGATTCAACGAATACAGCAGTCCCTCCATTGTTTCGCTGATAATGGCGGTTCTGTCAGCTTTCTGTGGGTCCCCGGACATGTAGGAGTGCCTGGGAATGAGGCTGCGGATGCTGCAGCCAAGGCTGCAGTCCTCCAGCCTCGGCCAGCCTCCCATTGTGTCCCGTCATCTGACGTTTGTGGGGATGTATGTAAGAGGCTTGTGTCCTTGTGGTGGGATGCTTGGTCATCCCTCCAAGGAAACAAGCTCCGGGCAGTAAAACCGCTCCCAACTGCTTGGACAACTTCCTCCCGACCATCTCGGCGCGAGGAGGTCCTTCTGACCAGGTTGCGGATTGGGCATTGCCGGTTTAGCCACCGCTACCTGCTCTCTGGTGACCCAGCCCCGCAGTGCCCTTGTGGTCAGGCATTAACGGTGCGCCATGTTTTATTGTCGTGTCCCCGTTTTAGTCAATTTCGTGTTGTCCTGTCCCTGCCATCTACCTTACCGGATGTTTTAGCTGATGACGCTCGAGCAACTGCTCGTCTTCTGCGTTTTATAACTTTAACTGGCTTGACCAAAGACATTTAACCTTTTACTTATTTCATCTGCATCTTTGTCAGGTCCTTTTGATGTCCCCCAATCCCCTTGAGTTTTAGCAGGTTCCTTGTGCTCTAACACCAGTGACTGGGCGCTAATGACCTCAGCAGTTGAGCGCCCTTAAACCCTACCAAAAAAAAAAAAAAAACCGTCGTTCTAACAACCCATCAATCACTAATGAAGTACCATGGGGTAGCGTGGTGCTAGTAAATTACGTTTCCTCCACCAAACGCCGTACGGTGGCAAATGGTTTACTGATATAGCCGTAGAAACGCTTTAGCGTCCTCGGTAATTGAGTGCAGTCTGTCGGTTTCATTAATGCAAACCAGTTGTGACGATTATAGGAAGAGATAATGCCGGGAATGTGACGGCCTTCGTAGAACAGTCGCTCCATAAAAGATTAGAACGACAAGGCGGCACAAGTATAAAAATGTGACGTAAGTTAGTCTTGAGAAGGCATCAGAGGACGAAAACCTCAGGTAAATTAAGTAAGTAGCATACACATTTTTTTAGAGTGCATAAAAAAAGCGAGCGACTCATGTGGCACTCTTGAAAGAGGGCTGTTTCTTCTTTCGGCAAGCACATTATTATTTAGTCATTGAATCACTTAATTACTGGCTTGCTGCAGGAGCAGCGGTATCAGAAGGAGGAGAAAAAGATAAGGTAAGACAGGTAAAATTCAGCGTTCTGGCCCTAGACGGGTCAATCGGAGCCGACCGACCGCCGCATCACCCTCTGCGAGTGGCGTCATTAGGTGCTGTATGTAGGGGCTGCGGTCAGCACAGCGCTGTCCCGCTCGGTGCCAGGTTGCTTGAACTCGGAACCGCTACTAAGCGATCGAGTAGCTCCTCATCTGGCCTCACGAGGCTGAGTGCACCCCGTACAAGTCCTCCCACCAAAGAAAAGTCACTGGCTGTACTGGAAATCGAACCCGGGTCCTCCCGAAGGCAGCCAGCAGCGCCGACCACTCAGCCGCGGAGGCGGACTGCGAGAAAAGGAGGTACCTTGCTCTTTGGAACACCTAGGAATGGTGCACGCTCGTTCTGTATTCCATTAACCGTGGATTACTAAACCCTCGTAAAATGTACGATTGCAGTACGGTATAGAACAAGACATTTTGAGTTGCTATGAGAGTCTGTAGCCGTTGTGTTCCGAGGAACCAAATGTCATGTACTCGTTGCTGATGATTAATGGGTAGAAGGTGACCAAAAGGATCTGTCGCCGTAGGAATCTGGGCAGGGAAGCAGATTTGTACATCTTGAATAATATATTTTACTCAACTTGTGCTGAACTGTTGCACTGTCCACAACTTGGGGCAGCCGTGGCTCCCTATAAGCAGAAGCCCAACACGGGCGTGTGCCTATGTTGTACACTGAATGTTTGCCGGTAGTGCTAGCTATCAACGGTTCGGTGTAATCGTCGGCACCAACCGCAAGCTACCTAAAAAAAATTTGTCTGTATGTGAGAGAAAACTGAATAAACTTTTTTCTCCTGTAACATACACAGTATCGTGTTCAATTGCTGAGCAAAACTGACTCTCTCGTAACGACACAAACAAAAAACTGCACTACAAAAATACGAAATCTTGACAGTGTGCGCTGAGGAAAAGACCGAGACTGTACCTGGGTATTTCAGAATGTCACAAGCACTTCTTCTCCATCAGTAAAAGGAACAAGAAAGTATTATACAAGAGTTTTCACCTCGACAATAAAGCATTCCAGATAACTTTTCGCAGATTCGCAGAAAACGGATCTCATTCTCTAAAAACCTCAACTGCTCACTACTATGCCTCCAGTAAGAATGCCCCAGCGGTACACGACTGACTAACTAGCAAGTCAGCCACAGATGAAACTCAACAGTGTCAAGGATCTTATTCACTACTCACGTAGTGTGCTCATTCGTCTTCGTCCCAGTACAGTAAAGGTGAGTTATTCACAATAACAGAAAACAAATGAGGATCTTACACAACCAGCAACACGCAACTAATCTCTAAGTAGAAGAAGGCGCCCAACTACTGCTTGTAACATCGTCCTGGCGGTCTTCTCTGGTCGGCGGCCCAGGTTCTTCACCGGTCAGGTCAGCGAGTTGGCGGCGATGTTCAAAGCGCCGTTCGTGGCACCTGCAGGAATCGTCATCGAGTCGCCAGCTCCGGCATTATCGATAAGCTACGATACTACATTTTGCACATGGAAAACAAAGACGTTTTTCAGCGCGGCAGGACCTCCTCGTAAAATTTCAGTCATCAACTTTCTCTTCAGAGTGTGAAAATATTTTGTTGGCGCGCACCTATACAGGGTGTTACAAAAAGGTACGGCCAAACTTTCAGGAAACATTCCTCACACACAAAGAAAGAAAATATGTTACGTGGACATGTGTCCGGAAACGCTTACTTTCCATGTTAGAGCTCATTTTATTACTTCTCTTCAAATCACATTAATCATGGAATGGAAACACACAGCAACAGAACGTACCAGCGTGACTTCAAACACTTTATGTTACAGGAAATGTTCAAAATGTCCTCCGTTAGCGAGGATACATGCATCCACCCTCCGTCGCATGGAATTCCGGATGCGCTGATGCAGCCCTGGAGAATGGCGTATTGTATCACAGCCGTCCACACTACGAGCACGAAGAGTCTGTACGTATGGTACCTGGGTTGCGTAGACACGAGCTTTCAAATGCCCCCGTAAATGAAAGTCAAGAGGGTTGAGGTCAGGAGAGCGTAGAGGCCATGGAATTGGTCCGCCTCTACCACTCCATCGGTCACCGAATCTGTTGTTGAGAAGCGTACGAACACTACGTACTGATGTGAGCAATGAGTCGCATGTCAACACAAGCACCGAAATCAACATTACATTTCTTCTATTGGGCCAACTGGTGGTGAATCGAGGAAGTACAGTACATACTGACGAAACTAAAATGAGCTTTAACATGGAAATTAATCGTTTCCGGACACATGTCCACATAACACCTTTTCTTTATTTGTGTGTGAGGAATGTTTCCTGACAGTTTGGCCGTAGGTTTTTGTAACACCCTGTATAGGGAGAAATGGTCATCATAATAAAATAAGAGAAATCAGAGCTCGCACGGAAGGATATAGGTGTTTGTTTTTCCCGCGCGCTGTTCGAGGGTGGAACGGTACAAAAACATGTCTCTGAGCACTGTGGGACTTAACATCTGAGGTCATCAGTCCCCTAGAACTTAGAACTACTTAAACCTAACCGACCTAAGGACATCACACACATCCATGCCCGATGCAGGATTCGAACCTGCGACCGTAGCGGTCGCGCGGTCCCAGACTGTAGCGCCTAGAACCGCTCGGCCACCCTGGCCGGCTTTCGCGCAGTGGGACGGCTATTATCATTAGCTGCTGGACGAATTCACTATTTCCAAATATGTAGGGACGATTAAATCTTCAATTTGGATTGTAATTGGGGCAGTAATTTTACGTTCATTAGGGTCTGGCCCCATTGATAGCCATGCCTCGTGTCGTGAATTTAGCCATCCTCAAGGCAAGTCTCTGCGCCCGGTGGAGATTCCGCCAAACTTTCGCCGGTCACCATGGACTTGTTATAAAATATGAGTGGACAAGAAATGACGTAACTGTGTGACACATTATTGTAAATTCACAGTTAGCGCAGTGACAAGTTATCAGGATCTGGCAGCGATCTCAGTAGCAACTAAACCTGCGCAACATCTGTATCACGGTATTCATACTACCATGGAAGTCACACGTCATTTGGACTGTTCTCAAGAACAGTATAACAACGAAAGGTAGTGTTACAACAGCCATCGCCGTCTTCCTGAATTGATGCAGTTATATGTGAGTCAGCTGTTGTTAGTAACACTGTCAACTATATCTGCTGAATTACACAGAAGTGCTGTGTCCCTGTCTGTAAAAGCAAACACTTGTCGCGACCAAAAGATAGTGTGTTAAGTTTCCGAATTGACAAAAAGTTACGCGAGAAGTGGACACGCTCGATGCACAGAAGAGATTTCATCACAACAGAACAGCCGTTAGTAAAGTATCAATTAAATGTGTTCTTCCTTTGGCTTTAAAATTTCTAGTAATGGAACCAGCCTGAAAATAACATTTATTGTGTGATTTTGACAATCATAACATAAATTGCCATGAAATCCAGTAGTAGTTGGTGTTTGGAATACGAACTCTAACAACATCGCCACGTTTACAGGAGTGCGAGAACGGTATTGTATACTTGGGATAAATCGAATGAGATAGCACTGTTTTAAACAAGAGTCGCCTTGTAATCGGGAGTGTGGAGGCTCCAGTCTTCATCCGGCCAGCTTAAATTTAGGTTTTGCATTGTATCCATAAATTATTTCAGACAAATGCCGCATGGTTCCAGCTATAAGGTTACGGCCGACTATCTGTCGCATTCTTTTCAAACTGGACCTGTGTACATGATGACGTTATTTTTGTTGGAAAACCTAAATTGGCAGGACTGAAAAACTGGCGTGGCTGTTGGAGGAGCTTCTAGGAGATGTTGCTGTGATAAATGTCATTTAGAAAATTAATTTCCTCAGTCTAAAAATTGGAGCAAGAACAAAGGCCACCAGGAATGAAGAACACAGTGGTTCAAATGGCTCTGAGCACTATGGGACTTAACTTCTGAGGTCATCAGTCCCCTAGAACTACTTAAACCTAACTAACCTAAGGACATCACACACATCCATGCCCGAGGCAGGATTCGAATCTGCGACCGTAGCGGTCGTGCGGTTCCAGATTGTAGCGCCTAGAACCGCTCGGCCACCCCGGCCGGCAAGAACACAGTGCTATATCATTTCCTTTTTTGTTTGCCTGAGCCCAACTTGTTGAGTGTGTTTATAGAGTTCGCGTTGGGCCCTCACTCGCTCATGATCCATTCTTTAGTAGGTTTTGACTTAGATCCAGTCGGTAAACTCATTATCACAGCACAAGCTAACTGCACAAAGTAAGACTGGCGTTGAAAAAACGTCAGGCCGGCAGCGCTCTGATGCCCATTTCAATGTGCAACGCTCTCTGGCCGGCGCGGCGCAGCGTTTTGTTCAGAAGCGCGTTACTGCGCATGCGCGTGCCTCGGAACACGCCTCGTGCCACGCGTGCGCTTCAGAAGTAAACAAATAGCCGCCCCCGCATGTCCTGTGTGTGCACGTGTTACCGGCGAACAGCTTCGTCATAATATTTACCGGCGCAATACCGGCGCCGTGTGCACGGCTTTGCGCCAACGGAAACGATGTTTGGTCCCCGTAATTGGTGTGTAGTATACCTTTTTCGCTGTGCGCGTTTTGCTGCAGTGCAAACACGTAGGTGCTCCGTACTGTTGCCCGAAATTGGCCGAATCACTCAAGTATTCCCTTTCACTTTCAGCTGTCGGAAATCAGACAGATGTGCAGCTGCAGTACACACGAGACGCTTCGTTCTAGTCTTTAACTTTGAAAACCTTCAGCAAATAGACCTTTTTTTCATGCGTACCACGCCCCTTGAGTAATGATCGGTGTTGCTAGAATGCTGAGATAATTTTCGCGTATCTGACCTGAAGCATGATTGACGATGAATTTCTGAAACAATTTTTTTCTGTGAAATCGTAATATATCTCTAACTCACGGTGTAGTAACACATGCACCGTGTAAATATTTATATGTATAGCGGTTAGAGGAGATAGAACACTTTTTTGTGTGACAAAAATGTCGCAGATGCACTGTTTGCCCGCTGAATGTCAATGTAGGCTTTGACGCTAGTGATTTTCAGAGACGGCGTTCAAACTGCCGTGCAATGAATATTGTTTTAGAGATGTTCCTGAAAGTGTCGTTCGTTAGAATTTGTTCACAAGTGGCATCTTCGTGCTGATGATTGTGTGACATGCTCAAAACAATCACGTGTTAAGGGGAGTTGGAACGCCCTATCCCGACAATGTTAAATTTAGTGACTTTTGGCTTTCCTGTATTTCAGGAACGGCTGTAGCCATTGACATGAAACTTTTACAGGACATTAAACTGTATGCTCTGAGTCTACTGAAGTACAATAATTGCATTTCAGCCACTGCTTTCGGAAATACAATTTTTTAATTACACGGTTAAAATTTTGTGTACTTTTTTGTACGTTATCCTAAATAATTTTAATTATACGTAACATTATGTCCTCCTGTTAGTTCAGTAGATTTAGGATATGTATGTTAATACTCCCTGAAAATCTGAATACTCTACTCGAAGTGGTTTCTGAGATTTAGGGAAAAATGCAACAGAAAATGTGAATGTTCAGGAACGGCTTCTAAAGTTTCAAACGACTGTAACTCACTCAGAAGCACCTTGCACCATACGGTATATCATCATCTTGATCTTTTTCCAAGTTTTTCCTTCTTTTGTTCTTTCTGGGATCCTTAGTGGCCAATTGTGCTGTATACTCTGCTTTATCAATGCGAACCTTGTCCATCCTTTCAAGTTCTCTGATGCAGTTTGCTCCAGGATTAATTCCCATATGCTGTAGCACTTTCACCCTACCAATGTTGCCATCATGAAAAGCAATAACAGCATCAATGAGACCCTACTTTCATTCCAACAAAAACATTTTTTGGTAAGCGAGTCCATATAACATTATTGAACGACTCATTGGGATTTTGAGTCTGACCATGCAGACACTTCTTCAGTAATTCAGGATTTGCCAGGTCTCTGTAAATAGTTTTTATGATATCCATGACTGCTGCAGTAATGGAATTTTTATGGCTGTATGAACTGTTTGAGTATTGATCATTGCGGTAATTGCACCATGAATCAGGTCCAGGAGGGCAAAGGTGGTGTGTTGGTTTTTCATCAGTTGACAGTCTGTGGAATAAGGTAGCTCATACTGCCAGCTTCATTTTCAACAGATCCTCAGTATTATTTCTAATGGCCATCCGATAACACTGCTGTAGATCATCAATCATTTTGTCTGTCAGCCTGCCTCTTATCATAAAGTTTCTTGTCTCTCAAACTTTGTTTCAACTTCCTCAACCTGGTGCCCATTTTCGTCTGGACATAACGTTTATAACACAGCGATCCACAGCCTTCTATATAAACAAATTACAGATTTTATTAGATCTTGAAGTAATGCACACAAAAATTTTAACATGTTCAACCGGTGTATGTTCTATTTAAAACAATAAAATACTTCCCATGTGAGTTTATAAGTGATGTATATACCATTTTATTTCGAAAATTGCAAATTTCATAATGAGAGAAAAATGCGAAAATGTGAAAATTTTTTCCCATTCTAACTCCCCTTAAATAAATAACGGCTGCAGCTTCAGCCAAACGGGCAACCAGTGGAATTTGTATGTGTGTCTTCTTGTAGACCAGACGCTTCATCCCCTCTTCCCGCACCCCCTCCTCCCTCCTCCCTCTCTCCCACCAAAGAAATTCCACAGGAGGTAAGCAACATCTCAAAGACATCTGTTTAACTTTAATACTCATGTTAAACTACGTATTGTAAGAGGGAAATTTTTGAAAATCAAACAAATAAACGTAACAGAACAGTTTAGTTTTGTGCTTTGGGAATCTGAAAAAATTTGCAGCGTAGCTTTATGACTTCCATGGCATTTCTGTAGCAATGACTGCGATCGCCATAGTACGTTTCAGATACTCGTCAAGAAACAGGCAAGAACGAGGTGATCAAGTATTTTATTCCCGAGCTGCTGTGTTCCGTTTGTTGAAAAAGTGCCAATTGCCGGCAGAGGGAAGAAATCTGTTTTCAGAGGTACGGAATGTGTTGAGGAACAAGATACTTGTTTGCGTGTCAGAGAGTCGGAGCATATGCGAAAGCTGTTCTGCTGGGTGGCTCGGTTCCCGGACGCGATGCACAGATGCCGCGAAGGGCAAAAAAACACAATGGCTGTCCCAGGCGGGCGGCGACGCTAAAGCAAAGTGGGCGGCAGCGGCAGCCGAGGCGGCGCACGACTTGCCACTCGGCAGAGCTGCTCCGCGATGCGACTCCGGTCGAATTTTCCATCCCTCGTTCCTGTCTTCCGGTATAGCGGATCTGTTACCTCCAAACGTGTAGTCTTATTGAGAAAGGAAGGTCAAAGTTCAACGTGCCGTTCACGACGGCCTCGATACATACATTCTCGAAGTCGAGAGGTATACGTAAACGCTAGTGTGGGCATGAAAGAGTCGTCATTTTCTGACTTGTGCGATTCAGCATGACTTACGCAGAATTAATGTCCGGTGCGATAAACGCAAACTGTAGACAATCATAAGTTACATCTACAGCTACTTTGAAGGGTACGGTGGCGAATAAAAATCTTGTATTATGCGACTACCGCGAGTCACTGGTTTTCGTGTCAGGTGCTACCCTTGATTCAGTTGTGTACTTTAATGGTTGTGGTAGCTGTTATGATTCTGAAGATGTGATTGAGTGAAGTGGTCGCTATCACATAGTGCTGATTACAAGGGCATCTTCCGTCTCTTTCGCAGCATTTTATATTTCACGGTAAAAAAAGTTCTATGTTGTCAGAGCTTTTATGAATATTTCTGAATGTCAACGAATGTTCTAAAATATTACTGAATTTTCTGGATTTTAGAAGGTTCCTGAATTTTTTAAATGTTCTTGAGTGTTTTGGAATGTTCTCTGTGTTCTATAACGAAGTAACTGGCATAGTACCTTATTTCAAATCAGGTCATTGCTGAACACTTCTGGATTCAAGAGTACTGGTGAGTGTTTTTGAGTATTCGAGAGTAGTTTTTAGTGTTGCATACTAACATTTTTACAATTTTTTGAATGTTCATTTTTACTGTGTTCCCGAATGATCTGGAATGTTCGCAGAAAACACATGAAAATAAATCCAAGAGAAATGATCTTATTCAGCTAGTAATAGAATAGAAACAAGAATACAAATGGTTCAAATGGCTCTGAGCACTATGGGACTTAACATCTGAGGTCATCAGTCCCATCGAACTTAGAACTACTTAAACCTAACTAACCTAAGGACGTCACACACATCCATGCCCGAGGCAGGATTCGAACGTGCGACCGTAGCGGTCGCGCGGTTCCAGACTGTAGCGCCTAGAACCGCTCGGCACTCCGGCCGGCTAAAACAAGAATACAGATTTTAGTGATACAAAATCAAACGGAAAATGTCAATTAATCTAGCTTGTTCATCCTCAAAAATTAACCGTTTACTAAAACATGCATACACTCACTTTAACAAAATTTATTGAACTATGCTAAAAGTCATCTTACTGGAAATCCATAACCAGCACACACTTCCTTCCTCAACTGTGCAATAATGGAAATCCGGAAATTACTAAAACAGTCTCGAATGATTTGCTGTACAAGGCCAATTGGTTTGGATGGCGGAAGGAAATCACTCGTATCACTATTTCATGTTGAATACAGTGATTTGCGGTACTCTGGTTTTGATTGTCGCACTTCTGCAGAACGCCCAACTTGTTTCGTAACTGCTAAGATGTAAGGTGTACAACTGGAGTCTCTTTTTCACACCACACACAAAATACTGCTGAGTTACTTATCTTTCCTTCCATACACGTTTCTCACACCTTACTGTGCTTTGCTCCAACTAGCTGGCCATAGCTAAGTGGCCGTCCATCATACTCCGCTATGTTACCCGAAAAATTTCAAATGCTGGAGTCCTCCTCTTCTGAAGACATTCCCTGCGTTGGAAGGTTAAGAAATTAGCATTCTAAGGCCCCTTAATTTTCGGCAGCTAATAATGGTTCTGTTATAGTAGTCTTAATCTGAACTCGAATATGTGCGCACGCACACGCACGCACAAAGCTTGTATCAGTCACAACACGGCACGTAGCAAGCTGGCAATTTCATTTTCTGAAATCTTTGTAACATTCTCGCAATGGCAATATGATTGACATACACTGCCTGGAACCAAAAACAGTTAAGCTCACTAACACGTGATCAGATGCCGAAGTACACACTGTCGGCTGGAATGTAAATGATTACGCTTGCAGTTCTTCGTAACAGGGTGAACGGCTACCGAGAGTGCATTAGTATTGCTCGTGTTAAGTGGAGTTACCAGGCTAAGTAGCTTGAATCTTTTCTGTCGTGTCAAATCTTCGTCCCGTCAACTTTATGTTCAACTTGGGAAACAGAAAGAAATCTCATAGAGCCAAGGTCATGTGAATCCTGGCCTCGCGTTGGTGAAGGACCCGGTCATTCCTGCGCCAAATTCTGGACGTTTCTTTCTCACGTCCTCTCTTAGCCACTTCAGGACATAACTATAGAATTCTCCAGTAATCGTTGACCACGACATACTTGTGGATTATCCCATCAGTATGGAAGAAACAGATCAGGAAGGATTTGACGTTTCTTTTAAATTGACTGCTTTCTTTGGCCGAGGTGAAGATTGGCTTTTCCACGTGGATGATTGCTCTTTCGTTTGAGGGTCATAACAATAAACGCAAATTTCGTCACCTGTAAGGAACTTAGAAAGACAATTGGAGTCCGTTCGCAGTAGTGCTATCAGTTCCCTGCATTCATGCGGTGCTCCTTTTGGAGCCGTGGCACGAACTTTGCAGTAATCCTTCTTATGTCCCATGTTTCTGACAAAATCGGCTGACATGTGTTCCACGTGACAATCCCACGGTGTTCCAGACGTCGTGGATGGTCTGCCTACGATCCGTCACAATCTCATGCCTAACAACATTGTCATTTTCTTGTGTAATACCGGCGGATGGTCGTCCCTAACGTTCTCTCAGGTAGGTCATTGCAAAATCGCAACATAAGCAAACGTCAATATGGAAAACTGCGGAACAATAAACGCGCCTACATACATCGAAGCCGCTAGGTATACCGATGCACGAAACGTGTATTACGCTGCTCTTAGCTGCGTTTGGGTGTGCTACCGTGTGTAAGCGCGTGCCACATAAATTTTGGGAACTTTTGGGTACCGTCTCATATACTCCACAAGCTACCGTACAGTGCATTATTGAGGGTACATAGTACCAATGTTGTTGATCGTGTGCAGGCCAATTACCGTACTGTACGAGGGAAAAATAACCTCTGTACGTGCTCCAGTCTCTCTCATTTTATTCTCATGATCCCAACGCGAAATCTACGATGGTGTCAGTGCTGTAGTGACGCAGTCTTCTTGGAATTCAAGTTCTCTAAATTTACCCAACAAGTTTGACGAAAGCTCGTCGTCTCTCTGCCAAGGATTCCCATTTAAGTTGTCTGAGTATTTCAGTTAGACATTGGTGTAGTCGATATGGGCATGTTACGCTCCTAGTAACACGTTCCGGGGTCAGGGATTTTCTCTGCCTCGTGATGGCTGGGTGTTGTGTGCTGTCCTTAGATTAGTTAGGTTTAAGTAGTTCTAAGTTCTAGGGGCCTTATGACCACAGCAGTTGAGTCCCATAGTGCTCAGAGCCATTTTTGAGTAACACGTTCTGAATTCGTTAGATGTTTGTCACGCCTACTGAACAATGTCTCAGAGCAGTGGAACAGCACTCTAGAATTAGTCGCGCTAGGGTCTTTTATGCGAATTCTTTTACAGTTGCGCTGCGCGTTCCCAGAACGCATCCAAGTAAATCTTCGCCTTCTCCAATATTAATTTTACGTGATCGTCCCATTTCATATCACTCTTTAGTCTTACACCTTAACACTTACACGGAGTAACGTACTAAACGTGTTCACCACCAATGTAGTAATCGTCTGCTGTCAGTTTCTTTCTTTTCGTTATAGGGATTATTTTAACTATTTATTTGGTAATGTTGCTCTGAAAACAGGACGACAATGCAATATTTACTCGTTTTCTTGTCTGGCGTGGGGGGGGGGTTACTTAGTGTACCGGTGCAATTTCTCTGTTTTCATGTTCCGTGCATGAATGGTTCGTGGGAAGAAAGATTGCTGGTGAACCTCCGTGTGAGCTGGAATCTCTTAATTTTATTTTCACTGTCTTTTCGCGAGATACACGTCTTGTGACAGCCAGAGCGAGAGCACCAGCAGCAGCGAGTACTGTTTGTATAAAGCGTTTTTGTACTTATTTGCTGCGCTTAGCTTTTAAATAGTTTTTCTGGGAAAACCTAGCGTAGTTTTCGCGTCTCGTATTTCAGTGAGTGTTTCTTGATTATCAGAGTAGCTCATCAGAAGATTATCTTGGGAATTTGTCACCGTATAGAGTGGGGTAAACATAGTCATGTGTAGGGACTGTGGTTGTTGTGAGCGGACGCAAGGAGAATTGGCCACTCTTCGGGGGCAGGTGGAGGCTTTGTCTGTTAGGCTCATCGAGCTCGAGGCGCAGGCGTCGGCTCGTAGTGGCGTTGGGGCAACTGTGGTGAGACCTATGCCTACTTCGGTGGCCTTGGAATCACATGGAACCCCTGGTGTCGCTGCGTCTTCCGGCAGTGAGCATCTTACCGGTCAGCCATCACTCCAGGGTGAATGGCGGACAGTGGTGGGCTCGCGCGTGCCTGGCCGATAGGCGAAGGTGGGATCTGGCCGCGTGGCAGCTGCCTTACCCGTTTCCAACAGGTACGGGGTGCTTCCTAGTGGTGATGACATCGTTTCCGAGCCACCACAGGATGCCTCGCCTGTTGGGCCAGTGGCCGATTCTCCGGCAAGGTCCCGACAGTCACAGAGGGCGGGCCTATTAGTTATAGGGAGCTCCAACGTTAGGCGGGTTATGGAGCCCCTCAGGAAAATAGCGGGTAGGTCGGGGAAGAATGCCAGTGTGCACTCGGTGTGCTTGCCGGGGGGTCTCGTCCGTAATGTGGAGGAGACCCTTCCGGCAGCTATTGAACGCACTGGGTGTGACCGGCTGCAGATAGTAGCACATGTCGGAACGAATGACGCCTGCCGCTTGGGTTCTGAGGCCATCCTTGGTTCCTTCCGGCGGCTGGCTGATTTGGTGAAGACAACCAGCATCGCACGCGGAGCGCAAGCTGAGCTTAATATCTGCAGCATAGTGCCCAGAGTCGATCGCGGTCCTCTGGTTTGGAGCCGTGTGGAGGGTCTAAACCAGAGGCTCAGACGACTCTGCGACTATAATGGTTGCAAATTCATCGACCTCCGTTATTGGGTGGAGAACTGTAGGGCCCCCCTAGACAGGTCAGGCGTGCACTACACACCGGAAGCAGCTACTAGGGTAGCAGAGTACGTGTGGCGTGCACACGGGGTTTTTTAGGTTAGAGGGACCCCCCCTTGGGCGAAACGATAAAATACCTGACGGCTTACCAGAGAGGACATTATCATCGTTGATAAAGAACGTCCGTCCTCAGAGACCAAAAACAGGAAAAGTTAACGTAATATTGGTAAACTGCAGGAGTATCCAGGGCAAGGTTCCTGAATTAGTATCTCTTATTGAAGGAAATAGTGCGCATATAGTATTAGGAACGGAAAGTTGGTTAAAACCGGGAGTGAACAGTAACGAAATCCTAGACACAGAATGGAATATATACCGCAAGGATAGGATAAACGCCAATGGTGGAGGAGTATTTATAGCAGCAAAGAATTCAATAATATCCAGTGAAGTTATTAGCGAATGCGAATGTGAAATAATCTGGGTTAAGTATCAAAGGTGGGTCAGATATGATAGTCGGATGCTTCTATAGACCACCTGCATCAGCAACCGTAGTAGTTGAGCGCCTCAGAGAGAACCTGCAGAACGTCGTGATGAAGTTTCGTGATCATACTATTGTAATAGGGGGAGACTTCAATCTACCAGGTATAGAATGGGATAGTCACACAATCAGAACTGGAGCCAGGGACAGAGACTCTTGTGACATTATCCTGACTGCCTTGTCCGAGAATTACTTCGAGCAGATAGTTAGAGAACCAACTCGTGAAGCTAACGTTTTAGACCTCATAGCAACAAATAGACCGGAACTTTTCGACTCCGTGAATGTAGAAGAGGGTATCAGTGATCATAAGTCAGTGGTTGCATCAATGACTACAAGTGTAATAAGAAATGCCAAGAAAGGAAGGAAAATATATTTGCTTAACAAGAGTGATAGGGCACAAATCGCAGAATATCTGAGTGACCACCATCAAACGTTCATTTCTGAGGAAGAGGATGTGGAACAAAAATGGAAAAAATTCAGAAACATCGTCCAGTACGCCTTAGATAAGTTCGTACCGACTAAGGTCCAAAGCGAGGGGAAAGATCCACCGTGGTATAACAATCATGTACGAAAGGTACTACGGAAACAAAGAAAGCTTCATCATAGGTTTAAGAGTAGTCGAATCATAGCTGATAAGGAAAAGCTGAACGAAGCGAAAAAGAGCGTAAAGAGAGCAATGAGAGAAGCATTCAACGAATTCGAACATAAAACATTGGCAAACAATCTAAACAAGAACCCTAAAAAGTTTTGGTCATATGTAAAATCGGTAAGCGGATCTAAATCCCCTATTCAGTCACTCGTTGACCACGATGGCACCGAAACAGAGGACGACCGAAGAAAGGCAGAAATACTGAATTCAGTGTTCCGAAACTGTTTCACTGCGGAAAATCGTAACACGGTCCCTGACTTCAGCCGTCGCACGGACGCCAAAATGGAAAATATTGAAATAAACGATATCGGAATTGAAAAACAACTGCTATCACTTAGTAGCGGAAAAGCATCCGGACCAGACGAGATACCCTTAAGATTCTACAGTGATTATGCTCAAGAACTTGCCCCCTTTCTATCAGCAATTTATCGTAGATCGCTGGAAGAACGTAAAGTACCTAGCGACTGGAAGAAAGCGCAGGTCGTTCCCATTTTCAAGAAGGGTCATAAATCAGATGCGAATAATTATAGGCCTATTTCGCTTACGTCAATCTGTTGTAGAATAATGGAACATGTTTTGTGTTCTCGTATTATGACGTTCTTAGATAATACAAATCTCCTTCATCATAACCAACATGGATTCCGCAAACAGAGATCATGTGAAACTCAGCTCGCCCTATTTGCCCAAGAAATTCACAGTGCCGTAGACACTGGCGAGCAGATTGATGCCGTATTCCTGGACTTCAGGAAGGCATTTGATACGGTTCCGCACTTACGTTTAGTGAAAAAAATACGAGCTTACGGAATATCGGACCAGGTTTGTGATTGGATTCAGGATTTCCTAGAAGAAAGAACACAACATGTCATTCTTAACGGTTCAAAATCTGCAGATGTAGGGGTAATTTCGGGAGTACCGCAGGGAAGCGTGATAGGACCTTTATTGTTTACAATATACATAAATGACTTAGTTGACAACATCGGTAGCTCCGTGAGGCTATTTGCAGATGACACGGTTGTCTACAAGAAAGTAGCAACATCAGAAGACTCGTACGTACTCCAGGAGGACCTGCAGAGGATTAATGCATGGTGCGACAGCTGGCAGCTTTCCCTAAACGTAGATAAATGTAATATAATGCGCATACATAGGGGCAGAAATCCATTCCAGTACGATTATGCCATAGGTGGTAAATCATTGGAAGCGGTAACGACCGTAAAATACTTAGGAGTTACTATCCGGAGCGATCTGAAGTGGAATGATCACATAAAACAAATAGTGGGAAAAGCAGGCGCCAGGTTGAGATTCATAGGAAGAATTCTAAGAAAATGTGACTCATCGACGAAAGAAGTAGCTTACAAAACGCTTGTTCGTCCGATTCTTGAGTATTGCTCATCAGTATGGGACCCTTACCAGGTTGGATTAATAGAAGAGATAGACATGATCCAGCGAAAAGCAGCGCGATTCGTCATGGGGACATTTAGTCAGCGCGAGAGCGTTACGGAGATGCTGAACAAGCTCCAGTGGCGGACACTTCAAGAAAGGCGTTACGCAATACGGAGAGGTTTATTATCAAAATTACGAGAGAGCACATTTCGGGAAGAGATGGGCAACATATTACTACCGCCCACATATATCTCGCGTAATGATCACAACGAAAAGATCCGAGAAATTAGAGCAAATACGGAGACTTACAAGCAGTCGTTCTTCCCACGCACAATTCGTGAATGGAACAGGGAAGGGGGGATCAGATAGTGGTACAATAAGTACCCTCCGTCACACACCGTAAGGTGGCTCGCGGAGTATAGATGTAGATGTAGATGTAGGAGGAAGTTATATAATGGTTCAGTCAGCTAAAGAGAAACTGAAATAAATCCTAAATTTACTACTTGTCTCTGTTGTAATTTCATCAAAATGTTTGAAATCGATTGAAAAATTTTTCATATCTAGACTAAAGAGCAGAAAATTATGATTTAAATAAAAATTAATTTTTAATATACGGTTTTAAAACTGACTAAAAAGTATAAAATTTCTCCTAGCCCATACAGATTCCTAACTCCATACAGATAGTACTGAAAAATTGTGAAATTTCAACGTCTATGAAAAAGCTGTAAGATTTAAAACTAAAAATGTGGGGAGCATACAACAGATATTGATGCATGAGTATTTTAGCTCCTTACTCTTACACTACTGACTTAATAACGAAGAAATAGTTCACTTACTACACTGAAGCTCGAAAGGAACTGGAATAGGCATGCATATCCAAATACAGAGTTATGTAAACATATGACGCTGGCCTATATAACACAGCAAGTGTCTGGCGCAGTTGTTAGATCGGTTACTGCTGCTACAATGGCAGGTTATCAAGATTTAAGTGAGTCTGAACGTGGTGTTATAGTCGGCGCCCGAGCGATGAGACACGGCAACTCCGAGGTAGCGATGGAGTGGGGATTTTCCCTACAACCATTTCACGAGTGTACTGTGAATATCAAGGATCCGGTAAAACGTCAAATCGCCGACATCGCTGCGACCGGAAAAAGATCCTGCAAGAACGGAGCAACGCCAACTGAAGAGAATCGTTCGATGTGACAGAAGTGCAACCCTTCCGCAAACTGGTGCAGATTTCAATGCTGGGCGATCACCAAGTGTCAGCGTGCCAACCATTCAACGAATAATATCGATAAGGACTTTCGGAGCCGAAGACCCACTCTGGTATCCTTGATGACTGCACGGCACACAGCTTGACGCCTCGCCCGGGCCCGTCAAACGCCGACCTTGGACGGTTGATGACTGGAAACATGTTGCCTGGTCAGACGAGTCTCGTCTCAAATTGCATCGAGCGGATGGACGTGTACGCGTATGAGGCAGCTTCATGAATCCATGGGCACTGCATTTCAGCAGGAGAGTGTTCAAACTTGTTGGTGCTTTTTAATGGTGTGGGGCGTGTGCAGTTGGAGTGATATGGGACCCCGGATACGTCTAGATACGACTCTGACAGTTGAGGCGTACGTTAGCATCCTGTCTGATAACCTGCATTCATTCATGTCCATTGTGCATTCCAACGGACTTCGGCAACTCCAGCGGGACAACGCGACACCCCACACGTGCAGAATTGCTACAGAGCGGCTCCACGAGCACTCTGTTAAGTTTGAACACTTCCACTGGCCACCAGTCTCCCCAGAAATGAACATTAGTGAGCATATCTTGGATGCCTTGCAACGTGCTGTTCGGAAGAGATAAGAGATCCCCCCCCACCTCGTACTCTTACGGGTTTTGTCGACGGTCCTGCAGGACTCTTGATGTCAGTTCCCTCCAGCACTACTTTAGAGATTAGTCGAGTCCATGCCACGTCGTGTTGCGGTACTTCTGCGTGCTCGCGGGCCCCCTACACAATATTAAGCAAGTGTACCAGTTTCTTTCGCTCTTCAGTGTGTTACGTGTTGCATGCGCCCCACTGTTCTCGTTTTAAATCGTACAAATATTTTGATAGCTGTTAAAAACTGTCATTAATTTTCAAGCCTATGTGAATGGGTTTAGGAATCTGTATGGGGCTAGGATTTTTTTTCCTTTTCTAGATTTAAAAAAAGTATATCAAACATTCGTTTGTATTTACACTACTGGCCATTAAAATTGCTACACCACGAAGATGACGTGCTACAGATTCGAAATTTAACCGACAGGAAGAAGATGCTGTCATATGCAAACGATTAGCTTTTCAGAGCATTCACACAAGGTTGGCGGCGCTGGCGACACCTACAACGTGCTGACATGAGGAAAGTTTCCGACCGATTTCTCATAGACAAACAGCAGTTGAACGGCGTTGCCTGGTGAAACGTTGTTGTGATGCATCGTGTAAGGAGGAGAAATGCGTACCATCACGTTTCCGACTTTGATAAAGGTCGGATTGTAGCCTATCGCGATTGCGGTTTATCGTATTGCGACACTGCTGCTCGCGTTTGTCGAGATCCAATGACTGTTAGCAGAATATCGTATCGCTGGGTTCAGGAGGGTAATACCGAACGCCGTGCTGGATCCCAACGGCCTCGTATCACTAGCAGTCGAGATGACAGGCATCTTATCCGCATGGCTGTAACGAATCGTGCAGCCACGTCTCGATCCCCGAGTCAACAGATGGGGACGTTTGCATGACAACAACCATCTGCACGAACAGTTTGACGACGTTTGCAGCAGCAGGACTATCAGCTCGGAGATCATGGCTGCTGTTACCCTTGACGCTGCATCACAGACAGGAGCGCCTGCGTTGGTGTACTCAACGGCGAACCTGGGTGCACGAATGGCAAAACGTCATTTTTTCGGATGAATCCAGGTTCTGTTTACAGCATCATGATGGTCGCATCCGCGTTTGGCGATATCGCGGTGAACGCACATCGGAAGCGTGTATTCGTCATCGCCATACTGGCGTATCACCCGGCGTGATGGTGTTGGGTGCCATTGGTTATACGTCTGGGTCACCTCTTGTTCGCATTGACGGCACTTTGAAAAGTGGACGTTACATTTCAGATGTGATACGACCCGTGGCTCTACCCTTCATTCGATCCCTGCGAAACCCTACATTTCAGCAGGATAATGCATGACCGCATGTTGCAGGTCCTGTACGGGCTTTTCTGGAGAGAGAAAATGTTCCACTGCTGCCCTGGCCAGCACATTCTCCAGATCTCTCACCAACTGAAAACGTCTGGTGAATGGTGGCCGAGCAACTAGCTTGTCACAATACGCCAGTCACTACTCTTGATGAACTGTGGTATCGTGTTGAAGCTGCATGGGCAGTACACGCCATCCAAGCTCTGTTTGACCCAATGCAGAAGCGTATCTAGGCCGTTATTACGGCCAGAGGTGGTTGTTCTGGGTACTGATTTCTCAGGATCTACGCACCCAAATTGCGTGAAAATGTAATCGCATGTCAGTTACGGTATATTTGTCCAATGAATACCCGTCTATCATCTGCATTTCTTCTTGGTGTAGCAATTTTAATGACCAGTAGTGTAAATACGAGCTGTTTCGCTGTCGAAGTTGGTTATTCTCAACTGCCCACGAACACGAAGTGTTACAAATAGCCAGCACTGTGGTGAAGCGGTCGTTGCTCGCGGGCGGGCCTGCCGGAAGCTGACGGCCGCTGGTTTTGCCGGCGGGCGGCGGCCAGGCGTGACCCGGGCCGCGGGCGCCAGTGGCGGCGGTGGTGTTGAGAGGCGGCACTGTGTGTGTGTGTGTGTGTGTGTGTGTGTGTGTGTGTGTGTGTGTGTTTCGGGAGGGGAGGCGGGGACAGCTACTGTGCTAGCAGCTGTGGGCTCCGTGCCGTGACCCCGCGACAGCGGGCAGATAACTTTGCGAAACAGCGCGCGCGATACGGCTCCATCAAGGACGCCACTTCCTGCCAATGACTCACTCATTCAGCTCGCTCGTTTAGCCTCTGCGCCGTTCACCAGCCCCCGCAGACGTCTAGCAATTCTCGTTCTATTTTTAGACTCCAGCTGGCAGTAGGCAGGCGTCGTTTAGTTGGACGGGAATATTGTCTGTACAAATGGTCAGCGACGAAACAGTATTCAGGTCCAACAAGCTGGCCAACAGCGTCCGTTTTCAAACGGTATCTTTGTCATATCCAAAAGATGCCGAAATGAGCGTTTGAAAGCAGAAAAAAAAAATTGATAATGATTCGTAAAGTGCGGAATCTTGTGCGGAGGTAGGGAGTACAGCTTTGAGTGCTGTTTAATTAACAGTGCAGATTTGTGCAAGTTACAATAATGTGAAATGAAGTTACTGCCATCACCAGTGCAGTAGACGAGAAGAGAGAAAATAGCAATGAAGTCATCAGAGGTGAGATGCCATTGTCTCTAAGTGAATGAGAGACTAAGTGATGCACAGCTCAAGTGGTTTGGACATCTGAAAATGCTGTAGACTAACTGCCTGTCAGAACATTAATAGAGGAAGAAAAGCCTTGGGTACGATGCTGAAATCAGTATTTATTTGTTCATTAAGGACACGCGTTTTGCCTAATTCATCTTTATATTGGGCGGTAAATGTAGATAAGCAAGTTGTGAATACCGATGAGGAAACATGCGCATAAATAAATTGCCCCCGTCAAGTGCAAGAAAAATAGTCGAGGCTCATACATGCTCCTGTCATGTATTTAAAAGTGTAACACCCGATAACCCTACCGGGACGCGTAATGTGGTCCAGTGAATACAAAGCAGGATCAGGCCCGTGCCATGTCAGACGGTAAATATGCTGGAAGCGTCCTTCTGTATGTTGTGTCCACATACAGAGTGCTGAATAGTACCGGATATGCAGTAAGTATGTGGCCCGGCTTTCCGGGCGGGAAGGAGCGCCTGGTCCCCGGCACGAATCCGCCCGGCGGATTTGTATCGAGGTCCGGTGAACCGGCCAGTCTGTGGATAGTTTTTAGACGGTTTTCCATCTGCCTCGGCGAATGCGGGCTGGTTCCCCTTATTCCGCCTCAGCTACACTATACCGGCGATTGCTGCACAAACAAGTTCTCCACGTACGCGTACACCACGCAAACATAAGGGCTACACTCGTCTGGTGTGAGACGTTCCCTGGGGGCTCCACCGGGGGCCGAACCGCGCGATAACCCTGGGTTCGGTGTGGGGCGGCGGAGGTGTGAAGTGGACTGCGGTATTCGTCGTGGGGTTGTGGACCACTGTGGCTGCGGCGGGGACGGAGCCTCTCCGTCGTTTCTAGGTCCCCGGTTAACATAAAATACAATACAATACAAGTATGTGGCCGCAGAATGTAGATCGAGTCTTCCAGCATATTTGCCATGTGACAGATTATAGGGCCTGATCCTGCCTTGTATTCACTGGACCACATTACGCGTCCCGGCAAGGTTATCGGGTGTTACACTTTTAAATACATGACAGGAGCATGTATCAGCCTCGACTATTTTTCTTGCACGTGACGAGGGCAATTTATTTATGCGGATGTTTTTTCACCGATATCCATAACTTGCTTATCTAAATTAATCGGCCAGTCTGAAAATGTCTTCGAATAATGCGAGACGCTCGTCTTTGGTGAATAAGTAAAATTAATTTCAGCCTCGCAACTCAGACTTGGTTTCTTCTCCTCATGCCACATATTGGTTGCTCTATCACCACGCAATGCAGTGGAAAACCTTTAACAGTACTTGGATTGAAATGTGCAGGACAAAAGAGGTATAGGACTTGCGAGAAAAAGAAGGCTGGGTCAGATGAAGGAAGATCTGAAGACTGGAGGAGAAAACTGGGAAACAATATCAAGACAAGAAGTATATGTAGAGGGAGCAATATCAAGGCAAATTGTTCATAAACAATCTATTCGGCTCACTGGAAGTATACGAAGATGACGATAGTTGCCTGTTTTAAATGCTTCCCCATATAAACGGTTGTAATTGTTTTTATCCTTATGAACGGTTTTATTTTGCAATACACGGAGCATGTCAAGACAAACAGTAAATGTCTTAGGAGATGGTGGCGCTATAACGTTACTCGAACAAAACACTCCATAATACATGTGCCCTATTTTTATTGGTTGCAGTGACAGAGGTGTTAGAGTGTAAACCGAATACACTTTCGAGTTCGCTTGACAGCGCGTGTAACTCTTCTCGGGCAATCTTGGCTTTCTTTTATGGAGGCACCACTGTTCATCTCTTGCGTCCACTTTTTCTTTGTAGATTTCGTCTTTCAGCCGTCACCACAGGCAAATACCTTAAGCAACCAGCTCCCGAGATCTTAGTGCTCAAGAAACGTGACCATTCTTGCCGATGTATCTTCTGGGGAACGTTAGGTTGAGGTTATGTAGATGATGTGTACACCTGACGACTGGGATGCATAAGGGCTCCGTCATGCTGGAAAAACATACTCATCCTTGTAGCCGAAGGAACCTGTTCCACTAATGCTGGAAGCTCGTTTTCAAGAAAGACTAGATAACGGGCCCTTGTAGGACCATAGGACAACACAAGACACCCAGTCAGCTGATTGTCGTATCATACCGGATCACATATTTACTGAGAACCGTTTTCGAAAAAGTGTCTCCACAGAGATATTTGTGCTGTCGTCAGGTGTTAATTACTGGCACCGTTACGAGTGGAAGTGTTTTAAACTGTATTAATACGATTACTTGCGATGACTTGTAATTATCCAATGACAAAATTGCAACCGTCTACCGTCGTCTCCTTCTCGGAGGTGTTGAATCCGGTGTAAATGGTAAGGGTAGAAGTCGTGCACATGTAATATGAAACGTGACTGCTGGGTACAGGACCGGTCTCACGCAGTTTAGTGAAAAGGTGACTAAAGACTCAAATATATCGTCACATTCAGCATTTGCACATTGCTTAACCCTTTGAGTCTCAAGAATATAAAAAAATGTAATTTTAAAATCCTTCACGGAATTGACCTGTATCACAACAGTAAGCAACAAATACAAGAAGAAATTGGCAAAGAATAAACAATCAATTGTTCTAAAGTTGTGGTTTCACTTTGAAACTACTGGGAGATACAGTTTCGAACACTCATCATTTCAAGGGATATATTTGAAAGCAATTTCGCGTTTCTTCTAGACACAGTTCCACATCTCTATCCTTCTGTGAACTCATAATGCCTAAAACAAATTATAATCCTAAATAACAAGCGAAAATGGGCCTAAAATTCAATAAATTCCAATTCGAAAGTACATGCTGCTCCAGAGGTTTCATTTCGAAACCACTCGTGTAACAGCAGTATTATATATTTTTGTGTGTGTCCAGAAAAATGTAGCCACTCTTTCATAGTCAGTATTAATTGAACAAAATAACATACTGTTACAATTCTTGCACAGGGCAAGGGCTATTTTATTTGTTCAAAGTGACCCCCCATTAGCAGCCAAAGTCGATGCCGCTGAATTGTTGACCGCACCTCGGCTATCAGTGTTGCCGGTGTGATTGCCGCACAGGACTCTATAACAATATATTCACTTTTGTGCGTTAACATACAGCTAGAATTGGCGGTGGAAATATATTTCCAGAGAAGAGCAATTAATGGTATATATATATTGCATTTTAGGCCAATAGACATAACTAGTTATTGTAGTGGTTTTGAATACCTTTACTGGTCAGGGCTAAATGACTATTGAAAATATAATTGTTTTTGGATAGCTCAACATGAATTTCCTAAGGGACCTAAGTTTATCATGCATTTACCACTAGAATAAGGTGCGGAGAAACTTTTTCGCCGTATGCAACTGCCGTCCGATTTCGACGAAGCAATTTGTGACTGTGAACCATCAAAATTTGCAGAAACATAAAAGAAAATTAAATAAGTATGGTCATGAAGTAGTGAGACATTGGTTCCATACTAAATAATTAATCCATACACAAGTTCCATTTAACTTTGAATTTATGGCAGTCGATATATAACGAACTTATATCTTTTAACATTTCCAGATACACGTCGCACAATATAGCTTCTCACATGAATCTACTGCTATGCAGTATGGCACTTTAACACTACACTAAAATAATATTTTTTAAACAATAATAATACGGTGGCAAGACATGCGTGCCCGACGCCAATTACGGGAGACAGAAGAATGAGTAACTGTTCATCGAAAATATCTCGTTCATCAGAAGAATGTGTAAAAATGTTCTTCTGTTGTCCGCCTTTCGCACAGCTGCTTTCAAAGCCAATAATTCACTGTATCTCTGACGGATCTTCCACAATAAACACGTCACGTCATAGGACGTTATTTGCTAACTATAGCTGTTGCTGAGCGACTGCTCGGTTAGTGAATGATTTAAAATGGTAGGGCTATCACATAATGTTACAACTCCTCGATAGTTTTTTAAGGTCCCCCATAGGTAGACTCAAAAGTTGTAAGGTCTGGCGACCGTGGTGGGTACTCGGCAGCTCCTCTTCGACCTATCCATCGTCCAGGTAGATTTTCATCCAAGGAGGCTCTGACACCTCCGTTGTAGTGAGGCGGAGCCCCAGCTTGTTGTAGGTAAAATCTTTCATTTCCGAACACCTCTCGGATTGCAGCTAAAATCGGTGTTTGCAGCATGCGAAGATACACCTCACCAGTTACGGAACCTTCAAAGAATAATGGCCCATTCATGTCGCACGATGACAGACCAGAGCACACCACACCACACCACACATGAACAGCCGATAGATTAACGTGTTTATCGAACTGAACATGAGGATTTTCGGAGCACAATAAACGCAGCTGTGGCTCTACATTATGCTTCATATTCAAGTTTCGCTGGGCGAACCGAAATTAACTCGCTTCTCTTGAGGGAGCTTCGTTCTTTTCAATACAGCTCAAACGTTTCGCTTGTCCAAAAGTAAGTCAAGCTTGGATGTTGTTGCTGCTGCCGCGGAATGCGTCGCCGAAGCATGCTGGGTGCTCAAGGACACAGAAACAAAGCTACGGTCACTATCAGCAACCGTTAAAACAATCCACTGAACATGGAGCGAGGCTTAATTACTGCGCCCTACCTTCGTAACAATTATCAATCTTGTGACGGTTCTGCTAATCTAATTAGCCACAAAATCTCATTAGCTGTACCGCAGTAAATCTGGCCCGGAAGATACTTGTAAAATTGACACAGAATTGATCCTTGCTAATAAACGGAATAACTACCTGTCACAGAATATGCTCTAAACTGTAATTCCGGTGCACGATACGGTTGCTGATACCGTTCTGCGCGTGCTCTGTTCAGAGTACTTCGCTACATCATAACGTCTGAGTGTGTGACAAAAGCAGGCGTGTGTAGAGAAGAGTTGAATACAAAGCAAAATGGTGCTCACGATAAAACAGCAATTGTTCATTGTCGAGTGTTGCGCGAAGAACAATTAGTAATAAAACGTGTGCGAAATTGTTTGTGCAAGAGTTTTAAGACTGGAAGCGTTTTGGCAAGACCTTCAGGAAAAGTTTGTAATGCAAATCTTAGTGGCAAATTGACGCGAAACGGTGTCTGTAGCGAATGAAAACCGTAACTATCCGAAAACGAGTTCGAAAAGCAGCAAAGTTTCCTCGAGTGGAGAAAGCTTAAAAAAGACGAAATCTCATCATTTGTATGTGCAAAGAGATCGATGTGTCGAGACAGTATCAAAAATTACCTGCATCTGTATCCTTATAAGTTTAGTGCTGTACACGAGTTAAAGCGTACAGACGAACTTTAATTTTTCAGTTCTTCTGATGAGGCCTGTTTTACCCTTCTAGCGTGTGTAATTCAAAGAACATGCGTCATCAGAAAATCCCTGTGAGAGCTTCGAAGAGTCGTTGTATAATCTTAAAACTGGTATTAGGTGCGTAATGTCTCGTAAAACGATTCTTCCACCAAACTGTTAATGCTAACCGGTTTGTCCAGAAACTGTCTAATCCATCTGTGGACCAATTCACAACAGGTGAACGACTATACAGATAATTTCAGCAAGACGGAGCAACAGCGCACACTGTCTTGACAGCTTTGTCACGAGTTAATGACGTGTTCTGTGAGGTAAGAACAATCGGCAGAGGGAGTAGTGCCCCTCGACTGCCTGACGTCTCTCCCTGTGATTTTTTACCTGCGGGACAAACTGAAGGGTCAGGTGCACTCAGATAATTCTCACGCACTGGAAGAGCTGCAACAGAATAAGGAAAATACCGTTGCTGCTGTCCCCCATGCAGATACGTTACACATGTACCACTGTTTCATAAATCGACGTCAGTGGTGGCCATGTGCAGCGTCTTGTGCGACGTTCATCAACAAGCGTCAATCCCCCGTCGGTCTTATTGAAAATAATTTCCGGCGAGTTTATTTTGCCCACACTCTGTTCCCCCATGTCGATGTGTCTCTTTATGATAATTTCTTTTGGGTACGTTTCTTTACATTTCAACTATTCACAAAATTCTCATGTTGAATATTACTTGGAATAACCCTGTGGGGTTTTCGTGTAACAATGCAGTCATTTCTGTTTTTTTTAAACGAAGTTTTGCCGATTTTTCATATGTTTTATTGTAAACTATCTAGATTTTGATTTTCAAGCTCGTTTGCTACTCTTATGCGGTCCGAAAGGTGCTGTCAATTCACTTGGTTGTACTACCAAGAACCGATTCAGCAACCACAAAAGAGACTGAGCGATAATTCTGAACACTCTGGGATCTTACAGTGTGTAAATTACCAGGGAGACTTATTCACTGCACAACACAGGCTCCTAAAAGTCACCTAGGTTTTCATCAATTCGACCGGTATTTTAGTATCGTATATAACTACAGCGTAACAAGTACCGAAGTAATGTTAGTCACTTAACGAACACAGAGCCTGCAGTACCAAGAACGTAGTCCTTAAACTATTTGGGCAGGTATCCACAAGCTTTTTTTCGGATTAGGAGAGAACCTAAGGGGCATTATCGACAACACCCAGGTTTTAAAATTTGTCTCATACCACCTTCTTCTCAAAGTGTTAGTCTTTGCCTGATACGTCATCTTGTTCAGTGCCTCCGTTGTCTGTGGTTAGTTTCTATTTGATCTCTCCACTTGTTTCTTGGTCTACGTATTGAATATTATCCTTATTGATCGATAAATCATTATTATTGTAGTCATTCCAATTTCGTTCATTATTGTGACATGATCTTTCCATTTGCTTCGGTACTCCTTGATGTTTTCATCTATGCGTTTTAAGTCGTCGTTTCAGTCTATCATAACAGATAGTTTCTATACAGCTACTCTTAAAAAATCTCATTTCCGCGCAGCTATTTTACAGATTTTTTAAAAAATGTCATGCTACGTGTATCGGTACCCTCACAAATTTGTTTTAAAAAGTGCAGAAGCAATATTAGTACGCAGTAATCCAACCGAGTGCTGACGTCAAGCAAAAGTACCTCGGGGAATTTGCGCATCAGCCGAATGTTTAAGTTTGCTTTAGCTCTGTTAAACGTAAACTTTCTCACAAATACATTCAGTGAAATAAAAAGTTACTTCTGCTTGAAGCTATTTCATTTCTAAGGTACGAGAGACGCTTTCCAGAATATTTTGAAATCTTCGTTACATACAAGATTCAGACGCCAAGTCTCGTTGAGAGCAAAGATTTGTTATCACGGTGAGTTGCAGTTTCAGCTTTTGATTTAATTGAAACCGTTTGATTTCAGTGTTTTCTGTTCTCTTTGCGAAAAATGCCAGGCTGTTTCCAAACACCTCTTCAAAATTAGCTGTTTACATACATCTGAAATATGAGCTACCACAGGACAGTAATCACTGTAAACGGATAGGCAGTTCACACGAATTCTTCTCTCTTTTACGTAAAACCGAACGAGGAGGTGCAGTGGTCAAGACGCTGGACTCGTGTTCGAGAGGATATTGACTTAAACCCCCCCCCCCGTTCCCGACCTCATGCACCCCGGTCTCCTAGATTTGATGTTTGCCGTGGTTTCCCTAAATCGATTAAGGCAAGTGTCTGCATGACCTGGTCTCTTTCCTTCACCAGTTCGAGTTTGTTCTCTGTCTGTAATGACATCGTCGTCGACGGGACGTTAAACGCTCATCTTCTCCTCCACAGTATATCAAGAGAATGTAATTTCCCGTTGAACCCTCCAGCAATTGCTTTGTGGCAGACTGTTCCCAAGAAGGGGATAACTGTGACGAACGTACAGGAAATTGGCTATCAAACAATGCCGGCCGAACCGCACAGCCAACGGGGCGAACTGTAATACTCGAAGTGTACTAGGGAAACGTTGCAGTTAGGAGACTCCAGACAAGTTGGTTGCTACGTGCCGGTTAACATTTGGGCACACATCCCCCTTACGGAGCAGCTGTTGCTTCTTGTCTCAACTGTTACGTAGCTTCATTTCAATTTAACTGTAGGAGATGTTGCTCTGTAAGAAGAAAAAGGGGAGGATCGGATTTTTTTGCACAATTTTATGGAGGACTGGCACCGTGTCAGTGCTACGGGGAAATGTTTCGAGTGTTCCCTTCGACATGTTTTTGCGGACCACAGATCTTTAAGACTGGTAATTACAGCCTGAAGGAACGCTTGTCCTCCACCTAGTCTCTCTCGACTTCGGTCGTAGAAGATCATATTATTGCAAAACGGAAATTAGAAGAGAGAACTCACGCAATACTGCTAATTTTGCCTACAGAGACATTGTCTCTTTCCCGAAAATATTTGCCAGAGATTCTGCGGATGAATAGCTTACGAGTATGCCCATCTGACAGAAAACACTGGAAAACATTTGAAGCCTAATGTTGACATATAAAGGTGATATGTGCGAAAATTTTGTGAAAAATTGGAAAATTAATTAGGTGTGCTGCAGAATCGTTAAAGTGCTCCTACGTGCACCGTTCTACATAAATAATAAGTTAAAGTGCTCCTACGTGCACCGTTCTACATAAATAATAAGTTAAAGTTCCTTTTCGGACACTACCTACATCTACATTAGTACTCGGCAAAGCACTGAGAAGTGTACAGCAGATGATACCTTCCATTGTACCATGTGCTAGGGTTTCTTCCAGTGCCATTCGCGTATCGAGCACAGAAAGACTGACTCGTTAAACGCCTCTGTGTGCGGTGTAATTAGCTTCCTACTGGAGCGATACGTAAGTGTATGTAGTAAATTCGTAGATTGCTCACTTAATGATCGTCCTTGAAACGTTAGAAGCAGGTTTAGCGGGGTACTGGGCGTGTATCTTCAATTGTCTACCAGTTCAAGCTTTCCGGCGTCAGTAACGCTGTCCACGGTCAGGATGATCCCCGTGCAAGCATATGGTATACAACTAATCCTGGGGAGACACACAACGCAAACAGTAGCCTAGCTGCCGGCCGGGGTGGCCGAGCGGTTCTAGGCGCTTCAGTCTGGAACGGCGCGACCGCTACGGTCGCAGGTTCGAAACCTGCCTTGGGCATGGATGTGTGTGGTGCCCTTAAGTTAGTTAGGTTTAAGTAGTTCTAAGTTCTAGGGGACTGGTGACCTCAGAAGTTTAGTTTCTTAGTGCTCAGAGCCATTTGAACCACTTTCGACGCTGTCCACGTGGTCAGAAAACCTGTGACCATATGTGCCGCCCCCTTTCATTTTTTTTTTATTTTATTTTTTTTTTTTTTTTTTAAATCTGTTGACGTACCTTGTTAGTAATGTTTGATATGTGTCCCACACTCCTGAGCCATATTTTAGGATAGACTGCACAAACGTTTCGTCAGCAATATCTTTTGCAGACTGGTTCCATTATCCCAGTTTCCTACCAATGAACCAAAGTTTACCACCTGCTGTAGATACGACTGAACCTCCCCAATAGTTCTGTTTCATACCTCTACAGATTGTTACATCCAGGTATTTGTATGAATCAGCGATTCCATGTACGACTTACTGGTATTGTACTCACTAGATGCTACGTTCTTTCGTTTTGTCGAGTCCAAAATTTTCCTTTTCTGAACGTTTGAAGTCAATCTTTGCACCACTTTAAAGTCTTATCAGGCTTAAAATTTGTATAGCTTTTTTCGAACAGTGTCTCACAGATAACTCCATCTGCCAAAAAAGTCTGAGGTTAGAATTTACATTGGTTGCCTGGCCATTAACACACAACAATGGCTTCAAAAGACCTCGGTGTTGTTAGCCTGAAGTTACTTCTATGTCTGTTCATGACTCTCCGTGCTGTACCCTCCGTACCTAGAAATCCTCAGTCTAGTCACAAATTTTGTTTGCTACCCTATATAATGACGGTTTCATGAATAAGCGTTGGCGTGGTACTGACTCAAATGCTTTTTCACTGTCAAAAAATATTGCAAGTACATGTACTTCTGTTTTAAAATATTGCACATCCGTATAGAATTTTAGGAATTTTGGTACAGAGCTTCAAAAACCCATTCGTCTTTGAAATTTCAAATATTTATTAAAGGAGTATAGTCAAAAAGTCAGAGGGAATATTATAATGAAGGACAAGATTGTTTGTAATATTTTAATTCAAGGAAGTATGTCAGCAGTACGTACATTTAAATATTTTGATGAAATTTCCATTTAATTTCGTCATAGCGTAAAATATATTGTGTATCGCAAGTGCATTATTCATTAGTAATGAACTTAGTATTTTGTTGGACTCTCCCTGGCTCTTAAACAGCCTTCACTCTTGTCACGCGTAGAATCGATCAGTTTTGTAATGGTATTGATATCAATTTCATGGTGCCACACATTCACAATTACCTCCAACGGCTCCTGTTTTGTGGCAAGCTGCTACTTCTGAACCCCTTTCCGAACCAGTTGTCACAAATTCTCAATTGGATTAAGGTCTGGTGAATTTCCTGGGCACTGAAGTTACCTGATAGCGAATGCAGTCATGACAGGACGGTTCTGAAATGATAGATTTGGACGATATGTAACAGCAGTAACCTTAGAAATTGTATTACAACAATAAAATAACTAAAATTCACCTTTTTTGTGTGTGACACAGAGCCAGATCATTTTGGAAAATCCACTGCGCATTTGGGAAAGCATCACGTGCAGTGACTATCAGAGGACGCCGAATCAAAACTTTTTTGATCACTCCTTACTGCACCCAGAACAAAGTACAGCCTTCCAACACTTTGGTATGTCATTGCTCCCCACACCATTACCGATGGAGCATTTTTCATGGTTCACACAAGGCATCCCTCCATTAGGTTAAAACCTGACGAACTGTGGTCTGTCACTCATCATGGAAAATCGGCTTTCCGGTGGAACCTCCAATGGTCTTTTGTCCATTTTACGTGCCGTCTGCTCCATGTCAGTCTCTCTTCCTTCGTTTCAGCAGTTGAAAATAGCTTCATCTTGGCAACTCAAGCTTTCATTCTCATTGCACACTCTTCTCCCAACAGCTGAAGAGCTGGAACCAACTCCCGTTGTCTTCTGCCATGCTTTTTCCATTTCAGCTTAATTAGCACTCCTCTTTTTCCGGCTTAGTCGAAGTATTCTGCGCTTCCGGGGCGAAGAAATACGTGGGCGCTCGCTTCGTGTTAAATTTTTCATGTTTTCTTGGACGTCAGCGCTGCAGATTTCGACTCACAGCTGACCTCGAACAGTTTAATCTCTTCGCAATTTCAGTGTTGTTTAGGTCTCGTTGTGTAAAACCGCAATGCACTTCTTCTTTCTAGGGGGTTAATTCAAGAGTTTACACCGTGACGGTAAATCTACACACGCACAGGCGGTAGAAAATTTTAAAAAACCAACGATACTTTTAGGACTAGCGAACGCCAAACCTCAGTTAACACAGAGCACTTTATGAGTCGAAAATCGCCAGTATGAGATCACACTGTTGCTTAGCGATGTTGCCTGCCCCTCTCCCCCACCCCTCAAAAATAAACAAATACGAGGCGTGTTTTTTAATAAGTACCGTTTTGAAATTATAAAAAGACATGCTAAGATAGGTAATTTCCAAGAATGATTGCCTATCGAAGCTGCGGTGTCCAAACGATACATATCGAACGTGCGATCGTAAATCGATCATGCGACTCTGGTGGCAGACGTTATGAGTTAGTTTAGGGTGGTCGCTACAGCAACGACAGAAGAAGAGCGTTACAAAAATACTTGTAATTGAAAAGGAGACGACTTACCTTACTCGTCGTCGATGTTGTCATCATGCGAAAGTCCATTACAGTGGTCTGGATGGATAGTCTGGAAGAACCATGTATTCTTCCTGGTACTCGTTCGTTTCCCACAATGTCCGCAATGAAATTGTAAACGGTATTTCAGCATCGGATCTGTTCTTACGGAGTTTTACACGCTTCGCACCACCACAGTCTACACAGTCCCTTCTTTCCTCATCCGGTAGTAATCCATATTTGCAACAAAAAGTCGAACAATTTTCTACGCTGGGTAAACATGGAATTAGAATTTTCCATGTGAGAGAATCCGTCGAAGAATCCTCAAGAACAGCAGACATCTCACTCACTAACGACACAAATCGTCTGGGATTCCCTAGCAACTCACAAACAATTCTCGGAGGTATGTAATTTTTATAGCAAGTAAGGGAACGACGGAAAACAGATAAAAATAACGATCACAAATAATTTATCACAACGCCCGCCACCAGAGTCGCTTGATCGATTTACGATCGCACATTCGATATGGATCGTTTGGACACCACAACCTCGATAGGCAATCATTCTTGGAAATACCATAAGATATCTCAATAATTTTATTTTTACATGTAAGCCTGTACCTTATTCTACTTTTCTACATAATTTCCGTCAATATTGAAGCACTTGTCATAACGTTGTGCCAGTTTTCGAATACCCTCCTCATAGAAGTCTGCCGCCTGACTTGTTGACCACTGCATCATCACTGTTTTGACTTCGTCATCGTCTTGAAGACGCTGACCGCCCAGGTGTTTCTTCAAGTGCAGGAACAGATGGTAGTCACTGGGCGCAAGATCGACGCTGTACGGAGGATGATCTAGAGTTTCCCATCGAAAAAATGTGATGAGATCTTTGGTCTGATTCGCCACATGCGGACGGGCATTGTCTTGCAGCAAAACGATGCCCTTGCTCAACTTCCATGGACTGTTGCTTTGATTCTGGTGTGATGTTTCATCGCCCGTAACAGTTTGGCTTAAGAAATCATCACCGTCGTTGTGGTACCGCTCAAGGAAAGTCAATGCACTGTCTAAACGTTTGGTTTTGTGCACATCTGTCAACATTTTCGCTACCGAACGCGCGCACAATTTTCGGTAATTCAATAGCTCGGTCACAATGCCATACAAAACACTACGAGAAACATTAGGAAAGTCATCCCGCAAGGAGGAAATCGTAAAGCGTCTGTTTTCTCACCTTATTGTCCACTTCCTGCACCAAACTTTCATTAACGACCGAAGGACGCCCACTCCGTTGTTCATCATGCACATTTGTGCGGCAATCTCTAAATGTTCTCACCCACTTTCTTACTATTCCATCACTCCTAATGTTTTCTCCGTAAACTGCACAGATCTCACGATGAATATCGATCGCTTTTAGGCCTTTAGCACTAAGAAATCTTATGACAGCCCGTACTTCACAGTCTGCGGGACTCACGATTATCGGAGACATCTTATACACTCAGTACACAACGTAAACAAGGAAGAATCAGACTGTAATGGCTTCAGTGCATAGATTAAGGTGCAGGTTTTCGTATAAAAATAAAATTATTGAGATATCTTAGCACGTCTTTTTTTAAATTTCAAAACGGTACTTTCTTAAAAAATACGCCTCGTACGTGTACATTTCTGCGTGAAGATGTGTAAGTAACAAAAGAACATCACTGCAGCCAAGGCCGCGCAATACTTTAGAACAGTAGTGTAAGTGCGTTGATCCACGTCTTTCAGGATGCTATGTGAGAAATGTCGCGTTTCAAACGAGCGATGTTATCTCAGTCCATGCCAGATGAAGGAAGTCATTTTATTGGAAATTATTATGTTTGAGCTCAGAATATGTTCCTCTGCCAGAACATTAATATAAAATCACTGATATGTATTTAAACAGAAGATATAACACCATCTAATGCTCGTGTACTAATTTGCAGAATGTAACAGAATATTTTTTAGCCTTTGCGGTTGTACCTGTATGCACTGTCTGAACTTGCAGATGGTTCTCTGCGGTTTATTGGTGATTCCTCTCCCGTTTTGCCTGTCATGTAGTAATAAATTGAAGGCCAGCTAACGATAAAATTATCTGCCGGCACGGCTACTGATTAAACGATCAGCGCAGAGCGCGCGGCGTAATGGAGCAGGTGATTTCGGAAGGCACAATTTGTTAATTAGGGGCCCCACGAATAGCGCGGTCTAAATCGTCAGCCCGTGAATCAGGCCGATTCCGTCAAGTTATCAGGGCGGGCCCCAGGGAAGCCTCCTGAATATGCAGAGGCCACCGTCACGTGACGCCGGCTTGTAATTACCTGGCTCTCGCAGTCTGCGTCCTGCCGCCACCCACTCGCCCCCTCCGGCGCCACAGCCCCGCTTCCCCTGTGCCGTCGACGAATAAACCCATTTCCGTTTTGAACGGCGGTAACGAGGGAGGCCAGTTCGCGCCTGAACAGCTCCAGGTTTCATCGAAGAAATGTCAGTGGCACGAATGTAGGCGCCTGCCTTTTTTGTTTTATCTTCCAGTCCCACAACGCATCACGCTACGCAAGTGCTTCGTATTACAGTGTTGAGATGACGAGCACGACTGAAATGGCAGTTGACTATTCCATCGATCCACATGATCTGGTATTGAAAATCGCTTGGGTTCCTAGCTGGATGGTGGCGTTGAGATGCCGCTACATTTAGACGAGTGTCACAGTACGATGAGCATGACATTCCTCAAAACGTCGCTGTATCTCAGCACTGTCTAAAACAGGTCGCGTGCTGTACGTATATTGTCGAGTCGCTTTAATATGACCGCGTCTCTGATGTGGGGGTCGGCGGCGCAGACCGCGTGATGTGAACTGGTGGAGTAGGCATTTTTTGTATAATGGAGGCTCGTCTCGTATCTGATAATGGAATTACCCTACTATGGTCACATTCCTTGAACATCATCTCAAATTCTGTAACTAGCGAACTAGACGACCAAAATCCCGTACTTTAAAACCCTGGGCTGCTGCCGAGCCTTCACCAGCGTAACACCCTACCCTCTGCGTCTACCCACTCGCGTACACCACCGTTTCTCAATGTTCTCGACAAGTGGAACCCATTATAATATCAACTTCCACTGTGGAATCTGTTTTTCCTGTAGTGTGTTGAACGCACAGCATTCTGTAAATGGATTATTTGCAACAAAGATGAGTATTAGTCCGAATAATATTTGTTTCAAAAAGTATTTTTGTAATTAACCCAAAACCTCTTAAGCTAATTTAAATTACGTAATCATGTAGGACTCCTAAATTTAAATTATAATGAAATGAGTTGTGATGATTCTTACTTTTCTACAGACACGTGATACGAATTTATGGATGAAAGTTGAATTCTTGTAACAGTTTCGGCATCAAATCCCTTGCGGCAATTATTTCTTGTCGAGGTATAACCGGAGAATACAGTTTCGCACGTAATACGTTGTTGCAAATGATAAAAGTTATAGACTGCCTTTTGCAGTTGCAGCAGAATTCGGCTAACGGCATTAAAGTATATTTTTATTTCGATGATAAATCAGATATCATTTTAGTGAAAGGTTCATATTCTTGTACTGACAGCCATGCATAAGATAAAAATGTATGTATGGTATGTTCAGCATATCCTCGTAAAACACTGTACCGATTTCGGTCAAGCTCTGCACACATACTACTTACTGTACATGCGGAAAGAAACGTCGTGGGGATAAGAACCAGCAACATCCTATTCAAGCAGAGCTGGCAAAGTGGAGAGACCAGAGGGTTGAGGTAGGTGGCCAGATAGGGAGGGGGAAGGAGTAGATGGACATAGAGGGGAGGAAGTGGACAAAGAATAGGAGGAGATAGACAGAGAGGGAGGTGGAGGAGATGGGTGGAGACAGCACATAGGAGGAGATGAAGAGAGAGAGGAGGCGGTGGAGATGGATAGAGAGAGCAAAGATGGTTAGATGGATAGAGAAGAGCAGGAAGGAGATGAACAGAGAGGGGAGGGGGAGGAAGTGGAATAATAGAATAGTGAAGTAAATACATACTGGGCAACGCCGCGTACTCAGTGATCGAAAAAAAAATGGGCTTTTAATGTACAATTAGTTTTTTTTGTGTCCTATCAAGCAATCCCTTCTTTTAGTCGAATTGTCATAAATTTCTTCTTTCGTAATTTGACGCAGGTCCTCCTGATTAATTTCTGTGTCTACGCATCTAATCTTCAGCATCATCACATTTCAAAATCATCTCTTCTTGTCTGAACTGCTTTCAGCGTCTCATTTCCTAAGCTAATTCCCTCAGCATAGTCTGACTTAATTCGACTACATTCCATTACCCTTTTTTTACTTATGTTGATCTACATCTTCTGCCGCGTTTTGAGGACAGTATACTTTGTGTTCAGCTGCTCTTCCAAATCATTTGCCTCTCTCACAGAACTGAAGTGTCTTTGATAGACGTCGAAGGTTTTTGTTTTCTCCTGAACTTTAATTTCCTTTTCGAAATTTCATCTTGGTTTCATTTACTGCTTGCTCATTGTGCAGATTTAATAAGACTGTGTGTAACATACAACCCTGTCCCACTCCCTTCTCGATGACTGCCTTTTATGTCCTTCCATGCTACTACTCGTAGACGAGAAATTATCGACATTGTTATTATCGACAGTGCTATGATACAATGACTTTTTCAACATTTAACAGCTCGGAACTTCCGGTGAGGACAACGGACAAATGAGTTCAGAGTGTCGTAACGTCAAAACCCATCCCTCCCCCTTCTTCACTATCACAAAAGCGATCCATTCACGCAGTCCGCCAATCCTCCATCTTCTGCAACAGTATCTGTCCAAGGAGCGAGACCTGGATCGACGGCATCTACATGTAGCATTGTCACGACATCGCAGCAACAGCTTATTACGTTTCGTATACAAATTTAATCAACATCGATTGTATTCGTTTTCATAGAAAAAAAGGATAAAAGTTCTTAGGCTTGCACGAATTTGAATTTGAATAAAACACTTTTCGGTGTTAGGACGCGTCGTCGTAAAACAATAGCACAACCGAACATTTTAGGCGTCTTGGCGGTGCTTCTGTTCGTGGAACTCTGAAGAGCACCGCTCAAAAAGATGGCCGGCCGCGCGGGGTAGTCGCGCGGTCTGAGGGCGACTTGTCACGGTTCACGCGGCTACCCCCGTCGGAGCGTAAGTTAGTTTAAGTTAGCTTAAATGATATGCAAGCCTAGAGACCGATGACCTCAGCAGTTTGGTCTCATAGAACCTTGTCACAAATTTCCAATTTCCAACGACGGCCGAAACGTCTGTTGTATAGTAGTTTAAGTGATGTATAATGACGCGGCCTAACACCCAAGAGAATTCTATTCAAAGTATAGAAAAAGCTTTTTTTAAATTTTAAATAGCATGAGGCTGAAGAGCACCAGTGCGATTGTTACCACTAGCCTTTCCGCGATACGTGCGCGCGGTGTGTGTGTGTGTGTGTGTGTGTGTGTGTGTGTGTGTGTGTGTGTGTGTGTGCCAGAATGAAATTTGAAGTAAATAAAAAAATGGAAGTGCCTGTCTCGCTACGGTCGCAGGTTCGAATCCTGCCTCGGGCATGGATGTGTGTGATGTCCTTACGTTAGTTAGGTTTAAGTAGTTCTAAGTTCTAGGGGACTGATGACCTCAGGAGTTAAGTCCCATAGTGCTCAGACCCATTTGAACCATTTTTTTGAACCTAAGCTGTCTCTGCCAGTCAGCTTCATCTGCTGTCACCGCCAGAAAAACTTCGATCCATAATGGACTATTGGAATCCGGTCTATGACACAATGTTGTAATTGCCAGTGGAATTATTGAACCACCGTTGTTGTTGGGGGGACTGCGTATGTAGCGACGAGAGCGCTCTGTGTGGTCCGTGTAGTGTGCCCCGGCCTGGAATGCCATAATCGGTGACGGATGTCCCGCAGGAAGCGGAAGGGCGGCAGATACGTGCGGCGCCGTGCCGTCTGCGGCCGCGATAGCGGCACCGTTGCTGCACAGGCGGCTGCTAAGATGGGCTCGCCGAGAAACCGCTCAACTGACCACGGTCCACTTCAGCCCGTCTTATTTGTTGCTGTTAGGTCCTCAATCACCTATTCACCCCTCGCCCCCCCCCCCCCTCCGGCCCCAAAACCTCCCGTTCCGAGGACAGCAGCAGTCTTCCTAACCTGTCTGCGTATAGAGTGGAAGGACTGGCGCAGTATGTAGAGAAGTCGAAATAAACTTCGGTGAAATTAAAAGCACGAACAGCAACATTTAGAGAGCAGTGGGGAGGACTTTTCTCATGTGATAGGAGGAGGAAAGGGAGTCGATAGAGAAGAGATTGGGTATCCGCTATTGGAGGCAGAATTTAAAAGGGCTTTGGATCACTTAAGGTAAAATAAGGCAGAAGGGATAGATAACATACCATCAGAATTTCTAAAATCATCGGAGGAAGTGGCAACCAAATGACTATTCGAGTTAGTGTGTACAATATATCAAACTGGCAGGTTTCCATCGAACATTCGAAAAATTTCACACACATAATTCCAAAGATTGCAGGAGCCGACAAGAGCGAGAATTATCGCACAATCAGCTTAACAGTTCGCGGATCCAAGTTGCTGACAATAATTGGATTGGAAAAGAAAGTTGAGGATCTGTTCCATGGCGATCAATTTGGCTGTAGGAAAGGTGAAGGCACCAGACAGGCAGTTCTGACATTGTGGTTGATAATGAGAGCAAGATAGTTGAAAAATCAAGACACGATCACAGAATTCATGGACCTGGACAAAGCCTTTGACAATGTTAAATGGTGCAAGAGGTTCGAAGTTCTGAGACAAGTAGGTCCACGACGGATGCTATATTACACTCCTGGAAATGGAAAAAAGAACACATTGACACCGGTGTGTCAGACCCACCATACTTGCTCCGGACACTGCGAGAGGGCTGTACAAGCAATGATCACACGCACGGCACAGCGGACACACCAGGAACCGCGGTGTTGGCCGTCGAATGGCGCTAGCTGCGCAGCATTTGTGCACCGCCGCCGTCAGTGTCAGCCAGTTTGCCGTGGCATACGGAGCTCCATCGCAGTCTTTAACACTGGTAGCATGCCGCGACAGCGTGGACGTGAACCGTATGTGCAGTTGACGGACTTTGAGCGAGGGCGTATAGTGGGCATGCGGGAGGCCGGGTGGACGTACCGCCGAATTGCTCAACACGTGGGGCGTGAGGTCTCCACAGTACATCGATGTTGTCGCCAGTGGTCGGCGGAAGGTGGACGTGCCCGTCGACCTGGGACCGGACCGCAGCGACGCACGGATGCACGCCAAGACCGTAGGATCCTACGCAGTGCCGTAGGGGACCGCACCGCCACTTCCCAGCAAATTAGGGACACTGTTGCTCCTGGGGTATCGGCGAGGACCATTCGCAACCGTCTCCATGAAGCTGGGCTACGGTCCCGCACACCGTTAGGCCGTCTTCCGCTCACGCCCCAACATCGTGCAGCCCGCCTCCAGTGGTGTCGCGACAGGCGTGAATGGAGTGACGAATGGAGACGTGTCGTCTTCAGCGATGAGAGTCGCTTCTGCCTTGGTGCCAATGATGGTCGTATGCGTGTTTGGCGCCGTGCAGGTGAGCGCCACAATCAGGACTGCATACGACCGAGGCACACAGGGCCAACACCCGGCATCATGGTGTGGGGAGCGATCTCCTACACTGGCCGTACACCACTGGTGATCGTCGAGGGGACACTGAATAGTGCACGGTACATCCAAACCGTCATCGAACCCATCGTTCTACCATTCCTAGACCGGCAAGGGAACTTGCTGTTCCATCAGGACAATGCACGTCCGCATGTATCCCGTGCCACCCAACGTGCTCTAGAAGGTGTAAGTCAACTACCCTGGCCAGCAAGATCTCCGGATCTGTCCCCCATTGAGCATGTTTGGGACTGGATGAAGCGTCGTCTCACGCGGTCTGCACGTCCAGCACGAACGCTGGTCCAACGGAGGCGCCAGGTGGAAATGGCATGGCAAGCCGTTCCACAGGACTACGTCCAGCATCTCTACGATCGTCTCCATGGGAGAATAGCAGCCTGCATTGCTGCGAATGGTGGATATGCACTGTACTAGTGCCGACATTGTGCATGCTCTGTTGCCTGTGTCTATGTGCCTGTGGTTCTGTCAGTGTGATCATGTGATGTATCTGACCCCAGGAATGTGTCAATAAAGTTTCCCCTTCCTGGGACAATGAATTCACGGTGTTCTTATTTCAATTTCCAGGAGTGTATGTTAACCGGGGACCTACAAACGACGGAGAGACTCCGTCCCCGCCGCAGCCGCAGTGGTCCGCTACCCCACGACGACTACCGCAGTCCACCCACACCTTCGCCGCGCGAAATCGAACCCAGGGCTATTGTGCAGTTCGGCCCCCGGTGGACCGCCCAGGGAACATCTCACAGCAGACGAGTGTAACTCTTATGTTTGCGTGGTAGAGTAATGGTGGTGTACGCGTTCGTGGAGAATTTGTTTGCGCAGCAATCGCTGACATAGTGTAGCTGGGGCGGAACAACAGGAACCACCCCGCATTTGCCGAGGCAGATGGAAAACCGCCTAAAAACCATCCACAGACTGGCCGGCTCACCGGACCTCGACATAAATCTGCCGGGCGGATTCGTGCCGGGGACCGGCGCTCCTTCCCGCCCGGAAAGCCGTGCATTGGACCGCATGGTCAACTGGGCGGGCGCACGACGGATAATACACATTATGTACAAGATTACTCATGAATCTTCCGGGCTGTGTGGCCGTAGTCGAAGAACGTTTTCGGTTCGCGACGTTTCGTCCAGAGATGCGCTGGGTATCTTCGGGAATGCTCCTGGCTACTCTGAGTCGTGCCGACCGATCAGTCGTAACCAGGAGCACTCGCAACGGTGTAACACAGGAATGTCTTTTGCTCCTGTTGTTCACTGTACACATCGAAGAAGAAACGGCGGAAATAAAAGAAAGGTTCAGGGGTAGGATAAAAATTCAGGGTGAACGGATGTCAATGATAAATTTGCTGGTGATACTGATCTCTTCAAGTATTCCAGGATCTGTTGGAATGAATAATCAGTCTCGAGTACAGAATATGAATTGAGAGTAAATCGAAGAAAGACGAAAGTAATGAGAAGTGAAAGAAATGCGAGCAGCGAGAAACTTAACATCAGGATTCGTGTTCACGAAGTAGATGTAGCTATTACTGCTACGTAGGCAGTAAAATAATCGATGACGGACGGAGCAAGGAGGACATAAAAAGCATACTAGCACTGGCAAAAGGGACATTCCTGGCCAAGAGAAGTCTACTAGTATCAAACGTAGGCCTTAATTTGAAGGCGAGATTTCTGAGAATGTACTTCGGGAGCACAGCATTGTAGGATAGTGAACCATGAACGGTCCGAAACCCGGAACCGATTAGAATCAAAGCATTTGACATGCGGTACTGCGGAAGAATGTTGAAAATTGGACTGATACAGTGAGAGATGAGGAGGTTCTCCGTATAATTGGCGGAAAGGAATATATGGGAAACACTGACAAGAAAAGGGACAGGATGATAGAACGTCTGTTAAAACATCAGAGAATGACTTTCATGGCACTGGAGGGAGCTGCAGAGGGTAAAAAACTGTAGAGGAAGAGAGATTCGAATGTTGTTGTTGTGGTCTTCAGTCCTGAGACTGGTTTGATGCAGCTCTCCATGCTACTCCATCCTGTACAAGCTGCTTCATCTCCCAGTACGTACTGCAGCCTACATCCTTCTGAATCTGCTTAGTGTATTCATCTCTTGGTCTCCCTATACGATTTTTACCCTCCCGCTGCCCTCCAATACTAAATTGATGATCCCTTGATGCCTCAGAACATGTCCTACCAACTGATCCCTTCTTCTAGTCAAGTTGTGCCACAAACTTCTCTTCTCTCCAATCCTATTCAATACCTCCTCATTAGTTATGTGATCTACCCATCTAATCTTCAGCATTCTTCTGTTGCACCACATTTCGAAAGCTTGTATTCTCTTCTTGTACAAACTATTTATCGTCCATGTTTCACTTCCACTCCATACAAATACTTTCAGAAACGACTTCCTGACCCTTAAATCTATACTCGATGTTAACAAATTTCTCTTTTTCAGAAACGCTTTCCTTGCCGTTGCCAGTCTTTCTACCATCATCAGTTATTTTGCTCCCCAAATAGCAAAACTCCTTTACTACTTTAAGTGTCTCATTTCCTAGTCTAATTCCCTCAGCATCACCTGAGTTAACTCGACTACATTCCATTATCCTCGTTTTGCCTTTGTTGATGTTCATCTTATATCCTCCTTTCAACACAGTGGCCATTCCTTTCAACTGCTCTTCCAAGTCCTTTGCTGTCTCGGAAAGAATTACAATGTCGTCGGCGAACCTCAAAGTTTTTATTTCTTCTCCATGGATTTTAATACCTACCCCGAATGTTTCTTCTGTTTCCTTTACTGCTTGCTCAATATACAGAGTGAATAGCATCGGGGAGAGGCTGCCACCCTGTCTCAACCACTGCTTCCCTTTCATGCCCCTCGACTCTTATAACTGCCATCTGGTTTCTGTACAAATTGTAAATAGCTTTTCGCTCTCTGTATTTTACCCCTGCCACCTTCAGAATTTGAAAGAGATTATTCCGGTCAACATTGTCAAAAGCTTTCTCTAAGTCTACAAATGCTATCTCTAAGTCTACAAATGCTAGAAACGTAGGTTTGCCTTTCCTTAATCTAGCTTCTAAAATAAGTCGTAGGGCCAGTATTGCCTCACGTGTTCCAATATTTCTACGGAATCCAAACTGATCTTCCCCGAGGTCGGATTCTGCGTTTTCCATTCGTCTGTAAAGAATTCGCTTTAGTATTTTGCAGCCGTGACTTATTAAACTCATAGTTCGGTAATTTTCACATCTGTCAACACCTGCTTTCTTTGGGATTGGAATTATGATATTCTTCTTGAAGTCTGAGGGTATTTCGCCTGTCTCATACATTTTGCTCACCAGATGGTAGAGTTTTCTCAGGACTGGCTCTCCCAAGGCTGTCAGTAGTTCTAATGGAATGTTGTGTACTCCAGGGGCCTTGTTTTGACTTAGGGCTTTCAGTGCTGAGGTTCGAATATATGCAGCAAATAATTGCGCATGAAGAGTGCAAGTGCTAATCTGAGCCGAAAAGGTTGGCACAGGAGAGGAATTCGTGGCCGATCGCATCAGATCAGCCAGAAGACTAGTAACTTAAACAAAAAAGAAAGAAAGAAAGAAAGAAAGTGGTGCTTGACCATCGTCGTTAATCCGCGGAGCGCATTCGATGCGCGCCCGGCGTAACACCCCGTCCCGGAAGCGTTCGCGTTAACATCCGCGGCTACCCGGGTGGATTCGTTTTACATAAACGCAGTTAACGTGCGGCGGGACACAGGCAGGCTTGTTTGCGGCGTCTGAAGTGGCAAACAACCGCGGCAAAAAGCCTGATCTCACAAAACAGGCTGAGAAGACGTCATACAACAGAAAGGAGCCTCCTAGCCAGGGCACAGGAAGATTTAGACTGTCGGCAAACTCATGAGGAAGAAGCGCTGTTGGTGGGAGAAGTGGCCTTTCCCGGAATAACCGTGAAACTGCCCTACAGGAACGCCAAAAACCAGGTGCCTGTGTCCTGCCTAGCACTGTAGTGCAACGCGCGATGATATATGTCGGCTGTGTTCGTGTGATATTAGTTACCATCGTTGGTTTAGTTTCTAGATTTAGTGTTAGTTACGAAGAAGTAGTATTTGTGGAGTAAATGGCGTTCAGTCATCTCTAAAGTAATTACACCAATATCAGACAGCTGTGTACAAAAATCAGCGTTACCACAATAGGACGCTTCAGAAAAAAAACGCGAAAATACTCTGTATGGTTTACTGGAATCGCTAAGAAAGGGTGCTAAGAAATCATTACAGATAGCTTTGCAAAATCGATGGCAAATTACTTATTGCTATGAAACAAAGAATAATTTTCCTTGGTAGAAAGATAATTTGCAAAACACTGAGTGAAATGGGAGTTATGCTGAAGCGATCTGTAAGTAAAAGAAGTGACTACCGCTACAAATGCTTGCTACAAGTAAGAAGATTATGAGAGTAATGCAGAAAGCTCTTTCATACTACTTGTGCGGACAACAGCATTACGTGCAGAAAACGGTATCATGGCCGTGGCGCTGATGGCATCATGGACAATTTTATTAGAGGCAACAGAGGTACTGTGGTGAATATTAAAGCTAATGCTGGGTTCTTACCCAACGCACAGTTAATTTCTGAAGCGAGTTGTGCAACACTTTTTTTGACAGCTGACATTGGACTAAACATTCGAATTGGCTGACATTTTACAGATATTTTTCAGACATGTTTACCAACAAAATGAATAAAAAATGCTCGATTCGCACTAATATAACACGCGAAATTACAAATTCCCCGTTACTTTTTGAACATGCCTCATATATTAAGAACTGTTGCGTTTCGCATCAGCTCTTCGAAGAAATCTTATACCTATTAACGGAAACACAACTTAATAAGAAGTCTTAAATTCTACAGAACAATTGCACCATATTACGCTAAATGTCCTATCGGAAAATATCCATCGCTTTAGGAGCACATAGTAGATGAACATGCGTTCAGAAGAACTGGTTTTCTGTTTTATATTTGTAGTAGTTATATAAATCCTGTCTTAAGGCTTCCGTTTCAACGTTAATGCTATTTACTCTACAATGTTCCGTTTCTGAAGAATGCACTCGTTTCCTGTATTCCTTTGAGTGTTAAGTCGGTAATCTAAAAGTAAACACTGCCTGGACGTATCTGCACACGGCGTCGCCACAGATTTGAAGCACGCGCCGCTGAAGGCCTTTATGAAACATGCTGTAGAAACACCTTGTGACGTTGCCGGGTAGACAGAGTGGGGACTCGGCTGCTGGCTCATGAATTTACAGGCAGACTTTACCAGCTGCTCAATACCACGAACTGAAACTTTACTTAGCACTTGCGCTACGAGGAAATGTCGATTTCTCTTTTGCAGAATCAACAAATATCGGTTACTCAAAACTGCGTCAAACTAAACGTGTACGAAGTCGTTTAAAGAACGAAGCGCAAAATAAACCGGAATTCATCAGTACAGCCAACCCTTCTCGGTTTTTTTTTTCCTGTTATTGCGGGGCACTACTCTCTCCTTGGATTTGAGATTTATTTATACGGCCGGATTACCTTTATCTTCCCTTACCGTCGGGTGGGTCTAAAACCCGGAATACACGACGCACGCTGTACCAGGAGTCTGAGCGCTTATTTGTCCGTCAAATATAGTACGCTATAACAAATTTGTGATCGCTCCTTCACAGGGAAGCGTGTACATCGTTGATTTGAGACTCTTGTAATTTCTACTCTGTGTTCCGTATTTTAGCCGATTGCATACCTGTAACCTGAGGCAGAATGTGAACTAAATCCATTATTTGCCTGAAGGTCTCGGAAGCCGCTTATGGGACCTCCCCCTTTCCTGTCCCCTGTAACTACCAGGATTAACAGGCCGCTCATAGTTCGGCGCGCATGGGGACACTCTTGAGGTTCTCCTTCTTGTCTCACAAGCTATCTCCCGTCCTTTACGAGCACTATACTCGCAGAAAGCATTTTCGAATCACCGTTGGTTGTCTGATTTAACACCGCCCATAATTGGCAGGTAATAAATATGGACTTAACAGCCAATCCCTCTTCCCTTGATACGGGAAAACTGACACTCTGTATCTAATTTAGCTCTGGTGATGGAAATTAAAACTTTTCTCTATAGGTTATGTGGGATAATTTATACTACTGCAGTCACTTTTTACTAATATTTTATTAGCACAATGCATTACGGCAGCATGCTGCCGTTATCAGGTGCATTATACAGTTACTTATACATCAACTGATAGGTTACTAACTGTATAATGCACTCGATGACGGCAGCATGCTGCCGAAATGCATTGTGCTAATAAAATATAAGTAAAAAGTGACTGCAGCAGTATAAATTACCTCACATAATCTTACAATACAGTCGTAGACCTCAAACAACACTCCATATAACATGAATAAATTTAAATTTCTCTATAGCTCGCAAGAAGGCAACGACAAAGTGCTGAACGTTACGGGCGAACCCATCAATCCCTCCCCCCTCCTCCCCCCCCCCCCCCTCCCTGCCGCCCATAATCCGCCATACATTTCTCAGGTGCACTCAAGAATGTCAATCCACAGCCAAGTCAGAGGCATATCGTTGCATTTCCTGCGTTATTTGCAGCGCATAGGATATACATACCGTCTACTGGCATTTTGCTAGACACGTCACCGATTTGTGTGTGGAACTTCGTCATCTGGCGGTCGGTCCGCAAATATTCACCGCTATTCAGCAGCAGTGGACCGTCTTCTCCTTTCGAAACCGCTTTACAGATGGACAGTGTCATTCATTGAACACGTTCAATACCACGAAACATGAAACAGCTACTTAACAGAAATTCTTAGTGTTCGTAATAATAGAGTTTTTACCAGAAACAACTGTGTGTGTGTGTGTGTGTGTGTGTGTGTGTGTGTCACACTTGGCGTGAAATTTGAACATCGTTAACGGGTGGTTCTTGATACCGTAATTCTCAGTTCTCACACGTGGGAATTTTGTGTTCATTATTCTTCACGTTATGCTATTATTTAATCTGCTGTTCAGTCTAACATGTTTTGCTTTTAGGTGATCTCTTTTTTTCACTAACGATTTTTGTGCTTCTGAATTGCTTGCACCTTCAAGGTAGCAGCATTTCCGTCTAAAGACACACTCTTTCTGTGCGTAAGCAATGCATTACCCATATGTTATTAATTACAGGCTCAGTTTTAGAACGAAACTTGTTCTCTACAGAGGAGTTTGCGCTGTATTGTGTCTCCCCGCGACTAGAATACAGACATTTGCATTTTGCGGCCAACGTGAAGGTGATAGGTATCATTGTGAAGATGCTTCATGAACCGACTTGAAGCTCCAGACTGTTAGTACGCTATACATACTTTTACAAATTGCGAAAAGGCACTCCTACGAGGAAGAGCTAAAAAGTAATGCCTCAGAAGTTTACATGTGAAAAACTCGTAAAGCTTTTTAAATAATACAAACGTTATTAACATCCTGCATGTTCACTCTTCACGTCTACATACATATTTCCCAACATAGTATCCTAGCGGCGAACACATGCCTCCCAACGAGAAATCAGTTTGTTGATACCGTCTCTGTAGAATCTTTGACTTTGTTGACGGAGCCACAACTTCACCTCTCGTTGCACTGCTTCATCACTGTCAAGGCGAAGTCCTCAAAACTGTTCTCTTGAGTTCTGGAAACAGGTGAAAGTCAATAGGGCCAAGTCGGAACTGTGTGGAGGAAGGTCGATGACAGTAAACCCAAGGCGTCGCATTGTTGCATATGTCGTAGCACTCACGTGTGCTCTGGCATTATCATGCTGAAGAAGAGGATACTCCATTGATGGACAAATTCTTTGATCCGAAGCCCGATTACAGCACGCTGTTTCTCACGCACCGTCGTAGTTGCATCGCACGCCGCCATGTTACACGTTACAAGTCGGAGCCCTCTAGCAGGAGAGGGGTGCAACTTAAGTCGGTGAAGCGGGAAAGTCGACAGACCAATATGCATGACATGTACTACCTCAACGGACAGTGAGGACACAGTAAAAAATTGGGAGGCATTATTCTTCAGCAGGCCGTCGTGCAACAGTGTTGGCTGTACGTTAAGGTCTAGATGGCATCGCTGCTAAATTATGTAAGGTTCCATGACGTATCAATTTCTTGTATGTGTGTGTGTCTTGTTTGTTGTAGTGCGTTATTAAAGGTTTATTTCTTTTTCTTACAGGTATGTACGTCGCTGCTTCGAGCACCATCCATGTGTCACCACTGGCGAACAAAACGAGGTAACAGCGAAACTTGAGAGTCTGAAAGTTAGTGTCACACATTATGAGGAAGTAGTTGCCGAAATTCCTCGTAATATTCTCACAACGCCAGTGATCTTCTCATTGCATTGGATACCCCCATAAGAGAACGAAATAGTTTCCTAAATGTAAAACTTTCTCCTTGTCGTTCTGACTCATTATACCCTCCATATATGGTGAAGGCTTAACTCTTTACTTGACCTTAGTCAATCATTGTTTCCGCAATTTTATGAAGTTGATAATAACTTGGAGCATATAACAAACATTACAACATTGGGAGTAAAGTTCAGCAACAACAGTACAGTCGCTGTTACGAAACAGCTCTCTGATTTGGATTATCGCAGTGTGCTTCACAAATCACATCTGCATCCTATTTCGCTATGCATGGGGACGTAGTAGTCAAGACACTAGATTGGTTTTCGGGAGGAGCGGGATTTAAATCCCCGTCCGACCATATGTATTTAGCTTTCGTACATCACTTCCATCACATGTAAGGACGATTCCTTGAAATGGGCTACGGGCGAGGGCCTGCCTTATACTTGTCCAGTTTGAGCTTTTGCTACGTCCATAATTACTTCCATGTAAATGGAACGTTAATTTCTGAGTCTTCTTGTTTCTAATCTCTTTCACGAAGAATACGGGACTTTTTTTGTCGGAACTGCGCGACTCCCAGTTGTAATTATCTCTCTGCCTACGGGAGGGTAAACAATGAGAGGACTAATACTCCCAGGTGATAGCTTCAAAAGGAAGGGCACGTCTGCAGACTGGATGCTGCAGAATGAGTTTGCTCTGCCAGAGAATGAAAAGCGCTCTGAAAGCAAACTGTTCAGATGTTTAAACTCGTGTCTGTGCCTTAGCCGACTAGGGCGCACATTCATTTGTACTCAACTCACTCCCCCCAACCCTACTCCACCTCCGCCACGGCACCCGCTCCTGCAGAGTAATCACCAGCTCTTTAACCGGCATCATTTTCATCTTTAGACTGTAGAAGCTGAAGGAGTTCGCGCAGATAGACTCATCCTTTGGGAACGCTGACGCAAGCCTAATAGGCCGTAATGGCTCACTGCTCGCAAGAAACTCGCGGGAGCTCAATTGGAACTATGGCTGGTCGTTATGTAACGGACGTCACCGATCAGGCGGGCCGTTAGGTGGGCGGCAGCCGACGACTAGCCTCATTAGAGACTCCACCCCACGCGTCCCTACTGCTGTCCTGCCCCTGAGCTGGTCTCGAAACTCACCACAGAACGCGTAGATAAACGTGGCGTTTAGCGTTAAATGCAAGTGGCTGCATGAAGTAAGGTCCTACAGCTTAAGTATCGGAGTGACTTGGCACGCTGAGTTTGCTTCTACATTTACTTACCTAGATACTTCGTAAGCCACTGTACAGTGCAAGGCGGGGGAGAGCGAGAAGAGGTTACGCCGTAGGAATATTTCGAATTTTCTTTTTTTCTCTCCAATTCTATTCAGGGATCGACCGCGGACAATTGCCAGCTGTATCTCTCTGCACTTGCCCTAATCTCTGAGGTCTTTTTCTCATAATCCCTACGCGAGACACACAGTGTTCTAGCATTATGTTGTTCGAACACAAGTTATCTAAATTTACGCAACAGGGTTTCGCGTGAACTATTTCGTTTTTCTTCCATGAATTCCCATTTAATTTCTCAGCACGTCACGCTTTTGTGAGGACTATGGCGACCCGTTACGATGCTAGTAGTGTGTCTCTGAATCCGTTTGATGTCTGTTGTCATTAGGACTCGTTACTAAGAACGCCAAACACTGGAATAGTACCTTAGAATTAGCCGCGCCATCGTGTTGTGTGAGAAGACACTCTTGGTAGCCCCTTGGTTCCTATTGTCGGCCAGTACATAGTGTCGGAAGTTCGATGCGGTTTTTCGCGGATAATGCTGTAGTATACAGAGAAGTTGCAGCATTAGAAAATTGCAGCGAAATGCAGGAAGATCTGCAGCGGATAGGCACATAAGTGCAGGGAGTGGCAACTGACCCTTAACATAGACAAATGTAATGTATTGCGAATACACAGAAAGAAGGATCCTTTAGTGTGTGATTATATGATAGCGGAAGAAACACTGATAGCAGTTACTTCTGTAAAATATCTGGGAGTATGCGTGCGGAACGATTTGAAGTGGAATGATCATATAAAATTAATTGTTGGTAAGGCGGGTACCAGGTTGAGATTCATTGGGAGAGTCCTTAGAAAATGTAGTCCATCAGCAAAAGAGGTGGCTTACAAAACACTCGTTCGACCTATACTTAAGTATTGCTCATCAGTGTGGGATCCGTACCAGGTCGGGTGGACGGAGGACATAGAGAATATCCAAAGAAGAGCGGCGCGTTTCGTCAGAGGGTTATTTGGTAAGCGTGATAGCGTTACGGAGATGTTTAGCAAACTCAAGTGGCAGACTCAGACTCTGCAAGAGAGGCGCTCTGCATCGCGGTGTAGCTTGATGTACAGGATTCGAGAGGGGGCGTTTCTGGATGAGGTATCGAATATATTGCTTCCCTCTACTTATACCTCCCGAGGAGATCACGAATGTAAAATTAGAGAGATTCGAGCACGCACGGAGGCTTTCCGGCAGTCGTTTTTCCCGCGAACCAAACGCGACTGGAACAGGAAAGGGAGCTAATAACAGTGGCACGTAAAGCGCCCTCCGCCACACACTGTTGGGTGGCTTGCGGAGTGTAAATGTAGATGTAGATGTAGAACAGTTGCACGTTTGTTTGCCTGTACACGTTTCTGGTGTCTAGTTCACCCGTCAGATACATCGCTCCATTTCCACATTTGCATGGCGTCCAAAACGGCATGATCAGGCAGCAATCCCATCAAATAAGTCTGTAAACTGTTCGCGTGCCGCCGTGGTTAAAGTATACCGTGCATGACAAAATGGCGCATCCAAAACAGTCATCTGTGACCCATGGTGCATCGCAGTGGCTCTGTAAACAGAATATACAAGCAAATCGGTGGCATTCCTACCTTTTGCGGGAAGCATATAATCGACGAAGAGTGGAATTTGCACGCTAGTACCGCAACTTTACGTCCACTAGGCGGCGAGAGGTAGCCTTTTGAGATGAACGACGTTTTGTGCTCCATTGGACAGATGGCCGTTAGCGTGTACAGCGTGAAATGTCTGAAAGAAAACACTCTGCGACAATCGCTGGAAGGGTCCAGGCCGGAGGAGGGAGCGTTATGGTCTGAGGAATGTTTTCGTGACATGTCCTGGGTGATCTCAGCAACCTGGATGACACAGTCGATCAACATAAATACGCATCTATCCTTGGGGCCATGTCTACCCCTACAGGCAGTTTGTTTCTCCTCAGCGCGATGGCATCTACCAGCAGGATAACGTAACGTGTCACACAGCTCGCAGTGTACGTGCGTATTTTGAAGAGCACCGGGATTAGTTAACATTTTCTCCTGGGCACCAAACTCCCCAGATAAAAAACCAGTCGAGAGTCTTTGGGACCACCACGATCGGGCTGTTCGCGCCATGGATCCTCGACCGTGAAACATAGTGCAGCTGGTTACGACACTGGATTCAGCATGGCTCCATATCGCTGTCGGTTCTTTCCAGAACGTCATTGACACACTTTCTGCACGCCTCATGTTGCATAAGGTGGTCATTCACGCTTTTGACAGGTTGTCCCATTAGTGTGACTGGACAGTGTAATTACATGATTTAAAGACTCGAAGAATTCATCACTAACCTTATTGTCGTGTTCTTTTGTCTTATCATAGCAATTATCTTGAGCTTATGTGATTTGCACCGAGTTGCCGTTCGTTACGACAAGAGGAAATTTTGTGCAGCTCTTTCTGCATTTCCTCCGATCGTCCGACCACGATATTTTCTTGAATACAGCAGCATCGTCAGCGATTAGCCTTACATCGCAGATGGTCCTGGCTGGCAAATCTTTTGTGTATATTGAGATCCGTAGTGACCCTATTACGCTGCCGTGGGGCGCGCCTGATCATAGGCATCCTCAGGGTAGGGGGTGGGGTTTAAAGGGGGCACTTGCCGTCTCCCCTTCCCTCTTCTTCCCGTGCAATCCCGAGTACAGCTTTCTCAAACACTGACAGAAGTGATTTCCAGTGATTTCGCCAAACCTCTCGATTAGCCAGATGCAGCATTACATGACTGACGCAGTGAGGCAAAAGTCTACCTTCTCGAAACTTAGCGACTCATTTATATAAAAAAAAGGCAATTTTAGGGTCGTGCCTTGCCCCCTTCTGGGTATATCTCTACGGACGCCCACGAAAGTGATGTCATCCTGATTTCTGTATAGAATATAGGGTTCTGCGAGTTCACCATTCGTCGAGCCCATCACAGTCCCGCTGGCCGTGGTGGCCGAGCGGTTCTAGGCGCTTCAGTCCGGAACCGCGCGACTGCTACGGTCACAGGTTCGAATCCTGCCTCGGGCGTGGATGTGTCTGATGTCCTTAGGTTAGTTAGGTTTAATCAGTTCTAAGTTGTAGTGGACTGATGACCTACGGTGTTAAGTCCCATAGTGCTCAGAGCCATTTTGAACAATCACAGTCACACATTTGCGAAGCTCAAAAAAATGTTCAAATGTGTGTGAAATCTTATGGGACTTAACTGCTAAGGTCATCTGTCCCTAAGCTTACACGCTACTGAACCTAAATTATCCTAAGGACAAACACACACACCCATGTCCGAGGGAGGACTCGAACCTCCGCCGGGACCAGCCGAACAGTCCATGACTGCAGCGCCTTAGACCGCTCAGCTAATCCCGCGCTTGCGAAGCTACTTCGCTAATGGCGTGAGTTACTTGTTAGTGGTAAAGTGCCATACTCAAATCCATAGGTCTCGGATTCGATCTCAGAGATTCCTAAGATTTTTATCTGTCACTGATCACGTCTTTCACCTTTGGGGATGTTTGTTGCTGTCAAAAGCGCCGCATTGCGCCTTCGTTCAGAAGCAACGTTGAATTTTAAGTCGTCCTATAACTCACTGGATAAGTCAGTTCAAATGCCAGGAGAAGCCAACAGGCTACCACCTCCAAGAAGACCGTGTCTAGTAAAGCACTATGATGTTGAAAACTATCTTCGGAGTCATGACTGCTTTACCACTCTTTAATCGACTCTGCGGTACAGGGTCTAACACGCTTAGGAAATGTAAGAAGATGGAATCTACCTGTTCATCTGCGACTGTTACTTGCAGTGTGTCGTGTACGAATAAGGCAAGCCATGTTTCAGATGTGTGGTACTTCCGCAGTCTGTAGTTGTTCTTTGAGAGACGCTTGCGTCACACGAAGTCAGATTTACTGTAAGTTTACTTCGACGGTTCCCAAGCGGGAAATATTTACTGCTAGTCTGTTTGCCTGCAGGGAGCTTCGCATGTCTGTGGGTAATAGCTCCTGTGCTATTTTCATTGTAGGATTCTTTTAAAGCAACATGCGCTCGCTAACCAAGAGTTCTGCTCGCATAGGGATCTAACTTCACTCTTGACAACGCGACCACGCTTTCAAGCTGTGTATACCCTAAATAATTACCTCAAAAATCTGCGTGCTGAAACTCTGACAAGACATAGCAGCACGCCTTAGTTTTATTAAAAAGCAAAAAACAGCAATCAGATACTGTTAATAACCTATTAAGGACAAACCTGTAAACCTGCGACAGTAGCGACAGACATAGAAGACTGTAACAAAGCACAGCGTTTCGTGGAGCGTCCGCTGACGGAATCGGAGTGGGCCGTTGTCTTCAGTCACTCGCTCTGTAGTCCGCCGCTTGCACCTCCCAGGCACTTTGTGCAGAAAGTTTCCATCCCTTACATTGACGAACCCCCTGAGTCTATCATCGACATGGAGCCGTGGTGCCAAGCGAAACCGGCAGCCGTAGTAAGTTCTCCCCGGTTTCTCGTCGCTGTTTCCGCCGCCTGGCGGAGTACTTCATTCACTAAGCCTTTGTAAGTTCAATCCATTGAGTAAGTTCCTACGCTTGGTGGAGTGTTGAACGAAAGTAAAGCCATTTTCGTTTTTATTGTAGCACAATTCATTCAGACGTTAGTGTATGATGTTTATATTCTCCATTTCTGTATTCAGTTGATACGTATCCACCATTTGTGTACTCAATTGATACGAGTGAAGTTACACAATAATACGCAGAAGAACCCATTGCATGCTACTTCTATGAAGTATACTTGAAATCGTAGTACTAATCTGCTCACAACGATAACTATCTGAGCTACTTCTACGTTATGTTTGATGTCTTATAAATCAGGATATTAGGACTGTGTACGTATGTTAGTACCAGAGCAGCTACTTAGCAAATATACTACTTCTCTTCGTCGTCCTGCATTGCTGCTTTTATCTGCGATTTCATATTATACATTTTTATAGATTTTTTTCTTTTCGATAACGGTTTCACATATCTGTATAATGGAAATGCACGATATGTATTTTGTACGATTTTGATTCCTGTCAATATGATGGCCTTAACATCACTGAATCTAGAATGTATAGTAGCTTTATGGTGCCAGAATTCTAGTTAGGTTGTCACTGTAGCAGAGGTAGCCCGCCTTGGTGGCTTAGCGGCCATCATGTCTGATAGAATTTACCTTGGTGGGCGCACTAGAATAGGATCTATTCAGCTTCGTCAAGACAATTGAAGAGGTACTTGAAGACTGTGTAATGTCTGCGGGTTAACAGATGTGCTGATTACATGCCCCCCAACGTCTAGTGATTACTCTGCAGAAGATGGATCAGTGAGCGGTCTGACAGTGTTGAGCCTCGTAGGGCGACTATAGTACAGCCACAGAAAATCCCATATAGTGATCTGCCTAAGTTCACCAGACTTCCATCCAACAGCGGAACATAAAAAATTGTATGATACATCTTGTGGCCAGACAGAACTAATTTCGTCTGACTATAACTGTGGGTTCTGGGAGAAAGCTTATCGAACTAGAACACATGAAATCACGCTTCTTTGCCGCAGGATTGTTGTATAATTTAAACTGTGATTGACTAGCAAGGCATCACTAGCAAAGCACTAATTCATAAAGTGTTCTCTTGCAATACAAACTGTAACATTTACGACAGTATATTTCATCAGAAACTTCAACAACTCGTCAGTCCTACACTATAATGCTGACTCCTTCAGCTGAGGTCACGAACTGGGGCTTGTAACGGAACATATTAAAGGCTTTACTTTACCAGAGTATGCGATACCCTCCAAATTCAACCAGTTTAACGAGTATTTATGATTATAGAAAAGTTATTGTGTATGTTAACAATGATTGCATAACATGTCTCCATAAACAGCCAACCCATTAAATTATACTGAATAACTGACCCACACAAAAGTTAATATCACTTGATCACTGATACAGCAAATGTCATCATGTAAAAACACTAAGTTCATCTTAAATAATTAATATGAAGTACGAAAGATAGTGGCCAACTTAGGTATTTTGGATCTCCTTAAATAAAAATCACCCAGTGAAACCTATTTATTCACTAGGAGCGTTTTCACTCAGTATTCACGTAATCAATCCTATTTTAGACGAAAACCAATGTAATTCTTAATAATTCATGTTATTTACTTATTTATGCAAATTAGAGAAGTCAATTGACAAACTTCTATAATACGGCCTTTTTGTAACAAAGAATTATTCTGTCAAGTCAACAAATCTGTCTGTCATTTTAATAACATGTTAAATTATGTCACTCGATGCAAATTAATAACTTTTCTGCACAACTTATAATAACAAATGTACATGTGACTTATAAACTATATCTCTTTTTAGTAGTTCTTTGACAATGTTATAAATACAAGCAGCAAGAAGGGTCGGGGCGCAGTCGGAATGTCACTTTGGTAAAGTGTGTTTGTGTGTTATTGTTTGAGGTGGATAAACAATGCAAAGAACAACTAAAGGAAGTACTACTTTGTGTTGTGTCATGGTCTTTGGTGGACAGTGGAATTAAGATGGCCACCAGAGTAATAAGTATTTGAAGTTTACATATTTGTTGGTTTCGCTCGTTCTTTATCATCAAAAGCGCATAAAAAACACGGGACCTCATGTTTTTAACCCTAGACAACCAGATTTAGAGCCAGCATCAGCATCGAGACACAGCAGCGATCCAGCAAGTAGCAGCGATTACCACAACACAATGCATTTTAATGGTGCCAACCTAACATCAAGTGCTAACAAGCTCCGTAAATGGGAGTGAAATAGTGCGATTATAGCAATTAGCAATATCTACGACTAGGCGACCATTACAGGCTGAACTCTTGCATGCTCGACGCTATATTGACCTCAGCGTGAGGGCTGTGCTGTATCGGGGGCGTGGTCTTTTGGAATGCTTCCCATTGGTTGCTGCGGATTACAGTGCGCTGTCGGTACTGTTTGTGGTATGGTTTCATGTTGCCGACTGTGGTGTGGCACCGCGATCTCTGGACGATAGCACATTGCGAAAAAACAGAGAGATTATACAAAATGTCGCATTGTAACGTGGCGATAATTTAAGCCAGAAAACACATAAATACAACAGATGAAAAGGAACGCAAGCTACATTAAATATTTTTCGAAAAGAACGAGCAGAAGTTCCTTTTGTTCAAACTTTTGTATCACGCTGCACAGGTAATATCATGTGGGTACTGGCAGATGTTCCCGGTTTTTGTCGACTTTCTACTGCCTAACACGTTCATTAGAGCAGAGAAACCACAGCTGATGTGTGATCTCGTAATATCGACACCAAAAGATAATGACTGTGATTTCGATACGCAACGCTTTTTCGACGAGCTTATTTATATTATTTATTTATTGATTTACTTATTTATTTATCAGGTTCCGTGGATCCGTGTGAATCAAAGCTACTTGGCCATGGAACTTGTCAGCACATAGTTCCCAGAACGCTGATTAGAAAAGGAATTAAAGAATCAATAAAACGCGAAAAATAGAGTTTAGGAATAACGAAGAACAGTTTTCAACTACTGCAACGAACTCCTGTACGGAATAAAATAGTTGTGCCACAAGGAAACCTTTCAACTCTGGTTTTATTACTTGGGGTTTATCACTATATTTTGCAGTGTCACTGGAAGCCTATTGAAAATGAAACCTAGTCAGTGGTGTACACCTTCCTGTGCTATACTTATGAAAGCGATATTCAAGTGCGTCTAGTGATCACTGAATGAATTTTGCAGTTTCTTCTGAATGAGTCAGTATTGAGGTTCGCAAACTAACAGCGCAAATCAGTCTGACAGCCCTTTTCGGGAGTAAGAACATTTTTGGTGATGGCACAAAGTTGTCGCAAAATGTTTAACCGGTACCAGATAATAGAGTGAAAGCAAGAGAAGCAAACAAGCCCTCACGTTTCAGTGTCAGAGGCAGCGGAGATCGTTCTTTTAATGACGACACTAGCATTTAGTTTCAGCGCAAGATGGTGAACGTGATACTTCTGACGTCAGTTCCATATCAGAAACTATACGCATTGCGTTTTGTTGCAGATAAGCCTTACTCGTTCTCAAGAAGCCGCTCTGATGTTGCTACCATGATTATTAACTACATGATTTGTTTGGTGTTCCACTCTTTCACAATAATATATGTCGTCTGCAAAATATTGAAGTAATCTGACATCCTTAGTTGTAGATAATTTACATACATCTGAGGGCAAAGCAACGGACCCAGAACAGAGAACTTGAGCGCACGTACCTCACCCCCTCCCCGCTTCTGTACATGACGCCAGTCAGATTCAAACGCCTTCCTGTTTCTTGATAGCGAAGCCGTCTACTTCATGCTTTCTAGATTTGAGGTGAACCGTTTTTAAACCTATTCCTTAATTTCATAATATTTCAGCGTATGCAAAGTTACTCGGCTGGAAACCCAAGAACTTCGGAAGCCTGCATTTATTCAAGTTATTCTTTGATCTGTCTTTCACAATTGATAGTCGTAAATAGAATGATGACAGCAGGAAAGTGGGCCAGTAATTTCCTATGTCTTCTACATTACCTTTTTAAATTTTTTTCATAGGCACTACTCTTGCTCGTTTTAAATACTCTGGAAATTACCCTTAAGCGAAAGACTTCTTTATTTACTATTTGAGAATACTTGCGTACTCTGTACACATTTTTCTCAATGCACGTTTGGTACTTCATCAAATCCGCTGACTTTATTTTTTAGGTTTCATACACTTTTACTGATTCATGCTCTGTGGTACATAGCACACAAATACTTACAGTTGGTATATTTGTTTTTGAGTACTTCTGTTGTCTTTCGTCCCAGCACTGGAAAAATAATCAGACACGTCGTATCCTAGGTGGTTTTTATCATTTATTACTTTATTCCCTTCCTTATCAGTACGGTACTATGCTTGAGCTTGTCTCTCCATGTTTTTTAATGATATCCCTGCATTGTTTATTATTTTGCCTGTAAATGACACCTTTGCAGTCTCAGCACCCACCCACTTCACCGTCGGAAACCTATTTACCAATGCCGGAAATGCGACATCGGCACGGATTGTTGTGCTAGAGTGATCAAAACGTGCAGAGGCTGCTCAAAACAGTATGAACTGTTGGTATAAACACCTCATTCCCAGAACCTGTAATCTACAGCGCAGTGACGTTGCCTTTGTTTTGGACCTGCGCTCTTAACATACCTCGAAGTTTTCTGAGTCACCAGTGCGACAGTAATCGTTATGGCGTTGTATTGATCTGCCGTCATGTCTGACCTTGCATACTTCCATCGAGGGCAAATTGTTAGTTCCCGCGTAGTTGCCACGTACGTGGGAGCACTCCAAAAACTTCTAATAGTATTTAGCGATACTGTTCGCACTTCCGTAACAGCATACAAAGTTTATGATGCGAAACTTGACAGTGACCATCTGTAGAGCTTAAAAGTGGTTTATTACTTTGTAGAAAGAAGGGGACTTCCATGAAGATGATTTCTAATCATAATATACTTCTAGAGAAGCCAAAGACATGAATGCGACGGAAACTCCATAATGAGAACATTTACGGCACAGCCAGTATTTCTGTATCCCTTGTAAACCAGATGAAAGCAAAGGAGCACCTTCATTAGATCAAGGAGCTCTCAGCTTAGGTACTCGACCAACGAAAGCATCAATTGTGTTCGACGAGTTTACGTTTTCGCTTTTCCCTAGTACAGGCGTGATTGCGTATTGTGCGCATCATGGGAAGTGTACCATACGGACTTTTCTACCAAGTCGCTAGGTAACGGTTTTCAAATGATTTTTGTTGTCATAGTGTTTTTAGTGATTTCTCTGGTCACACTGAAACGAAAGTTAGCTGGTAAGTGTATTGTTTGTATTGGTAGCCATTCACCCTCAATTGCTGTGTCAAAACTGTTTATCTCGTACATAAGAATAACTTCTACTCGTCTTTCGCAGCTGAATTTTTTTCTGTCATTTTTAGCGCAAAATGTGTCACCTCTTCATATTAGGAACCTTCAGTGGACTTCAAAGCTAAGTGATTTGTTTCGTAAGCTATAAATATTTTATTTTCATTTTTGTAGTGTTTCATGACAGCACGTTAATAGACTCTAACATAGAAAAGACACACTGCGAAGGAGCTACGCAAATTGGTCAGAAACTGATATTGATACAGATATCGACGGAAAATGCAAAACTGTGAACCTCGGCGACCGAGGGATGACTGTTTGACGCTGCAATGTAGTTTCATCGCGCAGCTGGCAAGAATAGTAAACATGGGACATGTCGATACCGGGCGTAAAGTCTTTCCTTCCGTATTCTCAGTTGGACAGTAACTGCCTTGCAGGCAGGCGCGTTAATAATATACGCAGATGTCAGCATTTGACGGAGGAAGTGTAGTTGGGTTCAAAGACACTGCATAGAGTAATCGGCGAATCGTTCGATATTTGAATAGGACCGATGCCACTATTCGGCGATGTTGCCAATGATCGGTGAACCATATCCGAAATTGGCGTCAAGAAAGAAGCGTTCGGCCTAGAGATACGACAGAACGTGAGGACCTATCAAACGACAGAGAGGCACTCAGAACCCAGAATTCATCATCATCGATCCGACATGCAACTGGTGCTTCAGTGACCACTGGTACCATTAAAAGGCGGCGTACAGAAAGGCGGCTGAGCCATACGAGCCGACAACCAGGAGAGATGGACTGTGATGCCATTTGATTCTTAGCAGGACCCTTTTGGTTGTCATCCAGTGCATCCTTACAGCGCATTGGCACGTCGACGATATTATACGCTCCGTTTCGTTGCCCTTCGTGGCAAGCCATCCTGGGCTTACATTTCAACAAGATAAAGCCCGCCCCCACACGTTGAGCATTTCTCGTGCTTGCCTTCTTGCTTGACAAACCCTACCTTCGCCAGCAGTAAAGAATGTTTTCAGCATTATAAGCAGGGATTTCCAACGTGCTCAGGATTTTGTCGCTCTAACACACCTGTTGGACAGAATTTGCCTAGATATCCCGAAGGAGGACACCCAGAAACTCTATCAATCAGTGCACAGTCGAATAACTGCTTGCGTAAGAGCCAGAGATGGACTAACACATTATTGATTTGGTCAATTTGTGAAACTCTTTCTCTTGAATAAATAATCCAGTTTTTCTGAAATTGTAATCATTTGTTTCTCTGTACACGTACATTGCATCGCATCTACTGATTTCTATCCCATTTGGATACTTCCTTCCTTTTGCCTTAAAGCGTATATGCATTATTTACAAGGGCAGGATTATCGTGTGGTACATACTTTTTGTATCTCACAAGCTTCATGTGTGTCCATACGTGCAAACACATCTAGATTCGACTGAACTCCACAGCTTTCCAACTTCACGGCACATAACCTTGCTGCTGGTTAAAGTGCACCTTCTGTCTTACGCTAGTCTTCTTATCCCTACGAACTGCTACACTGCATGTTAAATAGCCCCAGTGCTTTTTTTTCTGTCTGTATGTGAAGGTTAATTTACGGAAGTGCTTTGGATATGGTTTTCAGTAATAGAGAGACTGATTCATGAGGAAGGTTTGTGTATATAATGTATTACAGCTATACCAGACAAGTTGTCCGACGTAGATATTCAGTGCAATATGTGCGAAGTGTCATCTATAATCTGAATTGCATATTCTAATCTTTATTTGCCACTATTATTTTCCCATCTACTACACTTTACTCCACACAAAGTTAAGTATCCGTTGATGCTGTAGCAGATGTCCCAGTAACCGGTCATTTTTTTCTGTAAAGGTGTTCTATAGATCTCATTCCTGTTTTCTTCTTTTAGCACTTCATCATTTGATGCTTTATCTCTCAATTGAATTTTAACATTTTTCGATAGCACTGTGTCTCAAATGCTTTCTGTTTCTTCTTGTCTGGATTTCCAACTGTCCATCTAAAATTCTTCCTTTCAGTAACGTCTTCGACATTTCTGTATGTTAACAGCTATCTGGTAACAGCCTGCATTAAAGACAACTTTCTCTATGTGTGCTCACCTGCTTCTGATACCTGGTTTAGTTCACATGATTGTCACTGTGTATGAGGCCTAGACTGCCACATGACCACAGAAACGAAACAGCAAACAAATCAGTGAAGGGGATTCACTTTTACTGCTATAGAAGAGGCCAAGTTGGTTTTATCTGCCGTGGAAAATGATATAGTTCCCCCAAAATAGGTCCTGAAGCAGGCTGCTGTTACTCGCACAGCACACCTGTTGTGCGTGGCGGCTTGCATGTCAAGAGCTTAAAAAAAAAAAAAAAAAAAAAAAAAAAAAAAAAAAAAACCTTTTTTTGCCCCTGACATGTAGGCTGCCCTGCAAAGCAGTTCAGTAAGGCAGGGCACTAGTATTTCCACATAACACACCTGTTGTGCAGAGCAGGGGCTGAAAAAACACGTTTTTTCCCATACCTCCCCACCTATTGGCACTAGGAGGTTTTTAACCTCACACTGCTGATACTGTTAAAGTTGGCTGTTTGTGTGCCAAATTCGCTTGAAATCGATCTCGGGGATTGGTTGGAGATCTCACGCGTACAGACATACATACATAAGTACTCACATGCAGTCAACTTACATGTGCACTGACAGAGGATGCAAATTAGATTTGCTTTAAATACATGCTGTAGTGGACATGAGAGTTAGTTACATTTGAGATTGGACATGGTGAGATGATGATAGTCAAGAATGCCTGTAGGGTCACAAAGACACTATTATCAACATCTTACTTAGTTTGAATGCTGTTGTGTAAGAGGGCTACAAGAAACTGGATGTTCCTTCTGCGTTATTGCAAAAGGCATGGCAGGGATGTAGCAGTTGTTCTGGTTGGTGACAGTGGTGGTCATGAGAATGTGTGGCTGCAAGACGACTGGGGTTCAGATAGCACATGGCACCACTGAAAGGGAAGACCAATGTGTCTGGCGTATGGCTATGGCGCATCATACTGCATTTGCAGCAGCAATTTGAGCATCAGTTGGCACCACAATGATACAGCAAACTGCTACAGATCAGTTACTTAGAGAACTGCTCCGAGCCAAATGCTCTGGAACATGGAATCAACTGACCCTAAACCACCGACATTTGCGACTTCAGTGGTCCAAGTGTCAGCTCACTGGAGAGCAGGGTGGAGGTCTGTGGCGTTTTCTGGTGAGAGCTGGTTCTGCCTCGGTGGCAGTGATGATTGTGCGTTGGTTCGAAGGAGGCCAGCGGTAGGTCTGCAACCAACCTGTCTACTTGGTATAGGAGCGCTCTCGTGGCCATCCGTAATTTGCGCGTCGGTGTGGTAATTGAGTCTGGTGTGTTGCCATTCATAAACAGCGTTCCAGGGGGTGTTGTACAGCAGGATAATGCTCGCCCACATACTGCTGTTGTAACCGAACATGCTCTACAGAAAGGGCATATGATATTTTGGCCTGCTCGATCATCAGATCTGTCTTCTGTCAAGCACGTATAGGAGATCATCGGCGGACAACTCCAGCATCATCCACAAAAAGTGTTAACCGTCCCTGTAATAACTGACCAAGTGCAACAGGCATGGGATTCCATTCAGAAACTGACATCTGGCACCTGTGTGCAATACAATGCGTGTACGTTTGCTTAATTGCATTCAACGTTCTGGCGGTTACACCAATTATTAGTGTACCAGCGTTTCACATTTACAGTGACATATCTCGCGCATACATTAATCTATAATCATGCAATGTAAATCACATAAATATATTACCTAGACAAATGTATTCCGGAAATTTCATTATTCTACATTAATTATTATTTTTGGTACTCAGGTGTTTTTTCCTGTCTCTCTCTCTCTCTCTCTCTCTCTCTCTCTCTCTCTCTCTCTATATATATATATATATATATATATATATATATATATATATATATATAGGGTGTTACAAAAAGGTACGGCCAAACTTTCACACACAAATAACGAAAAGATGTTATGCGGACATGTGCCCAGAAACGCTTAATTTCCATGTTAGAGCTCATTTTAGTTTGTTCTTCCACCTACGCTCAGTGGAGCACGTTATCATTATTTCATACGGGATACTCTACCTGTGCTGCTAGAACCTGTGCCTTTACAAGTACGATACAACATGTGGTTTATGCACGATGGAGCTCCTCCACATTTCAGTCGAAGTGTTCGTACGATTCTCAATAGATTTGGTGACCGATGGATTGGTAGAGGCGGACCAATTCCATGGCCTCCACGCTCTCCTGACCTCAACCCTCTTGACTTTCATTTATGGGGGCATTTGAAAGCTCTTGTTTACGCAACCCCGGTACCAAATGTAGAGACTCTTCGTGCTCGTATTGTGGACGGCTGTGATACAATACGCCATTCTCCAGGGATGCATCAGCGCATCGGGGATTCCATGCGACGGAGGGTGGTTGCATGTGTCCTCGCTAACGGAGGACATTTTGAACATTTCCTGTAACAAAGTGAAGTCACGCTGGTACGTTCTGTTGCTGTGTGTTTCCATTCCATCATTAGTGTGATTTGAAGAGAAGTAATAAAATGAGCTCTAACATGGAAAGTAAGCGTTTCCAGACACATGTCCACATAACATCTTTTCTTTCTTTGTGTGTGAGGAATGTTTCCTGAAAGTTTGGCCGTACCTTTTTGTAACACCCTATATATATATATATATATATATATATATATATATATATATATATATATATATATATAATCCGTGTGTGTGTGTGTGTGTGTGTGTGTGTGAGGGGAAGCGCACCCGGCGAAACTGCAGGGAAAAGGCACAGCAGGACCCAGAACTTGCCACGTAGCTGTCGTATTGTTTTAGATGGATGCGATCGCAGCGCAGGAATTTCGCGTTCAGTGGTGCGGATTGTCTGCACACCCTGACCACGCTGCCCGACTGCGCCGCGCTCCCGTCTGCAGAAATTTCCGTTCACAGCGGTCGCAGATCTCGGCGCATATTGCGCCCTGGGCGAGTGCTGCGCGGTTGTGCGGCTTCACAGGCCCGCGACTGATCCGGCGTGCCTCTGGCCCGGCCACCTGTTCTCGGAATGTTGATTAAATGTTGACTGCCGGCCCACACAGCTCCCGCTCCTCACTGCTTTCCACTCAAGGCGCCGTCTCGCGGAATATCGCGGCCCTCTGAACATTCGCCTGCGCGACGCTCATTAGTTTCCTAATGAGGAAACTTACGATCTTGTGACAGCTGTTCGCAGCTCACGATGTCTGTTACGTCACATGTCTGTGCTGCGAAGTACCGGGTGATCAAAGAGTCAGTATAAATTTGAAAACTTAATAAACCACAGAATAATGTAGATAGAGAGGTAAAAATTGACACACATGCTTCGAATGACATGCGGTTTTATTAGAACAAAAAAAAAAAAAAAAAAAGCAAAGTTCACAACATGTCCGACAGATGGCGCAGGACAGCGAAACCGCTACCGTGACGGGTGAGAGGTACGCCGATATGTTGCAGAATCGCATCATCCCCAGCCTGGCCGATAAACACCTGCTGGAACGTACGATGTTTATGCAGCATGGCGCTCCACCCCATATTGCTAGACGCATGAAAGGTCTCTTGCGCGCGCCGTTTGGTGATGATCGTGTGCTCAGCCGCCACTTTCGTCATGCTTGGCCTCCAAGGTACCCAGACCTCAGTCCGTGCGGTTATTGGCTTTGGAGTTACCTGTAGTCGCAAGTGTATCGTGATCGACCGACATCTCTACGGATGCTGAAAGACAACATCCGACGCCAATGCCTCACAACAACAAAAAATGGTTCAAATGGCTCTGAGCACTATGGGACTCAACATCTGAGGTCATCAGTCCCCTAGAACTTAGAACTGCTTAAACCTAACTAACTTACGGACATCACACACATCCATGCCTGAGGTAGGATTCGAACCTGCGATCGCAGCAGTCACGCGGTTCCGGACTGAAGTTCCTAGACTCGCACGGCCACCGCGGCCGGCGCCAATGCCTCACCATTACTCTGGAAATGCTTTACAGTGCTGTACGGTTCGCCGGTAACAAACAACGGTAAACTTATCGTGGGTCCCGTTTCATTCCACGTAAACAAGAATACGCTCACGACGACCAAGAAAGGTTGGTAAGTCCAGCCGGCCGCGGTGGTCTAGCGGTTCTAGGCGCTCAGTCCGGAACCGCGCGACTGCTTCGGTCGCAGGTTCGAATCCTGCCTCGGGCATGGATGTGTGTGATGTCCTTAGGTTAGTTAGGTTTAAGTAGTTCTAAGTTCTAGGGGACTGATGACCACAGCTGTTAAGTCCCATAGTGCTCAGAGCCATTTGAACCATTTGGTAAGTCCAGCCATCGGCGCGCACCAACATATGTGGAGACTCAGCTATTGTTGAGGAATGATGGTGGACATATTGAGCATTTCCTGTAAAGAAGATCATCTTTGCTTTGTCTTACTTTGTTATGCTATTTATTGCTATTCTGATCAGATGAAGCGCCATCTGTCTGACATTTTTTTCAACTTTTGTATTTTTAGGCTCTAATAAAACCCCATGTCATTCCAAGCATGTGTGTGTCAATTTGTACCTTTCTATCTACATTATTCCGTGATTTATTCAGTTTTCAAATTTATACTGACTTTTTGATCACCCGGTAGAGGCCAAATTTGGTGTCAATATCGCGGTAGTTAAGACAAAACTCGCTTTCTGAGTTTGCGGCTGGTGGAGGTGGAGGGAGGTTTAATCACTATTAAATGGAAAAAAAATTACTCAACATCCAGATCACCCGCTACTGAGTCTGTCTGCAGTGGTTTTCAGTCGGAAGATTGGTTTGATGCAACTCTCCATGCTAGTCCCATCTTGTGCCATTCTTCCTGTCTGCATGAGTGCTGCAACCTTCAACATTTTTACCTCCCATTCCTCCCCACCATCACTCTATTACCAAGCTAAATATTACTTTTTTTTTTATTACTTGCTCAGTCTACTGCTTCCCTTTCATTTCATTCGGCTCTTATAACTGCCGTATTTTTTCTCTACAAGTTGTAGATAACGTTTCGCTGTCTGTATTTTGTCTCTTCTACCTTCAGGATTTCAAAAGGCGTATTCGAGACAACATTGTCAAACGCTCTGTGACATTATACGATAGCGTGCCCCCCCCCCCCTCCCGCCCCTGCCCATCGATCACCCATTGATGGAAAAAACCGCAGCACGAAAAAATAATTAATGTGGAGCAATGAAATTTCGGTAATATGTCTAGGTAACATATTCAAGTGATTCACATTCTAAGATCACAGGGCGAGATACACAACTGAAAATGTGACATGCTGGTACATTAATAACCGATGTAACCGCCAGCATGTCGAATGCAAGCATGCACACGTGCATACATTGTATTTTTGTACAGGTGCCGGATCTCAGTTCCTTGCCTGCAACTCACCATGACCAGTCTCAAAGGTAACTAACGTTCACGACCTTTACAGCGCGAAATTTGAACAGATCTCATCTTTCAGATGTAGAAGCACGCCTACCAACATTCCTTTATGTCGCACAACTCATTTGCGATGTTGTGATTTCTTTTTTCGTCAGTGTATTTTAACTTTGATGAGGATCTGTAATAGGGGCGTTTAACGTCCTGTGGACAGTGCGGTCTTACTAGGCATAATGGTATCTGATATCTGCAACTTTCTGCCCCCTGTAGAATTTCCTTGTACCGGAGTCTTCAGTGCGACAGTGTGATCCAACTTCGGACGATAGATTCGTCCAAATCATACTTTTGTCCGCTTCTCGGTTAGATGTAGTCTTTGAATATAACTACGAGCTTGAAATCTCTATCAGCGCTACGCCGAATTCCGAAGGTTTGTTATCGATATTCAGTATACGTTTCCACTCTTCAATTAGGGGGAAAAACTATGACGGCCCTGTCGTATAAAATAACGGAATTTCGAGCACGATAATAGCCACTAACTAAATATAACATCAGTAATCTAAGACAGTTATAATGATATCTAATGCAAAACGATTAATTTCCAAACACCAGAAATATTGCTTGTTGCATTTCGAACTACGGGATGGGGCACTACAGTTAAGGTTTCTATATCGGTATTTGTGGGGTCGAACGGATAAGCCACGCCACATACTTTCGTGACCGAATTTGGGAAAACGTGTTATTAATGTTCGGGCTAATAAGGTGTTTTCTTCGCTGAAGATGAAAAAAAATTGTAAAACTATAATAAGCGACAGTCTTTTTATTGGCTTTCGGGACGTGCACTTACAAGCATCTCAACGGTGGAAGATACGACAGTGTGTTTCGACATTCAGATCATTCATCAGGGCCAAGCCATACCAAGGTACGAAGTTGGAGAGGGGTGGGGGGACAGTTAGGAAGAAGAAGATGAGCACGATGACGGTGAAATGGTGCGAGAGTCGCAGTGAACTTCTGCCGTGTAGCAACGACACCACCGCTGGTGCTGAAGCCCTGCAAGAGGCCGAAAGCCGGTGTTGAGCCCACTCGACTCCCCCCTCCACGTTACCATTGACGCCCTTTTCACTTGCCTCTCGGCCTAAATCACGGTCTTCGTCTTGTCCTGTTTCATGTCGTTTTTGCTACGAACACGGTGGAAAGTTTTACGGTTACTTTATTTATTCATACATATATTTACCCTGTGCCAAAATTAGGGCTGCAAGGCCCACAGATTTAACCAAGTATTTTACTATTTTGTTAATGCATGTATCATGATAGTACTGTTACACTATGTTTAATATTTTACCCACATTCTAATGTTTTGTAAGAATAGTATCACTGACAGCTACAATATAAACTGTTGGCATTTATTTTGCAAAATTCGTTGTAAGGTTTTATCGGACCAAACTGCTGAGGTCATCGGTCCCTAGGCTTAAACACTAATTGACCTAATTTAAATTAACTTACGCCAAGGACAACACACACACACACACACACACACACACACACACACACACACACACACAGTGCCCGAAGGGGGAGAGCCGCGCGAACCCTGACTACAAGCCGCCCTAGACCGCGCGGCTTACATATATTTGTCAAGAGAAGAATGGGAGAAATAATTAAGCTTGGGCAGCAAAAGGTATAGGAATGTGGGCAAAATGTCGAAAACAAAAAAGGATGTAAGGAAGTGATCAGTAGTGCTTCTGCAGGGCTCACTTTCGTGATAGCGTGGCCATGTCCGCTAACGCTCGTAACTTTAAATTATTTTTTCATAGTTGTAATTAGACAGACATCATTATTTGCAAAGTGTTAACCGTTGTCAGATTGATGTCTCATCCAGTTAAACAGTAAATAATAGTAATACCACACGTAATGCATCCTAGTGCCAATTCTGATTCGTAGGGTTACGAAATCATCCGGTTTTTCGGGGCTCCACAAAGTTTTTAATGTTGTATTTCAACCTCCGGTTGCAAATTTAGGAAACAGTAAAAACTCCGATGTTTGGACTTCCTTGTCAGACGCAGTAGTCAGTTGTATACTGGAAGTGGTTTATAAAAACAATGTCACAAAAGTGTGTTGCATTTGGCCGTGATAAGGCCTGTGCCAGTTTTGGTGAACTAGAACATCCAACAATATGTTCAGTAAATGAAGAAAGAATTGAGGGACAACATTTTAGAAAGTGGCTGTTCATGCCATATTATACATAATGCTGGCAGAATGGCTTCAGACATTGTGAAGATGGATGTGGAAATTTCTGTCCAGAAAGTATTGTCTCATTTTTCATTTTATATTTTGAGAGCACAAAACTTGGTTTAATTTTGTAATTTTGTAGGAAATAAATATAAGACAATACATTCTTGTAGTAATACAAGGTACCTATGTTCAACTGAAAGAATTTAGTAAATGTACGAGGCTCCTAAATATTTCTTCGTGCTTTAACAGTAATGTCCCCATTACAACTAGGCTTTTCCTGAAAAATCGTCTGGCTGAATGATGCTATAGTTTCTTCATAGCATCTCCTGTTATCCGCACAAACAAATATTGTATACTGAAGGTGAAAAAGAGACTGTAATGGAAGTGTACTCCATCTTGAGTGATACCGTATAAAGTCTGCAAGACAGGACTAGAAATAACTTCAGTCCCCTAAAGTAAGACGTGTCATCTCTAAATGTGACAATGAACAGTTTGTTAATATGTCGAGAAAAGATACGAATGCCTTTTTTTCTGTTTGTAGTAATTACATTAGTAAATAGATGAGGCAGTACGATGAATTGACTATGTCCGTCTGGTTAACTCTTCGCAATAAACTTTATTGGAAATTATGGAAGATGCTGAACCTATTTGAGAAAGAGAAACGTTCTTGTGGATAACAGGGAATTGTTTGATGAAGCAAGTTGCCTAAAAAATTTTCTAAGTGAACAGCTCAAATCGGAAACCGCAACAACATTTTCAGAGAAAACTGTATCCGACTGATCGTGTTAATGAATTAACAATCATTCTGGAGATGAATATTCAGAACTTTTGAAAATTGTTTGATACTTTTTGCAATCCCTGCCCACAAAGCACTGTGGAAGCGATATTTTCCTTATTAAATAAACATTGGACTGATAAGAAATAGACTGTCTGTACAATGTGAAAAGAATTTGATGATCGTTAGTTTCAACTACAAAGATCTCAGTTGTTCTCAATTCTGTGATATCAAACGCAAGAAAGGGTTAATTAAGAAGATTAGAGGAAGCGAGAAATATTGTTTTGTAAAAAAAGTAGCCATTGTGGCTCTCATAAAGATTGCTTGTAATATCCCCCATTTGTTTCTTGTGAGGTGGTAACCTGTCTTTTCCACCGGCCTGTATGGCTACAACAGCGTATGTAGTTCTACTTGATATGAGAAACGATAGCCCGCAAAGTCACATAAATGCCAAACACTGCTCGGTTCTGTCTCGTGTTTGTTTTTACGGCAGCGTTAGTTGTACTGTAACCGTGATACACAGCAGCATGGATACGTTTACTGCTGGAGATTTTTCCGATACGCACCTCGTGTATATGGGTTCACTGTATGCAGCAGAACCGAGGCACAGCCCATCTGTTCTGAGCTGCTCCTGCAGCAGCGGCAACCACGCACGTCGTAGTGTACGTGTTTCGTCTGAGGATTGTTCCACTACTGTGTGCTTTTTGTTGTATCTTTTGGTGAGTGCATATTACAGGCTCTTTTCTGTCGTGATGATATTTTTCACAGATGCGAAAGTAATTGGAATGCCAAATCGAATGAATCGTCATTACGTTATTACTTTGTAACTAGCCATCGGAGACTTAGGGTCCTTCATATTAAAATTCTCAAAAAATAGTGCCAAGTACCATCTGAGATTTTGTCGGTGGAATTTAGCTGCAGTCAGTATTCACGTGCACCTGTGTCCACCATCCACAACACGAACTGGCGAGCATTACCATCATTGGACTTTCGGAATATTTGAAAAGCCTAACTTGAACCAATGAGTCTCCACTTATGTTGGTGCGCGCCGGCGGCTGGACTTTCCAACCTTTCTTGCTCGTCGTGAGCGTATTCTTGTTTACGTGGAATGAAACGGGACCTACGATAAGTTTACCTTTGTTTGTTACCGGCGAACCGTACAGGCACTTTAAGATCGTTTGCCTATAGCATCCCGGTGGCGAAGTGTGCCTTCAGTAAGGCAATGAATCATTTTGTCGTTCCCAAAATTTTTGACAGTTTCTTGAAAACACTCCACAGATATCAGGCTGGTTGTGTTGACCGTCCGAGCACCTGACCCCAACCCCGCAGAACGAAGTCGTGACGCCGTCTAGGGAGACGTACAGGCCTCGTCCACTGCTCCAATCAGTTTCCGTGTGTTAGGCCCTTCGGAGTGACAGGCTGTCAACTAACACTTCATTCGTTTCGTGTAAATTGATGTCAAAGTTTCATTAACTCATTATTCAGTTGTCCCTCCACCTAGAGTAGCGTTTTTCGTTTTTTTTTTTTTTTTTTTTTTTTTTTGTTTTATATATGGTACTAGTCAATGCTAGTCACAATGGACTGTAAAGAACATTATGATTGAAGTGCAACATAACTGCTATTCTTCCCCCTTCCTCATTCTTTCTGAAACTACTATTGCTGCAAATAACCTCTGAAAACTACAAGAAATTGGTGTCTGAGCATGCTATTAAGGCATCTCATACACTTTCACCTGTTACTTACCTCTAAGCTTGTTTCTTCAGCCAGTTTTTGAGAGCAGATTTCGTTTTTCATGTTTTTTTGCTTCTCCCAGAAATGAACAATTTACATGGTAGATGTTTTCCCCGTTTAAATCCTAATGTTTTTTAGAATAAGATTTGATCAATGAAAACTAATAATTATGCACATATTCAACTGTATCATTACTTATAAGGAAAATAATTCATTCAGTAATAAAAAATAAAGTTACATGTGTCAGATAGAACATTGTCATCCCAACGAATCAAACAGAGTGATATTAGCTGGAACTTCGGCATTCTTCTAACTCAGCAATTTGTCCACAGATTGCAGCAGGTGTGCGTTCTACTTTAGGCAGAAGTCAGATAGAACTTTATCACACTGAAAACTCATTTTCTTCGTTTTTGACGGTTGTAACGTCGTTACAAAGGGTAGAGTCGTGGGCAGCGGTTGAGCTATCATGGATTGTGATGGATCCCCAACGCTATCGATGTCTCTTAGACGTCGTGCCATGGGTAAAGTGGATTCTTTGTGTTGCCAGATAGGTATCTAATTGCTCACGAGTGTATTATACAGGAAGCGAGTGGATCGTGGTTGCGAAAATTAGAATCATGCGAAGTGTGTGTAATGGAATGGCCTGCAGTGTACCACGCGGGATTAGCCGAGTGGTCTAAGGCGCTGCAGTCATGGACTGTGCGGCTAGTCCCGGCAGAGGTTCGAGTCCTCCCTCGGGCATGGGTGTGTGAGTTTGTCCTTAGGATAATTTAGGTTAAGTAGTGTGTAAGCTTAGGGACTGATGACCTTAGCAGTTAAGTCCCATAAGATTTCACACACATTTGAACATTTGCCTGCAGTGTCTGCTGACATGAACGCACCTGAAGACGCTTGGGACCAATAAAATTTTGCTGTGCGTCGTCGCGGGAATCCTCTTTACGCACTAAATGATCACACGATGGCCACCCACAAAGCATGGGGCAGTCTCTAGCAGAAACGTCTCTCCCAGCGTGTGGGCACGATGCCAAGGAGGAAACAAACATGTTACATTGAGCAGCGTGCAGCAACACGATGCGACAAGTTACCCATTAGCAGATTATGATTTCACCTTAGAACAGACTGCCCTTGACTGTTACTTTGTTTTTATCTCGCAGTAAAGCGGTGTTTTTCTTTTCTGTTTGCTTTTTTTCATAGGGCTAACTCTTCAATTCTCCGTCTTCTTGAATCTAAGCTATATAAGTGGTGCTAAACGATTTTTAGCAGTTTGTATTCTGGTGTCCCCTCACGAACGATGGACCTTTCCGTGGTTGGCTGCCTTGTAGGCCTCAACAATCTATTCCTGTGGAGTCCTTCTGTAGGACTCGTGCCTACTCTTGTTGCCAAGCTGTTGTCGCCCGTACTGCACCTCATTCTTGAGTCATTGCGCTACACCCATATGCCAGTGCATTCACACGGTATGGTACACCCACGTCTCTGATGCCAATGATTCGACCTTTCTGAAAGTTCGAAAGATGGCGTTAACCGGCATATGCAAGTGCTCTCGGCATACTGTGTTCAGATTTCCACCCGAAGAATTCCAGTGACGTGAGATGCACTCCGCAGCCATCTTATACCTTTCTTCCTCTCCAGAAGTGGCTTTTTTTCACACTTCAGTTACTGAAAATCTCGCATTTTTTGAAAATCTTATGGCACTTAACTGGTAAGGTCATCAGTCCCTAAGCTTACACACTACTTAATCTAAATTATCCTAAGGACAACCACACACACCCATGCCCGAGGGAGGACTCGAACCTTCACCGGGACCAGCCGTCGCATTTTGTTGTTGTTGTGGTGGTGGTCTTCAGTGGAAAAACTGCTTTGACGCAACTCTGCGTGCTAGTCTGTCTTGCGCAAGCCTCATAATCCAGAATAACTTCTGCAACGTTCATCTATTTCAGCGTACTTACTGTTTTCATCCATTGGTTTCCCTCTACAGCCCCCCCCCCCCCCCCCCCCCCACACACACACACACACTTCCCTTTAATGCTAAATTGACGATTTCTTGATGTTTCAGAATGTATCTAATTTACTAATCCAATCTTTTAGTCAAGCTCTGCCATTCACTTCTTTTCTCCCCAATTTTATACAGTGGCTCCTAATTAATAACGCACACTACCTATTTAATCTTCAGGATTCTTCTGTAGCACCACATTTCAAAAGCTTGTATTCTCTTCTTGTCTGAAATGTTTATCGTCCACGTTTCACTTCTGTACATGCGATATCCACACAAATACCTTTCGAAGAGATATTCTAACAGTTTTGTATTAGATGTGAAAGAGTCCTGTTTTTCGGAAATGTTTTCCTCGTTTTAGCCATTCTGCATTTTCCTCTCTTCTTCAGCTATCGTACGCTATTTTGTTGCTGAAGTAGCGAAGCTCCTGTAAAACTTTTACTGTCTTTTTGCCTAATCTGATTCCCTAGGCATCTCCTGATTTAATTCGACTACATTCCATTACCCTAGTCTTAACGTTAATTTTCTATTTTCGATTCAAGACACTGTTCGTTCTGTACAACTGCTCTTCCAAGGACTTCGCTGTATCTGACAGACTTGCAATGTCACAGACAAACTGCTAAGTTTTTGTTTCTTCTCTGTGATCTTCAATTTCTTCTCTAAATTTTCCTTTCGTTTCTTTTACTGCTTGCCTAAAGATGAAATTGTAATCAACATATCTCACAGACATTAAAATAATGGAGAATGCGTTCAATAGCGCAGTCAAGATGTTTGAGTGTAACACTTCCATTTCAGTCACTGGTAGTCGTGCAAATTTCTGCCATTTTGAAGCCTCTCAGTACTGAAGAAAGCGGGAAGTGCTCAAGCGTAGGTTCCGCAGAATAATGTGGCACCAGCGCAAAAATGCATTTTCGTCGTGAACGCTATGCTCCTTAGGGGCGGCTGCCTCCGTTGATTCGCCTGCCTACCTGTGTTTTTCGAGGATTCTTGTTGGTATTTCTGTACTATAAAGACACGTGATAAAAGGCAGTGCCATTAAATTTTTGTTGAACAAGGCAAATGGGAAGGCAAAGATCTCATAAATATAGTGATTGAGAATGCTGCAGGAACTGCCAGCTATTCCAAGTGTTACATGAAGAAGTTGTGGGAAAACATAGCAGCAGGTACTTGCCAAGGCTTTACTACTCCTAAAAGATGTGGAGGAGGGAGAAAAAAATTAGGTAATATTGATGAACAGAGTATCAGGTACAATTTCTACGCCAGACATGTTCATTATTTTCTTTTGCCAATATCGTAGCGACACAGTCCACTGTGCTATGATTGTTACCCCTATTTTTGTTTTATGGGACTTCGTTCTGGCAGCACGTGTTCCATCTTGTTTTGCATTGGTTAATCCTTTGTTTTCAAGCAGCAGTGGCAGCTCGTGCAAAATGGTACCAATGTTGTACAATGTTTTGGCATATAGACCTTTGACATGTCAGGGTAGTAAGCGTAAGAAAATTGAACATATTAGTTTTGTGTATATACATTGAACTGTTTAAATATATTTAAATTTTATAATTAATCCTTTAACAGTGTTCTGAATCAAATAAAATGAAAATAATTATGGTAGCAGTAGTTACCGGATCAGAACTGACGGAATGCGTCGGTGCACTTGATCACCACGCTACCTAGTCAGTATGTAAACTGCTGCTCATAACTCTCTCACACTCAATACGTAAATTTTTAGAGAGTGTTTTACCTTTTCCTGTGGCTCACTGAGGCGAAATATTCTAGGACCTTGAAATGACCGTCTACCTGCTTCTGCTCACATCGTTCGAGCCAAATCCGCGAGCCTCAGCCCCCTTCTTCCTATTGTTGGCTTTACATTTGGAGTGTATCTACGGAACTCTGTAACCCTCTATTGCGTGCCTTTTTCTAGGAAACAATTTCAGTAAGAAAGTTGGGAGGCGTAGGGTGTGACACACAAAATACTATGAAACAAGTTGAACACAAATTTTGATTTTTCATTTACTCAGTATTTTAGGTTTTATTGCCATATCAGCGTACACTCAAAGAGAAGTGGCGTAATATTAGTGCAATTTCCGGCTCGCATTCGAAGAGAAATAGCATAATTTTAGTGCGTTAATTATAGTGTGCTGTAGCACATTAGGTCATGATAACTGGCCGTCACTGTGAAACGTCCCCTAAGAAAAATTAATGAATTACTGTGCTGGTAAACTCATTACGTTATTTGATTTTCAAACAGCTGAGCAAAACTGAACGTACTCAGACATTTCTCTCTTTACTTATTCTGATCATCACTAAACTGACACACAATATTTTTTTAGCGCAACGCAATCTGACTTTAAATAATCCCTACAAAAGAATGGCCCTGACTAACAATAACCTATACCTTTCATGAATCACTTACCTCACAAAAATCTTCGTTACTCGAACTACTGCAATACTGCCAGCTAAATAAAAGATTGTAACTACTGAAGGCACTAACTACTGATAGGCATAGTTAGCAAATGAAAGATTTTGATGGAGAACAAACAATGTATTTACCTTAATAGAGTTCAAACGTCATAATATGTATATCAGTTCATGACATCCAGTCTTACAAATTTCCTTTTTCTGGCGGACACACTTCCAGATAGTCCGCTCTCAAAACTACCATCTCTCTTCCCACATCCACCACTGCTGCCGGATCACCTCCAATTGCGCAACGCTACGAGCTGTTCCAATCCAGCTGCCCAACTCTACAATAGCGAATATTCCAGCAATGCCAACCAGCCACAGACTGCACACAGCACAGCCAGTGATTTTCATACAGAGCGCTACGTGGCGTTACCAACCAGAGTTGGGCAACACGATTCTTTTTCCCGATTCGATTCCACATTGCGAATCGATTCCTACGATTCGTTCACGATTCATCTAGCCTGCGATGGCACGATTCTTACGGAATGCAAAAAGTTCTACATCTTACTCATAGATGGCAGGACATGCCTGAAATTGTCAATGGGGTTAGAATCGAACTGTGTCATGATAAGATATGCCAGAAGTAGTTTATTTATGAGTAAACATGCACATGACGTTACAAGTGTGATTCTCGATTTATACGTGTAATGCCTTAATTAATGAAAGGTCACGTTTGATTTGATTGCATCTATTGTTTTATTTCAGTATGACAGGAAAGAGGAGTCGATTTGTGCGAAAGGTGGTGCAAAATTACGTGGTATGCCAGTTTGGTTGTGTTGCTTGAACGTATCTGACTACAGACGTCTGTTTTCTAGTAACAAAATCTAGCAGTGAGGCAGACGTGGTTTGGCTCATATCATCCTATGTTTTTCTGTGCTAAGATGTCTTTCCAAGTCCACATCATCCTTTTAATTCATAACGCAGCTGATAGCCCTCCCACACAGCAAATTTAGCTTAACTTTCATTTCTTCTAAATACAAAGCATAGGTATTTTGCTTATAATTTGTCTGAGAACTTGCCGCTGTCACTACTGTTTACGTGAGAAGACGACATACTTCTAAACAGTAGGATTCAATCGTATACAGCGACATTACTTCACTAAAATTTAATATGAATCTGAACACGATAACATTCGAAAACTCGAACTTGAAATTACTAATTAAAAAGCTTTTGTTTAAAGATAAACTTAAAAATCAAAATCCGTATCTAAATAAAAAATTTTATCCGAACTGTTAAAGGCGTTCCCAAGAAACATGAAATTCACGTTTTTATTTAAAGAATTCTTTTGTGCAAAATCGCGTGCTGTAAGGAAAGAGACATAAAGACAGATAAACATAAAAACCAAAACCTTAACTACATTCAATACGTACTAACAAAGTTTTACGAGATGGCGTTATAAAAACACGTGAAATAGCGTTTTTATAATAGAAACTTGCGTTTTTACTAATGGAGCTATGTAGGTGAACTTAAAAAGCAAAAACCAGTCTAAATACAAAATGTCATGCAAATCGTTAGGGCCGTTTTCGAGATACGCGAAATAGATAATCGTGTGTTTAGGTGTGTATGTTTTGGATTGCATCTGCAACAAATAAGAGGTACGTATTTATTCATCATACTTGGATTTCTTGATTTTAATCGCCTGTTTGGGAGCTATGTACTCGCTGTATATCGTTTCTGTCATCACTAGTTCGTGTAGTACTCGCGCAAACTAAGCTGACGTCGGCGAGGTGGCTGATGGTAGCGATAGTAAATGGGAAATGCCTTTACGCTCGTTCCCGTCAGCCACCGCCAACTGTCAGCTTGGTTTTCACGAGTAATATTACGGCCCACGAACTTCGTTTGTTCGTTCCGAGCTTCCTTTGTTCACACGCATGCCCCACTTGACTGCTATCTGGCGGTCATGATCATTCGGCACGACTCGGCATGATTCGGAAGTTGCCTTCGAAAAATAGCGTACTAACAAGGGAGCCTCCCCATCGCACCCCCCTCAGATTTAGTTATAAGTTGCCACGGTGGGTAGACCTTGAAAAACTGAACACAGATCAATCGAGAAAACAGGAAGAAGTTGTGTGGAACTATGAAAAAATAAGCAAAATATACGAACTGAGTAGTCCATGCCCAAGATAAGCAGTTTCAAGCATAGACAGACCTCATAAGCGCCGTGGTCCCGTGGTTAACGTGAGCAGTTGCGAAAGGAGAGGTCCTTGGTTCAAGTCTTCCTTCGAGCAAAAATTTTAACTTTTTCTTTTCAGACGATTATTAAAGTTCAGGCACTCACACATAATCAACTTCGCTCTCCAAAATTCCAGGACATGTTCAGATTTGCTTGGACATATGCAGGATTTGACGGTCTACACACGGAAAAATTTGAAAACGTTAAAAACATATGTTTTGACAGAGCACAGGGAAAACTGAGCGACTGTGAAACTGTTGCATTCATTTGTTGCAGTTTATGTGACAAACTCTTAGGATTTCATCACTTTTTTGGGAGTGATTATCACATCCACAAGAAAACCTAACTCGGGCAAGGTAGAAGAATCTTTTTACCCATTCGCCAAGTGTACGAATTAGGTGGGTCGCAACATATTCCTGTCATGTGACGCACATACTGTCACCAGTGTCGTATAGAATATATCAAACGTGTTTTCCTGCGGAGGAATCGGTTGACCTAAGACCATGCGATCAAATGTTTTCGGTTCCCATTGGAGAGGCACGTCCTTTCGTCTACTAATCGCACGGTTTTGCGGTGCAGTCGCGAAACACAGACACTAAACTTATTACAGTGAACAGAGACGTCAATGAACGAATGGACAGATCATAACTTTGCGAAAATAAAGAAAAATTTTTCGCTCGAGGGGAGACTTGAACCAAGGACCTCTCGATCCGTAGCTGCTCACGCTAACGACGGGACCACGGCGCTCCTGATTTGAGATTATCTTTGATGTTGCCTATGATCGCGTGGACTACTCAGTTTGTATATTTTGCTTATTTTTTTATAGTTCCACACAACTTCTTCCTGTTTTCTCGATTGATTTGTGTTCAGTTTTTCAAGGCGTATCCACTGTGCCAACTTATAACTAAATCTGAGGGGGGTGCGATGGGGAGGTTCCCTTGTAAGAATCGATGAATCGTTGGAACTTAGAATCGTCACGACTCGGAAACACGCAATCGTTCTTACGATTCTTTTGAACGACGATTCGTCCGTGTCACGATTCGATTCTTACGATTCTTTACTTAGAGTCGTTCAAATAAACGACTCATTCACGAATCGCCACAACTCTATTACCAACATAAAAACCTAAACAGCCTACTTACAACTGTTTTTCGTGACTAATTCTTTTTAGGTACTCTGATAAAAATAACTATTGTCTCTGAAAGAGTGTATTTCTAGAATTACTGGTTTTACTGACGTGTTAATACGATCATTTGTAGGATTGCTAGGTGTAAGTTACACGTTTCTGCGTATGTTTCTGCTGTCGATCTGCACATCCCCTCCCGCGCGCCGTTCACAGCGGAGCGCAACTCGCAGCCATGTTATTTGTTACGTACTCGACCAGTGAGCCTTCAGTGGTGAGAGATTCCGTGGTTCGCGTTTCGCCGGGCAGTAGCGGGGTCCCAGGCGGCGGCGGGCCCCAGATGACGGCACACATGCTGGCGGTGTGCTTTATCCGGGGCCGGCTGCACTGCGGACTGCGCTACTGTGTGTACCAGCTGAGCCGCCTGGCCTACTTGGCTCGCCGCGTCCGCTGTGGTGCGCTGCGGCACTGGGCGCTTCCGCCCATTACAACACCTCTCGCGGTCGACCGTTGTCCGTGCCCTTGCAGGACCAACACCACCTAGACTACAGGCCTGCGCGCACACTTGTGACGTCACATTCTGATGGCCGGGTCTGTATCGGAACGCTCCTGTTAAGCACTCTGCAGCTATACTAACTTTAAGAGTTTTAGAGCTGAGACCGCATAGGGATTCTCCTGCTTTCCTCTTCTATGTGGCCTTGTAATGAAAGTATGGAAATGTATGTCATTGCGTAAAAAAACTGCCCTATGTTACTTCAAGATGTAAAATTATTTTGACGATTTGCCTTAAATACGCGTTTCTAGGCTTGAATACAAACTGTAATTTTAAATTCTGTCTTTTACCTCAGGAGCTACGCTTTTTTTGCAGTAAAAAATCAGCAATATGCAACAACAAGCAGACGTTTTTGGTTTTAAATAAAGCAACTGGAGCTCATACAATATTTAAGATTTTGTTTCCCTGCTTATTTTCGTAAATTTTCGTCTCCACTTCAAAATCTGCTGACCTCACACGAAACTCAAATCATTCGACGAAATGGAGCACCTCCTGACATAATGTTTAATAAATCAAAAAACCCGAAATAATATTTTATTTCCCTGTTTCTCCAGAACTTTAGAACCTTAAACATGAAAACATTGTTTCTCCTATATCCTTGATTGACATTCGTGTCACAGAGTGCTGTTAATTTAATCATAATGTACTTACCTCAAAATTCTGCCTTCTATTCTGCTTAATCTGTCGAACACTGAATTCATTAAAGCAATTTTCTAAGATAGTTTACTCAAATTGAAATTATTTCCGAATAGCTGTATATGTAAAACTGAACAAAATCATTCTGTAGCTCTTCCAAATAAAAGTACTGGAAACTCAGTTATCTGGTCGCAATGATAAGGAATACTAAACATTTTCGAGCCGCACTAATTAATATAACTATTCTGTGTGACAATAGTTGCAAATATGGGAGACATTTCACAGCCAGCTTCGTATTAACCTCGCAGCAATGGTCCAGAATTAAGAAACAAATGATACTGGTACATGATAAATGGTTCAAATGGCTCTTAGCACTATGGGACTTAACATCTGAGGTCATCAGTCCCCTAGAACTTAGAACTACTTAAACCTAACTAACCTAAGGACATCACACACATCCATGGCCGAGGCGGGATTCGAACCTGCGACCGTAGCAGTCGCGCGGTTCCAGACTGAAGCCCCTAGAACCGCTCGGCCACACCGGCCGGCGGTACATGATGCATAACTGCTTTTAAAAACAATTGGCAAATGTGGTGCAATGGAAACAAATAACACGCTACAAATTTTTTGTCATTTACTTACCCCTGAATGATGCGTAGACACAAATTCCTGTCTGGTAATAGGGCAATCCAGCGATTTCTCAACTTCACACATTTGGGAAATCGAAACATGTGCACTTTCATGCCTTTGTGGGATTTATAATTTCCCTGGCAAAAGGGAACGCAGCACTTGTATCCCATACTTCGAAGAACTGTAGGCGAATACTGTATGAAATATATATCACTTTCACGTGTCACACACTTTCAACACAACATACACGCGAACAGGTCTGCCGACTGAAGATGGCCAACAGTTTGTGACGTCACGTGCCAATATGGCCGCTCTGCGTAGGCCTTGTATCTAGAAGGCTTTGGCAGGACACGCCTCTAAACAGGAGAACAATCCTGATGTCAGTCTAAATACAAGTATACAGGAAACGTATTTGCAGTTGCGAATACGGACAACCTTTATCTGCAGAATGGACTGCGAACATTGAAAATTTTGCGTTGCATCAGGAGTCGAATTATAATTTCCTGCTTCTCACTAGGGATGGGAAAAACCGACCGGTTAAAACCGATACAGATTTTTTGGTTCTGAATTACCAGTATTTTTCGTATTTGTTTGGTATCTCGTAGAACAGGTGTTCTCTGTTTTTTACCAATGACAGAGTAAAAAAACCCAAATATCCATTAGCTATAGCAGCAGTGCTAACATTTTTCGTTTTTAAATAAATCTTTTTCATAAAAGAATAATTTTGATTCGTAAATCAGAGCCGTTTTAATAACAATGCCGACTGAAACGAACAACAAACACATGACGTAAGAATTGGTACAGCATTGCTGAGACAGTGATGTCCCTGTTTCCGTGTGTCGCAGCTTATTAAAGTACGCGTGTGCGTGCACTGTGGGAGACTTGCCCCCACGTGTTCAAAAACTGGTTCAAATGGCTTTGAGCTCTATGGGACTTCACTGCTGAGGTCATCAGTCCCCTATAACTTGGAACTACTTAAACCTAACTAACCTAAGGACATCACACACATCCATGCCCGAGGCAGGATTCGAACCTGCGACCGGAGCGGTCGCTCGGTTCCAGACTGTAGCGCCTAGAACCGCACGGCCACTCCGGCCGGCGCTTTTGTGCAGTTCACAGTATTGTTTTGTACCTTCTGCATGGACGTGAAACTCCGCATGGCGGCGTTTACCTTGTACTGCTGCTAGACGAGTGCACGTAAGAAGGCAGATGGCGGGGCGATGCGCAATAGTAGGGAGGGGTGTACCATATGATGCTCCAGCCGACATCATTATTCTGCTGCCTCTGACTGTAGCGTATGCTGTGGGATACGCGACGAAAATTTTTCATTGATATTCATTCACGTTAACTTTGGTGTGGTGAGCATATTTAGCGGTTGTAGTGTTAATTGTGGGTGTTGCAATGCGAACGGTAAGTATTGCCTTAAAAGAAGCAACACAGCTACTTCTCAGAGTTTACAGTTATAAACAGAGGGTTTGTAGCGGAAGGGTATACAGCGGGTAAGGTACTTTTTGTTTTATTTCATTTGCAGCTCAAAAGAGCAGGTCATATTACTATAGGACTTCGTCATTTACAGCCAAATGTCTGGACACGCTGACAATGGCGCAGAGGGAATACCAATTAGGGAACGTTTGAGTGGGGATTTCCAGTTCCGACATTCGCCTGATGAGCAAGGCAAACCTGCCGAAAACCTTGTCGGACTGCGGGATTTCTTTGCATCTCCACCCTCTTTAATCCTTCATATGTTGTCCTCAAGCGAAAAAAGGTCAGAGGCTCCAGAACCTCACTCCAGGGTCCGCAAATGGTACTCTGAGCTTTCTTAATAGTCATTTCCACAACGCTCTCCTTCTGATAGAACGGGTCGGTAGCAATTCTAGCAACACACCCATGAAGTGCTTCGAAATCTTCCATCATCACGAGCTGGTGGGGATTCCAAAAATCGATCATTTTTCAGGTCGCACAAGCGTTTTGTATCCAGTCTGCTACATAGCCGCGCTATACTCTCCCAGAACTAACTCGGTAGTCCCGTATCAGCTTTCCCCTTCCTGCAGCTGACCTCATGTGCTCGTTACAGTTCGTATTTCGTTTCGCAACATTATTCTTGTATCCGTAATACGAGAGAAGAAGCCTGGTCAAAAAACAAAAAACAAAAAAAAAAAAAAAATGTTCAAATGTGCGTCAGATCTTATGGGACTTAACTGCTAAGGTCACCAGTCCCTAAGCTTACACACTACTTAACCTAAATTATCCTAAGAACACTCACACCCATGCCCCAGGGAGGACTCGAACCTCCGCCGGGACAGGCCGCACAGTCCAAGCCTGGTCAATAATAATAATAATAAATAATAATAATAATAATAATACATCAACAGCTTGCCTTACAACATAAACTTATAAAACATGTTCCCACATAGAAGTATGCACCACAACATGTACTGGAGAACGATGAATACAAATTATACTGGAACAGAACCATTATAACAGATAAAACAACACCACATAACGAACCTGACATCATACTCACCAATAAAAAGAAGAAATTAGCACAACTAATCGAAATATCCATACCCAATACAACAAATATACAAAAGAAAACAGGAGAAAAAATTGAAAAATACATCCAACTGGCTGAGGAAGTCAAGGACATGTGGCATCAGGATAAAGTTGACATTATACCAATTATACTATCAACTACAGGAGTCATACCACACAATATCCACCAGTACATCAATGCAATACAGCTACATCCAAACTTACATAGACAACTACAGGAATCTGTAATTATTGACACTTGTTCAATTACCCGAAAGTTCCTAAATGCAATGTAACATATACCGTACAGTTAAAAGGAAGTCACGCTTGATCAAGGTCCGCGTCACCTTCCATTTTTAACCAGACATAACGTCTGAGAAAAGAAAGAAATAATAATAATAATAATAATAATAATAATAATAATATACAGTAATTTGGTAAAGGGAAATAAACATTTTGGTAACAGGGATGTAAGCTTATCGAAGAATGTGGCGGTAAACTTCATTGTACGAACCGTAACTGAAATACCTTCGTAAAATTTGGAAATATGTTTTTTCCACCCCGAAAGTATAAAACAGTTCCAAAGCGGAAAGGTTGGGAATTATTCTCAGTGCTGAATTTCCAACTGTGAAAGTAAATACATCAAAGCTTAAATGAATTAAATTAAGATGACTTGTTAATAACGTACATGGAAAATAATTTCGCCGACCTGGAAGTGCGTTTACTTGTGCGCGGAGCGCTGGCTGGATTTTATGAAGAAATGCACCCAAGAATTTCGCTGTACTCGAGGCCCGCCTCTCAGAGCAGTTAATAGAGTATAAACGCTCGTAACTTCGCTTCGTAAGTGCTTCCTGGAGCGAGCATAAATTCCTCGCGACTTGAATCGGTGCGGCGAACGAGCTCCATCGTGGAATGCCGCCAGGGCCGCCAACTTAACTCGCGCAGCCCGGCGTGTAATTGAAATTTCCCCGGTGCCGGCTCTCGATCCGATATACTAATCTGCTTATTATAGTAATCAGATTGTACACTAGCTTATAATAACATTATACTGAAATGCAAGAACGGTTTTAATTTATTTTGACTACATGTAACTCAGTTAGTAGTATCCGAAAATAATTGAAATACTCGTTGATTGAGTGAGAGTGATTGCAGATTTATTGAGCGTAATACGAGCTTACATAAGTAGCGGTAGGTTCCACAAGATACCTCGTAGTATTAGGGTAGGAAAACGCCGAAGTTATCGGCTCGGTTCCTTTCTGCTCACGTCCTAAATATCAGGACATTGATAATGTTCCGTGGGGTTCCGTGAGAGCGGTGGCGATGACTGGTCGCGCACCACAGCGAAATCTGCTTTCCCCCTTGCTGTCGACGTCTATCGATTGCCACCAAGCCATCGTTCACTCTCCGACTACCCCATCATCGCCCCTCTCTGCCAATCCTCCAGTGTCACACTTCTAATTTTTCCCATACCACTCCAGTGCTGCCGTAGGTCCCTTTTCCTTCGCCCCCGTCTCCTCTCTCTCTCTCTCTCTCTCTCTCTCTCTCTCACACACACACACACACACACACACACACACACACACACACACACACACACACACTCTTGCCTCCTCCCTCCCCCTACCTCCTCCCCGAAACTCTCTTAACGAGACAGGAAATCAGCACATTAATTGCTGATTAAAAACACCAACCGGACATTCTTGGCGATAAGAATTCTCTTTGTCACTCTCTCTCTTCTAGAACGCTCGCAGCTCACCCAACTTGCTACAAACTATCTGAATTCCGAGACTTCAGCCATTCCTGTAAGCTCTGTTTGGCTTAGTGGGCCTAGAAAAGTAGTTCACACGTTTGCACAGTTATTTACTGACTGTCTTGATCAGGCAAAGTAAGACAACGCAATTCTTGAACATTCCGCTTGTAAAGGTAGTAGCCGGCCCCGGTAGCCGAGCGGTTCTAGGCGCTCCAGCCCGGAACCGCGCTGCTGCTACGGTCGCAGGTTCGAATCCTGCCTCGGGCATGGACGTGTGTGCTGTCCTTAGGTTTAAGTAGTTCTAAGTCTAGGGGACTGATGACGTGAGATGTTGAGTCCCATAGTGCTCAGAGCCATTTTGTAAAGGTAGTAATCATCTCCTTGCTTTACCAAATTTTCAACTATATATTTTCCTGCTCTTTTACCAAACAGAGGAATTGAGTTCTTTCTCGTCACACTACTTATCGACATAGTATTAAATAAAATTCACGAGGCAGTAAAGTATCAGCTAAATAACGCTTGTGAAATCAAGTTGTGACAACAGTAATAATAACTTTGTGGTGAGACCGTCTTCCATATCAGGTAAGTTCGCTGGAGAATGCTTTTACGGTGTTTCTGTTTAAATTTAATTTTTTTAAAAATTTGTCTGATAGAGTGTAAGACAGTATTCGTACTTAGTGTGCGTACACAGTTGAATCGATGACGGAAGGTTTAGTACTAAGGAGGTAAACCATGGTGACGCTTGGTTTTGAAACCGATGTTCTTGGTTTTTTCAATAAAGTAACAAAAAAATTACAAAAGTGACTTCAGACTTTTATTGTTCACCCTTAAGATTGTATTATGTTTTTATTTAAGTAAAGACACTGCACGACATCGACTAAAGGCCTTGAGTGGGAGAGCGGTTGGCGGGAGCTCTGAATGAGACAATTTTCAATCTATATCAAAATTTCAAAAATTGCTTCGAAACTGATTATATTGTGTAACCTTGTCAGTTGGGATATTTAAAAAAAAATCCTTTTAACAAAAAGGCGGCAATCTGAAATAGTCAATTTTTTGAAAAATAAAGGTCATTATAAAAATGTGCACATAAATTGAAATTGAAATATGTCGCATAAATCCAGCGTACTACAGTTAGAAAAAAGTATGATGTTTTGGCATGTATAGCTTTCGCAAACTTGAAAAATGTTGTTTTGAAAATACAACCTTTTAAATTTTCAGTTTGTGTTTTTACTGAAACTGAAGAAACCTTTAATCGGCATAGCCAGCCAGCACCGCATAATTGGCCTCTTTTTCACCGATGTCGAAACACATTTTGACAAAATTATATCGATAAACTGGCTTCCGCTTAACAATCTAAACGTTTCTTACACGACTGGCATTACTTTTCTAAACGTTTCTATTTGTATAAATTCGTTTGTAGCACTGACGTTCTAAGAATGAAATTTTCGCTCTGCAGTGGGGTGTGCACTGATATGAAACTTCCTGGCAGATTAAAACTGTGTGCCGGACCGAAACTCGAACTCGGGACCTTTGTCTTTCGCGGACAAGTGCTCTACCAACTGAGGTACCCAAGCACGACTCGTGACACGTCCCCACAGTCGGCGAAATTGAAGCTGAGAGGACGGGTCCAGCACACAGTTTTAATCCGCCAGGAAGTTTCATATCAGCGCACACTCAGCTGCAGAGCGAAAACTTAACTATGGAAATATCCCCTAGGTTGTGACTAAGCCGTGTCTCCACAGTATTCTTTCTTCCAGGAATGCTAGTTCTGCAGGAGAGATTCTGTGAAGTTTGGAAAATAGGAGACGACGTACTGGCGGAATTGAAGCTGTGAGGGCGGGGTACTTGGGTAACTCAGATGGTAGGGCACTTGCCCACGAAAGGCAAAGGTCCCGAGTTCGAATCTCGGTCCAGCACACAGTTTTAATCTGCCAGGAAGTTTCACTGTTGTTTTACTTCGTGGGAAAAAAAAAAACCACACGCGGAATGACAAGCAGACGCGAGACAAGCACTCGGTTTCGGACTGTTTACCGTAAACTAATCAGTTTACGAAGAGAAATCTTGTTGAAATAGGGTAGAGAAATTTCTACCCTGGTCAGCCTCCTTAATGTGTATAACTAGCAGAGGAGCGTCGATTTTCATCAGCCACAGAAATAAACGTCATTTGGTAGCGCCACTTTAAACATGTGCAAATATTTGCCTGTTGGAGGCTTACGCGGAGTCGCGTTTCGCACGGGACGTACGTACAGAGAGGCGGGTCCCAGGAGGCTGCAAGCGACACGCCGGCATGGACTGTTTGCGGTAATTCGCGCAATTGGGCCGAGCTGCGGCGGTGCCGCGGGCTCCGGTAATCAGACCCACCGGTGACAAGTCGCGTTGCCACACATCCTGTGCTCACTGCGCCTGCCGCCGAGTGCGGTTTGCAGTGGCCGTTCGTGTCACCTGACGAAACTGCCTCGTCCTCTTTCTGCCGACAAAGAGCTACCTTGGCTCATCGTCACTCTCGGGGGGGGGGGGGGGGGGGAACTTTGAAGCAGCTAGGCCTATGTTTGATGCGCATTAAGACCTACTTTGTTATAGCTCTGTATCTAGGTGTGGCGATAAACGTCCGGTGGATTACGTGAATTACCATTTCAGAATTTGTAAAAAAAATTTTATTCCTATGCTGTGGCAGTATAGGAGGTTTATTACATCATCGTTCGTTCGTAGCTAGTGAGGAAGCAATTACTTTACAGATATAGTCAAAAATAGAAACTTTCGTCACCAACGATTTGTCAGCCATCTCCATTGTTGTTGTTGTTGTTGTTGTTGTCTTCAGTCCTGAGACTTGCAGCTGTCCATGCTACTCTATCCTGTGCAAGCTTCTTCATCTCCCAGTACTTACTGCAACCTACATCCATCCGAATCTGCTTAGTGTATTCATCTATTGGTCTCCCTCTACGATATTTACCCTCCACGCTGCCCTCCAATGCTAAATTTGTGATCCCTTGATGCCTCAGAACATGCTCTACCAACCGGTCCCTTCTTCTTGTCAAGTTGTGCCACAAACTCCTCTTCTCCCCAATTCTATTCAGTACATCCTCATTAGTTATATGATCTACCCATCTAATTTTCAGCATTCTTCTGTAGCACCACATTTCGAAAGCTTCTATTCTCTTCTCTTCTTGTCCAAACTAGTTATCGTCCATGCTTCACTTCCATACAGGGCTACACTCCATACATATACTTTCAGAAACGACTTCCTGACACTTAAATCTATACTCGATGTTAACAAATATCCTCTCTACTTCGGCCATCATCAGTTATTTTGCTCCCCAAATAGCAAAACTCCTCTACTAATTTAAGTGTCTCATTTCCTAATCTAATTCCCTCAGCATCACCCGACTTAATTCGACTACATTCCATGATCCTCGTTTTGCTTTTGTTGATGTTCATCTTATATCCTCCTTTCAAGACAGTATCCATTCCGTTCAACTGCTTTTCCAAGTCCTCTGCTGTCTCTGACAGAATTACAATGTCATCGGCGAACCTTAAAGTTTTAATTTCTTATCCATGGATTTTAATTCCTACTCCGAATTTTTCTTTTGTTTCCTTCACTGCTTGCTCAATATACAGATTGAATAACGTCGGGGAGACGCTACAACCCTGTCTCACTCCCTTCCCAACCACTGCTTCCCTTTCATGCCCCTCGACTCTTATAACTGCCAGCTGGTTTCTGTACAAAACTGTATAGTTACCTCAAATATTTTTTAAGCAATAGAACCCTGTACGTTGTTCTCAAGGAACTCTTATCGGGAAACGCACGGCTTGGGCGCTGCAGAGCGTCGAAGCCCGAGATGGGTATGCGTTCCACATTACGTCGGTAAACGCAACACGAATAGCACACCGTCCTACCCATATTACAAACGGGCATCGAACTGCGTACTTTGTACGTCAATGCAGAGCCTGCGTCGTCGTCGCTGCCGAGTCTCACGCACAGCCTGAACGTGCCGTTGGCTTTGAAGCATTTCAGTCGCTCCGTTGACTCTACAATAAGATTCTCCGCTGACGTTACGGGTGTACCATACACTATACTCTTCGTACTACACCACAGAAAACAGTCGAGAGGCGTCACATCTGTCGACCGTGCTGGCAATGGAACTGATCTACCCCTACCAATCCATCGACTGGGTATCCGAACATTTAGTGGTACTGCATTCATAAGTAGGCAAAACGTATCTAACAACTGTTAGACCGTATAACAGTAAATATGGCCCGGTGATACGGTCACCAATTATCCCGCCCCAAATGCTACTACCGACCCTGTGTTGGGGATTTTGAACCACCTGCGCACTCGGATTTTCGTCCACGCAAACACGCATGCCGTGCAGGTTTAATATATCGTCTCTAGTAAAAGTTCATTCATCCGTGTATAGCACCAAGTTCGGAAAATGTGGCAGGAGTGTGCGTCGTTATTAATACCACTGCACAGCCGGCTGCGGTGGCCGAGCGGTTCTAGGCGCATCAGTCCGGAGCCACACGACTGCTACGGCCGCAGGGCATGGATGTGTGTGATGTCCTTAGGTTAGTTAGGTTTAAGTAGTTCTAAGTTGTAGGGGACTGATGACCTCAAATGTCAAGTCCCATAGTGCTCAGAGCCATTTGAACCATTGCGCAGACTGTACCCGTCGCGTCGTGGGTAGTCCTCCTCCCGTAATGACTGGAGTTTCTGCAGATGGTGGAGCCGGTGTTCATAGGCAACACGCCCCACGGCACTTCTACACATGTGCAGCGCCTGTGCCATCTGCCGAGAGCTGGTGCCTGGGTCGTTTTCGAATACTGTCAGCTCGCCCTCCTCCAGATGCAGTGATCAAGCCGTGCGTGGACGACCCGTATCACGCTTTGACACCTGCTAGAGGACAACCAATAGACTGGGGATAGTATTCGTAAATACCAAGCACCAAGTGCTACTTCTTTACTGTACAATGGACATACCTCAGGCAGAAAATACCTACGTGTAACTTTCCGGCTTCTTTGAGGGATCTCTCGATGGCCGCGAACGTAGAATGATGTGGGTTACGTCTGTTAGGAAAAAGTTCCGCATACATTCTTGAAGCAGCTCTCCCATTGCAATCCGCTTTAGCCGGCCGCGGTGGCCGTGCGGTTCTGGGCACTTCAGTCCGGAACCGCGTGACTGCTACGGTCGCAGGTTCGAATCCTGCCTCGGGCATGGATGTGTGTGATGTCCTTAGGTTAGTTAGGTTTAAGTAGTTCTAAGTTCTAGGGGACTGATGACCTCAAATGTCAAGTCCCATAGTGCTCAGAGCCATTTGAACCTTTTGCAATCCGCTTTGTCATATGCAAGCACTATGTCGGCCATTTCGACAACTGTGTGGTGATACATCTCACACTGCTGTCAATCAAGTTACTGCCCAATAGATCACATAAGGTTCGCAATAGGATGCGCACGAGGTCTGTATGGAGGAATATAGCACATGCGCTGGAATATTATTAGGTCCAGGTCGTCCACCGCAGTACACAGATGGGTAAAGGGTAGCATACCATCTGTTTTCAAACACCGGAACGAATCGGAACAAATCCTCACAACCGTTCGTTCTAAGAAATCTACGCTCTTCAGCGCCCAAGCAGTTCGTTTCCGGATATGAATTCCTGATCGAAAACCAATCAGTTTGCCTTACTACACAACATACTAAAAGTTGTCGGTGGTGTTTGGGACACCCTGTAAACATAAACGATCTTACAGAGTGAGCACCAATCTGTGACTCTTTGCTGGTGACGCTGTTAGGTGTACGCGAAAGTGTCGTCTTTGAGGGACTGTCTGAGCATACAGGATTAGTTAAGAGTTTCCATTCGGCTTGATGAATGGCAACTTGCTCTAAATGTGGAAAAATGGAGGATAATGCAGCGGAGCAGGGAAAACAAAATTTTGTTACGTTTGATTACAATATCAGTGGTTTTTGCTTGACGCGGTCTCTCTCTCTCTCTCTCTCTCTCTCTCTCTCTCTCTCTCTCCCTCTCTCTCTGGTGTAAACCTACGCAAGGGTTTAGTCGCATCGCGTGGGAAACCCTCTGACGATGCTCTGTTTGGGGGTAGTGACTTGCTTACGGCAAGCTCATTCCTGTCAGGCTCATAATCTAGACTTCAAATGGCTTTAAGCATATGGGACTTAACATCTGAGGTCATCAGTCCTCTAGACTTAGAACTAACTAAACCTAACTAACCTAAGGACATCACACACATCCATGCCCGAGGCAGGATTCGAACCTGCGACCGTAGCAGCAACGCGGTTCCGGACAGATAATCCAGACTATCCGCCGCAATGCTGCGCGTATTGTAGGTCTTCAGCCGTCGACTTCTAGTTAGGTTTAAGTAGTTCTAAGTTCTAGGCGACTGATGACCACAGATGTCAAGTCCCATAGTGCTCAGAGCCATTTGAACGCAACGTTGCAAAGTCGCATAACATGGAACGAGTACATAAGGTGGGTTGTAGGGAAAGTGAATGGTCGAACATAAAGCAGACCGCGCACAGAACACTTTTGTAACCTAGTCTCGAGTACTGATCGAGTGTTTGGGATCCCCAACAGGTTGGATTAAAGGTGGTCATCGAAGCAATTCGGAAGCGTGCTGCCAGATTTGTTACCGGTAGTTTCGTTCAACATGCAACTGTTACGAAAATGCTGCTTGAACTAGAATGGGTAGAAGACTTTTTTTCGCAAAACACTACTGTGAAAATTTAGATAAAGGACGTTAGTGACAGACTGCAGAACGATACTGCTCCTACCAGTATACGTCCGGCCTTAAGGACCGGGAAGAACAGGTAAGGCAATCCACTGCTCGTACAGAAGCTTATAGACAGTTGTTTATTTTCGAAACATTTTCTATTGAAACAGTAAAGGGAATGACTAGCGGTGGTACAAGGGATCCCCATCATGCACGGTAGGATTTCTTGCGGAGCATGTACGTAGGTGTTGATAGTTGACGAACTGCCAAGGCATATCTGACGAATCCGGGAAGCATTTCTGGACGGGCTAAAAAGCACATTGTTTCTCTGCAGAAACAGGTAAATCCCTCAATTCGAAATTGGTCTCACCCTCGTGAAAGTGAACAACTAAATGCGAATCTCACCCTACCGATGTTTGTAAACACTTACCAACGTTTTTGTCGCAAATATGGTTGCAGTTTACGATAACCTACTATAGCAGTATCATTTCTCAACGAAGTTGCCTTTGAAATTTGTGGAAGTTGTGCGTAAAGCGACGACATTCCCTCACTTTCGCATTCTTGTTACTAGTGAAACGATGAGTCCGAATACCATGTCTACTGTTCTTTTTCTCATCATGAACATTAGATCGCTCCTGACTTTTCCTTCGAATTTTATTACAGGTTCATAAATCAGGCACATGACTGCCTTTTTACGTTTTTTCCCTTTTTCCGGTTTATTGTTCTGACTTTACTGAGTTGTCCCATTAGCGGAATGGCGCATATTTGAAACAAGGGACTGATGACCTTGCTGTTTGGTCCCTTAAACCTCAACCAACCAACCATAAATCAGGCAATTATTAGTGAATTTCAGTAGCGTTTTGTCCTCGAGATTTGAGAAGACTAACCGCAGCCAAACTTGCAAATTGGCAGGACTGATTTTAAGTTTAAGGCCATTACAAGTAACTGTCGCCTAAAAGCAAATCATAATATTATGCGAACACTTTAACGTGGCAGTTTTGGGTTGGAGAGGGAGTGTTTTGAGCTGTGGTTGCGTGAGATACCTGTAGAGGTCGGGCCTAAACTATCAAGTTTATGACACTCCCAACGTCAGCAAACAGAAGCTAATAGAAGCTAAACATGAGCGAAATATTAATCATTTAATACGTAATGAACACATTTTTTGCTGAAAGCAGGTTGGCTTAATTCAGGATTCCAATACATTATATTAATCCCCACTATTTTGGCTACAAAACCCTATTTTTCAACATAATCTCCGCTCAGTATGACGGCCTTACACCACCTTACCGGGAAGGCCGTTATGCCCGCGCGTACTGCTCTTATAGTCGACGGCAGAGCCAGCGTCTTCCTCTCCATCATCTACGTACTGCTTCCCACGGAGTGCACCTTCAAGTGACCAGACAGATAGAAGTCGGAAGGTGCGAGATCCTGGGGAAGAACAGTCCAGTGAAGCTTTGTGAGCTCCTCTCGGGTGCACAGACTAGTGTCAGGCCTTGTGTTGTCATGGAGAAGGAAAAGTACGTTTGCATTTATGTTGCGAGCTGGCTGCGGTGGCCGAGCGGTTCTAGGCGCTCAGTCCGGAACCGCGTGACTGCTACGGTCGCAGGTTCGAATCCTGCCTCGGGCATGGATGTGTGTGATGTCCTTAGGTTGGTTAGGTTTAAGTAGTTCTAAGTTCCGCCGGGGGCCTGATGACCTCAGATGTTAAGTCCCATAGTGCTCCGAGCCATTTGAACCATTTTTTATGTTGCGATGAAGACGCTGACGTCGTTTCTTCAGTTTACTAAGGGTGGCACAAAACGTTTCCGAGCTGATCGTTGCACCACGAGGGAGGACATCAAACAGAATAACGCTTTCGTGTCACCATACATCACCAGCTGAGGATTGCGGTTTTAAACATTTTCTTCGGAGGAGATGTGGTGTGCGGCCATTTCATGGATTGCCGTTTAATTTCCGGTTCGACGTGATTAACCCATGGTTCATCGCCTGTGATGATGATCGACCAAAAATTGTCACGATCAGCGTCGTAACGCGCAAGCAACTCCGCACAGATGGTCCTCCGTTGCTCTCTATGGTCTTCAGTTAGGTGGCGAGGAACCCACCGTGTACACATTTGAGTATCTCGACTGGCGGATGAGAATGTCAGCACTACAAACAGAAACGTCGAGTTGAGCAGCGAGGTGTTTCATTTTGATGCGTCGGTCATCTCGAATGAGAGTGGGTGCACGTTCCAACTTCACAGGAGTCTCAGCTGTGTGCGGCCCGACGGCACGTGGGAGATCGGAGCTTGTTGCGCCTCGCCTGACGACCCAACGTGCTTTTGTTCACTGCCATTCTGTAAGCGGCCTTGAATATCTGCGATGCTCTGGTTTTCCGCCAAAAGAAACTCAGTGATGGCCCTCAGCTTGGAACGCACCTCCGTTACTCATATCATTTTGAAAGCTACGTACAGCGCCCGCACCTATCGGAACTTCATGAAGCTATAGGGGCTGAAGCGGGAATACTCCATGATGTCCCACACCAAATTCCGCATTTTTTCGATCGAAATTGGACGAGAAAAAAATGTTGCATTACTTACTGAACCCTCTTCGTAATTAAACGCCATTATTGGGTGTGTAAACCTGCTCGATGGAATTTTTGGGCGCACCAAGTCTCGACATGTAGGCCTACTAGGCAGCCCGCTTGGCTTCTCGGAGCAAACTCTGAGCGAGCTTAACGCGAGAGCAACGAGTTATCGCTCCCTGACGGCGGCGCCGACTTATCGCCGCAAAGTTGGTCGCCAACTTGGCTGGCTGGCTGGCTCCTTGTTCGCGAGCGTGCCGTCACTACAAAGCGAGAGCACCGCGCAATGAAAGGCAACGCAACGGGCCGCGCCGCGTCTCCTGTGATTTCACTTTGGGTAGAATATGCACACACTCTGGCGTGTGCCCCTTTGTTAACATCGGTACTCGCTGTCGAGTTTGACTGTGGAGAGCCGTAAAATGGAGTCCGTAGACCAGTTGGAAAAGCAGACCGTGTTTCACAAGCAGAACTGCTCGTTATACAGACGGTAAACGAAAGACCTTAACGTCAGTTGTTGTGTGACCCAGCTGCAGCGACATTTTGTACCCACGCGTACCAATTAAATTGGTTTACGTTTTCAGCCTATAAAGGTAAACACAACTCTTATGTGGACATTCATCCGTGAAGGATCTCTGACGATCGAAGCCAAATAAATCACAGCTTTGAGGCGAGGTATTTTTAAGGTAACTGCCCTTTTTGGGATGAATGTTCTACCTGAATCCATAGCAAGGGCTGTCTTACTGGATTATTTCGTCTACAAAGGATAGCTGCCATAAGGGTCCATTTTGGCATTTTTCCCTTAAGTAGCACTGTTCGGAAGAAAAGAACATTTTATGTGCGTAACACGGTTGACACTCCTTGCCCAGTGGTAAAGACGGAACTTCCGCTTTGGATACAGCTCCTTCACTTACCTGCTTAGTTCACTAGTACGCTATCTTTTTATATTTTAGGACCTGTAAAAGACAAGATTATTTTGTTCAGCCGCTTCCTTGGAACATGTCACCAAAGTTTATCGTTCAGTTTATTTCTTCCCATTACAGTTGTTCTATTTGTTATATAGTTCACTCGTTAATGTGTCTCATTTTATCTTAGTTAAATAATCTTACGTCGCACTGTCATTGAAACAATTCCTCTCGTTTTATTCCTAAATCAAACATCAACAGTTTTCGTCTTTGGAAACGGAGATACTCTGTAGACGCACTAGTTTAAATCTCTGATACTACAAAAATTTCACTGCACACAAATGATTCAAATGGCTCTGAGCACTACGGGACTTAACTGCTGAGGTCATCAGTCCCCTAGAACTCAGAACTACTTAAACCTAACTAACCTAAGGACTTCACACACATCCATGCCCGAGGCAGGATTCGAACCTGCGACCGTAGTGGTCGCGCGGTTCCAGACTGTAGCGCCTAGAACCGTTCGGCCACTCCGGCCGGCGCACTGCACACATATTCATCTTTGTACTTGATGATGACGTTACAGCTGAAAACCGGTTTGTGAAATAAATAATACGTATCGTGGAATATTACTCCAGTATTGTGTGTGTTCTCATTCATAAAGGAAGAAAAGTCCTGTTGACGACTGTGTCATAGGAAGTCAGCACATTCTTTGAAAAGAAAGATGAAGTGTGAAATGAACCGTGGTCTTCTCAGTGGAAACATTGGGCACTTGCCTTAAACGACTCTGTTATGCCACCGAAAATACTTATCGGGTAGTGAGATGGTGGTTTTAAGACCACTTCTTCTCAGAGCAAGTCAACTGTCGTAGCTGTCTCCTTTAGCGCCGTTCGTAATCAAATGGTAAATATTTTTGAAGGCAGCCTAGCGACCAGACCCGGCTTCGCATTTCGCGCTAAATGTACAAGGGCGGACGACGTGTCTGTTGTAGCGGTAATAAATTAAACACACACAACTTTCATGCGAATTGGTCTCTTAGTGATAACCCTGTCAAAAACCTGCAGCAGTTCTTGACATTAGCGTGCCCATACAGGCAGAAAAAGCGGCTGGGAAACTTAAATTTAGCTATGTGTATAGTCATCAGTTACCTGGGAAAACATGAGGACAAAATCAGCAATGTCGTAACTGTGATACGGTAAGAGCATATTAAGGTACACATATAATGTGGTTTGTGGAAACGGGGAAGGAATTGCAGAAAACAATTATCATGACAAGGCTTAGGTTGCTGGACCTAGCGATGAGACGTCTTGATGGCAGTATATGAGGAAAAGTGGAAATAACTGCGTAGTATGTTTATACGTAGTATGTTTACCGCAACAGTTTATGATGACCCAGGGTGCAAACATATAGACAGTTTCGAAGCAGTGGGAAGGCTAAACGGAAAAACTGTAATGCAGCTGGTAATGCGTGGTTTTATGATCTGCAGACCTAGGCATTGCGTCGAACTACATGTAGATGTTGCTATGAAACGATTCTGTCGTTATTTTCATTCTCCTTGTTACGTCTTGGTCGGAAACCGAAGCCGTCAACGTGGAACTTGTTTGTGGGTAATGCTGTAACGACAGTGGGGACATCTCCGAGGCATGTTTATGGCTAGAAAAGTTAAACATGGAGATGGTTCCGGACTTAAGCGATCACAACAAGGAGCGCCGTTCCAACTAACTCCAAATCTTCACCGGCAGCAAAGAGTGGGCAACTGTGTCGTGGTGTCTAGGCCACACCCGCAGCGGAGAGGGATGTTCAGATGTCCAAATGTGTGTGAGGTCCTGAGGGACCCAACTGCTGCGGTCATCGGTCCAGCCGCACAGAGCAAACAGCCATGCCGTACAGGAGGAGGAGATATACAAGATGATCAAGAATGCCAGTTTACAAGACGGTGGATACATTTACTACAACTCCAAATAATGTAGCACAAGAAGAGCTACTTTCAGGCCCTATTACGTTTGTTTGAGCAAAGATTAATTTCTCATGTACTACAACAGAGGTTGTTACTGATAATGGTTGGTTAACTATTGCCTTAGTAAGAGTCAGTGAGAAACCCTTAGAAGGTTTGGAGGCATATTATGACAGAGACATTGTTGCTTATCGTACCTTCTCAATTGGAGTTAAGGGCGATAGGAATTATGGTACTGCTGTTGTATTGACAGACAAGCCATTTTCATTGTATACTAGGAACAGAAGACGTGTAAATGCTAATGAAGTGATTAATATTTGGGTCAATATTGATGGTGTATTGACCAAATATATTAAAGTACAAGGTGATGTAACTGTATATTATCATCCGTAATAAACTGTCCACCGTCGGGAGCCGAACAACACAATAACCCTGGGTTCGGTGTAGGGCGGCGGAGGGGTGAAGTGGACTGCGGTAGTCGTCGTGGGGTTGTGGACCACTGCGGCTTCGGCGGGGACGGAGCCTCTCCGTCGTTTCTCGGTCTCCAGTTAACATACAACATACAAGGGTCGATCATAAATCAAAGTTTACTATGGATGGAGCGTCGTAGAATAGCCTTCATGTCGTTTAGAGGCAGCTTCCAGCAGATGCATAAATGACTTCTGCTGATGCATACGAATAGGAGATGACAGAAACGTAACGCAGCTGCCAGTACAACGGAAACAGGATGCACGTGTAAAAATTGCGGAAACTGAACGAGAAAAGCATGTCTCCATCTCTAGCTGTTCGAGGCGTTAACAACTTATCTATTCTCTGCGCATGTTCGCTACGTCGTAACAACTCTCATTATTATACTTCGATGACTGTGTACTGTGTCATAGTCGCTGTTCTAGTGGCGTGTACGGTACTGTGCGTGTGGCATTTCAGTGTGTGCGAGGACTGCAAACATGTACCTGCAAACAACTAAAAAATTAATTACTCACCTACACTACTGGCCATTAAAATTGCTACACCACGAAGATGAAGTGCTACAGACGCGAAATTTAACCGACAGGAAGAAGATGCAGTGATATGCAAATGATTAGCTTTTCAGAGCATTCACACAAGGTTGGCGCCGGTGGCGACACCTACAACGTGCTGACATCAGGAAAGTTTCCAACCGATTTCTCATACACAAACAGCAGTTGACCGGCATTGCTTGGTGAAATGTCGTTGTGATGCCTCGTGTAAGAAGGAGAAATGCGTACCATCACGTTTCCGACTTTGAAAAAGGTCGGATTGCAGCCTATCGCGATTGCGGTTTATCGTATCGCGACAATGCTGCTCGCGTTGGTCGAGATCCAATGACTGTTAGCAGAATATGGAATCTGTGGGTTCAGGAGGGTAATACGGAACGCAGTGTTGGATCCCAACGGCGTCGTATCACTAGCAGTCAAGATGACAGGCATCTCATCCGCATGGCTGTAACGGATCGAGCAGCCACGTGTCGATCCCTGAGTCAACAGATGGGGACGTTTGCAAGACAACAACCATCTGCACCAACAGTTCGACGACGGTTGCAGCATCATGGACTGTCAGCTCGGAGACCATGACTGCGGTTACTCTTGACGCTGCATCACAGACAGGAGCGCCTGCGATGGTGTACTCAACGACTAATCTAATGGCAAAACGTCATTTTTTCAGATTGAATCCAGGTTCTGTTTACAGCATCATGATGGTCGCATCCGTGTTTGGCGACATCGCGGTGAACGCACATTAGAAGCGTGTATTCGTCATCGCCATACTGGCATGTCACCCGGCGTGATGGTATGGGGTGTCATTGGTTACACGTCTCGTTCACCTCTTGTTCGCATTGACGGCACTTTCAACAGTGGACGTTACATTTCAGATGTGTTACGACCCACGGCTCTACCCTTCATTCGATCCCTGCGAAACCCTACATTTCAGCAGGATAATGCACGACCGCATGTTGATGGTCCTGTACGGGCCTTTCTGGATACAGAAAATGTTCGACTGCTGCCCTGGCCAGCACATTCTCCAAATCTCTCAGCAATTGAAAACGTCTGGTCAGTGGTGGCCGAGCAAGTGGCTCGTTACAATACTCCAGTATCGTGTTGAAGCTGCATGGGCAGGTGTACCTGTATACGTCATCCAAGCTCTGTTTGACTCAATGCCCAGGCGTATCAAGGCCATTTTTACGGCCAGAGGTGGTTGTTCTGGGTACTGATTTCTGAGGATCCATGCACCCAAATTACGTGAAAATGTAACCACATGTGAGTTCTAGTTCAATATCCTGGTCCAATGAATACCCGTTTATCATCTGCATTTCTTCTTGGTGTAGCAATTTTAATGGGCAGTGGTGTACGTAACTTTACTAATTTAATGTCATCACTCAAAACGTTGTGAGACGCGCTTCACAAGTCTATGAATGTGTCTCTTTCCACTTTCGAATTGAGGGCAAAATTCTGTCAGCCTTGAACGACCCTTGCATATTGCAATTTCGGTTGAATGCGATTGTTCACCGGTGCATTCTTCCGGGATCGAGTTGAAGATGATAAACTTTTTTGTGTAGAGAAAAAGATATTTTATCGCGCAATCTGAAATGAGATTGCAGGTGGGTGCGTGTGCGTGTGCGTGCGCGCAGGCGCTCGCTCGCTGGTATTGGGACGGCGCGGCGAGGATGCGGCGGTGGCGGCAGAGGTGATGGATGGCGCCGGCTGCCAGCTCTTCAATCAGCCGCAGCTGGCGGTTCGCACGGCACCCTCCTCCAGAAATAATTACCCCGCTGGCGCTGTCAGCGCGGATCCGCGACCTGTCGTGCAGACAACAGCGCCGCGGGGATAGCGTGTCCGGCGCGGCGGCGCACGCCAGCCAGCCAGCCAGCCAGCCAGCCAGCCAGCCAGCCCTGACAAACGGCGCTCTAAATTCCGATGCGTCAGCCGGTCGCTCCGCGGACGCGGGCGCACTCCTCCCTCGTCGTATGTAGCCGGCCTCTGTGCAAGGGCTGCGCTCGTCCCGCGCACTGCGGCTTCGTGGAAACCCATTCCACCGTCGAGTCGCTGCTGCTGGCACTGTCGCTTCTGAATATACGGGGGAGATTTCATAAATCGGGTAAATTTCCATGAAAGAGTGGAACATTTTTGTTGTGCCTTCGTGGTTGAGGATTATTCCAGGAATCGTATAAAGTATTTCACCATTGTCTGGCGTACACTTAATTGCTGACAGTCGTCTGAAGTGGTTAGTATGTCGACTGCTATTGAAAATGTAGAAAACAGAGTTTCGTGCTCTTATTAAATGTTTTTATTTGAAGGATTGGGCTGCCCCACATATCAAAACAGAATTGGACGGCGTTCATACGGACTCCGCACCATCGTTGAAGACCATTTAGTTTTGGATTCATGAATTTGAACGTTTTCGAACAAGCACCGAAGACGAAGCGCACTCTAGCCGCCCAGTTGAGGTCACCACAAAGGAAACCATTGATTAAATTCATGATGTGGTAATGCAAGACCGTCGAATAAGAATTCGCGAGATTACTGAGACTGTAGCTATCTCAACTGAGCGAGTGAATTATATCCTGCGTGAAAAAAATGGCTATGAAGAAGCTGTGTGCGAGGTGGATACCGCGATCGTTCACAGTCGACCAAAACCGCACCTTGCACGACATTGCAACAAAATGTCTGGCGGGCGGCTGGTGTGGCCGAGCGGTTCTAGGCGCTTCAGTCTGGAACCGCGCGACCGCTACGGTCCTTATGTTACTTATGTTTAAGTAGTTCTAAGTTATACGGGACTGATGACCTCAGATGTTAAGTCCCATAGTGCTCAGAGCCATTACCTGGATCCATTATTCCACTGTGAAAACGGGTTCGAAACGATGGACAAAGTCTGATGATTCACAAGGAGTAATCTCATAAATTGCTTGGAAAAAGGCGGAACCGCAACTGGACCCTATTATGCATCACTGCTGGGTCATTTGAAATTTGCCGTCTGAAAAAGACACCAAGACTCACTCGCCAAAAAGTGCTCTTTTACTAAGATAATGCACCATCCCACATGTCAGCAGAAAGAATGGCAAAAGTGCATGAATTGGGCTTTGAATTGATTCCTCATCCCCTTATACACTAGACTTACCCCAAGTGACTTCTTGCTGTTAACTAATTTGAAACTTTGACTTGCTAGGAAGAAATTTTCATCAAATGGAGTAGTGAAGTGGCAGTCAACGAGTATTTCTCGAATGCGAGGAAAAAGCTGGAGCATCGCTAGACCGAAAGCAGACTACCTTGAAAAGGGAGGTGAGTTGTTTACGAAACAAAATTTTTTCCTTGCTTTTTTACCAGACTTATAAAACCACACAAGTAAAATCTCCAGAGATAGTTTGGTACATACAAAGCACTATCGGGGTTAGATAAGGGATAAGGACAGTACTTGTCACGTTGAAAGAACCGTGCACACAACGTCTACGGTTTCCATGAAATCTGCCCACCCCTTACGTTTTTTTTTTCTGTCTTTGGTGACCGTAGCGCTCATTTAGGTACACGACTTTCGGCGGACATATTAAATACTGCGAATCTGGATCTAGTAAAACGGAAGTGAAACACTGAATTTTGTTATCAAATAATGGAACCAATTCGGTATATATATTTACACACGATACAGATTCCCACAAAGGCGTCGGACTGCTTATCAGCTGCGGCCGCTTCTGCACCGTCACCCAGTCCCCGTTATCGGCCAGGCTTTCCAGTTGCCTGGGTTGTGCCCCACTGTTAACTATCTAACTTCAGTTACTGCCAGGAAAATTTTCAGCCTTGACGAAAAGGTCAAACATCTCCGAGGTGACCAATTTCATTTCACACCGTCTTACAGGGCTTTCCAGCGTAGCGAGAGGTTGATAACCTAGATGTTCGGTCTCTTTAAACCCATCATCATCATCATCATCATCATCATCATCATGTTTGCTGGTCTCACTTGACGGTTGACCAGAATTTGAATATCGCAATAGTTCAGAATCAGAGAAGTTAGCATGTGTTACCTTAATATTGACCGAACTTATGCTCTAGCTAAAATGGTTCAAATGGCTCTGAGCACTATGGGACTTAACATCTGAGGTCATCAGTCCCCTAGAACTTAGAACTACTTAAACCTAACTAACCTAAGGACATCACACACATCCATGCCCGAGGCAGGATTCGAACTTGCGACCGTAGCGGACGCGCGGTTCCAGACTGGAGCTCCTAGAGCCGCTCGGCCACATCGGCCGGCTCTAGCTAAACTTTCAGTTTCGGGAGACGTGCAATTTGCAGGGAAATTCAATACCCATCGCATTATCCACATACTACATAATCAGCCAGAAGTGTTGAATGAAAAAGAAAGAAAGTGCCCTTGAACTAAAGTAGGATTGAATTATATTTTGCCGGCCGGTGTGGCCGAGCGGTTCTAGGCGCTTCAGTCTGGAACCGCGCGACCGCTGCGGTCGCAGGTTCGAATCCTGCCTCGGGCATGGATGTGTGTGATGTCCGTAGGTTAGTTAGGTTTAAGTAGTTCGAAGTTGTAGGGGACTGATGACCTTAGATGTTAAGTCCCATAGTGCTTAGAGCTATTTGAACCGTTTTTTAATTATATTTTACAAAGTTCGTCTTACAAAGGCTGTTTGGAAATATATATTTATTCCACGACTCATTTCTGTCCTAGGTAATGACCACTGTGTTAATACTTCCTAATTTTCGAGTGTATAGTTACAGTCGTGACGATCTGAGATCGAAACCAGTCAGGAAATATATCTTCGTACAGGCTGTCTGTACCTTGAACTTTATAAAATACTAGTCTTTTCCTCGTGGCTTAACTCATGTATGTATTCCAGATATATTACGCACACACAACCTCCTCTACCCCCTCTCTCTTTCCCTCCTCTCCTCCCCCATCCCTCTGTCCATCTCCCCCTCACCCCTGTTTCTGACCATCCCCATCTCTTCTCTCCTCTCCCACTATGCATCTCATCCCTTCCCTTTGTCAGCTCAGCTGTGCCATCTGCACATGTAGCACACGCAAAAGAAGACTTTTGTGTATGGCAGACTACATGTCAGGGGCAGATAACCCTTTCTTTGCCTTTATCTGTGCTCCTACGGGAGGCAGGAATTTCTCTTATAGTACTGATTCACGTAAAGCAAACAGCATTTGTACCGAAATATTTACACATTTCAGTGTGTTTCTTGTTTTTTCTCTGCATCAATCAGTCTTCCCATAAACACATCACGTAATTTCTGTCAGTTGCTGTTTGTGTGTTTGTAAAATTACCACTAAGTGGATTACGCTTTTCAGTTTAATCTAACCATTTTGTATCCACATGTCCACACTAAGACACCTGACCTGCTGCCCAGGGGAAAATAAGCATTACTGTCTTGCTCTTGCTACATGTACTTGGAGGTACTACCCAACCAAAAACCTGCGACATGTAATAGGTATAATTATTAGTCCGCAACATATGACGTAGTTGCTAATGTAATGTTGTTCAGTACACTGTCGTCAGTCACCAGTAGAAATATCTGCACATATATCTGTTATACATATACGTGTGTGTGTGTGTGTGTGTGTGTGTGTGTGTGTGTGTGTGTGTTTTAAGAGGTTGTATTATGGACGTAAACAAGACAAAAACTTGCAGTAAACGTGGGCGCTAAAATGCACAGCCGGCCGTTGTGGCCGAACGGTTCTAGGCGCTTCAGTCTGGAACCGCGCGACCGCTACCGTCGCAGGTTCGAATCCTGCCTCGGGCATGAATGTGTGTGATGTCCTTAGGTTAGTTAGGTTTAAGTAGTTCTAAGTTCTAGGGGACTGATGACCTCAGATGTCAAGTCCCATAGTGCTCAGAGCCATTTGAACCAATTTTAAATGCACGCCTTAAGAGCTGAAGAGCGACGAGCACTTTCATCTTCACTGCTCTGAAACGCACGTCTTCTACTGCAAGCTCTTTGCTATATTAACGACCTGTAGAATGCAGTAAACAGTTTAAAATACGTTATTCTCTTACTGTGAAACAGAATAGTCAATGTAATTGGCTTGCTATTACATACAACAAGCCCTTGTGAGCCAGCGCCAAAGGGGGCTCTCAATATGGTGTCCATTCACTGAGTGAATAATAGCCTTCCAATATGCCGGTAAGCGCGAAGACTAATCTGCAATGTTAAGATCATTTCACAAGCTTATCAAAAGACAAATTGATGCAGTTAGAACTAATGAGTGCACTGCACTCACCCATAGCTGTGAAAACGGTTTACAGTAACAACATGAACATGTTTTTGCTGCATGCAGTATCCGGAGACAAGAATAGAGCAATGTGAACTCATTTGTTTACTGCAATCTGTATGTCATTCGCAACAGCAAAGAGCTTGCGGTGTGTGTGCGTAGAAGACATGTGCTTCACAATAGCGAAGATGAACAAGTGCTCATAGCTCTTAAAAGTATTCATTTTATAGCCCATGTTTACTGGACATTTTCGTCATCTTTTGGATGGTACTACCATCTCTAAAAATATGAAATACTTTTTCGACAACCTCGTATAATTGAGCTTGCTTTATACGGCGGTTATCAACTTTTTCCAAGATGTGTGACCTGGTGATTAAGCCGGAATTGCTAAGTCCTCTAATTACTGAAATAAAACTTGATTAATGTCGTTAACTAGCTTCAATCCAGTGTCATTGTAAATCTTTTCCGTTTTTTTTTTTTTTTTTTTTTTTTTTTTTTTTTTTTTTTTTTTTTTTTTTTTTTTTTTTTTTTTTTTTTGCGTACTGAAATTAGTCCTTACACACTACCGAGAAGAGTCTTCACAGAAATATCCTCGATACATGAGATGCAAAACATTAATACAAACACTTAAAGGGAAGCAGGCAGTATTTGCTAGGCTTCTAACTGGCGGCAATAAACAGCGTGGGGGACAGGGGCCATTACTCCAGATTGCTAAGTTCTGCATCTGCGCTGGTGTTCAGGGGAATCAGAGAGAGAACTACAAAACGATGACATAGCAGTCGTGACGACAAAGAGGTGGACTGTGTGGGTGGGGGTCGGGTGATATCTTTTTACCAGATGGTAAAAGATGCACACTGTGGCAGGCGTCAGTACGCGGCTCTGCCCAAGTAGTGAACAGTAGATCTGTCACGTGACACTTGGCGGCAAGTGTCAGGAGCCGATCGCGATATTCGTTCTCATTTTCTGAGTACACAAACTAACTGCGACTGCTGATATCGTAAGAGAAATCACAGGCGCTGACGCATCTGTATTTCGAAGTTTTATGACCTCGAAGTGACCACTTCCCAGTAAGCTCTTGACCTCAGAAAAACAGGTCTTCGGTCAAATGCTAGAAAGAGCAGTGGCCACGCATCTGATGGGTCATAGAGAGGAGACAGTGTCTTCATTTCTCTGAGGTGATCCATCCTGTATTGGCGCCAGCTGATGCTAGAGTAAATGTTTATTGTATCAACGCGTCTCTTCGAAGAAGGAGCCGTTCAATTTTTGCAGATTTTAACGGTTGTTCCCATTTTCATGTAAGTATTAACTTTTCTCGTAATCGCCATATTCGAGATAATATTCTGGGGTACTGCTCTCTAGAGTGTTAAGACATCTGGTTGTCGTCTCGTTTTCCTCGTATTTTTCTTTGACAGACTTCGAAATAAAATTAATATAAAAACAGAAATAAACAAGTTCCGGAGGTATACGAAAATAATTTTAATTAATTCGTGTGTCTGTGTGTCTGTTCTTTCGCCGTCTCGACTCGTGACGAGACTAGCTCTAATTGTAGCGTCACAAGTGGAAAGGGGAGTGGGAGGGACATTTCGCGTGTAAGCTGTAACACCAGAAAACAAACTATTTTGTTGATCTATGTACCTCAGACGAGTGCAGAAAGGTGGCACTGTAACAGGAGAAGTCGTTTTGTTTTATTATAGAATAAAAAAAGATAGTGTACGTCACGTTTTATTTCACCGGTATGATGGGGTTCGGCCGAATTGTGCCATCATCAGTTGTAATATCAAAATACGGGAGGCCTGTTCTCATCACCGGCTGCAGCTGGTGTGCGTTGTTACATTTCTAGTTGTAACGACGCCCACCAACCGATGGCGCTGGTAGCAGCAGCTCTGTATTTCAGTATTAAATCTGTTGATGTAGGTACAGAAATAAGGAAGTCTGGACGTACAATCTTTTAATGATTACTGGACAGAAGCGTAAATTTTTATTTTTTATTTTTTATAGATAGTGACATGCAATATCAGGGACCTTCTAGGTGCCTGAGTGTCGGATTTTGGAACAGAAATGAGATCAACTGGTTCCGTCCTGAACATTTCTCACATGTGCTGCTGAAAGAGGAGTAGCGTTTCTGATGTGTATTCTGACGGGCAAAGGAACAGGGGGAGCCACCTCACACCTCAGAATAATCCACAATTCACTGAATGGTGGTATGCACCCAGACTATAAACTCCAATTTCATGCGGAAAACCTCAGCAGCGATGTTTGGTTTTAGGAAGAGTCCTTTGTTTATCGGCTTCTTTTTTTCACGTGTGCAATATCGGTACTGATGGTTTTCAGTAAAAAACAATGTTTCGAGTTACACAGTATAAAAACTGTGGAATTATTTTGCTAGGAATTTGTCTACTGCGCAAAAATGTCCTTACGCGTGAGGGTAGGAGTTTCCGGTGCTTTCCTCTAATAGCCAGTCGCATGACTTGTTTCCGAACGTGAAGACATATTTGAGAGGGAAAACTTTGGTAGACAAGGCACTAAAACCGACTAAAAGGGTGAGTTACCGGTGATTAATGTGTTTAAATTACCTGAAATGAGTACTCAGAATATACAACGCATGATAAAATAATCTCTTGAGTAATATCGGAATAATATTCTTAAGGGTTACCAGCTTCGAAAATCCCTATAATGCTCAAAGGTATCTGTGGTAGCAACTTTTAACTCAATAATTGGCAGAAATAAAGGAACGCTCATTTTTGCCTTCGAATTTTGGCAATCATTTAGGTCTCACCCCAAACTTACGACGATTACTTTCAATGAGTTGTCCTGGTGACAGGCGTGGTTTACGCGCTGCAGCTGTTACATTTTTGCAGTTAAATAGTACCGCAACTGCGGTTAGAAGTTACGAGCTGACGGACTACTTCCGACCGTCAGTCGGCGCCATTTGGCGGCATCCCCGTTGAAAGATACCGTGCTTGAGATGTGGCAGCGGTGACACGAACGGGCCTCTGAGCCCGTGGCCGCCTCGTCGTAGCCTAGCTTGTTGAGGGGCCGTTGACACCGGGAGTCACCAGCTGACCTTCGGCCCCATCAGTTGCGCAGGGACAACGCGCCTCTTCCGCATGTCCCAATCACATCTTCTGACTGCTCATCACTGACCAACGTTCAAGAGAATGTTTGGTGTACTATTTGGAATGACGAAAGGAGTAGAGCAGGCTAGGCGAAAGGACATTTATGTCTGAAAATTATACAGAAATGAAGGCGGAAAGCTAACATCTGTGTCCGTGACTCTTCTACATCTACATCTACGTGATCACTCTGCTATTCACAATAAAGTGTCTGGCAGAGGGTTCAGTGAACCACCTTCAAGCTGTCTCTCTACCGTTCCACTCTCGAACGGTACGCGGGAAAAACGAGCACTTAAATTTTTCTGTGCGAGCGCTGATTTCTCTTATTTTATCGTGACGATCATTTCTCCCTATGTAGGTGGGTTCCAACAGAATGTTTTCGCAATCGGAGGAAAAAACTGGTGATCGAAATTTCCTGAGAAGATCCAGTTGCAACGAAAAACGCCTTAGTTTTAATGATTGCCACTCCAATTCACGTATCATGTCTGCGACACTATCTCCCCTATTTCGCGAAAATACAAAACGAGCTGCCCTTCTTTGTACTTTTTCGATGTCAACCGTGAGTCCCACCTGACGCGAATCCCACACTGCACAGCAGTACTCCAGAATAGGGCGGACAAGCGTGATGTAAGCAGTCTCTTTAGTAGACCTGTTGCACCTTCTAAGTGTTCTGTCAGTGAATCGCAGTCTTTGGTTTGCTCTACCCACAATATTATCTATGTGATCGTTCCAATTTAGGTAATTTGTAATTGTAATCCCTAAGTATTTAGTTGAATTTGCAGCCTTCAGATTTGTGTGACTTATCGCGTAATCGAAATTTAGCTTATTTCTTTTAGTACTCATGTGAATAACTTCACAGTTTTCCTTATTCGGGGTCAATTGCCACTTTTCGCACTTTACAGATATCTTATCTAAATCATTTTGCAAGTCGTTTTGATCATCTGATGACTTTACGAGACGGTAAATGACAGCATCATCTGCAAACAATCTAAGACGGCTACTCAGATTGTCTCCTATGTCTTTAATATAGATCAGGAACAACAGAGGGCCTATAACACTTCCTTGGGGAACGGCGGATATTACTTCTGTTTTATTCGATGACTTTCCTTCTATTACTACAAACTGTGATCTTTCTGACAGGAAATCACGAATCCAGTCGGACAACTGAGGCGATACTCCCTAGGCACGCAGTTTGGTTAGAAGAAAACCGGTTTACAGTGTCACAACTTCTGCCATCGAGATCTTCAGCTTTTCTGGAAAGAATTGCAATTGTGTGTATTTACGTCCTGGATGTGTTTCGTGGGGAATTGATATTAAATGTGCTTAGGAGCAATTGAGAAGAAATAGAAGTGGTGGAAACTGTAGTGTATTCTAGAGAACATATCTCGCTCATGACTCCAGTTTTACCAGGTCATTCGTCATTATCAGTAGTAGACACTATCGATAATTATTTAAAGTTATGTAACACTTTCTCTCAAGACTCTGATCTTGCGTGCTGTCATTTGCACCTAGGTATGTGCTTGGCTGCGACAGTGGATGTCTATATTCGCGTGAGACATTGTAAACATGCACTGCGGTTAAAAATCTCGTTCCTGTGTGATAAGGTGTTGTGTCGTCATTCGTAGTCCACGTTAAACTGTAGGTCTCCCTACAACTGGCTGGTAATTTCAGTTCACAGGTTTGAAGTTGGAAACGACATATAGCTGATGGACAAAATTTTGGAAACCTCGCGAGAAATGCACGCTTGAACATCAGTGCAGATGCTAGCCAAGCCTGCAGGTTGCGTTGTAACCACGAATGGCACCTATGTAATGTCCTCAATACGTTTTAAATGTCAGTCGTGGTCAGAAACGTGTTGTGTGTAGTTCAGATGGAATTATGTCCGAGCTAATTGAATTCAAAAGTGGGCAAATTGTTGGCGCTCATATGGTAGGTACTTCCGTAACATCGGTAGCCAAAGTTTTTGGTGTTACTTACTGGTGGTACCATATCGGTGATTTACACCACATAGAGGGAAAGCGGAAAAACATTATCCGCTAAGTCACAACGTGGCCAAAATTGCTTGTTCACTGCTCGTGACAGACTGTTATTGAAGTGGTTTGTGACGAGAAATAAGACGACGTCGTCTGCCGAAGTCACTGCAGAACCGAATGTCGCACTGGCGAGCCCTGTCAGCAACCAAAACACGAGTGGAGTTCCGTGAGCTGGGAACTGAAAGGCGAGCTGGAATTCGAAAATCTGTCATGTGTGACGCTAATGCCGATAACAAGAAAACCAGGTGCCGAAGCCATAAAACCTGGACTGTGGAGCAGTGGAAGAATGTAATTTGGTCGCATGACTCTTGTTTTACGCTGCATCTGGTCGAGTTTACATGCCAAGAGTGAAATATGGCGGGGGTTCGGTGACGATTGAGCAGCCATATCGTCGTATTCAGTGGTTACGTTGCAAGTTCTCAGTGAGCATTTTGGCTGATTAGTTCGATCCCACTGTACAGTGTTTGTGCCCCTGTGGTGATGCTCACAGCTCGCGTATTCCAGGACTGGTTTTCTGAGGTCTAGGATGAATTGCCTCATGTAATTGTCTGATCTCCCTTGACACCAGTCACCAGATCTTAATATTATTGAGCCTTTGTGGCCTACTTGGAGAGCAGGGTGCGTTATCATTATAACTTATTGCTTTTACAAATCGGACGCTTTGACGTGATTTTTGTTGGTACTCTCATTGAATAACGAACATTTGTTTTAGTGCTCCGTTGTACATCATTGAAGGCCACACCTTTGTTACGGCAAAACTCTCAACAAAACTTCGTTCATATTCTCTAGACTTTGCGGGTACACTTAATAACTTCCCAAGCAGTTGGGCGTTGTCCTGAAACATGGAGCCATGGATTTTGTAAAAGGAGTGACTCAGAAATTTGTAACTTCTGTTACGTTACTGTTTGTTAGTATGCTTCGAAATGGCTATGGTGTTCACTGGTAGTCGTAGTAGCGAAGGACTGACACTATAGCTTACTGTGCAGTGCTTCAGAATAGATTGTAAGGTGACCTTTACATGCCGGACTCTGTTGAGTAAAGCTTAAGATAAGGTACCTGTGAAACGTCCTCTTTGAACAATTATACATGACTGTGCTTAAACTGACACACAATATTTTTAGCGCAACGCAATCTGACTTTCAATAATCCCTACAAAAGAATGGCCCTGACTAACAACAACGTATACGTTTCACAAATCACTTACCTCACAAAAATCTTCGTTACTCGAACTACTGCAATACAGCGAGCGCCACTACTGCCAGCTAAATAAAAGATTCTAACTACTGAAGGCACTAACTACTGGTAGGCACAGTTAGCAAAAGAAGGATTTTGTTAGAGAACAAACAACGTATTTACCTTAACATTGTTCAAAAGTCATATTATTATATATATATATATATATATATATATATATATATATATATATATATATAATCAGTTCATGACATCCAGTCTTACAAATGTACTGTCTCTGATGGACACACGTCCGGATCATCCGCTCTCAAAAATCCGCCATCTCACTTCCCCACATCCACCACTGTTGGCGGCTCACCTCCAACTGCGCAACGCTAAGCGCTGTTAACATCCAGCTGCCCAACACTACAATGGCAGACAACAATGCAAACTAGCCACAGACTTCACACAGCACAGCCAGTGATTTTCATACAGAGCGCTACGTGGCGTTACCAATAAGAAAACATAAACAGCATACTTACACCTGCAGTTTGCAGTAAGATCGAGATTTAAATCTATGTCTGGCCATCCTGGATTATGTACTGTACCTCTTTAAATGAATGCTTTGGTGCTTTCGTAAAGGATGTCCCAGCCGTTTTCTTAAAGGATGTCACGGTCGTTACCCTACTACATCCTTGTCCAGCTCTAATTTGTGCACCATATGTTACGCATTCCGGCCGAAGTGGCCGTGCGGTTAAAGGCGCTGCAGTCTGGAACCGCAAGACCGCTACGGTCGCAGGTTCGACTCCTGCCTCGGGCATGGATGTTTGTGATGTCCTTAGGTTAGTTAGGTTTAACTAGTTCTAAGTTCTAGGGGACTAATGACCTCAGCAGTTGAGTCCCATAGTGGTCAGAGCCATTTTTTTGTTACGCATTTCTTTATCAGTGAACTGTTGAACCGTAACCCATGTACCTCCCTTATTTCCTTACGACAGTAAGGGCATACTATGCGCTAATCACTTGACTACATTTTTTTCATTTTTTTTTCCATTTTGGCCGGTGGTTGGTGGTAGGAGGGTGGGAGTTATCCAGTCCGTGTCAACCGTGCTATGGAGAAAGTTCCCTAAGCGCAACTCTAAACTATGTTTCAATGGTAGCAGTTACCATTTCTTCTGGAGCTTGTGTGTTTCACTGCAATGTTGCCCACGTAGAACCCATCGGCGTCCGCATCGGTAGCTGCGGGGTCAGCGCGGCGGATTGCTAACCGAAGGAGCCCTTGTTCGATTCCCGGCCGGGTCGGAGATTTTCTTCGCTCAGGGACTGGGTGTTGCCCTTATGTTTGTATCGTTTTAACTGACAAGAAAATCGTCTCCTATACACTGTCTTATCGTCTTTGCGTAATGGGCAGGAAACGGAAGTCGATAAACTGAAATTAAAAAGGAAGCATGGGATTGAGTCGTTTCACATAAACCGCAGCACAGAAGTGAGTTTCAGTGTTAAAGAAGCTGACGTCGTAAACTACTCTGTTTTTCACACTTACTTAGTGTGTTGTTCTGAATCTCCAATTGATCCTAGAATTACAAGAATGTAAGACATTAATTTCACGGTTTCTGGACGTTTGACGGTGCTGTGACATTGTTTAGTAGGACAGTCTTATGAGTACATATGCAGGATATGTTTTAGAGAGAGAACGAAAAATTCTAGCTGGTAACGCCTGAAAATGTACACGGCTAAGGTGCTGCTGACATTTAAACATTCAGAGTGCCCTACTTCACGGTGCTGTATTCCTGCGATTGCATTCTGAATTTCCGCCACCCGCGGGAACTGGACAACAACAGGAACTTGGTGGCTGACCTGCGGTTTTTCTTAACAAGTATTGCGTGCACCCATAATCTCATGTCCTCCTTGTATATCTTTGGGTACGTTGTTCTACGTCGCATCCGCGGCAAAGTAACCAGACGTTTGCTCTGCTCATCAGAAAAATAGCTAACTTTGAAGATAAACGGTTTGCTGAATCACCTGAGTATAGTCTTTAGTAAATTCTGCCGCTGGTGTATCAGTGGATTAAAAGCTTCATGAAACTTAAACCAATTAGATACGTAAATAAAGAGCTCCTGTGTCGGCTTGAAATTAACAGCCGTTACGTTTAAGAAATGCTTGGTTAGGCCATTTTGCAGAACATGTGAATCATACAACAGTTTCCTCTTCTTAAGTAATGGTGATTTTAAAGAATAATATTTTAGAAGACATAGAAAATTACAAGTTATTTAGTATAAAATGTAAAGAGAGAAACACGGTTTGGTTCGCGCAGCAGTAAAAGTACACGGGCAGTGAAAACATAGTTCTCAAACTGGTACAAAAAATGACTCGCAGGAATATGCATAGATCTTTCAAAGGGATTTGACCATATGGCTCTGAGCACTATGGGACTAAACTTCTGAGGTCATCAGTCCCATAGAACTAAGAACTACTTAAACCTAACTAACCTAAGGACATCACACACACCCATGCCCGAGGCAGGATTCGAACCTGAGACCGGAGCGGTCGCGCGGTTCCTGACTGTAGCGCCTAGAACCGCTCGGCCACCCTGGCCGGCTGGATTTGACTATAAAACTGTACGAAATGTGTTAGAGATACTAGGAAAATAGCAGTTTATAGCAAATGGTTCTGATCAAAATTATAAAATATAATGCAAAGGAGGAAAGAGCACTGTCTTCAAATGAGGATATAGTTTTAGGTCATTATGTTGGAGATCAAAAGTATGTAAACAATAGCTCCCCAAGGTGATTTTGGAGACAACATTTGATTTGGTAAAAAATTTATTCGCTTTATCTGAACTGCTAGTAGCGAGATCATTTGAGAGCTTCATGGAACAGGTCATCACGAAACAGAATTACGTTAAATATAAAACTAATGCCTCGAAACTTCAGCCCAAAGAGATGAAAAAGTAATACTATCGAACTGAACTCAGATGAAGCTCTGTTTCACGAATTCAAAGTTGTAGGAGATGGATTAGGCCAAACAACTGACACAGAATTACTGTTACACACTTTGATGTACAGGCTGATGTTGCGTTGCTTAAGGCATTGGAGTCACATTGGAGAGGAGCGGCATTCCGATCCCCGTGCAGCTATGGACGTTCATTTATCCGTAAAGCACGTAAGTGAAATGCCGAGATGGTTGAAAAGGCAACAGATTATTTATTTTTTATCCTTGTTTATTCCGAGCTTGGGTTCCATCTCTAATGTCGTCGACATGATGATAAACCTCATATTTAGTAGTATTACTGCTACTACTGCAGCCATCAACGTAGTCGAGTTAACCAACGAACGATATGTGGCGGCTTGGGTTATATCCGTCCATTTCGGCACTCCTCAGCGGCATGACTAGGCTGTAACATCCGGCGCGAGTGCCTTGGGCGCCATTTCCCTGGGGCCATAGTTTTCTGACGGGTGAGGAAAGAGAGAGAGAGAGAGAGAGAGGGGGGGGGGGGAGGGGAGATTTGAGGCAAAATAGGAGGAGATCGAGAAGAAGAGAAATGAGGGAGGACACTAAAATTGGAAGGGGGCGAAGATGTATGAAAGGGAATCAAGAGGAGATTCGGTTTAGACTGTGCTGAGCGACATTCCATTAAGATGTCCGTCTCCCTGATACTAGTTTCTTGTCTTCCACTAATGTACTTCGTTCATCGTAAGAATAAAATGGCTCTGAGCACTATGGTACTACCGAGCGAGGTGGCGCAGTGGTTAGACACTGGACTCGCATTCGGGAGGACGACGGTTCAATCCCGCGTCCGGCCATCCTGATTTAGGTTTTCCGTGATTTCCCTAAATCACTCCAGGCAAATGCCGGGATGGTTCCTCTGAAAGGGCACGGCCGACTTCCTTCCCCATCCTTCCCTAATCCGATGAGACCGATGACCACGCTGTCTGGTCTCCTTCCCCAAACCAACCAACCAACCAACTACGGGACTTAACATCTGTGGTCATCAGTCCCCTATAACTTAGAACTACTTAAACCTAACTAACCTAAGCACGTCACACACATCCATGCCCGAGGCAGGATTCGAACCTGCGACCGTAGCGGTCACGCGGTTCCAGACCGAAGCGCTTAGAACCGCACGGCCACATCGGCCGGCCATCGTAAGAATAAACCTGACGTAACGTCTGTGTTAGACGCGGTGATCGATCAGCAGCCGTAGGACACGTACACTGATTTTGTTACTCTCTTGGGAGTAGTCCTAGTTATGTATTAGATATATTGTTACTATGTTACAGTAAATGAAACTTTAAGATATTAGAATATATTAACAGCCATCAACGTTTTCGTTAGTCAGACTTGATCTGTGTGGTTTTTATTTCCAAAATCGTGTATAGTGGCAATCTCTGCAAACGCTAGTTGTGTACAGATTCTCGCGCTGTTCGTACGTTCTGTGAAAATGGCTGACATTGTTTCCCACTTATGGTAAAACACGCTCGCGGCTAAAAATGGCGAGAAACAAATTCATTTAATGTTTATCAGGAGATCGCAGATAAAATCGACTGTGAAGTTTTTCGAGAAACTGTATTTTCGAAACATAAGGCATTCGTGAACATTAGAAAAGAAAGATAGCGTTGGAGTCTGGTAACCGAATGTTCTGTCGGTCATTGGTTCGTTTCAATCTCTGTGGCATTCCTTTTTTATTTTCTTTTTTAGTTCCAATACCTATAGTATTTAAATATGAAATTCTCATGAATTTCATATTTATATGCTAATTAACACCAACGTAATGCTCATTTTTATGAAAAAATGCGCTTCTTGTTGTTTCAATATACGTATCGCACGCAAAAATCCATTTCTCGTTGCATACATAAATTCTTAACTATTGATATTGTCTAAAACATCGTTAATAAGGATTGTTTAGATTAAGAAGCATTACACAATGAAGTTTTCGTCAGAACAATGAAAACTCAGATAGTCTTTATTTGGACTGTATCCATTGCTTTGCCGGCCGCTGTGGGGGAGCGGTTCTAGGCGCTTCAGTCCGGAACCGCGCTGCTGCTACGGTCGCAGGTTCGAATCCTGCCTCGGACATCGATGTGTGTGATGTCCTTAGTATAGTTGGGTTTAAGTAGTTCTAAGTCTAGGGGACTGATGACCTCAGATGTTAAGTCCCATAGTGCTTCGAGCCATTTGAACCTTTTTTTTCTTTTTTTTCCCCACTGCTTTGCACCGCAGATGTGATATCCACACAATCCAGAGTTAGAAGCTTCGTAGAAAAATGGAAAACAATTTGCACTTCATTCAGCACACGGTACGAATGGGTCTCTACAGTTGCCGCCGTACCACTGGAATCCGAACCCAATAGAACTGATATGGAGCCAAGTTAAGGGATCAGTAGCAAGAAATAACAAGACATTGGAGCTGCCAGTAGTACATGACAGTTCCAATACTGAAATGTATTCCACGGATTCGGACATGGAAGGATATTACCAGACAACTGCCTTAGTGCTACCTTCAGTGACTTCAGTTTTCAGCTATAGTGAAATATCTGCAATAGGGTTTTGCGTCACACACAGCTTATGCATACAAATTACCCTGTGTTTAAGTTAAGAATTCTCATCACTGTTGTTTTTAATTACAGTACTATGTCAACTAAGAACGAGAGCACGTTGTGTTCCCTAAGAAGCGCGTTGCCAGAGTTCCATTTATTGTTTCATTCTGTTTACAAATGAAATGAAACTCAAAGTGTATTGTGTTATATCCTAGCCAGTAATGCCACCCGAGCCCGCTGCCAAAAGGTTGGCAGCATCAAAGTCCGGACGCCGTCCGCATAAGCAGCGCCAGCGAGACAGGAAATCGCCGCAAGTCTGCGCGCGCCACCGCTGGCTTCTGGGTTCTTAAGCGCTGGAGTCGCGAGCGCTAGGACAGTTCTGTATTCGCCGCTCAGTTGTATACTCGCCACCGAATTGTGTACTTGCTAGTCAGTCGTGTGTTCATCGTAGCAGAGTAGTTGTTTGTCGTCAGCCGACGCTGACCTAGCCGCTCCGACTCGAACTAGACAGATTTCTGTAGACACGGAGTTCACTACTGTTTCTGTATCTTCGTTAATAAAGATAAGTACCGACTTTTATTTAATCAGAGTGTTTGGGTTTTCATCTTTCTGTTCACTGTTCCAGCGGACCGGTCGGCCCGCTATTAAAAGTGTGGCGGTGACTTCGTAAGCCGTTTCTACAGCGAATTGCTTGTCGCTACGAACACCGCCACAAAATATTGTTTCTCTGCTCTTCTCTTTTTACGCCTTAACTGCAACTATTTGCACCACTGCAGGTCAGATGGACCAGCTGGTTGGTCAGTGCTGTCCAGGTTAAATGCGCCGCTGAAGCTGCTGTTTTCAAAGGGTTCAAATGGCTCTAAGCACTATGGGACTTAACATCAGAGGTCATCAGTCCCCTAGACTTAGAACTACTTAAACCTAACTAACCTAAGGACGTCACAGACATCCATGCCCGAGGCGGGATTCGAACCTTCGACCGTAGCAGCAGCACAGTTCCGGACTGAAGCGCCTAGAACCGCTCGGTCACAGCCGTCGGTCCCTGCTGTTTTGTATTATTGCTGAGCGCATGTGCGCGTAACGCACAGTATAATACGTATCCTTATTATTGTACTTGACTACTCGAGACGGCTTGGCTTTCGCTGCAAGTGAAACGAAATCCAACGAGATTCCAGCAAACGCGGACGAATACACAGTGTAATGTTTACAGCGGGTTTATACTTACGATGAATGCAGTATAGACAAGAGCTATTCACGTTACGCAAAGTGAGCCAACGGAACTGTACTCGTATTTTATCTTCGTTGTTTTGCCTGTTACGCCATTGTATTAAACCGCGATTAGCAGAGAGCGTTAATGCGCCGCTTCCGGAATACTGGGAGGTGACACTGTCTGGTATTGAGAGCTGGTGGACCGGGCAGCGTGAACGTAGTTTTTAGGCGGTTACCCCACATCCTAATAGGTAAATAACGGGCTGGTACCCATGTCTCGACTACACTAAAATTTAGAAAACGGTCTGACAGATCCACCGAGGATTTACTTTTAGACGCAATCATATGGGGTAGACCGGTTCCGTTCTTGGCGGTGAAAACGAGACGGATGATCTTAGATGTTTAATCTCCTCAAATCCACAATGAGCAGCAACAGCTTTACATTACTCGTCGAAAAAAGAATCGCGTTCGTGTCGTAAGCAATGGCACATCGGACTTTGTTGTTCGGCGTTGTATGTTACATCAGAGAATTATGGAAATCTGTACCTTTATTTCATTGTAAAGTCGTATTTATCTCAATAAACCAATAAACAGGCTAACAAGGGGAGAATAAAAGCTCATGGCCAGAGGTGTAATGTGGCAAAGCACCAAGATGCACTTCTCAGCCGTTTTCGAGAAAATCGACAGTTAAAAGAAACCGTTGCAGGGAAATACTCTCTATGATTAATGGTTTTTCTACAGCGTCGTGGCGCAGCGGTAAGCGCTGGAGTTCGTAATCCGAAGGTCGCCGGATCGAATATCACGCCACGCAATTTTTTTTATTATTTTTTTGTAATTCATATATATATATATATATATATATATATATATATATATATATATATATTTGCTTATGCATGTTGGTGAAGGCGGATCGCTCTCCAATTGTACCGCCTCCATTTTTCCGTTTGTTTAACAGGGTGTACCAAAGCTCTCCCGTCCGCACTGATTTTCGACGATGTTATAAGTTGCGCTAGGCAACTTCTTTCGAAGTTAGCAGGCAACTATGCTGTTATGCGGCGGCTCGTTTCGGCCCATTCAACATCTGTCCTTCAAGTGTAACGAGCGAGTAACGGAGTTTATATTTCATACCTGCCACACCAAATTTGTGTTCGTGGGGTCTCTATTCTAATTCGAACGTTTGACTTACGCTATACGTATTCGTTTCGGAATATCGTTTCTACGTCATCCGTTAACTATACGTGGTTAACATTATGAAGACAATTAATAACATTTGTGAAATACAACTTTGTTTGCGGAAAACATAATGATGTTCGAAGTCGCCAGTTTTTCCACGACAAACGACTTTCAACAACTTATTATATGCATAATTGTTGCAACTGATTGCCGAGAGTTATATATATATATATATATATACAAATACTAAATAAGAAAAAAAGGTGGGATGGCACGAGATTTGATCCGGTGACCTTCGGATTACGAAACCGAGCGCTTACCGCTGCACCACGACGCTGTAGAAAATTACTAATCGTAGAGAGTATTTCACCGCAACGGTTTCTTTTAACTGTCGATTTTCTCGACAACGGCTGAGAAGTGCGTCTTGGTGCTTTGCCACATTACACCTCTGGCCATGAGCTTTTATTATGCGCAGTATGAATCGAATCCGAATTTCACAGTTGGCGGCCTCCCCTTGTAAGCAACAATAAGGATTAAACAAGAATGTGGAGGGGGGCGACAGACAGTCAGTTTGCTATGGGCGACAAAACCCGAGTTACAGAAATGCTCCGTCCACCACAGCATTGCTCTCACCTGGAATAAGTCTTCCAGTTAGTAGCACTGTCAACGTCAGATTTCTTCTGATCGACGAACGTCGGTACTACCATTACTGATCGGGTTCCATAAAGGTTCTGTGTAGAGCAACGGTATTATATGTGGTAGGCTATAAGACCCTGCGAAGGGTGGAGCCCGAATGTGACAGGGTTGAATCGGGTAACGCCGGACAACGGAGTGAGGCTGCCGGAGGTGACGCTACGCAGTGCGGCGTGGCGTGGCGTGGCGGTGACAGGCGGCGTCGGCGCCGGGTCCGGACCTGTCCGCCCCTTCCCCCATTGTGGGGCGCGTCCAATGCGTGCGGCTGCCCCGCCTGCGCTGTGGCCGCCGTGATATCCTGGACACGGCGAGGCGAGGCAAGGCGCGGTGAAAAGCCGACCTACGTGCACAGTCGATACCGTCGGGGCCCCGTCGCAACAATAGATGACGTCAAGCCCGGCCGGCGCTGTTGGAGTGAGCGCCCCGCGCCGCTCGCCCCTAACTGAAGAGGGTGGTGGGTTGCGTTGGGGGGGGGGGGGGAGGGGGGGAGCACTTTTTGGTTCTGTTAACGCCAGCGGCCTGAGGCCGCCGTCCCGCATTATGATGAATTGCCTGGGGGTACTCCGCTTGACTTTTCCGTGCCTTTTTGCCGCTCCGCTTTTATGGAATCACCTGTTGAGGCATCAGTCGACGTCCCCGCATTATCAAGCTGTCGCACTGTGCCATTTAATTCCGTGTGGTAGTTATTTTTAGTTACATTTCACGCCAAAAAGCTGCTATTGGCTGTTGGGGATACATCGCACCTATTTATTTTACACTACTGGCCATTAAAATTGCTACACCACAAAGATGACGTGCTACACACGCGAAATTTAACCGACAGGAAAAAGATGCTGTGGTATGCCAATGATTAGCTTTTCATAGCATTCACACAAGGTTGGCACCGGTGGCGACACCTACAGCATGCTGACATGAGGAAAGTTTCCAACCGAATTCTCATACACAAACAGAAGTTGACTGGCGTTGCCTTGTGAAACGTGGTGTGATGCTTCGTGTAAGGAGGAGAAATGCGTACCATCACGTTTCCGACTTTGGTAAAGGTCGGATTGTAGCCTATCTGGATTGCGGTTTATTGTATCGCGACATTGCTGCTCGCGTTGGTCGAGATCCAATGACTATTAGCAGAATATGGAATCGGTGGTTTCAGGGGGGTAATATGGAACGCCATGCTGGATCCCAACGGCCTCGTATCACTCATTAGCAGTCGTGATGACAGGCATCTTATCCGCATGGCTGTAACGGATCGTGCAGCCACGTCTCGATCTCTGAGTCAACAGATGGGGACGTTTGCAAGACAACAACCATCTGCACGAACAGTTCGACGACGTTTGCAGCAGCATAGACTATCAGCTCGGAGACCATGGCTACGATTACCCTTGACGCTGCATCACAGACAGGAGCTCCTGCGATGGTGTACTCAACGACGAACCTGGGAGCGCGAATGGCAAAACGTCATTTTTTCGGATGAATCCAGGTTCTGTTTACAGCATCATGATGGTCGCATCCGTGTTTGGGGACATCGCGGTGAACGCACATCGGAAGCGTGCATTCGCCTTCGCCATACTGGCGTATCACCCTGTGTGATGGTATGGGGTGCCAGTGGTTACACGTTTCGGTCACCTCTTGCTCGCATTTACGGAACTTTGAACAGTGGACGTTACATTTCACATGTGTTACGACCCGTGGCTGTACCCTTCATGCGATACCTGTGAAACCCTACATTTCAGCAGGATAATGCACGACCGCGTGTTGCAGATCCTGTACGGGCCTTTCTGGATAGAGAAAATGTTCGACTGCTGCCCTGGCCAAATCATTCTCCAGATCTCTCACCAATTGAAAACGTCTGGTCAATGATGGCCGAGCAACTGGCTCGTCACAATACGCCAGTCACTACTCTTGATGAACTGTGGTTTCGTGTTGAAGCTGCATGGGCAGGTGTACCTGTACACGCCATCCAAGCTCTGTTGGACTCAATGCCCAGGCGTATCAAGGCCGTTATTACGGCCAGAGGTGGTTGTTCTGGTACTGATTTCTCAGGATCTATGCACCCAAATTGCGTGAAAATGTAATCACATGTCAGTCCCGTTTATCATCTGCATTTCTTCGTGGTGTAGCGATTTTAATAGCCAGTAGTGTATTTTTGCATGCAACTATGAATAGTGAGATAGACTGTCCGCTTCACGTATTGCTGTAGTCATGTAGCAGTGAAAAGCATTTAGTACCAGGGTCGGTTTAAGATCGCGCAGGGCCAGTAGCACTGATGAATTGTGCGTTTAGCTGTATGTACGTGGTGTTGGACTTTCGTATAAATGGTGATTCAGCTGCCCCTACCGATGTCGCTCTATCCACCCCGCAATGTTACATGTAGCCTTAAAAAACCATGCACGAGATTTTCTTATTCTCTCGGTCGCTGCGCACAGAAAAAAAATGAACAGAACATTTTTGTACGATATTTAAAATAGTTAAATTTTGCACTGGTATACGTTTTCGCTAGAGACAGTAGCTGTCTAATTATTCAAGAAAACCGTACGCACCTCCACCCCCACACTCATCCCTCATCAGTCAGGATTTCTACAGCGTTATTCGTGGCACCCCTTCCTACAACTGTACAGAAGTTTCTGACTACACGAACTGTTCCAGTATTCGACTTTTTTGGGCTCTGTTGATTGGGATAGTTGGTATTACGCCACCACCGTAGTCGGCTATTTCGTTAACGTTATTAATTGTGCCCGCGACGGTAGTGAACGTAAAACGTTTTTGGAAACGTTAGGCTTAAACTAGTTAGTTACGTTGACAATTCGCCCCAAACTTAACTCTTACAGCAACAGTTGTTTCGTAATCAGGTCTGACGAATAGAACGACGTAATTGTTTATTTTACGCTGTTTAAAATACACAAAATTAGTTAGGTGAAATTTACGCAAACGTCAGTTTTACAATTTGTGAGTGCTCGACTAAGCCGGTGGCGTAATAAGGCCAATCGATTAAGGCCGCAAAAGGTCGAATGTGGGAAATAATTCATGCAATCGCAAATTTTAGTACAGTGGTAGGAGGGAGTGTCATGAACAACATAGTAGAAATCCTGACCAGTGGGGGCAGAGTATAAATTTTTCTTGAACAACTCGAAAACTACGGTCTCTAGGTAAAACGTATCCCAGTACAAAATTTAACTACATTAAATTTCCCGCAAAAAAAAAAAAATACTGCTCAATTTTTCCTCCAGGACTAATAGTTTTTGCGCTTAACAATCGGAGAACATGAAATTCTCGCGCATGGTTTTTGAAGGCGAGATATAACATTGCGAGTTGTATAAAGGGACATCGGTAGGGGCAACTGAATAAAATTTTATTTTTCTAATTTGAGCGCTAACTTTTCCATTAAGTTGAATTAAAATTTTTGGGCTCACTACCTACTAAGGTTTTTACGTTATGGAATGAAGATTAACAAGAAGAAAACGGAAGGCATGGTAATTGGAGGAAAGGGGAGAAAATGCCGTATGAAAATAGGGGGAGAGGGAATAGAGCAAGTGAATAACTTCAATTATGATGATGTGTAAAGCTTAACAGAAATTAGGAAGAGAATTGCAATGGCGAAAGGAGGATTCAAGAGGAAACAGAAATTACTTTGCGGACCACTAAACAAAGATCTGAGGAAAAGACTTGCCATGTGTTACATCTGGAGCGTTGCTCTGTATGGTGCGGAGACCTGGGCAGTGAGGAAGGAAGGAAGATAAAAGAAGATTGGAGGCACTAAAGATGTGGATATGGAGAAGAATGGTAAAAGTGAAATGGGAAGATCGAGTAAGGAATGAAGAAGTATTAAAAAGAGTTGGAGAAGAAAGAAACATGCTAAAAGTCATTAGAAAGAGAAAACGGAACTGGATTGGACATTGTTTGAGGAGGGACTGTTTATTGAAGGAAGGAATGGTGGAGGGAAAAAGGGGAAGAGGAAAAAAAAGATATCAAACGCTGGGGAGTTCCACCGGGGGCCGAACGGCACAATAATTCTGGGTTCGGTGTGGGGCGGCGGAGGGGTGAAGTGGACTGCAGTAGTTGTCGTGGGATTGTGGACCACTGCGGCTGCGGCGAGGACGGAGCCTCTCCGTCGTTTCTAGGTCCCCGGTTAACATACAATACAATACAATCACTTAAATAACATCACATACCTTCTTACCCCGTGGAGTTTTATTTCCTTCCCCCTATTGTAGATGCTTCACATTTTTGTCAAAAATTATATATTCGAAATAAAGTACGGACAATACGTTAGCCTCAATCACAAGATGGTTAACTGCACTCCCGTCGCATCAGGGAGGACAGCGGTTGGTATCCGTCCGGCCATCCAGATTATAGTTTTCCCTAAATCGCTTAAGGCAAACTTTAGAACGGTCCCTTTCAAAGAGGTACTGCCGATTTACCTGTACTTCTCCTTTCTTTCTCAACCCGAGTTCGTGCTGCGCCTGTAACGACCGTGCCATTAAAACATAGTCTTTCTTCCTTTTGCTTCGCCAAAAATGCGTGTTCAGTGCTCAGTCAGTCTGCCCGACGTTGCCACGATGCAGACAAGACGGAAATCGCGAGCTCAACAGCGTCAGCCGGACAGCTTTTTAACGCCGCCCTGCGACCTCGGAGGCTGCCGGTGTTAATGTCCGGAGTAATTCTCTAAAGTGAGCAATTAGGGGGCCGCAACCTTGCCCTCCACTGCGACCCGCTGGCTCGGACGGCTGCTGGCTGGACCCGTGGGCGGAGGTAGGCGGGTGAACGGAGTGAAGAACATAGAGTGCTCGCCGATGGTTACGGGAACGACTTAAAAGTCAAACAGAACATTCTTATAAAGTGTGCACCTGTGCTACAGCTGCAGTTCGCTGCCTAATGGATGCTTACAATGTGTGAGTTGTTACCTGCGGCTGCTGGCTGGACCCGTGGGCGGAGGTAGGCGGGTGAACGGAGTGAAGAACATAGAGTGCTCGCCGATGGTTACGGGAACGACTTAAAAGTCAAACAGAACATTCTTATAAAGTGTGCACCTGTGCTACAGCTGCAGTTCGCTGCCTAATGGATGCTTACAATGTGTGAGTTGTTACCTGCGGCATTACGCACCACTCCACTTACATAGCTGCACAAGTTTCATCAGCAGTGATGACAGCGGGATGTATCATTCCATGCTCCCCTCTAAAAGCGAATATTCGTGCTATTTTTTCCGACTAATTTGATGTTTTCTGTCACGATTTCCTGTCTTTTTCTTCTCAAAGTATGACTCCCAGCCGACGTCCTAGGTTTGTGGTATATTTTAAAACGAACTGTTTTTAGATGTAGAAAGTAAAATAAAATCTTAACATATTTTATTGCACATCACTGACCATGTTTTACATAAATAAATCGAAACTTTTTTTTGAGGTATCAGACATTTGATTCGTTCGATTCCGCCCGCAACGATTTATTCTCCCGTGCCAAACTCTTCATCTCAGAGTAGTGCTTGCAACACACATACTCAATTATTTGGTGGATGTATTCCAGTCTCTGCCTTCCTGTGCAGTTTCTACCCTCTACAGCTCCCTGTAGTGTCATGGAAGTTATTTCTTTACCTTATCAGTCCACCTAATTGTCAATAATCTTTTGTAAGACCACATCTCAAATGCTTCGATTGTCTTCTGTTCAGTTTTTCCCACAGCGCATGGTTCAGTACCGCCCATACAATGCTGTGGTCCAAATGTAGATTCTCAGAAATTTCTTCCTCAGTTTAAGGCCTATGTTTCATTTCACCAGACTTCTGTGATCCAGGAAAGCCCTTTTTGTCAGTGCTAGTGTGCTTTTTACGCCCTCTTTGCTCCGTCCGTCATGGATTATTTTGCTACCTAGGTAGCAGAATTCCGTAACTTCATTTACTTCTTCATCACAAGCCTGATGTTAAGTTTCTCGCTAGTCTAATTTCTACTACTTCTCATTACTTCCGTATTTCTTCGATTTACTCTCAAGCCATATTCTGTACTCATCAGACTGTTCATTCCATTCAGCAGATCCTGTAATTCTCCTTCGCTGTCACTGAGAACACCATTGTCATCAACGAGTCGTATCATTGATATCCGTTCACCTTGAATTTTAATTCCACTCCTGAACCTTTCCTTTATTTCCGTCACTGCTTCTGCGATGTATAGATTGAACAGTAGGGGATTGAACAGTAGGGGCGAAAGACTACATCCCTGTTTTCCGCCCTTTTTTAATCCGGCACTTGCTACTTGGTCTTCCACTCTTATTATTCCGTCTTGGCTCTTGTACTGTTATGTATTACCCGTCTCTCCCTATAGCTTAGCATCACATTTTTCCTTAGAATTTCTAATATCTTGCACCACTTGACATTGTCGAACGCCTTTTCCAGGTTGTCAAATCCTATGACTGTTTTGATTTTTTTTTTTCGGTCTTGTTTCCATTATCAAGCAAAACGTCAGAATTGCTTCTCTGGCAGTATAAAAGCTCCATTTGTGGTAGGTGCACCGACAGAATTCAAATACTTTTGATTATTTCCATAATAGTGCCTGTCGCTGTGCGTCGGGCTGTTCGAATCGAACAGTACCACGTCTCTGACGACAGGGTGGCAGCTGTACCTGGCTCTGCAGCCACACAAGCGCTTCGTTGGCCACTACAGGCCTTCCCCCTGAGTGCAGTGATGCCGGAAGCTCCGGCCGTGGACACGCCCAAGGAGGGGCTCGCCCGTTAGTCACCGCCCCGTTCCTGTTCTGTGGCTACGGCCGTAGAGCGCCTCCGCGAAGCAGCGACGGCGCAGGTTCGGCCACGCCCGCGGTGATTTCAGCCACGTTTGTTTCCACTCTTCAGGTGTGTGTTTGCCGCCGTTGCCTTTTTGTCTTCCGTCATGCTTGTTAACTCAAGGAAAAGGTCCAAATTCATAAGCGATGATCTCTGACGTCTGCAACGACAGTTTCTGTTTGCCTCTGTAATGAGCACTCACATGAGGATGTTGGCATCAGTTATCAAAAACTGAATATTGAGGAAAGGGGGGGGGGGGGGTGTGGACGACAATTTTTCAACGTGAACGCCATACAGACATCTGCGTGCGTAGCCGATATTGCTGAAGGCTGGTGGCAGAGACGGCAGCGATAGGCACGTTTCTAAATCTTTTGCTTATGTAATGCCTGGAGGGAAACATTGTTAAAAAAAATGCAATTCCAATGTGGCAGGGTGGTATAGAAACCGGTTTTGAATTATTTCAGAATAAAAACAGTCTTGTTTTCAAAGTTATTTGATATCAGTAACGCGTTTTGCCCTTTTGGACATATAAAGTGGAAAATGATTTTATGACGGGTGAGATACATATACAGCAATTTTTGCACAACCTGATGGATACCCAAAAGGGCGAAACGTGTTATTGATGTTAAATAACTTTGCAACCAAGATTGTCTTCATTCTAAGGAAACATTGTTGCTGTCAAGGAAAATGAATCACACAAGACAGAAAACAATTACGACGCAGGCTGGCACATCTTCCTTCAACAAGTAACACCTATTGGTGTCGAACACTTCTATCGAATTGAAGAAGATTCTGGACCCTTATGTTTGGAACACAGCATGTAAAGGAAATGAAACGTGGACAGAGGGGACTAAACAACTACGTAACATATTAAAAAATTAATAAAAGAAATACATTTCCTGTGTGAATCAGCAATCATTGTGTATATTTTGTGAATAAAACCGTGTAGATCGGTTAGCATATTTATTTGTAGTTCGCCCCCATAGCTGACCGGTCAGTGTGTCTGACTGCCATGCAGTGGGCCCGGATTCGATTGCCGTCGGGGTCGGAGGTCTTCTTCGCTCGGGGACTGGGTGGTGTCTTGTCCTCATTCTCATTTCTTCATTATTGACACGCAAGTCGAACAACGTGGTGTCAACTGAAAAGACTTGCAACTCGGCTGCCGAACTTCCCCAGGTGGGGACTCCCCGGCCATCAACACCATATGATCACTTCATTTATTTATAAGTGAATATATGAAGCTCTCTAGACGGTTTTATTAACAAGGAAGATGAAAACTATGTTGAGGAATTTGTTTCGAATCGTTCGTTTTGTAAAGTAGTGTTCGTCAACCGATCTGTCAGAGCTTCAGTCGGTCTGTACCGCAGTGGTACTCTTGGGGAAACTTCCAGGTCATTTGTGCTGTCCTTCAGTTTGAGGGGAACTGCTGAAATTGTGAAGGGGCCCAACGTTCACATGAAGTTAGGAACCCTGTTGACCGTAAATCAAAGTTGTAGGCTGATTTTTACCGCCAGCCCACTGAGAATCTTTACAAGTAGAGTGGAGGACCGTATTCACTGCGACGTGAGGTGGAGCCTACAGTGAGTAATCTGCAGCAGACAGTCCGATTATCAGAGATAATCATATCCAATAAAAACAGGTATCATTACTGGTACCGTATCGTAACTTATCCACTAATGAAGTAATCAGATCCCAACAGTTGTCGTATATCGAAGTTTTCAAAAGTTTGCGAAATATGTTACATTCCATAGATCTTTTGCTTGAAAGTTGTCTCCTTGGGAGCGAATTCACCTATCACAAAGAATCTGCCTTTTTGAAATGCGTCGTGTAAGTCTGTCTTGTAGGTAGCCTGTACTTGGTTATCTCATCCACTCTAGCAAATCCTCGCTCCATCAACTTGATGGGTTGAAGTCACTCAGAGCTGAATTTGTTGAGCCCGGCGGATGGGGCACAACTTTCGTCTTGTGATCAGTGTAAAATTCCAGAGTAATGTAGACAGTATGCGGTTTTGTATTGTCATGGTAGAGGGCCCAGACGAATCGTAGGCCACTTCTGTGCCTGTTCCTTCCTCATGTTCTTTCCCAGATGTCTTGCAACATTTCTATGCTACTCTTGACTCGTCAAGCTTATTTTTTGATCCAGGTGAAGGAAGATACTTCCATGGTATCGACAGTTGTAATATTGTCTTCTTCACAAGTATATGGACAAGCAAAATCACATACTGGCAACGACAAATTTCAGAGCAAAGTAGCTTATGTCAAATAATATGGTATATATGACCATTAATATTTGATTTTACTGATGGTCACATGCACCATGTTACTTGATCTTAGGTGCTTTGTTCTAAAATTTGTCGTCGGCTGTGTACTTCTGAAGCATAAAATTTTACAGTTGTTGAAGCGTAGTCAAGGATTGTTAATGAACCTTCATGCCTACAACTGGTTTGCAGATTTTCTCTCAAATCATTCACTTACCCATAAACTCAACTTTTGCCACCAATGACAACCCTTGACAGGAAGTCTGCATCGTCTTGAAGCAGTCCTGACACAAAATTACCCGCAGTACTTCTCGTGTTCAGTTCCGCTGACAGAACACTTTCGCGTGTAACCAAGGTGCTGCAGAGATCTTGGTTGGGCCGTCTACGATTTGTTAGATCAGATACCCAGCTTTCTGAATATATTGTTGTGTGATGGCACTTGACGACCGACCGATACGGTCATCAGTCGATGTTCTCCCGTTTTTGAAAAACATATGCCTGGCGTAAGTCTGTGCGTGACCTAAAGCGTTGTCTCCAGAAACCGCTTCAACATTTCGTGCGTTTCTGAAGCGGTTTTCCGAAATTTAAAACAAAACCTTACAACGACACTCTTTCAGGTGAGCCACCGCAAAATAGCAAACTCTTGGAAACATGTCAGTGGAAATGTGCTCGTCACCAGCCAACCAAACGACTTATCTTGCAGCCACTTGCTACACTGATTCAAGGAGGACGTGCAGGGAGACACCAAACGGTGTTTCAGTATACTTGTAAGCCGTTCAAATTTCGCAATTTTTTTAAAACCATCTCTACATTTTTTGTCCCCTCATATGCTTTAGGTAATACATCTTTTTTTCTTTGTTGAAAACCTAGTTTGCCTGTGAACAAGGAGCACTTCCATTTGAGCCACACAGTTGTTGCTCGGAAGCATCGTATTTCGTCGTCGATAAACTTTGAAAATCTTATCAAGTGTCCGCCCCAAATATTCATTCAGTTGCGCGAAAGACATGCCTTTCAAAATATTACGTAGCTTTATCCTGCATTTTTTTCTTGAATCAGCGTCCTTATAGGACTTTTCTTAAATCTACGTTTACCACTTTGGTCCAAATACAAAATAATAATCATCATCATCTCTCTTTACTCGAAGATCGGTCAAATTTGCGCACTGTAGATCGGTAATTTTTGAGTGCTACATAAATGTTTTGAGTAGGCATACTGGTACTGTACCACATACCCTATATCTAATTTTTGTTTCCTGTTGTTTCAGGTAAGCCGTCATGGCTGGTGAAAGTTACACCCCACTACGCCAACGTGCAGTAGTCGAAATGTACTACAAAACTGGGAATGAGCCAGCAGCATGGATTCACAGTAAGCGTCTTTGGGACAATACAATGAACCGAAGAAATGTGTCTGAATAGCACAGCGATGACTGCGTCCAGGACCAGCCATGTTCTGCGATACTGTTAAGCGTCACAACACAGCAGTTTGACATACATACATACATATTTCCCGATTGTACACAGGAACTCGTAAATTGCACGCTAATCTCAAAGAATTGATAATAGCAAATAACGGCACCTGAATGATGCTTCCGTCGCTTAATATTTGTTGTGATCTTGTTTCTGCTTCAAAAATATGATAAAAGTAAGGTCGAGTGCCTCAAATAAGGTGAGGAAGAGGAGATCATTTGGGCAGTACTGACATGTAACATTTTCAGGAGATACAGTTTCTGATCAGCAGCTCTGAAAACGGAGGGAAACGACGAAAGCAAAATTGAACGTCCATGACAAAGTTAAATTTGTGTGCTTGATCTGGACTTAATGCACGAGTGTACGAAAGCTTAGCTGTAATATGCCAGTGCTTCTGCATTGATCAGCCGAAACTTTATGACCATTGCCCACCGCGGCGTTGGATACCGTCTGGTAGAACTGCATGCGCGTGACGCGGTAAAGAAGTATGTACACGGACGGGGGATAACCCTAGCGAAGATGTGGTGCAAAAGGAGAAATCTCTTAAGAGACTTTGACAAAGGGAAGATCATTATTATTATGCAGAGCCCTGAAAGAGTAACTCGAAAAAGGGAAGCTGGTCGAATGTTCACGTGCTACTATCGTTAGCATCTACGGAAAGAGGAAGAAGGGCAGTGAAATTATAACTAGGTGCTGAATGGTCGAACGTCCACGATTCTTCACAAACGTTGGGTTCGGAGACTTGTCTTATCTGTATAGTAGGATAGATGGTGATCTGTAGCATCTCTGTCGATATAGTACAGTGCTGGTGCACGCACAGGTGTTTCGCAGCACGCTGTTCACCGTACATTGTTGAACATGGAGCTCCGCAGCAGATCACTTGTACGTGTTCACATGTTGCCTCAACAATATCGCCAGTTAAGATTTCAGTGGGCACGGGACCATCACGTTTTTGCTACACTAGGTCGATGATAGTCTCCACAAACGGCTTCATCGAGGTGAATGGCGCCCCGAAACTCGCAGCGCGCCACGGACGCAGGCTGTTGGGAGCAGTGTTATTATATGGGTGACATTCTCCTGCGCTTGCATGGGACAAGACACACTGACAGATGCCAACGACCTAAAACTCTTCATGCTTATGTCTTCCCGAACGCCGATGTCACCTTTCACCTGTCCGTGTCTTGGAGCCAGAATCGTGCTACAGTGGTTTGGGAAGCATTAAAGTGAACTCACGTTGATGTGTCGGCGACCAAATTCGCCTGATGTAAAGCGTATGGAAACCATCCGGTGCGCTGTCAGGCGCCATAACAGCTTACGCAAATTAGCGGCCCGTTATTTACGCGAATTACATGACCTGTGCATAGGCATTAAATGCCACATACCTCCACAAACCCACCAAGAAACTGTAAGATCTCTGACATGCAGAATCAGTGAAGTATTTCGTTCCAAAGGCAAACAAACAAGGTATTAAGCAGATAAAGCTACGATTGGGCGAATCGCAGATAAAGCTACGATTGGGCGAATCGCTTCTTTCGTGATGGAATAGTCAATTTCTAGGAGTTACGTCTTCAGATATGTCTGGGCATCGTAATATAGATTTCGCATAGTTTCCGTATATCCCTAAATCATCTCTAACAACTACCATAACTCCTCTTGCCTATTTTTATCGGAACTTTATTTCGTTGTTCTAATATTTTTTTTTTTGGACTGATAGTGAGCTGTCGAATGACGTAGAGATCCACCTCTTCTCGTGCTCGATATTTCCTGCTGCTACTTTCTTCTCGGTACGTTTTTAGCCCCAATCAGCACAGGATCTACGTACAACCAATAAAGAACACTCGTTGCTAATGTTGTAACGGTACGTAACAGTTACTGCTTGTGTAGTTGCTCTTCCAAACAGCAGTCCATTAGATCAAACTAGTGTTGTCTTTACCTGCAGTTACTTGTAGTTTAGGTACCTGAGCTATGTACGGTTCTGTTTAAAAAGAATAACTCGACGAAGTCGCACTGTCGAGCCACGCACGTCTAATTTCATACCCTGCAGCTAATTCCCTGCAAATAATAATCTGTAGCTGTGATCCTGCAGTCAAATAGAGTATGCATAGGCAAGAACTGCGAGTTAATAAAATATACTAAATACAAAATAAAAATTAAGTGAATAATTTAATAACAAGGATTCCATTCTAACGTCTATAACTGCTGTAGATGACAGAGAATTAAGTTGAATAATGTTTACTCCAGAAAGGGCGTCTCAAACGGGAAGTAGTCCGACGATATTCAGCTAAAAACTACAGGTAGAAAATACCCTTATCAAATGCATTAAGATTACGTTGAGTGTGTTACGAGAATGGTAGCAAAATACCCAAACTAAATATTCATTAAAAATATGCGAAAACTAAGTCCATTTCGTGATCACAATACATAAGAGATTCACCAGCTCAAAATACTTCCTAGTTCAGAATGATGATTCACAAACACACACACGCGATACAAAGAACTACGACTCATATTGAGCCTATACTCAGTTCTGTAATACAAGCGAAAAAAGTTAGTCATACTTTGGAGCACATTCAAACGTGTCGAAGTATAAAGTCCCTTGAAGTTGGTGTGGTAGTGGGCATTCATCGGAGAAGGATGTGGAGGAGGTTAGTGTTTAACGTCCTGTCGACAACGAGGTCTTCAGAGACGGAGCACAAGCTCGGATTATGGAAGGATGAGGAAGGAAATCGGACGTGCCCTTTCAAGGGAACCATCCTGGCATTTGCGTGAAACGATTTAGGGAAATCACTGAAAACCTAAATCAAGATGGCCAGACGCGGGTTTGAGCTGTAGTCCTCCCGAATGTGAGTCCAGAATACTAAAGCCATTCACCGGCCAGAATCTATTACCCACTCCGTCAAAAACCACACAAGCCCACTGGCAGATCCGTCTTCTTACAAGACAAACATTAAAGTGCCCACAATCATTCCCTTGAGCTCATCACTCGAAAGTCCCAGTGTCCATTTGACTCCCATAGAGTTCCGCCACTGTCTGCTTTTTCGTTGGCTGAAGGACCTCCCCACCAAATATACGCCGTTCTTACATTCTAGAGATATCAATCATTTGACTCATCTTGACCTCTTGCGGGACCAAACTAATATATTACAACAGCATTTAAATAAAAGAAATGTTATAAACATTCAGTCACTCTCAGGCCATGTACAGTGATTACAAATAAAGCTTTGTTCATAAATAAATAAGCCAGTATTCATGCGCAAGTGCGCTTACGTTAAATAACAACGAATTGTTGTTCAGTTTTGTTGAGACAATTATTTATGCCTTCTTGACAGTAGCGTCTTTTGGTTCTCTTTTCAGTTTTGGTGTTCTCTGACACATGCGATAGACCATTTTTAAATTAGCACAATTTTTTAATGGTACTTGTAGTCAACATTTGAAAAAGTTACTGACAAAACAGTAACCTGTTTATTAAATAAATACAAAAGTATGGCAAAATATGAGGTATTCACGCCGTATTCATTTGCTGTGCAATTGTGGTGGATACGATGTTCTCACAAACATTTGCATAATGAAGCAGATATAAAAGACGTCGTAAATCAATAAATAAAACAGATACAAATACGTAGCCGTCAGGAATGGTAGCTATAGTGCAATGCTATCATGTGAGATATCTTTTGTTGAAATCGCATGAAGCGATTAAAAGTTGTTAGTTCAGGGGTTCATTGTGTAAATGTTTATTGAGTTTGAAACATTAACTTGTGTGATTTTAAAGATATCTAAATATTGTTGTGCCACTGGATGGATCAAATTTTTCTGAGATCGCAGATGTATTCAGATTTGCTTAAATATTAAACTGTGATTTATTGTCGAAGTTCAGAGACCTGTAAATTATCCCTCTTTAAGATTATACGACACTCCGCCACCTCTTGGAACATAATCTGTCCTCCTAAGCGACCGTCCCTCGCCAAAATTCCGCTCACTGGGATTTTCCCACATCCGATCCTGTGCTGACACATCTTCCACCGGTGGCCCTTCCAGCTGCCACGCGCACTCTGCTCTGGGGCCGCAGAGTTTCGCAAACTAATTCATCTTACCTTGTACGAATTCTAGATGGCCTATTAGCTCAGCTACTTACACTTAACGTTCCAATGTGTACACTTGTTTTACGTTTTATGTGAGTGGGCAACTCCAAAATATCCAGGAGTTACGTTGGACAGCACAATGTCTTTAATAGCTGACAGAAATTATGATGATTTTATACGTGACAATGGGTTTTATCATTCTGTATAAGTTTTCGCGCATTTCCTTTATCCCTTCGTGTTCTCCACTAAATGGTTTTAGGCTGGGTGTTTTAATGTGTCGCAGAGTGGCTGGCTTTTTCTTTTTATTCTCGTGGTCGGCCAGCCACGGTCATCTGCTCTCTTGTTTTTATCATCTGCTGTCTTGTTTTTATCTCTTCTACCTGTTTCTTGCTTTTCTCTGTGGTTTTCTTTTCCTGTTTTGTCCATAGTAGTGTTGGTTGTCCTTCTGTCGTCTTACTGGTTCTTCCATTCTTCTGTTATTGTGCTGTACGTCTCCTTTCTTTTTTTCTTTCCCTTGTGTAATTATTTTACCGGGAACAACGGACCGATGACCTCGCAGTTTGGTCCCCTCCCCCCCCCCCCCTTCTTTAAACCATCCAACCAACCACAAATAGACACGAACTACCTGGGAGCAGAAATAGAAACCATGAGGAATTCTACCCCGGATTTGTGCTACTCTGCAGCTGACTACGCATGGCAAGCATGGTAAAGGTCCCACACATGGCTGTCACAGAGACGTGTCGCGTCACTACGGGATGTCTACGACCCACCCCTCTTGAACAACTATGTTGTCTCACCGGGATTTCTCCTTCTGGTATTAGTCGAAAAGTATTAGCCAGAGGTGCAACAGCATCGGAAGTTCATTCTCTGTCCAGTTACTAGCAATCACGTCCATGGCAGAAGTCACGAATGATTTTCCTAAAGACAACTGGGGCACTCGTAGTACCACCTCAGCAAACGAAGTTATAAACGTGACGTTCTATGATATAGCCCCTGGAAAGGTAGTTGATGCTTCAAGAAGGACTCCCTCGCGAGGACACAGAAGAATGAACTTCATGCAGTTTGTGCAACCGACTCCGTGCCGGTGGTGTCGCAAGGAGCGAAACTAATTTCCAGAACTGAGAGATCTCAGGCCTCTGCTTACAGTGTCGCCTATGGCTAGCTATGGCTAGTCCCGAGCGTCGTGGAGAGGGTAGCAGAAGCGCAACTGAGGTTTTCGGGCTCTGGTTTGAGCTCGTTTATGATTTGTAATTGTTATATTTTGCCGTTAGTAAGATCAGCATATAAAAGTTGTATGCATCTGATACTAAAGATTTATCTACTTTTTTTGAACTTCCAATCAGGGAGTTGTTGTAGCTGCAAGATGTTTTCCTTTCTTATTTTTCCAAGCGTTTATCCCGTGTAATGCGGGGCCTGCTTTTAAGAATTTGGAAAATTTTACTTCATTATTTAACTTCCTGACGCCACAGTCGTCAAGGCAACCACAGGCGGCGTGGTCGTGTGCAGAATCTGTTAGTGAATCGTGTAAACTTTGTTGTGTGTTTTATCGTATTTTGTTTGTGTGTCGTATTCATCGAGAAGGAATTTCGAGACCAGCCCAGCATCTGTCCAAACGAGCGTGGGGAACCGTCTAAAAACCACACTCAGGCTGGCCAATGTACCAGCCGACGGTCTTTAATCCGTCGCGCGGATTCGACCTGATTCTGACTCACATTCCTGTCTCGTAAGCTTCGGCATTTCGCGTTACGCTATACGAGCGGGTCCCTGGCGATTTTATAGAACCTGTCCGCCAGAATGAGCTGTAATACACGATGCCTTTTGCCACAAACTTTCCTCTGCCTGTGATAGCGTTAAGGCAATACTCTTTTTTGGCATAAGGCTCGCCTTCTACGATGCTGTAACTGGAATGTTCAAACAAAAATGCAACATTCTCTTGCACCCTCCTTCTCCCTGAGTTAGTAGTCCATATCTAATAACATTAGGTCCACGGGACATGAAATACTACTTTCTTCTGTTGTATGCAAAACAAAATATGAGTGTTCAAATGAAAAGGTACGAACGTAACAACCAAATCTGTAGATATTGGCATATGTCGCTTTGGGGTAACGTAGTGAGACATCAAGCAATGAAAGCATGCTTCGTCACCTCCGTCCAAAAAAAAAAAAAAAAAAAAAAAATGAAAGCTGTGATGCTCGCCGTTTTATTTCCACGTGCGAGGACCGATGCTCACCGAATTCCTCGAGTACGGAAAAATCATTAACAGTGACATGTGTTGTAGACACTACGTAGCCCACGCAATTCCATAAGACAAAAAGGCTTAAGCTCCTCACGGAGGGAGTGATTCTGCTCCACGATGATGCGCGTCTCCAAGTGTAGTGGCCTCAAGTGGGACCCGCTGGAGCATCCATCCTGCAGCCCGGACATATCGCCCTGCGACTTCCATGTGTTTGGTCTGCTAAACAAACATCCCAAAGGGAAGCGCTTCAACTCATGGCGACCAGCTGAAGGGCTCAGTGGAGGGCTGGCTCTTGTCACAACTACGGCTCGTTGAACAGTGGGATAGTTGTGCTGCTCAGGGCTCTGGTGATTACTTTTGAATTAAGATTTCGATTATACCAATCGTGTTGTTTCGCATCTTTTCTTTTGATCACCTCTCATACGTTCGCTTTATTAGAGATGTATACACAAATTGTTCTTCTAAATGAATTTCCTGAATTAGCTTTTTTTCTTGTCTTGGTATAAGGAACCTGTCTCCTAAGTTTGCAAAAGTATTTTTCAATCGTTCTGCATCATTGTGTGATGAAAATCGTGGAAGATCATCTCAGTATAGAGTTTGTAGAAAACACTTCCTCACCTCGCTACATCATCGAAACTTCAACAATGCGTCATTAAATAGCTTCGCCGTGACACTGCTTGCCATGGCCATGTATCTCGATAACGCTGACAACGACCACGAAACTGGGTTGATTCTCGGCCCGTTGTGGGACGTTCAGTGACGGTGCGAGCGTTGTACGATGAACGCGACAGCTGACGGGCGGCCGCCAGTGCTCAGAAATCGATGTGGCGTTGTGATGTGCGCCTGATTTCAACCACCGTGGTCGAACGCTGGCGCTCTTTCACGGTGGCGCATGATGAATCCCAGGACCGCAGCCGTGGGCGCGATTGGTGGAAGCCCCGCTTCTGCACTCTCCGGTCACCCTTTCTCAACGCTACTAGACCCCGAACGAGTAAGGAGGTGTCATATCAACATTTACGTACATACTACGCAAGCCACTTTTATGTTTATGTCGATCTATGTGCGCTTGTCTCTCTTTATCTTATTCTAATGATTCTTTCTTGGTATTTACCATACTGGCAACATGTAATGGTCGCTCAGTCATCTTCGATGCAGTTCCCTAAATCTACCCAGCAGGGTTTCGTATGAACGACGTCGTCTTTCTGCCAAAGATCCCCATTTAAGTTCTCGGAGCATTTCTGTTAAACTTTCCAAGGGGCTACACCGACATGTTACGATCCTAGTAGCCCATCCCTGAATTCGTTTGGTGTCTGCATTCCTGCTTGATTAGTACTGTCAACAGTGGAACGATATAGAGGAGCGTTTGAAAAGTCGGTGCAAAGTCCGAGAGAAGGCACCACCGGCGTGTATCTAGGTCATGTTTAGATAGTAGCATCTTTGGAAAGAACGCACACCAAGTTTCAGCCATATTGGCATTCTTGTGAATCAAGGAAGTCGAATGATTGTCAAAAAATGGACGAAAAAGAATTTCGTGTGGTGATTAAACATTACTTTATGAAAGGCTAAACGCCTCAGGAGACTAAAGAGAAGCTTGATAAACATTACGGTGACTCTGCACCTTCGATTAGTCTGGTTCCATGATATGGTGATGGATGACAGAAAAGTTAAGGTGCGTGAGACTGCTAGTGCTGTGGGCATCTCGAATGAACGGGTACATAAAATTTTGCATAAACTTTTGGACATGAGCAAGCTATCCGCAAGATGGGTTCCGCGATTGCTCACGCTTGACCAAAAACGGAATTGTGTGAAGTGTTGCAAGGATGGTTTGCAGCTGTTCAGGAAGAATCCGTAGGACTTTAAGCGTCGTTTCGTTACTGTGGATCAAACATGGATACGTAACTATACTCCTGAGACCAAACAACAATCTAAACAATGAGTTACCAAGGGAGAATCTGTACCAAAATAGGCGAAGACCATTCCTTCGGCCTGAACGTTATGGCGAGTGTCTTTTGGGATTCGCAAGGGATAATCCTCATCGACTATCTGGAATAAACTGTTACAGGTGCCTATTATTCATCTTTATTGGGCCGTTTGAAAACCGAGCTGCAAGAAAAACGCCGGCGATTGGACCGCAAAAAAGTCCTTTTCCATCACGACAATGCACGAGCACACACGTCAGCAGGTTGTGGTCGCAAAATTAATGGAAATAGGATTCCAATTCGTTTCACATCCCCCCCCCCCCCCCCCCTATTCTCCAGACTTCGCTCCCTTGGTCTACTATTTGTTCCCAGTTTGAAGAAATGGCTGGCGGGACAAAGATTTTATTCAAGCGATGTGGTGATTGCAGCAACTGATAGCTATTTTGCAGACTTGGACAATTCCTATTAATCGGAAGGGATCAACAAATTAGAGCAGAGTTGGACGAAGTGTCTAAGTCTAAAAGGAGACTATATCGAAAAATAAGAAAGGTTTACCCCAAACACGTAAGCAGTTTTTATTTTTGCACGGACTTTTCAAACGCCCCGCGTATAGTAATTGGTCGCATTAGCGCCTTGCAAACGACTTCCTTCGCAGATGCACTGCATTTTCTATTCACTTCCAAATACTGATTGTTGTGTCGAATGAAAAACGTTCGTCGACACTGTGATGGGTTCTTAGATTTATTTCTGGTGGAGGCTGAGTTGACGCTACAGCGCCGGCCGCGGTGGTCTCGCGGTTCTAGGCGCGCAGTCCGGAACCGTGCGACTGCTACGGTCGCAGGTTCGAATCCTGCCTCGGGTATGGATGTGTGTGATGTCCTTAGGTTAGTTAGGTTTAAGTAGTTGTAAGTTCTAGGGGACTGATGACCACAGCAGTTGAGTCCCATAGTGCTCAGAGCCATTTGAACCATTTGACGCTACAACACAAAATGTTAAATCACTTACTGAAATACTTTACTTTAAAATAGTGTTATTTCAGTACAAGATAATAGTCTTCTCTCAAAGTACAATTGACTATAACTTTGCTACCTGGTTGTATTGCAACTATGGCACCGCTGGCTGTAGTGAGACGTTGCTGTAGTGTTTGGCTAAGATTGCAGTCTGGGTTGAGCGACACTCCGCTATGATGTAAGCAAGCGTGCTGCAGCGGTTTCGTGTGGAACTCCTGAGGGCGTGTCTACGCCATCTTTCATTTCGTCGCTGCGTCTGGCAGCGACTGTGCTTGCTTGTGTTTCCGTCGTCAGGTACCAACTTTGCCACAGTACCCCGTTCTTCTGATGACGCCATACTGATCTTACGTGATCGTCGCATCCTATGTCGCTTCTTAGTATTTGGCCTCAATGCTCGTACGATGTTGTTTGCTCAAGATGTTCACCCCCTAATCCTGTAATCGTGCACTGTCGTTTCTCCTTGTTGCAGGGCACATTTATCCACATCCAGTAACAGTTTCCATTCATTTCACCATATGGATATTTTGTCAAAGTCTTTCTGAATTTCCCTACGCTTGACCAACGAAGATACTAGTTCACACTTCTTTCATACTTCTATGTATTTATTTTTCCAACTGCATTTTACAGCATGTGTCTTTATCATTACGTGGGCGAGGTTGGAATTAAATATTTGCTCTACAAAACAAAAAGGTTGGGTAGATCGTATTGCAATGATATAGGTAGTCAGTCTTGAAAGAAGACTGATTACTCCTAGTTCTCCGTGATTTTGATGAACGGCGCTAGAAAGAAAGAAAGTAATATAGCCATGAAAATACAGCAAGGTTGCTTTTGACGACAGAAATTTCCTACTTTTGCTGCGCTGGGGCATTGAAATAACTCAATGGCGACAGATGAAAGTTTGTGCCGGACCGGGATCCGAACCCGAACTTCCCGCTTTGCACGAGCGGCCGCCTTAACGGCTTCGGCTATCCGAACGTTGTATCTGTCGGACCCAAATCTGTATATGCAGCGTGCTACAGCGTAGCAGCGCTACTGTATTCCCGCGAGACGTCGGACATGCTTGGCCGAAAGAACAGACACCATACCTATATAACGGTAGCTTTTCGCCAGGAGCGTGTCTGAGGTACAATCATTGGTGCCTGTCACAGGCCAAACTGAGCAACCGAACTGCCAAATATTGTACATCGTTGACTAGCGTGCCTGTATCCAGCAACAGCAGGTGGAGTATGTGATGTATCTTTTCAATACCACTTGAAAAATGGGTGAACGCCAAATTCGATAGTGGAATAAACTGAATATCGACATGCAATTCCCTGACGAAAATGGTACTTCATAAGTACAGAAGGGCGGTGGCGCCAACCAAAGCGCAAAAGTGAAAACATAATAGAGGTTTGTCGCGAGTGACATTTGGGCTTTCTCTTCCCCAGAACAAAGACTTGGCATCAACACCTGGCACGAGATGCGCCGAATTTTAAATGTATTAACAGATGCCCATCAATATATTGCTAAATGAATTTTCCGTTTGTGCCTGATACACATGACCACAGTACTAAATACAAAACTTTCTCTAATGTTCTGCAAAATAATATTTATATGGTCACGAACAGGCTTTTCGTTTCTTGCGCCATCGTCGGGTGACAGCTGAATGTTGCAGACACGGATTAAATAATAATATTAGATAACAGTTGTAAATGCAACTTTATTTTCATCTGTTGTTTAATGTAACGATATACGCATAAAATTTTTATTATGTTTTTGTGTCACATTAACTGAAAGTTTCCTTTGTGTGTTTACGGAATTCAGGTGTCTCCTGAAGGTCCCCCTAAGAAGTCTATAAAGATAATTCGTGAAAAAATAAATAATATTGTGCAGAACATTAGAAAAATATTTCGTATTTAGTATTTTTTTAACAAAACCTAAAGAAACTAGTTTAGAATTTTTCAGTGTCATCTGTTGTACCCAAGAAGATGCGTATTCGCTTCCTTCTACATCCTATGATTTTCCGGTATTCGCTGATAGTATAAGAAGTAATAATAGAGAATTCAGCTCCACGTGGCTCCACTCATCGGCCAAGAAGCCGTAAACAGCCTCGATATCGCGTGTTTTTGAACTCCTATCCCTCGACGTAAATTACTTTCACAACCACCGAAAGCACCATTTACACGGGGCCGTGACCACACCGTGGAAGTCAACTCTGTCTTCGGACTGAAGAAGTTACAGTTTAGTTTAATGTGATGTATGCGTTAGGTTTGTCTGTACCATTTGTGACGTCTCTAGCACGAATTAATGAAGTTAAGGTGAAGAGACTGCCACAACAAAGTTGATGTGATACGCACACTGCACTACCTGCCCATGCGCCTGTGAATGTAGGCAACGTGCGAAGCGAGCACGCCGTACTGGATGCCTGCTCGCAGCGGACCTGCGGTTCTTTTTTGCCGGTAAACCCGTTAGGCGGGCTTCCAATGGTCAGCAGACCTGCAGCCGCGCTTCACAATGAGGTAGCACGCCGGACGCTGTGAACGCGGTGTGTGTTACTGATCTGCCGCTGTACTAGTGTCGTGGGGGCGTAATTCAGCAGTTTTTCTTCCTTTGCGGTCGATGTCAAACGCTGTACACAGGGCGATCACGAGGGTCACCGACAACATTTCGGAGGTTTGTCAGGGACACTTTCTGAGTACTCTGCCGTGAGGGAGTCCTGGTCTCCGAGAATTTCGTCTCAATTCTTACCTCCGTATATCTTTGTGTATTTCACTGACAATATCTGCACAACCGTGGCAAAGCCGGTACGCAATTTGTGTCTTGTTTTTAAACTAGTTCCAGTCACTCATGCTATTTTCTGTTGATAATAGTAATGCCCACTTAACATCACAGTTGTTTGTATTTGTACATAGGTGCCCACGAGAGATCGGACCCATTAACTTGGATGGTTACATATTACAAAATTTTTCACTGTTGACGGTTTTTTTCCGGAACGAATGTAATTGGGGTAACAAACTGAGTAAATCATAATTGCATTATTATTCTGTAATGAACCCCCGAATATGACGGGTCCTTCTTACAGAAATAGTCATTAACTCTTGTAACAACCTCTGAAATTTAAGCTGCGCGGGGTAGTCGAGCGGTCTAGGGCGTCTTGTCACGGTCCTCCCTCGGGCATGGGTGTGTGTGTGTGTGTGTGTGTGTGTGTGTGTGTGTGTCGTCCTTAGGGACCGATGACATCAGCAGTTTGGTCCCATAAGACCTTACCACAAATTTCTAAATTCTGAAATTTTACCAGTGGGGTTTGAGTTCATCCTGTATTATGAACGACAGAAATTAGCATCTGTGGTAATGCTCTACTAACTTTATGAGAGGAAAAATTTAATAAATATCCACTAGGTATAAAACTAGATGCTGTGTCATAACTGTGAATTCTTTCGTCACTTATTGGGTGAACAATTTCATATTTAAGATTGAAAAACAAATTGCGTTTAAACAAATACACGGTTTATTTTTCAACCTTAAATAGGTATTACAGGAACAGTTTAATAGCATTAGAAATATTATGTACACAACATCTACAACGTGCAGCAGGCTGCAAACAGGTATGCTACTAAGAGGTCGTAAACTGCAGCTCTTCTCTGCAAATACCACCAACAAGTCCCTGCTATATCGTACCCGTTGTAAATGCCATCAATTTGTTGAATACACGGAGCATTTTTATTTTTTGTGTATTTGCAACAAGCTCCGTTACAATATCTGTAGTACTGCGCGCGCGCGCTGTGTGTGTGTGTGTGTGTGTGTGTGTGTGTGTGTGTGTGTGTGTTGGATGATAATGTTGACGACGATGACAGGGAGAGGGTGAAAACTGGTGTCCGGCACATAGCCTGCTTCTCGCGACTAACACCAAAGGGGGCCGCCAAGGTTAACATCCTCATCAGACGGACGGATCACCATCACTGCATCACATGCCCTTACTCCACGAGGCAGTGCGGAGAAGTTTGGTATTCAAACCAGGACATTGGCGCTAAGTCTCGTGATCACGAGCTTCACGCCACCACCTCTCCTTCCCTTGCCGGCCAAATGCTTACAGTCAAAATGTATTCCAACATCAGGACATTTTGTTTTCTTTTTTTACATTTTCTTAGTTGCATTTGGTCTGGCGGGCGTCACTTTACATCCGTTAAAGTTCATTGTTGAATCCTTCACGCAGTTTTTTTTTATTGTTACAGAGACAGCCAGCCCTCTGACTGAACACGCTGAGTTACCGTGCAGGTATACGAACCGTCTTACCCCCGGGTCGAGCGCCACTGCACAAGCGTGATTTAGAGACCTCAGCCACATCCACTGACCCTCGTTTATTCTTTTAACTGAACATTTGGAGCTTATAATCCTGAAGAAAGAAAAAAAATTAATTGCAGAAGATGTGTTGATGCTAATGTTGCCTTTTTCAGCTAATACATAAGTGACTAAATCTGAGAAACCACACGCTGTGAAATGCGAATATGTAAACGCGGAAGATGCACACCTGGTTATAGTGTGACAACTGGCGCTTCATGTATTAACGTTACAGCGCTTGAAATTGGCGGTTCTTATCCTTATTCTCACCATACACGAGTGATCGATTTTACGTCACACCTATCTAAATTTAGCGTTGGGTTCATTTACTTTATGGACAGAGCTTCAGGAGTGAACAGCTCGTGCATTAATGATTCAGGCAATTGGAGATCCACGGTCCAGGATAGGCGGCTTTTCTTATTAACTCGGTAGCGCATTGAAGGGGAACTACCGCCGTATGGTTAGGGAAGTCGGTAGCCGTTTCCAGAAGGTATCCTGTTGCTGGGAGTTACTCTGGACGTTTCAGTACAGGAGGCGTGGGATGCCAGTTGCTCATGTGCTGATCCAGTACAACGCTCTGCCACACACGGCTCAACACAATTCTTGTAGCCACTACGCTGGGAGCTGCGTGACCATCCACCCTAGAGTACTGGTGGTACATCCATGGTAACCACTTTTATTTGGGTCTGAAGAAATTCCTCTGCGGACAACTTTTCTCTTTGACGGATAGGTGCAGATGACCGTCAGACAATCGTTTCAATAGAAGAAAGTCCAGGATTACTAAATATCCCAGAGTGTGTCATTTGTTTGAGTTCCACCAGTCTCGTGCTCTTCATACATTCATCTTCAGATATACTGGGAGACACCAATCTTACTAAAGTGTTTTGGAGCAATAATAAATCTTTCGACTATATATTTAAAGGTTTTCCTTTGTTTCCAGTCGAGGTCAGCTTTACAATGCACAATTTTCAGGCCTTTTTAAAGAGGAAGGGCTTCCGGCCGCCTTTACCACTAACATTGCCCAATCCAGATTATATGCGACCCCTTGAAAATTCGGGATAAAGGCAAGAAAACAAAGGAAGAAGATAGTTGTTTTATAACCTAATCTGTAATTTTCGCATTTTGTTTTTATTTTATTGTTATAGTGTGAAGCATACGGAAACTGGAATTATTTAAGTTTAATGGAATTAATGTATAACAGTCTGAATTAAAACAATCTATTTACAGATAAGACAACAAATGCATTTACTGTATTTAGGGGCTTGAAGACGCTGCATTCTAGCGGCGAAATCAATACCAGACAAACCAAAACTTTTAAATATAGTCGAAACGTTCATTCTTCCTGTGGCTGTTTTAGATGCAGGTTGCGCATCGGGCACATTTTCAGCGCTTTGACAGTTTGCTGTTAGTAACACGCCCTTACTGGTTACCTCTCATAATACGCTTTCTGACACTATTTACATAAGAGGCTTTGATGTGAGGTGGTTGATCAACAGCTTAAATGAGTTATCTAGCTGGTTTTTTTAATTTTTTGATCTTGACAAGTAAATTTAGAGAGAAGTATTGCGGATCTCTTGTTACGATCTTATTAACAAGATTTTGCGATAACCACGTTCTTGTAGACTTTTAATGGTGGGAAAAAAATTGGAAATCTCAAACTGTGTGAAATCTTTTCGATGCAACATGGAAGTCCTGCATTGCTGTCTTTGTAAATTCTTAGCGGGATGTCAGTGGCCGCATCCGACGCACGGGTCACGCGTAAGATGTTACTGTCTGTGCCGGACACCATGTTCTCCCATGACATCATCATGTTCTCCCCTGCAACGTCACTGGAGCAGGCCGCGGCAGTAGAAGCAAGTCTTCGAGTACGATTTAAGGAAAGCGTATAAACTTTTGCAAAAAATTGCAACACATAGAAAGACCAGGAGGATAATCCGAACTCTGATAATGTGCTACTGCAAAAAGCTGGCGTACGCGTAAAGCTTTGTAGCATATTAAAACTGTGTGCCAGCCTGGGACTCGAACCCAGGTTCAAAAATGGCTCTGAGCACTATGGGACTTAACTTCTAAGGTCACCAGTCCCCTAGAACTTAGAGCTACTTAAACCTAACTAACCTAAGGACAGCACAGACATCCACGCCCGAGGCAGGATTCGAACCTGCGACGGTAGCGGTCCCGCGGTTCCGGACTGTAGCGCCTAGAACCGCTCGGCCACCTCGGCCGGCTCGAACCCAGGTATTTGCGTTTTGCGGTCTCTGCCAGGAAGTTTCAAACCAGCGCATACTAGGCTGCAGAGCGAGGAAGATCCGTCCTCAGAACAATGATGTGGTTCTCCATAGTTGCTTTTGTTCCGTGACGCTGATCCAAACATTTGCACTGTGTGGAGCTGGCGTTCTGCCGGTGTCAGCTTCAGCCTCCTCCCATTGTGTGGCAGTAAGAACACCGGTGTGACGCCGCATCTGCAGGGCAGTCACCTTCCAAGACAGGGAGCCACATTACATGTCTGGAGTCTGCAATGGCGTGGAGATTATATATGTATATATAAAATCATACCGGATCTTCTATTTCTACAGGCTTAAGAGCTTTGTGGCATCGGCTGCTGCCTTAGTGCTCGTTTCGGCTTCTCCTTAGCGAACGTCTTTGCATCCAGACAATATCTGTATAAAACATTTTTACAGGTTTTGGCTTATATAAATTATTATTATTGTTGTTGTTGTTGTATAGAACTACACACCTGCAAGCCTCTGGTCCTGCGAGCGCACATTTAGTTTCTTAGAGTGCAGTGTGAAATGATACTCTGCTCTCTTATTTCCACTCAGATAGTAAAACAAAAAAGAAAAAAAACATATTTCATGTAAGAATTACGTTTATTAAATTACACCTAGTACAGCTCAGTGCATGAGCCGAGCGAGGTGGAGCAGTAATTAGCGCACTGGACTCACATTCGGTAGGACGACGGCTCAAACCCGCGTCCAGCCATCCCAATTTAGATTTTCCTTGATTTCCGTAAATCACTTCAGCAAATGCCAGAATGGTTCCTTTGAAAGGGCACGGCCGATTTCCTCCCCATCCGTCCCTTATCCGAGCTTGTGCTCCGTCTCTAATGACCTCGTCGTCGACGGGATGTTAAACATTAATTCTTCCTCCTCCTCCTCCTCCTCCTCCTCCTCCTCCTCCTGCAGTGCGTCCGCTCTCTTCGGTGCACCCAGCCTACATGCTGCAACGGACAAAGGGAAAGGTTATTCGAGGTAAGAGCACACAAACCTCATAATACGCTTTAAGATAAAAAAAATGACGCACCAAGAAGGAATTATCCGAATGGGACGGAAATCGGCAGGTGTGATTTTTTTGTCATCAGCCTTCTGACTGGTTTGAGCAGCCTGCCAGGAATTGTTACGAATGTACGTAGAACGTATAGTTGATCATGTAGAGACAATGACTGGGGGGGGGGGGGGGGGTCGGAGGCTTTAGCTTTTCTTTTTGTTCCATATTGGATTAACATCGTGATTGGGCCGTACGGTGCTGGAATCGATTTGTAACAACCCTTCAACATGGCTTCAATTTTATTTTGCTATCATTTAGTGGTATTTTCATATCCATCTACGAAAGATGCATACTTAATTTATTAAGTAGCAGGTGTAATATTTGTTTTCAGCGCTCGCATTTTCTTCTCATACGCTTGTATACCGAAATAACACAGCAAATTGAAAACACGAAGTAGCGCCTGTAAACGTCATCCGAAACACTAGGCTACAGCCTAACGTCAGATGCACGTTATTTTTCTGTTACCTCACCATTGCCAGTCGCTGTGGCCGAAAGGTTGTAGGCGCTTCAGCCAGGAACCGCACTGCTGCTACGGTCACAGGTTCGAATCCTGCTTCGGTCATGGATGTGTGTGATGTCCTAAGTTTAGGTAGGTTTAAGTAGTTATAAGTTTAGGGGACTGGTGACCTCAGATGTTAAGTCCCATAGTGCTTAGAGCCGTTTGAACCATTTTTAACGCCATGATTAAGACTTGGCGGCTGTGTTTACAATCAATTGTTAAAATTTCGGTAGCCACGTTTATGAAAAGAAAGAAAGAAGAAAATGTGAGCGGTGACAAAAAATATGAGACCTGCTATTTACGTGGGTCAGTCAATTATTATCCGCAAAGTAATTTTAAAATTTTATTGTAATCAAATAGGAAACTTACAAGAACATCATTTTTCGACATAGTCCCCTTGCGTTTCAACGCACTTGGTCCATTGTTGTACATGCTTCCTGATGCCCTCATAAAGAAGGTTCTCGATTGAGCTGCGAGTCAGAAATGCATCGCTTCTTTCACTACTTCATCCGAGGCATGTCGATGGCCCCTTAATGCCTGTTTGTGTGGACCAAACAAGTGATAGTCAGAAGGGGCAAGTTCGGGACTATATGGAGGATGATCCAGTACTTCAAATTTGAGTATCTGGAGCGTTTCAGCAGTGTGGGCAGCAGTATGCGGACGGACATTGTCGTGCAACAACACACCTTTTGACAGCACTCCTAACGCTTGCTTCGAATTGCAGGCTTTGGCCTGGCAGTAAGCATCTCACTATAACGTACACTGTTTGTTGTTGTGCCCCTTTCCCCCCTAATGTTCCAGTACTGGACCTTGTGCGTCCCAAAAAACCGTAAGCATCAGTTTTCCTGCGGACGGTTGAGCCTTGAACTTTTCTTGCACTGCGAATTTGGATGTTTCCATCCCATACTCCCCGGCTCATAATGATGGCTCCATGTTTCGTCACCAGCAATGATCCTGTCTAAGAAGTTTACCCTTCGTTACCATAGCGATCCAAATGCTTTTTGCAGATGTCCAGGCGCGTTTGTTAATGCAACTGTGTGAGTTGTTTTCGGACTCATCTTGCACAAACTTCAAGAAACTCAAGTCTGTTGTGGATAATTTCTTAGGCAGAACCGTGACTAATTTGCAGACGATGTGTCAATAGTTAATCGTCTGTCTAAGAGAACCATTTCACGTGAACGCTCAATGGTTTCTTCATTTGTGGCGGTCAACGGTCGTCCGGCTCCTTCATTGTGCGTGCACTTATGCGACGATTTCGGAATTTTTCAATCCATTCGTAGACACTCCGTTGTGGCAAAACACTGTTCCCGTACTGTACCGAAAGTCTTCGATGAATTTCGGTCGCTAAATTTCGGTCGCTGATACGCCATCCAACCGCAAAAAACGGATCACTGAACGTTGCTCTTCTTTGGTGCAAATAGACAGCGGAGCAGCCACGATTAACAGCGCGGCAGCGATAACGAAACTAACCTGGCAACTTGAAAACTGCAACGATACAACAACAAATAAACGAAGCATGCGTCATCAACGTAAAACGACAGTACTACCAAAATAAACAAAAATATAACTAAATTTCGGATAATAATTTGCTTACCCTCGTATTTTACGTAATAAACTATACAGGGTGAACTAGAAGAAATTTTGGAGGTTATTCACAGATCCATTCTGAGTATCTTGGTATAACGGTCCCATGATCTCCGGTGATAAAAAATGCATTTCGTTTGATTTCTCACTCCCATATATATATATATATATATATATATATATATATATATATATATATATATATATATATATATATAGTGTGTGTGTATTTTCCCTTTTTATTTGGAGTCATCAGTCTTCTAGCTGGTTTGATGCGACCCGAAATCCTCTCCTGTGCCAACCTTTTCATCTCAGAGTAGCACTTGCAATCTACATCCTCAATTATTTGCTGGATATATTCCAATCTCTGTCTACCCCAACAGTTTTTACCCTCCACAGCCTCCTCTATTACCATGGAAGTTATTCCCTGATGTCTTAACAGATGGCTTTCCGGCCGGCCGAAGTGGCCGTGCGGTTAAAGGCGCTGCAGTCTGGAACCGCAACACCGCTACGGTCGCAGGTTCGAATCCTGCCTCGGGAATGGATGTTTGTGATGTCCTTAGGTTAGTTAGGTTTAACTAGTTCTAAGTTCTAGGGGACTAATGACCTCAGCAGTTGAGTCCCATAGTGGTCAGAGCCATTTGAACCATTTTAGATGACTTTCCATCCTGTCCCTTCTTCTTCTTCTTCTTCTTCTTCTTCTCCTCAGTGTTTCCCGTATATTCCTTTCTTTGCGGATTCTTGGAGAACCACCTCATTCCTTACCTTGTCAGTCCACCTAATTTTCAACATTCGTCTATAGCGCCACATCTCAACTACTTCGATTCTCTTCTGTTCCGGTTTTCTCACCGTCCATGTTTCACTACAATACAATGCTGTACTCCAAACGTACATTCTCAGAAATTTCTTCCTCATATTAAGGCCTACTTTTGATAATAGTAGACGACTCTTGGCCTGGAATACCCTTTTTGCCTGTGCTAGCCTGCTTTTTATGCCATCCTTGCTATGTCCGTCATTGGTTTGTTGGCTGCATAGGTAGTAGAATTCCTTAACTACTTCTACCTCGTGATCATCAATTCTGATGTTGAGTTTCTCGTTATTCTCATTTCTGTACTTCACTACTTTCGCCTTTCTTCGATTCATTCTGAATCCATATTGTGTACTTATTAGACTGTTCATTCCAGTCAACAGATCTGTAATTTGCCTTCACTTTCCCTGAAGATAGCAACGTGATCAGCGAATCTTATCACTGACATCCTTTCACCTTGAATTTTAGTATCACTCTTGAACCTTTCGTTTATTTCCGTCACTGCTTTTTCCATGTATGAATTGAATAGTGAGGACGAAAGACTGCATCGCTGTCTTACATCCTTTTCAATCCGAGCACTTCTTTCGTGGTCTTCCACTCTTATTATTCTCTCTTGGCTCTTGTACATGTTGTGTATTACCCATCTCCCCCTATAACTTACCCCTGTTTTCCTCAGAATTTCGAACATGTTGCACCATTTGACATTGTCGAACGCTTTTTCCAGGACAACAAATCCTATGAACGTGCCTTGATTTTTATTTAGTCTTGCTTCCATTATTAGCCGTAACATCAGAATTGCCTCTCTCGTCCCTTTACTTTTCCTAAAGCCAAACTGATCGTCACGTAATAGATCATCAGTTTTTCTTTTCCAGTCTTCTGTATATTATTCTTGTCAGCAACTTGGATGCATGACTTGTGAAGCTGATGGTGCGATAATCCTCGCACTCGTCAGCTCTTGCAGTCTTCGGAATTGTGTGGATGATATTTTTCCCGAAAGTCAGATCGTGTATCACCAGTGTCATAGATTGTACGCACGAACGTTAATATTGTTTTGTTGCCACTTCCCCCAATGATTTTAGAAATTCTGGTGGGATGTTATCTATCCCTTGTCTCATTTGAATTTCAGTCTTCCAAAGGTGTTTTTAATTCTGATTCTAATACTGGGTTCCCTATCTCTTCTATAACGACTGCTGTTTCTTCTTCTATCACATCAGACAAGTCTTCCTCTCGTAGAAACCTTCAGCGTAGTCGTTCCACCTATCCGCCCTCTCCTCTGCACTTAACAGGGGAATTCCCGTCGCACTCTTAATGTTACCACCCTTGCTTTTAATTTCCGCCTCAGTTACACTATGTCGGCGATTGCTGGGTTCGGTGTCAGGCGGCGGTGGGGTGAGTGGACTGCTGTAGCCTGTTGTGGGGTTGAGTACCACTGCGGGCTACGGCTTGGACGAAGCTTCTCCGTCGTTTCTAGGTCCCCAGTTCAATACAATACAATACAATACAATGTATGTAGATGCAGGTGTCTTTTGTTAAGAGTCATTTAATGTCGCTACAAAAGCTGCCCGAGTTACCGTAATTTCCAACTGCAAAACTATAACTTATTTGTTTGATAACGAGTTACTTGTTACCACCGCCGAATATCAAGCTAGATTGCTTGAAGACGGCACCTAATAGTTTCTCATTTATCCGCGCAGAGGCCATTTATGTCAGAGATTGGCCATCTCGCCGCCACTCGTATTGTTAAAAGTTTTTCTAAAAAAATTAATATTGCAAATATGAAAGATCGGTATGGGTAAGGATTCTAGTATAGTGAGATTGATTTGTTAATAAGATATTGATTATTGTCATTTGAAGTTATTTAAAGTTCCGCAAAATTTATCCGGGATATTTTGCGGTTCATTTACCGACATCGTGGAGTGAGAAAACTGACCGTCGGTTCTGACATACTCAGTCATAGCAATGAATGTAAATGTGTAATGAAATAAAATTATCACCCGCAACTTGGCATAAATTCCACATAAGTAGTATGTACTTGAATTTTGTTTTGCGGGAAAACATGCCGTAGAAAACGAACAGTAGCTGCGGAAATCCATCAGGCCCTACGCTTTAGACCTCGCAACCTTTTCCTCGATCTTTCGTCTCTCACCTCTCAGGAAAATACACTGCTGGCCACCGTAAATGCAACACCAAGAAAGACAAGAGGTAGCACAACAAAATTTATTTTGTAGATAACATGTTGACCAAGTATCAAATGATTACGTCTACAGACGTCTGTGACATGTGGTTCCTGCCAGAATCAGTAGCCAGAGTAGCCGCCATTGTTGGAGATCACCGCTGCCACACGTCTCGGCATTGAGTCAAAGAGACGTTGGATGTGTTCCTGGGGTACAGCAGCCCAAGCAGCTTCCACACGTTGCCAAAGATCATCTGGTGTGGCAGCTGGGGATGTAATCTGGGTCACTCGTTGAGCAACCATGGACCACATGTTTTCTGTCGGCGAAAGATCCGGAGAGCGAGCCGGCCAGGGAAGCACTTCAATCTGGTTATTGACGAAGAACCTTTGGACAATGCGTGCCACGTGTGGTCGCGCATTATCCTGTTGAAATATGGCTGTGGCCGAGCCCTGAAGGTAAGGAAGGACAACTGGCTCCAGCACCTCGGATATGTAGCGCCGGCTATTTAAAGTACCGGCAATGCGTACTAGAGGCGTGCGAGAGTAATATCCTATACCGCCCCATACCATAATACCCGGTGCAAGACCAGTGTGGCGGTGCATAATGCAGCTGTCCTGCATCCTCTCTCCACGGTGTCTCCACACTCGAATCCGACCATCGTGGTGCTGCAGACAGAAGCGTGCCTCGTCAGTAAAGACAACGTCATTCCATTCTGCCGTCCACATCCGTCTGTCATCACACCATTGGCGACGGAGACGTCTGTGGTTCTGCGTCAATGGTAGACGAAGCAATGGACGTCTTGCGGACAGACCACTCTGCTGTAAACGGCGTCGAATGGTACGCGCAGACACTGGATGATGCGTTACAGACGCAATGTGCTGTGCTATGGTTCGGGATGTCACTGAGCGATCCGTCACTGCCATGCGCACAATTTGCCTATCAGCACGTGCAGTGGTGCACCGAGGTGAATGCGATCGACCACGTCGGTCCGTCGTACCCTCCTGCATCCAACGGTCACATATCCGCATTACAGTTGTTTGGTTTCTTCCAACACGACTAGCGATTTCTCTGTATGATAATCCACAATCTTGGTAAGCCACTATCCTTCCTCTGTCGAACTCGGATACTTGATCAAACGATGTTCGCTGTTGTCTACGAGGCATAACTGATCGTCTTGTGAAACAACCACAAGGTAAACACACGTGCCGAACGTACACTCGTCGAAATCGCCAAGCCTTAAATGGCGCTATGAGGTGGCGCCACAGGCGCGCGTGATGTGAGTCTGCGCTGAAATTCTAATCAGTTGCATATCTCATCGCTGCAAACCCATGGTGTAAATTTCACTTGATTCGGATGCTTCCTTCAGGGTGTTGCATTTACGGTGGCCAGCAGTGTAAAAGTTATAAGTAGTCTGTAGTACGCCAGCGTCTCAAATTTCACTTCTTAAACTGGAATAATCTCCATAGTTATATTTCTTTTTGTCGCCGAACCATCTACCCTTGGCCGGTGTGGCCGTGCGGTTCTAGGCGCGTCAGTCTGGAACCGCGTGACCGCTACGGTCGCAGGTTCGAATCCTGCCTCGGGCATGGATGTGTGTGATGTCCTTAGGTTAGTTAGGTTTAAGTAGTTCTAAGTTCTAGGGGACTGATGACCACAGATGTTTAGTCCCATAGTGCTCAGAGCCATTTTTGAACCATCTACCCTTCCCCTCTCCTTCTCTCCTCGCTTATCAGCTGTCGGCAAAACGCACCTTTTGTTTCACACACTTTACCGTTCTGCTTAAATCTTTCATTCTTTTCGTTTTTTCCCGTTCGCCCTGGAAAGTAATTTTTGACCGGCTATTGTATTGCGAATTACGTTTCACGTTTTAGTGCCGTTGCTTCAGAAAGGGTGTGAGTTTTATTTCTTCGTTTTTCGAAGTTGCCAGAGCGAAACGGACAATAGTGTTATCGTATTGCATTCAGTTGTAAGACTATTGTGCACGATGGGTCTTTCTTTTTTCGTTTTCTCACAATATGTCGTTGTTATATTTCTTTGCAGTTTTTCGGAGACAGACATTCTGCGCTACGTACGAGTTAGAAAAAAATGACTCCAAATAGAACAGCATTGAATTGTAGAAATTACGTAAGAGCTTTCGAAAGTACACGCCTCACATAACTGAAACCGTCAAAAACTATTAACAAATAATAGATTTAAGAACACTTAACCTTCATTTAAACTTAGTGGATTTGATTTAATTATTTTCTTTAAGATTCGCATGAATTTGAAATGAAAGTAAGATGTACCTTTATTAGTGTATTGTTGCGGCAGTGTATCCTGCCTTCAGTTTTCCATACAAGATATTTATTGTCTGTTAGTTTAGCAACAGAAAATAATACATGTAAATAAAGCTGTTTTGTTGGTTGGTTGATTAATTTGGGGGAGGGGGACCAAACAGCTCGGTCACTGGTCCCATCGGAGCAGGGAAGGATGAGGAATGAAGTGGGCCGTACCCTTTCAAATTAACCATACTGGCATTTGCCTGAAGCGATTTAGAGAAATCACGGAAACCCTAAATCATGTGTCATGATGGCTGGACATGGGTTTGAACCGTCGTCCTCCCGAATGCGAGTCCAGTGTGCTAACCACTGCACTACTTCACTCGGTGCTCTTTTGTACTATCACACAATGATCTGTAGATAACTTGGACGGAAATCCGCCTGTGGGAGTTTATCTCCAGATCAGGCAAGAAACGTAATGAAAGTATACCTCAAAACGATGTAAAAGTTTAATCATCTTCCGCGTTAAATTTCATTATGTATCCAGTACTCGCAATCATAAGAACTACATTGTTTCGTTAACTGCCCAATGGAAACAGAGTGGACGAATAATTAGAACCTAACAAGTAACCACTGATAGAAGTTGAACTTGTAAATCCGACTGACATCGTAAGAAAGAAATGAAACTTGTGGTCATAGCAAGCGATTTGGTCGTTCTACATATAGAAAGACTAAAATATTTTGTTACGTTGTACAAATGAGGAATCTTATTGCCCCAGTTTTGAGGGATTCATAAGGAATTTTTTTCGTATTTTAACATACAACACTATCGAAATAATTTTTTAATCAATATTTTCAGTGTTTTACATAATTGGTGGTCTCGTATTGACAACTTATTGAAAGAAAGCTGAAGAATGCTCAGTTATTTGTCTACACTTCACATCGTTACCTACAAATAGTTGAAATGTAATAAATCTGTAACAAACATCAACAGCGATTCCCTGCAACTGTCAGATGGATTTCGAAAGATGTAATACGCTGTTGTTCGCGATCTTCCTCCTTCTTATCAATAATCAAGCATTTACCTGTTTTATATAGTCCGGCGGGAGTTGGAAATCCATTGTCTGCTATTTCCTGAAATGATATCTTAATAGCGAGAATACGAGTACTTCGCTGCAACGCACTAGCATACTGAGAATATGCATGTGTAAGTCATATGGAAGGACTGTTGAATTATGCGACAGTAATAAGTTGTGTATGTATAAATTATGAACTTTAATTCAATTACATACCTGTAGGTAACTTTCGCATCCTGCTAAAACGCTTCTTTGTTTAATTACATGTTAATGATTATTATTAAGATTTCGAAATCACAAAAGGGGAAGCCTGGAGGAATGGAAGGAATTGCGAGGCATGTAATAATGCACCTAGTCAGACAATAGCATCGGAACGAATTGTGAAATCTGAGGGCAAACGGGTTGGACGAACGAATTGTGAAATCTGAGGGCAAACGGGTTGGACGAAAGAAGCAGTGGAAGAGCTTTCGACCTGATACAAAAATCTAGCGAAAATAATAAAAATAGAAAGGGAAGAAAGAAAGTTTTCGCTGAAAACGCTGTAAGGCACGGGCTCGTCTTACAGTTTTTTTGTAGCGCGCAGTATGTGGAGGATGTAATGAAGAAATGAAATGATGATTTATAATTGGCAATGAAAGAAAAAGCAGATACCCGTGTTCAGGTCCGCAGATCACGTGACTTTTGGAGATAGGTAAGAATAGACGAAACAAACACTATATATGTTGTTAGTAGCAGCACAGAAAATAACGTAAAGTGAAACGAAACAATTGAGAAGCAAACAATGGAAGATGTATAAAGCAGCATGAAACTAATGAAAGGTGTTCCTGTAACTGTACGCTCAGTGGGCAGAATGTGTGGAAATAGAAAACAGGTAAACAGAGAAAGAAGGAACTGTAAGTACAGTGTTAAAATTTTATTGCCCAGCTATGAAGACTCAATGAGGAATAAGATGGGAAATAATTCTACGGCAGACTGACTACAAGAGATGTCGAGTTGGCCGGTCTTACGGCAGTAGAGACAAAGGATCAAAATAATCGTCGCAAGGGTGGGGGGAATTATCAAATATTGGAATACGTGCTACCAGTTACCGGAGAAATTAGGTGTAGAGGACGGCATCGTGCCACCGACGTATAATCGGCAAATGTAAACAGAACAGTCGTAAAAAAAAAAAAAAAAAAAAAAAAACGTTACGCCTTACCTGTGGTGCAGGAACGCATTAAGCACCGATTTATTATTTGGCATGTATACCTGAACTACTGTCGCTGTTTGGCACCGGCATGAGCAGTCGACCTCAGCAGCTTAACTCTTGGTATGCGCGCGCAGCTACGCCTAAAGAAGGGCGCGAACGTGCGACACGCCTGGTCAGAGCTTCCTTGGCACACATTCGTGTCGCCGGACAGGACAAATAAGGGCCACGTTGTTACAGCTAGTGCCTTCCCAGGCCATAAGCCATGCTTACAAAAATGGGACCGTGCACTCCACTCCCTTCCATAGGCGTTAAAAACCGGAGAGAATAACTTTATATGTGTTCACTAAAGGAAGCGCCTTCTTTTCATGTATAGCAGGATTAGTGTTTCGAGTGGAAGACATCCCGACAGGCAAAACCCAACACGTTATCCGGAAGAGACTTATAACCAGGCACAAAAAAAGAAAAAAGAAAGAACTCTGGTGTGCCATGTGGACGGGTGGTAGAGCCACATTGTTACATTATCTTTATAACGTGACGGATCGTATTAATTAGCTGTCTGAAAATAATTCTTGAAAGCAACAATTATCTTCTCCAAAATGTTGTAGCCAGGTGAGGCTGCGAGGCTGTTTCAGTCAGAGACACGGATCGTGCTAGGATTCTGTTCATATCTCTTATCTAGCTAACGTCATTTTGGTTTTGTGTCCTTTCCCTAAAGACCAGTTTTGTGGTAACTCCTTACATATGTACTTTCCGTCCCACCCTTGAACTGAGGCGGTACTTTAAACCGAATGATCTCAAGTCTCTGAATGTCTCATTTATATACAGATGGTTGCGGGACCTCGGCTGTTCAGTACAGAATGTCAAATCAACCTGCCAGCCACCTAAATTTCCAAATTATTATGTTATTGAGCAACCAGTTTCGGCTATATTTTACGCCATCTTCAGACCCGCTGACCGACGTGTAGAAGTATTCCCACCTCTCGTCCAGTCGAAATGGAGCCAGCATTCAGTGACCGGTATCCATAGATGTTTGCCTGCTGGTGATGATTGAAGTGATCGCTGTGTCAAAAATGTATGGCTACCAGTCATTGAATGCTAGCTGTTCTGTACTCTACGGGCAGCCACGACGTAGCTGACCTGCAAGACCATGTGTTGGTGGGAAGCTAAGTGGCAGTAAGTGAGGAGCGATAAGCTGCTGTCAGTGAAACATTCAGTGCGACCGTGGCTTACCACCTTCCTACCAATACGAGTTGACGAACTAACCCTTTCATGGCTCAGAATGGGCACTTACCCATTAATACAAGGCTTTCTATCGCGAGGAGCCCCAAGTATGAAAGATATGACACATACGTGTCGATACAGCGTAGTGCAATTGATGGTGTTGTGTATGACGAATTGAGGGCAGGCTTCGATCTCCCGCAGGACCTGCCCTCTGATGTAAATGACAGTGACGTGTGTGGTTCGCGTTTTATGGTTTAATGTATTGTCAGGGCTCTTTCTCAATAGACAGGGTTTAATATTTTAGTATGTCGTAGAGTAGCTTGGTCACCTAGCCACAGTAAGTAGGCCTCATTTACGAGGGGCGTTTGAAAAGTCCGTGCAAAAATAAATAAAACTACTTACGTGTTTGGGGTAAACCGTTTTTATTTTTCGACATAGTCTCCTTTAGACTTATACCATTCGTCCAACGCTGTTCTAATTTGTTGATCCCTTCCGAATAACAGGAATTGTCCAAGTCTACAAAATAGCTATTAGTTGCTGCAATCACCTCGTTTGAATAAAATCTTTGTCCCGCCAACCATTTCTTCAAATTGGGGAACAAATAGTAGTCCGAGGGAGCCAAGTCTCGAGAATAGGGGGGATGTGAAACGAGTTGGAATCCTATTTCCATTAATTTAGCTACCACAACTGCTGAGGTGAGTATTGGTGCATTGTCGTGATGGAAAAGACTTTTTTGCGGTCCAATCGCCGGCGTTTTTCTTGCAGCTCGGTTTTCAAACGGTCCAATAACGATGGATAATACTGATCTGTAATAGATTTACTCTTTTCCAGATAGTCGATGAGGATTATCCCTTGCGAATCCCAAAAGACAGTCGTCATAACCTTTCCGGCCGAAGGAATGGTCTTCGCCTTTTTTGGTGCAGATTCTCCCTTGGTAACTCATTGTTTAGATTGCTTTTTGGTCTCAGGAGTATAGTTATGTATCCATGTTTGATCCACAGTGACGAAACGACGCTTAAAGTCCTGCGGATTCTTCCTGAATAGCTGCAAACCACACTTTTAACTCTTCACACGATTCCGTTTTTGGTCAAGCGTGAGCAATCGCGGAACCCATCTTGCGGATAACTTTCTCATGTCCAAATGGTTATCAAAATATTGTGTACCCGTTCATTCGAGATGCCCACAGCACTAGCAATCTCGAGCACATTAACTCTTCTGTCATCCATCACAATATCATGGATTTTATCAATGATTTCTGGAGTCGTAACCTCCACAGGGCGTCCAGAACGTTCAGCATCACTTGTGCCCATATGGCCACTTCGTAAATTTTGAAACCAGACTAATCGAAGGTGCAGAGTCACCGTAATGTTTATCAAGCTTCTCTTTAGTCTCCTGAGGCGTTTAGCCTTTCATAAAGTAATGTTTAATCACCACACGAAATTCTTTTTCGTCCATTTTTTGACAATCACTCGACTTCCTTGATTGACACGAATGCCAAACACAAAGAAATAGACCAATATGGCCTACACTTGATGTGCGTTGTTTCCAAAGGTGCTACTTTCTAAACATGACGTCGACACGCGCCGGTGATGCCATCTCTCGGAATTTGCACGGACTTTTCTAACGCCCCTTGTAAATGTATCTGTGCTGGTATTTTATACTTCATTTTATCTTCTTGGTCTGCTGTGCTTTATCTGCGTTTTATGGATGATTTATTTATCAAGCTCCCAATGTCAGTGTTTTATTTTAAATTATTATTTGTTGATGCAGCTTGGTTTCAAAATATATTTTAATTTTTTACTGTGTTGTCTCCACTCTCGACTACTTATTTCCTGCACGGACATTGACGACGTCGCTGTTTAGTGTCTAAAAGTCTAAACACTAACGAACTAACTCGACCGTCTTTGAAGTGTACGTCCTCGAGGCGACTGACTGCCCCTGAAGACGGCCGCTCATAGCTGCCACTCCTGCAATGTTGGAACGTGCGAACTCGCTCATTCGAGGTGATCGGTGGATCACAAACAAACACCTCGCTGCCCAAGTGGACGTCTCAGTTGGTAGAGCTGTCCGCGGCTCGTGGTCTTGCGGTAGCGTTCTCGCCTCCCGCGCACGGGGTCCCAGGTTCGATTCCCGGCGGGGTGAGGGATTTTCTCAGCCTCGAGATGATTGGGTGTTGTGTGTCTTTTCATCATCATTTCATCCTCATTCACTTCCAAGTCGCCGTAGTGCCGTTAAAGAACTTGTGGAGCGGCGGCCGAACCGCCCCGCGAGGGGTCTCCCGGCCACCAATGCCATACGCTCATTATTATTAGTTGGTAGTGCTGACACATTCTTTCACCAGTTGGGTACTCAAAGACGTATGCCCGCTGGGTTCCTCGCCGCTTAACAGAAAACCATGAAGAACTACGAAGGACCATCTGTGCAGAACAGCTTGCAGGTTACGAAGCATTTTTTGTCGAACATCATTTCAGACGATGAAACATGGGAAATCGGAGAATAGGAAATAAAACAGCAATCCATAGACTGGCACGACACAACCTCTCCTTCGAAGAACAAGTTCAAAGCCGCACCCTTAGCCGGTAACGTTATGACGACGTTCTTCTGGGACTCTCCGAGTGTTATTCTATTTCATGTCTTCCGACATGATGTAACGATCAAATCTGAAATGTATTGTGCTACACTCAGGTAATTTAAGAAAAGACTTCCGCGTGCTCGTTGCCACTAATATGCAAATGAACTTCTCCGTCTCCATGACAACGCAAGTCCTCGCGCAAGTCTGAGCACCCGAGAGCAGTTCACAGAACTTCATTGGACTGTTCTTCCTCATCCACCCTACAGCTCGGATTTCGCACCTTCCATCTTTTTGGCGCAACGAAGGAAGCACTCCGGGGAAGCAGTACGTGGACGTGAGGGAGGCTATTGATGCAGCAGGACGTGGCTTCGACGTCGACCAGTAGAGTGGTACCATGTGGGTACACAGTCCCTCCTGTAAGATGGCCTGAGGCCGTCACGTTGAATGGAGGTTCCATTGAAAAAATAGTGTTTTGTAGCCAAAAGAGTGGGGAATGACATGCTGTGTCGGAATCCTGAGTAAAACTAACCTGCTTTCAGAGAAAAATATGTGTTGGTTTACTTAGTGAACGCCCCTCGTACTGCACAAAACAAAGTAATAAGCCAATGAATAGACACAGAAACAGAGAATTGTGGTTGCTGTTGCTGCAGGTGTAGCCCAGCACAGCACTACGCCGCTCTTCCACTGCTTACACGAGGTGCATGTCGGTGAACTTATGCGTATTGTTGTGTTCACAGTTAACGTACAATTAACACTGCCGGCATAACCTGGCTAAGCAGTACTGAATGCAAGCTCGAGGGCGAAGAATAAAGTGAACATTACTGTTGCCAGCAGCGAGTACCGTTAAGGCAAGAGAAGTTTGTTTCCTGCCACAGCATAACCGTTGACACTTGCACTGTTGTGCTGATTTTTCAGTGCAGTACATAGACTACGATAAATGGGCGTGAGAAATCAAATGAAATGCAGTTACTCTCACCGGAGACCAAGTGATCTATGTACCAAGAAACTCAGAATGTTCTCTGAATAACCTCCGAAATTTCTTCGATGGAATTTAGGTTCACCGTGTATAGCTTTTTGCGTAAAATAAGTAGCATTTTCTACTTTCTTTTTATAGGCGTGGTACTGAAATATTAACAATTCATTGTAAACACAGTGGGCGTGTCTTAATCATGCGGTTGCAGAAAAATAACGTGTATCTAACGTTATGCTGTAGCCTCGTGTTTTCAGTGTGTTGTGTCGTTCCGGTAGTCATGCTTATGAGGAGGAAGGCGAAAATTAGGTATGCTACTTCTCTTACCGTAATAAATTAATTATGCATCTTTCGTAGATGGATATAAAAACATTAGTGACGGAGGGCAAAATAAAACTGGTGCCTTATTGGCTGGTTGCTGCAAATCGTTCCCAGCAATATACGGCCCAGTTACTGTGTTAATCCATCATGAAAAAAAAGAAAAGCTAAAGTCCCCCCTCCCCCCTCGTCGTTGTCTCTTCATGATTAACTTACACTCTAAGCACACTCATCACAATCCGGAACTACATAATTACGCAGCTCACAAGTCTTACACGCAAATATCAGAAGCGACGTCGTGTTGAAGGGCAAACATCAGAAAACAAATTACTTGGAAATAGCCGTTCGTAAATACTAATATAACATTTACAATATTGTGTTTTGTGTCCTTAAAATGCAAATTATTCCACCCACAAGCGACTGAGTAATATGTTAAACTGATTTATCCGCACAGTTGAGACGTGGAAATAAACTAGCAAGAAGTAGATGACAGTAAGTTTTTCTGTATCTTTCTTGTTACAGAACTTCAGGAAGACTTGTTCACGCTACTACTGCGTTCATTCAGTCGAGAGTTCACTGACTTGTGTACTGGTTCTTCGGTGAAAGTAAAAGGTTGTTTGTACCGAACGGCAAGGACGCGAAGTAAATTCTGACTAGCAGCACGCCAGTAAGAACACTGCATGTCTATGTTGCCCGGCGAAGCAAAGTTTATACGTCCCCGAAGGTAAGTTTTTTTCACAGTTACTGTGAACTTCCGAAGTGCTCTGGTGTAGAAGGGGAAACGAAAGGTTAGAGTTCAGCGTTTCGTCGCGACTCGAAGTCTTCAGAGGCGAAGCAATGGCCCATTGGAACGGAGATGCAAGATATCCATTGAGAGTACCGCCGCCACGTTCACCTGAAGCTACTGAGAGAAACTGCCGAAAACGCAAATCAAATTGTGAAGGCTGTAACCAGCCAGGGCTGGGACAGGGTAACTGATCTTTCCTACCCTTCCCCCTATCCTACGTCTAAAATTAACCTTTGCAATAATCGAAATCACTTCCTACTCTGCTACATAGACTGGCGCAGCTTATGCAAATTTCGTGACCACTGTAACGAAAGGGGCCTTTGGTGAACGGTGCCGTTTCGAGGAATGTCTCAGATGACAACAGAAAACTTTTTGCAAGAATTCAACTATTCATTCGTAAAAGAACATGGTATTCAAAGTTAAATATTACACGCCCACATGCCGCAACAACCGTAAGCGCCGGCCGGAGTGGCCGTGCGGTTCTAGGCGCTGCAGTCTGGAGCCGAGCGACCGCTACGGTCGCAGGTTCGAATCCTGCCTCGGACATGGGTGTGTGTGATGTCCTTAGGTTAGTTAGGTTTAATTAGTTCTAAGTTCTAGGCGACTGATGACCTCAGAAGTTAAGTCGCATAGTGCTCAGAGCCATTTGAACAACCGTAAGCATGTGAAATGGACGCGTGTGTCATCGCACACATCTGGAGAGAACCAAAGTTTTAACCTCCTCGTATTGCGAATATCGCCTCTCAGATCTGGAAAATTTAAATAACCTACTGCTCGGCTGTTTCCGCTACGCGACTGAGGCAAAATTCTGTAAGGCAACTGTCAAATTGTAAATTCATCTGCCCACCATAGCCATGAACTGTGCCAGACAGCCAAATATCTGTGTCCATATCGCAAGCTACATCGGTACGCGTGGTACGCCCTTAAGCGCGGACCGTTTTAAGTTTTGTAATGGGAATTTGGGTTGTAGGACCTTTAATACTTTACATTTGAGACAACGTTGGTTTCCGCCCTTGTAACTGGAACCTTTTCCCTTTTATGTAGGTCCTCCTCTGCGAGAGGCTTTCTGTCTTGCTTAGGACTGAAGAGGATTTCCTGATTTTTACCTTGTACTAGGGGTGTACTATTCAAACATTTTTAACATATATTAACCTCAGTTATGCATCACTTATGGACTCACAGTCTAATGCACGTAAAGGCGTGTTTTCTAAGAATTTCTGTTGGTTCCATATAGCTTTTCTAATATTAACAACGTCGATAGGTACTGTTATTGATTTATCATTTTATATATGCACCTGAAGATGGGACAGAGGTCCTGAAGTTGGGTTGGCTTTCCTATTAAAAATAAATAATTTATGAACCTGTAACAGATCTTATCATTGATTACGTACGTCAACAGTTGTTGATGTCTCGTCAAAGAAGTGGACTGACTATAATGTACTGAGACCGTAAAAGGCAAGGCAAAAGAAAAGGGAACGGCTGGGGACGGAGTAAAAAACACCCGGAAAGGATTCCAGGGTACTGAAATGGAAAGGGGCTGCAGATGTATGAAAGGAAATCAAGAGGAGAATCTCATTAGATTGTTTTGAGCGACAATTAGTTCAGTAAGTTGTGCATTCCCTGGCAAACAGACGATTGTCTTATTTTCGGCTACTATAAAGAGCCACTGTAGTTGGTCCAATGAAACGAAAGTGTTAAGAGGGAAATTATGCGTTTGTTGTTTCGTTTGACGCTTTGCAATGATCGCTAATGGGACAGTGTCGTGTTATTTTAGCAAGCAATGCGACTTTGGAGCGTATTTTTTGTGTTTTGAATTCACATTATACAAAAATAATTGTGGAAATGTGTACTTTTTTTTTACTTCATAGCAAAATCGAGTTGATCTCAAATGAACAGTTGTCCGTGTGGTGAGAGGAGCCAAAGACGGAGATTGCCCTGGGCGCCAGTTACCCTTGCTACACCACGCCATGCAAGGGGCATTAAAAAGAGAATTAAATTTCGCTTATCGCTAGTCCAATTGCGTTATAGTTGTCGGATTTCGCACCTACTTGAAAGAATACCTGGTAAAGAAAAAAAGAAGACAAAAATGAACGTTAAGTTTTTACATGGTTTAATAAAGTGCATCCCGAATAGCTGTCCTTTTGTTGCTAAAGGAAACAGTGTTACTGAACGTAAAATAATAATCGAAGAAACCTCAATCACTAGGTTACCTGGGCTGGTTAAAGTTTGAGTATATTGTTCTGAGACTCACATTCTTATATTGCGAGAAAGAGAGGTCTCGGCCTTTCAATGAGGCGACTTCGTTGTAACAAGAAGGGCATGAATAGCAGATTTTGGCAACGTTGCACATTGCCAATCTTATTAACATGAGGATCCTGTAGAGAGGGTGGCGGCGGGCGGTGGCGGAACCAATATTACTTTACGGTTGTCTTGTATTTATTTATTTGGTTGTCCGCAGCTCGTGGTCGTGCGGTAGCGTTCTCGCTTCCCACGCCAGGGTTCCCGGGTTCGATCCCCGGCGGGGTCAGGTATTTTCTCTGCCTCGTGATGACTGGGTGTTGTGTAATGTCATTAGGTTAGTTAGGTTTAAGTAGTTCTAAGTCCAAGGAACTGATGACCTAAGATGTTAAGTCCCTTAGTGCTTAGAGCCATTTTTTAGTAGTGGCATGTCTGTGCAAACAACGCCAACTACAATAAAGTTGAGTCGTCATTGTCATGTGCAACGTAACTAGGTAGGTTCGTGAGAAACAGCGTGCTGTAATCGAGTTTCGAATTAGAAGAGTTCGTCCACACGTGGAGCACCTTCTTCTTCAGCGTGATAAAGTAGGACAACACATGAAAGCGACGACATCTGGAACAATCTGACACCAAGGGTCCATAGTCGCCGATCATTTCCATGCAGGCCTCACTTGGTCCAATCTCATTTTCATCTGTTTCCAAAACTTAGAGAATACCTTCGAGGACTCCACTCTGACAGTGGTGAAGCGTTGCAAGAAGAGGTGAGATTGTGGCTCCGTTGACAGTCATACATTGTACATTGACGCCGTCAACAAACTGGTCTCTCGTTGGGACAAAAGTGTTCGTCGCCAGAGTGACTACGTTAAGAAATAAAGATGTAGAACGTTAGTAACGTCTTTTTCAGTTAAAAAGCTTCCAAGAGTTTTGACATAAAAATCGGAGGCATTACTTTTCGTCAAGCCCTCGTTATGCGTCTGCAGCGTCAGATAAACTTGGAGAAAGGAGGTGCTTTATTCGCATCGGACGAGAATCATTAAAATATACAATTCTGCCAGACGATGCTTGAGGATAAAATTACACAACAAGCAACCGTGTAGACGTATATACGTAAATAGAACACACAAAACTCCTTCATCTTTGGGAATCAGTTCACTGGTAACCAGTCCTTTCTGGGATCCGTTCATGTTAATTTTTACTCAATCACCGTTTCTTTTTTATCTAATTCCGTAACGCTGTTTGGGATTAAAAAAAGCCAAGATGGAGAACAAAGTACTGTGTCCAATGCCAAGAGCCTACCCAAACTGAGTTCCGGGGGGGAGAGGTGGAATAATGACTATTTTCACGGTGAATGGCAGAAGAGCAAATTGCTACAAGTCAGTATTCACGTTTCGTCTTTTTCAGACTGACACTAAACCGATATATCCTCTGTGTAACCGGCCAGGATCTGAGTTCTGTTTGTTAAAATCAGTTTTTTTTCTGGGGAACGGGGTCTCTGCCCTCGCTAAAGTCGGGTGAAAGAAAGACAGCAATCTGTGCTATTTTTTAAAATTTTGTAATTGTTTTGGTCGCAATAAAAATGAAATTACAATTAGCTTATTACCTGTTCAAATGGTTCAAATGGCTCTGAGCACTATGGGACTCAACTGCTGAGGTCATTAGTCCCCTAGAACTTAGAACTAGTTAAACCTAACTAACCTAAGGACATTACACACATCCATGCCCGAGGCAGGATTCGAACCTGCGACCGTAGCGGTCTCGCGGTTCCAGACTGCAGCGACAGAACCGCGCGGCCACCTTATTACCTGTTCTGGTTGATTAAAAACTATATGGAGGTCAAGAACAACATCGTTACTAAGAGTAACCCAGAATCATCCTTGCTAAGCAATCTGTACCTAAGTACCCTGTTGGCGAGATCATCAGCTCGCAAGTTAGTCTTCTGGTGGTTTTAAACCTTAAATAGCCATGCGTTGAGCAACATCTCTCTATCTATGTTTTGCACTTTCTAACGGCTAACAGTACATACTTAGGATCATTCTTACCCAAGAAAAATTACCTGAGTTACACTTAGTAACGGTGATGTTGTGGCTAACATTGTACAAACGCAGATTCTTTGTTAACCGTGGAGAAGGTTGTTAATCAACCTAAATCGGTAAACAAAAAACTTTTATTTTTTATTGCTATCAAGACAAAAAAATTTAACCGATACAAAAGTTATCGTTTTAAAAACTGAAGTGGATAAAAAATCATATGTAGGCCAAACTCTAGTTAAGTCAGAAATTTTCAAAATTAGAACTAGGAAAGTTGGTGACTAGAGCGAACGAAGCAGATTTGAATGCAGTCCAGCTAATCCGACTGTCCTTCAATCCCTCCAGATGACCTCGAGCAGTGCCTCATGAGCTGAAAAGTGGTAGTTGAGAAAATGTACAGCATTCAGTCGCAAATAGTGTCTTTTATTTCAGAGCTAGATTTCAACTGCTTTGTGGCTATCATCAGTAGGGTCGGATGCAAGTTAAGTGATCAGTATTGCTTGTCCGTAAAAATAGCCCCTACTAGACTGTGTATATCGGTAAAGGTTATGAGCGACTGATTGGTGTGCACTTTCTCAACTTCATTAACGGTCACTGAGCATATCCGTTCCGTATGGAATCGAAACTGAGAAGCAAAAATTGTACAGGGAACTGTTTTGATAAATTCGTTTAAATTCAGTTCAAAATTATATTTTAATAAGTTTACAAAGTTTTAAAAGCTAAAATTGAAATAAGGACATTGACTAGTATTTCTAAAATGCGAGTTCCAGCGTATCGGGACTTTTTGTTTTAATTTTAATATATGATTATACCAGCGTGATGAATTACCAGTTGTGGATGCTGAACTGCGTACGCAAGGAACTAGATGCCGACATTTCGAGAAAGCTTTCAAATTCAGTGAGAACGGGCGATTGCAGTGAACGAAAGGAACAACTACTTCGTAATGAACGAAGAACGGTGGACCTGGACGAGCAACAAGCGACCACTCTATAAGGGAGGAGACCAACTGATGGAGAGCGATGTACGACAGTTCAGTTTGGAGAACCGTTTCTATGGACCATTTTCTCCGTAAACGACTCAACTCCCGTGCAGTAGCATACTGCAATCGTTGACGAAGTACAGAAACTGGCTGGCTAACGAAAGTGGTATTCTGAGCGTTAAGTTAAACAGATTGTCTCCGTGCGTAACTAAAAGTATTATTTATAGCAGCAAGCCTGTACACGCTCGAAATACTGAGTTTTCAGCCTTGCTGGAGAATTCTCATGTCAGCGCTACACGGGGCCAAATGCTCTGAGAATGAAAATGTTAACGTTTTGCGGCTGCAAAATATGTAAGAGAGACGTGTGCGACGGCCTTGTACTATTTTTTTTAACCCAATGTATATATAAACAGCAGAGCTCAAAGCTGGGTGCCAGGCGTGCTGAGGGAACGCCGGAAATGGATTCAGGCCGATGCTGTAGGAAGCCAGATAGCGGAGCAAATATCTGTGCCGGTTGTAAGCGGAGGCGTGACGGACAGGCGTCGATGCGGTGAGTTGTGTTGGTGGTGGTGGTCGGTGGTGGGGAGGGGGGGTGGGGGAGGCGGGTTCCCTGCAGCATATTGGGGCCGCACAGCTCAGCGAGCACAAGTAATATCGCAGACTCACCCTGCGCTGTCCCACCCTCCTCTCACACCTACCCACTGGCGCCCGCGGCGAATTACTTTCTGCCGCCGCCTCGTCACTGTCATTATTAATCTATCACCTGCACAGAGGGAAATAATTAAAACACCATTTCAGATAAAGAAAGATGAAATCACTCAGCACCCGGTTCAGCATACACTAATACCACTGTAACTTTTTGCTTTTGATTCACAATTCAGTGGATTTTCTGTTAAATCGCCATTATACTGTTAAAAAACATTGACTATAAAGAATTTTGTAAATACAAGATGGTACCCAGAAGTTCGCAAAATTTGATTTATTGGCGCAAATGGCTACGAGTATACCGAAATGCCTTCGGTTTCCCCGCATACAGCATTCTTTAAACAGTGTGGTTAGTGGCTGCTAACAGCGTGGTCTAGTAACTTGTTTGTGAGCAAACTTCCATTATCGTGCTTCCGTGAGTTTGCAGTTGTGCGACGGCTGCCCTCGAAAGACCAAAGTGTCCGTAGAAAGTTTTGTTTTAAACGCAAGAAAATCAATGTAGAAACGCACCAAATGTTAAAGCAAGCTTATGGAGACAACCCTATAGGCTAGACACAGATTTGCACGACAGGTATAAGCGATTCGAAGCCGGCCGCTCTGACAGAGCGGTTCCAGGCGGTTCAGTCTTGAACCTGGTCGCAGGTTCGAATCCTGCCTCGGGCATGGATGTGTGTGATGTCCTTAGGTTAGTTAGGTTTAAGCAGTTCTAAGTTCTAGAGGACTCAAGACCTCAGATGTTAAGTCCCATAGCGCTTAGAGCCATTTTAACCATTTTTTGAATTTAACATTGCTTCCGAACGGCGGTGCAATGCGGCGCTTTTCACGCCAACAAACATTCCCAAAGTTCAAAGACGTGTGATCAGTGACAGATAAAAATCTTAGAAATCTCAGAGACCGAATCCGAGACTTATGGATTTGTCTAAGGCACTTTACCACTGGCAAACAAGTCACGCCATTAGCGAAGGAGCACTAATTACAAACTGCAAGATGTTCCATAGTGCGTAGAGCCATTTGAACCAAGCGATTCGAAAACAGGGAAGAAATCAGCTCATGGCGACGATCTTTCCGGTCGGCCGCGTCAACTGGCATCACACCGGAATCTGTTCACAAAGTGGGGGATCTGATTCAGGAAGGTGGTAGACAGACCAAGGAAGACTTCTGGTATACCTCGAGAATAAGGTATGGTACATGTAAATGTGTTGTATCAGAAGAATTGTACATGAGAAGGATCATGGCGAAGTTTGTGCCATGGCTGCTCCAAGACGATCTTAAGCATACGTGTGTGTGTGTGTGTGTGTGTGTGTGTGTGTGTGTGTGTGTGTGTGTGTTTGTATGAGAGAGAGAGAGAGAGAGAGAGAGAGAGAGAGAGAGAGAGAGAAATTACTCGGAGTCTGGGGAATATGGCGACTGCGGAAAAAGTGTCGTCTTGTTTCCAATTCAAAAATTTCTGGGTGCTACAGGCCGTATGCGGGCATGGTGGAGTACGAAGTCGTTCGTATGCCACGTCTGCGGACGTATTCTCCAGATGTTCTCAAAAAACGTCTTAGGACATCGCAGTAGAACGACCGTCTGAACAGGAGAGACGAACTCTTTACGCACTGTTCTGTCATATATATCCGGAAGTGGCGTAGGAACGACTGGGTACTCTACCACGCCCACATACGGCTTACAGAATTCAAGAAAATTTGACTAGAAACGAGATGACAGCCGTTTCCGTAACCGCCGTTTTCACCAGACTTTATATAACTTCTTTCTCATACGCTGGATCAAAATTAAATTGAAGGGAGTGAAGATTTGATATAGCGGATGAGATTCAAGCGTAATCGCAGTCTGTGATAAACGCGGTACCAAAGACTTCCAGATTCCATAAGGGGGCAAACGCTACGATCGTTGTATTCGCTTCTAAGGGGAACTACTTTGAAGGTGATGAAGATCTACTTATGAAGTTATAATGTTAATATAACTCTGCAACTTCAGGAAACCACCTCGTATTTTCAAGAGACGTTCCACTAGGGCAAAGTTAGTAGTGTAAGCAGAAGACTAAATAGATGCGAAAGATATCCTGTCGTAGTAGATACTATGTTTGCCAGGGTTCGCCCAAATCCAGTTTTTGTAAACGGACTTCTCAGTACCGCCTGTGATTGATTGCGTAAAGACCTTAACATCGATTTGGCAAATACAGTTCTAGCTGTCAGATTTCTTATCCACAATAAATACTCGCTCCCTTCTTGAAACATGCGTAGGCTCGTACTAATTGTTAAAAATTTCGATTAATCTGGACGGAGTCACTTGTTGTACGGTGCAAAAGGAGAATAAGTATCAGACTAAGCAAGAAGTTATCCACTGCATAAGAGAAGCAGCGAGACCGAGATGACTTACACTTTGTGACCTAAAGTATCCGGAAACCCTTACGTAACGCGGAATTGACAACTAGATGTCTCGAGAGGCTGACCCGAAGGCGGAGAGTATTATGTTGTCAGTAGAGGAGCTGTAAAAGCAGAATGGGGTGGTCCAGGACAGCTCACTGATTTCGGATCTTATCTGAAACGTAAGTAACAAATCCATCAGAGATATTTAATTCTCCCAAAGCTACCCTAGACGGTTGTATGTGATGCTGAAGTTTAAACACGAAGGATCAACCACCGCTATACGAAGACCACGTCAGGGATCATCGAGCGTTAAATCGCATGAAATCAGCGAATGCAGTCATGTGAGTATAAAAGTTCTACCAGCAGTCCAACTAGCACGGCGACTTCGGGTATTTACGAGGGTAATCCCAGAAGTAACGTCTCCTATTTTTTTTATAAGTACATAGACCTCTATTTCTACAATGTTTTACATCAGTTTCCAGCTTGAACATTTAGCTATTTTTCAACGTAATCACCATTTCTGTCGATGCATTTTTGTGGACGCTGTGGCAGTTTTTGTGTGCCCATGTCATACCAGCTCGCCGCCATGCTGTTCAGAAAGTTGTGAACCTCTTCTTTTACCTCGTCGTCGGAGATGAGCGCTTTCCGCCCAAATGTTCTTTTAACCTAGGGAACAGATGATAGTCACTGGGCGCCAAGTCAGGACTATAGGGTGGGTGGATGACTATGTTCCACTGAAACTGTTGCAGGAGAGCAACAGTTTGCCGATCGATGTGTGGGCGAGCGTTGTCATGGAGAACGTGTACGCCCTTGCTCAACATTCCTCTTCTCCGGTTCTAAATTGCCAGTTTGAGTTTTTTCAGAGTCTCACAGTACCTGTCAGCGTTAATTGTGGTCCCAGCGATTCAGCTCCGATGACGAGGTGAAAGAAGAGGTTCATAACTTTCTGAACAGCATGGCGGCGAGCTGGTATGACATGAGCATACAAAAACTGCCACAGCGTCTACAAAAATGCATCGACAGAAATGGTGATTATGTCGAAAAATAGCTAAACGTTCAATCTGGTAAACTGATGTAAACCGTTGTAGAAATAAACAGGTCTATGAACTTATAAAAGAACAGGAGACCTTACTTTTGGTATTACCTTCGTAAAAAGAAGCGGGTTGAATGTCAAGCAGCTCCCCGTAAACCACACATTTCTGTATTCAGTGTTAAGCGGCCTTTGAGGGGTATAAAGAGCGTCGTCGTTGGACAGTGGACGACTGGAAACAGGTGATTTGGATTGATGAATCACGCTACACCTTGTGACACTCCAATGGAAGTGTTTGGAGTTGGCGAACGCCAACGGAGGACGTTACCTGCCATCATGTATAGTGCTAACAGTAAAGTACGGAGGAAGTGGTGTTACGGTATGGGGGTGTTTTTCGTGGTTACCATGTGGCCCCCGTATTAGGCTTCAGAAAACGCCGAATGGGGAAGGATATCAACATATTTTAGAGTCCTGTGTACTGCGTACAGCAGAGGAACAGTTGGCAGACGGTAAATGAGTGAATCACCATGACAGTGTCCCCTGCCATAAAGCAGCGTCTGTGACGCAATGGTTTATGGACTGTTAACCTCCCTGAAATGGACTGGCCTGCTCAGGTTCCGACGCGACCCCATGGAACACCTTTTGGGTGAGTAAGAACGTCAACTTCGCTCCGGACACAAGTGTCCGACATTACTACCTTCTCCGTTTTCGGCTCTTGAGGAAGAAGTTGCTGCCATTCCTGTACTGACATTCAGGCCCCTTATTGAAAGTGTCCCTAGAAGATATGAAGCCATCATAAAGGCGAAGAGTGGACTAGCCCCATATTAATGTCCATTAATAGCTGGCCGGATATTTTTGATTAGATTGTGTATTTCCAGAGGCCACTGGTGTAAAACGACTGAAGATCAGCGTTATTTGACATAAAAACTTGTCAGCGAAACTTGATATCCAACATTTCTGTTTTCGTATTCCTACGTTCCATGTCAGCGTAGTAGGAGCCGTACACGAAAGAGCAAAGCGCTATTAAAAAGAGATTTTGTTGATTCCTATTGTGGAGAGCGGACGTGTCCCGAAATCCGTACAGGAATAATAAGCTCGTGCCCTTAAGAAAGATGAAGCAAATAGGCTGATTCCGGAACAGATTGTCTGGAGCAGAAGATTAGTTCCGACGTGGTGGACCAAGAATAGGTGTTCGTTCGGACAGTATGGCTTTCGTTCCGCAATCATTTTATTGTGTTATTTTCATTAAATGTGCACTGTGATGTCGGCAGTGAATACCACATGAAACACGGATAATTGTGTGTATGTGTTTTTGTGGGACCTTGGTCGTGCCAGAGGCGGCACATGAACGCGCGCTCAAAGGTAGCGACGCTGCTCGAAGAGTACAGAAGCCGACTAAACCCCATACAGTCGTAACTATAGTCAGATTAAAATTCCTTGACGGTTGAAATCTGTCACTTGCCGCTACAAGTGCTGCCACATCGGCTGCCAGTTATCGTTCGGTTATAGGCGACACACACACGGCGGGTCATTTCACAAATGATTAACTTCTCATGGTTGGGATTCACAGTCATATAATATTTCTTGAAAGACATCATAGTCGCCGTTGACTGTATAAAATATTTGTTAGTATTGCAATTTCGGCCTTACGGCCATTTTCAAGTAACACTGCAAAGTTACATTCTGTCAGAATTTAAAACTATCTGACATGAGTACATGTCGTCGTCAAAATGCAGCCTTTTGACTGTGAGAGTCCCACAAGATCTGACGAGTACGACACTTATTACATCGTAATATGTTTTTAAATGTATACTGAACTGTCGATGTTACCATCGTTCTAATAATCTATCATACATACAAGTTCAAGTGCACCGACAACATGTGGAGCTAAGTCGGACTTGTATGTACGATAGATTATTAGAACGATGGTAACATCGACAGTTCAGTATACATTTAAAAACATATTACGATGTAATAAGTGTCGTACTCGTCAGATCTTGTGGGACTGTCACAGTCAAAAGGCTGCATTTTGACGACGACATGTACTCATGTCAGATAGTTTTAAATTCTGACAGAATGTAACTTTGCAGTGTTACTTGAAAATGGCCGTAAGGCCGAAATTGCGATAGTAACAATAAATATTTTATACAGTCAACGGCGACTATGATGTCTTTTAAGAAACATTTCACAAATGTTCATGTGCAACGCGGAGCATTGTTGGAAACGGCCTTCTCGGGGTATTACAGAAGTGCTAGATGCTCTGTCGACAGCTGACTTTTAAGTGATCAGTGAGTCAATTGCGGCGGACAGCGCGTTTTGTAACTCTGAATTTAGACTCTTGCGCTAATCTAACCACAACCTTGTGATGTGCAATGTATCCCAAGAAATGGCGGTCAGCAATCTGTGGCAAAACTGAAATCACGATCGCTTTGTTCACGGTGATTAAAGCTAACATCTATGAGAAAACTCAATAAGAAAAATTCCAGTTTCAGCGCTAAAAGCAAACCGTAATTTTTTTTAGAAATAAAAAATGCATTCGAACCAATCAACTGGCAGAAAATAATGAAGTATTTAGATTTACAAATAAAAAAATGTCGTTGCATGGAAGAGATTCGAACCATCTTCTTGGTTAACCACCTGCAGTACGCCACTACACTGCATTAGGTTGTTATATTTGTGACTCTGGTGATCGTGTTGCAACGTGAATTGCAAGGTCCAAAAAATCGGCTTCACGCAATGCCCTGCAAAGTTTAGCTACCTAATGTAAGCCGATATCTGCCATTATAATAACTGCATATTTGACGCTGGATCACGTCTAGTGCGGAAGGATCAAACAGGGTTTGATCTGTGTGTGAAACGTGTATATTTCGTTAGCATCGTTTTGTGTTTATCATGTGTGATGAAAAACAAAGTAATAGGCTAGTCGCACGCTTCGGGATCCAAATACATCAAGAAAAGGAGCCGGACGAAGAACTGGAAGTGAACTGACCAATTGTTGTGGCAGTTTGGCAATGGCGAACAGTTCGGGCGTGATGTTGAGCATTCAGGTTGGAAGAAATCACCTTGATTGGTTGAGGTGTCAACTATCAAGTAATTTTAATCTGACTATAGTAGAATTCAACCCATTAGTGGAGTCAGGTAGGTAGCAATTACGAAACAGGAAGCACCATGCTCCTCGACATACTTTTTTCATCACTGGCTGCGGAGTGCACGCCCCGAGGGCGCAGTGACAGGAGTCCCAGTGTAGTGTGAAGCGTCAGTAGACCGGTGGTGCCGTGATGGAGGTGTAGCGGGGCGTGACATTTACCGGCGCCAGTGTGTGGCTCCGCGGCGCACTGGCGCCAGTGAGGCGGGGCACGGGCCAGACTGGCGCTGCGGCTGGCGTTTTCCGCGGAACAGGATGGCTGGCCGCGGTCCAGCCGGGTATTTCTGCCAGCCACCGCGCCGTCATAACGGCTTCCCGACACCAGGCCAGCTGACTCAGCGCTTCCGGAGGCATCTGCTGCGCTAACGGTTACTGCGCGCCGGTCGTCGCCTTCTGGACCTATCAGTTTTCGAGCTCTTTTATTCAATGAGCGCATTGGTTATTGAGTAAGGGGGGGGGGGGGGTGGGGTGTCATACAGCAAAATGCTCAGGGATCATTCTCTCTCTCTCTTTTTTTTTTTTTTTTACTCGTTGCTTCTTTCGTCTGTAAATGTTATTTGTACCGGGTTCTTGCAACCGAAGTGCAGCTACTCACGTAGGCCCAGTGAGGGCTCTATTTATCGCACAGTAGCGAAAATGGTAGATGTGCTAATGCGTTAAAGTGTTAATAAGATGCGCTCGGTTTTAACTAAGTTTCGAAGTTACCGTTCAGTAACGCTAAGTTGTCACTAGTAGAGACGTGTGCAGTTTGTGTTGGATGCGTTGACGTGCTCCACGACAAACACGTCGTTTTCCATTTAGCGCGAATTTACAAATTGTTAATGTATTGTTACTGATTACAATTTTCGTATTTTGTAAAATATTGTTTAGTGTATTGGGCTGAATGTAGACAAATCATCAGTTCGAAGCAGAACACAGGGCGATCAATCTTCATCGATTTTCTTGGAGGTGCTGAAATTCGGAAGTAGTGTCCCTAACTAAGTATGTGTCTATCTCGTGTCCCTGACTGTGATTGGTACTTCTGCAGTGTGCTGTAGCGTGTTTGTGTTATTGTAGGAAGTATACTTAGACAAGACCTGGAGTACGGGAAGATTCCAGTTTGATTACATCATAGACAGAGGCTTAGAAATCAGCCCTACCCACGGAGCTGAGATAGATCTCGATCACAATTTATTTACGATGAAGATTACACTGACGTTTATGAGAATCGTACGGAATAATCAGTGTGGAAGGGAAAGGGACACTGAAATATTAAGGAACGACGAGATGCGTCTGATGTTCTCTAAGGATGTGGATACTGCGATAAGGAGTATCACAAAAGACAGTTAAATTGAAGAGGAATGGACAACTCTTAGACATGGCAATCGCAGATGTTGAACAGACAAGCCCAGGGACAAGAAAGGTTACGGCGAAGAAATCTTCGGTAACAGGAAAGTACTTCAACTAACTGACGAATGAAGTAGTAAGTGTAAAGATGTTCAGGGAAATTCAGGAATACAGAAGCATAAGTTATCTTTCAATGAAATGAACAGGAAGTGCTTGGGCGCTGATGACCCCGCTGTTTAGCGCCCGTAAACCTCAAACACACACACACAGGAAGTGCAGGTATGCCAAGGCGAAAATGCTACAGAAAAAAAGTTAAGACACAGAAAAAGAAATGGCCGTCGGATGGACTGATTTAGAGTACAGATATCAAAAAACAAACAAACATCGTGAAATTAAAAGCAAGGGCATCGACATTAACAGTGAAAGGAGAATTCCACTGCTAAACGCAAAGGAGAAAGCGGATAGGTGGAAAAAGTACTCCGAAGGCCTCCACGAGGGAGAGGTTTTGTCTGGTGATGTGACTGAGAAATAAATATGGGTCGAGTAGACGTGAAAGATACAGGTAACGCGGTACTAGAATCTAATAGCACTTGGGAAGACTTGCGACCAAATAAGGCAGAGTGGGTATATAACATTCCTTCGAAATTTCTAAATCACTGGGGAGAGTGGCAACCAAGCGACTATTCAAGTTAGTATGTCGAATCTATGTGGCTGGAGATACACCGTCCTACTTTCGGAAAAATATCACCTATACAATCCCGAAGATAGCAAGGGCAGAAAAGTCAGAAAACTATCGTACAATTAGCATAGCATTCCATGGAGTAAAGTGGCTGACAACAACAGATGACTATCAATTTCGCTTTAGGAAAGGTAAGGGTACCAGAGAGGCAGTTATGACGCTGCGCTTGCAGTCAATAATGGAAGCAAGACATTAGAAAAACCAAGACACGTTTGTAAGATACGTGGGCCTAGAAATAGCATTTGACAATGTAAAATGGTGTAAATTCTTCGAAATACCCAGAAAAATATGTGTAAGCTGTAGGGTAAGAAGGGTAATATACAACATGTACAAAAAGCCGTGAGGAATGATAACAATGGATGACAAAGAACCAAGTACTCAGATTGAAATGAGTGTAAGGCAAGGACGTAGTCTTTCGCCCCTAGTGTCCAATCTATACATCGAAGAAGCAATGACGGAAATAAAAAAAACGTTTCAGAAGAGGAACTAAAATTCAGGGTGAAAGGTTATGAATTATACCATTCCCTGATGGCATTGCTGTTCTCAGTGAAAGTGAAGAAAAATTACAGAACCAACTGAATGGAATGATGAGTGCGGCGTATGGAATGAGGGTAAACCGAAAAAAGAGAAAAATAATGAGAACAGCAGAAATGACAATAGCGAAAAATTGATATCAAATTTGGTGTCAAAGAAATGAATAAAGTAACGACTTCGGAAGCAAAGAAAAACGTGACGGAGGTAGTAGGGAGGACATAGAAAGCTGGCTAGCACAGGCGAAGGCATTATTCCTAGTCAAAAGCGGTCTACTAGTATAAAATGTTGGCCTTAATTTGAGGACGAATTTGATGAGAATGTACGTTTAAGAGTGCAGTGGAACTGCTTAAGGGACTGTGAGAAACCCGAAAAAGAGTGTCGCAGCGCTTGAGAAATGGTGCTGTACAAGACAAGAAAATTAGGTGGACTGAGAAGGTAACAGTTGAGGTGGTCTTTACAAGATCTGTGAGCAAAGGAAGATATGGAAAAATCTGACAAGAAGAAGGTACAGGGTGACAGAACGTTTGATAAGACATCATAGAATAGCTTCCACAGTTAAAAGAGAAAGCTGTAGAGGGCAAAAACTGCAGGGGAAGACAGAGGCAGGAATACTTCCAACAAATAATTGAGGAAGCTGGGTACAATTTGGAGCGGGCCAGTATCAAATCAGTTACAGGACTGATGACCTGAATAAAAAAGTGAAATAAAAGGCAGGGAGGATGGCATCGGGATCCGCCAACAGCCCTCACATAACAAGAGCATCAATGGGGCGCAGAGGACAGAATGTATGCATCCGACCACGTTCCGCTTTCGAAAGTGTCGCACATCATGCTGGTCAAATACAGATGATCCCGATTTCGTACACCATAATGATTCATCAGACAGTGTACGATTCACCAACCGGCGTCACGCTACTGTAAGATACCGAGCTTGGATTCAGTGGACAAACTGAAGCTGTCCTCAGTACTGAGATTGAATACCACAGTGCTTTACTAGCCACTGACGTATTGGAGCTGACATATCTGTATCTCTTTTAAAGTCACTTAGCCAATTATAGGACACAGGTTAACACAGCCTCCGAACCACGATACAGCTTGGCATTTTGCATAAATACCGATTGGTTATAACTGAAGTCGGCTGTAACTATCGTATGGCAGCGAAACTTGGTATATTCTTATGCGTTAAAGCAAAAACCCATTTAAGGTGGCAAAAATTAATTCGGAATTTGGGCACCAGGTGCAAATCTGGCGCTTTGAATGCAACGAAGGCGTATAGAAATGTTTCCATGCGTAATGGATTAGGAACGGGATGTGAGCAGAAAAGATCGAACAAGTAAGAAAGGCATAATGTTGGTTTTATTATTAACCATCAGTTACACAATTTGTTCAGCGTGAGCACTGGAGACGTCAACGAGATGCTCTAAAGCGTCATATTTGCACCCGGTAGCCAAAATGAGAACATTTTTTTTTTCCAGAGTAAATCGGACATTTTAGTTATTAATTCTCCTTCCAGTGAAACCTTTTGTCTGTGACACTTGTTTATGGAAAATGTGCTTACATATACAGAACTGTTTTAAAGAAAAAAAAATTGTATCTACCGCTGCAGGAATTCTCCAGGGCTTGCATCACAGAATGCGAAAGACGCACACATTTAAATTCCGTTCACTGCTACAAATTTAGCTTCTTTTGCAGGGGAGTAATAATGAACAACAAGAATTTGTCGTTTTCTAAATCTAATATGATATACTGAACAGTATACACAAGAGTTTAACATTCCCGAAAACCACGTGGGAATTTGTGTAGCGCTGAGTAATCAACATAATTGGAAAGCATGAACTATGTTTTCCAAAACGATTTGTATACTAGGATTAAACCCATGGATGCAAATAACTACACATAGCGACTCCCATAATGCTACAATTAATCAGTAAGCACTGCGTACTATCTGATGATAAGTAATAATAATAATAATAATAATGTCGTGTGATGAGGGCCTCCCGTCGGGTAGACCGCTCACCTGGTGCAAATCTTTGGATTTGACGCCACTTCGGTGACTTGCGCGTCGATGGGGTTGAAATAATGATGATTAGGACAACACAACACCCAGTCCCTGAGCGGAGAAAATCTCCGACCCAGCCGGGAATCGAACCCGGGCCCTTAGGATTGACAGTCTGTCGCGCTGACCACTTTTTTTTGCATTTTGTTCGTTATCGATCGTTGTGTTTGGTCGTTGCGGACGTCGCAAGACATCCTGTTCAAGTTCGGTGGTTGATCCTTCCACTCAGTATTTTATTACAGAGGCCAACCGGCTCTCTGACCGAACACGCTGAGCTACCGTGCCGGCATCACGCAGCTACCGGGGGCGGTCTGATGATAAGTTACTGGGCGACTTGAAACTGGTTATGGTAAAGTCAAAATTGTACCGTCACAACAGACGAGTGGTTGCAGTTATATCTGAAAATCGTTATTTATCGCCGTCATAGTCCATCACATTCTCAAAGAATAAGAGTTTAATGTTTCTGCGCGATGAATCAGGTATGCTTGCGATGTGTACCAGCTTGGAAACCCCGTCTGTTGGTCCGAGTAGAGGAATGCAAAGTGTGTCAGGTTCGCCCTGCGGGCGGCAACCACACTGCAGACTCTGGCTCGTGGCTGGCAAGGCGCCACGCTGCAGCCGTAAGGCCCGCATATGCCGCGACCGACATTCTGACAGTTCCCTCCCGCCACGTAACTCCCGACTAAACTGGCCGCCGCAAGCGCGTTGGTTCTCACTCGCCGCTTGCGGGATTATTTTTCGTTTCTTCCTCGGAACTGTCGTCTTTCTCGTTCCTGTTATTTTCCGGATCGAAGGAATGTGTTTCTGTTTCTTCTCAAACCGCCACGTGTTCGATCTGGGATGCCTGCGCCGGCCAGGAATAACATAATCTCAGATTATGCATATCCATTACGGATATGTTAGCACCGTGTCTATAAATTGAATGTAAATTAGTTATAGAAAACAGCAACCAGTCACTTTTTCGAATAATTAGGTTTTATTCCATAAACCGGTTTTCGAACCTCTTCAGGTGCATCTTCAGATGGTTTCTGGAAGCTACATCATTATTGCTAGCATAATGCTTGGTGCTAGTACTATGACAAAAAGATGGAACACGCTTTAATGTATCGCCATGACTATTGCTTCTCTGTCGATTTAGATGTAAATTTACTTTTTTACTTACTTGAGACAGTATAGGCGGCTTTTTTCGTTTAGTGTCCATCTGTCTGCCTCCATTTTGATGTCCAGTTGTTATATCACTACACACACACACACACACACACACACACACACACACACACACACACACACACACACTTCCACACAAACTATATTAATTTACAAGCTGACAGCGAGACTTCTTCAGCAACCAGCATGCGCTTTACAACTGTTGCTTGTAACAAAAGTCTTGACAAAGAGATATGGCATAGGTCTACTTTGCACAGAGATGTAATTTGTTCTTTTTTACATGTATTAAAGTCGATATAAGGGCAAATATTTTAATCAGAGTGGCGATAAAATAAGAGCACAAAATAAAATAGGTAAATTACTACAAGAACAAACTTCAGGTGATCTATCTTATTTATATTCGTATATTAACGTATATTACAGGCAGTTTATAGCAAATATTTTAATCATAATTGGCGTGAACATGGGTGCCCAGGAATCAATGATACAGAGTTGACTTTTGTTCCTGGTTTTTAAATATAAAGTGTACGGTTATACAAACAGCTTTAGTCCATTACAAACACTATAACTTTTATATGTATACCTTTAGCTAAAATAAACAGAATCTACTCGTGCTAATATCCCAGATCATGTTAACGTAACAACAGAAAAAAGTCAACAGTTCATTTGAAGGTTTGTTATCAATTTAAAAATTTAAATTTAAATATAAAGGTCCTAGTCATACAGACAGCTGTATCAAATTGCAAATGCAATAACTTTGAGTCATTGAGCCCTTAGCATTCATGTTAACGCCAATCATGATTAAAATATTTGCTATAAACTGCCTGTATTATACGTTGATATACAAATATAAATAAGATATCAGATCACCTGAAGTTTGTTCTTGTAGTAATTTATTTATTTTGTGCTCTGGTGTTATCGCCAGTCTGATTAAAATATTTGCCCTTATATCGACTTTAATACATGTAAAAAATAACAAATTACATCTCTGTGCGAAGTAGGCTCGTGCCATATCTTTTTGTCAAGATCTTCGTTACAAGCCACAGCTTACAAAACACTCGTTCGACCTATACTTGAGTATTGCTCATCAGTGTGGGATCCGTACCAGGTCGGGTTGACGGAGGAGATAGAGAAGATCCAAAGAAGAGCGGCGCGTTTCGTCACTGGGTTATTTGGTAACCGTGATAGCGTTACGGAGATGTTTAATAAACTCAAGTGGCAGACTCTGCAAGAGAGGCGCTCTGCATCGCGGTGTAGCTTGCTCGCCAGGTTTCGAGAGGGTGCGTTTCTGGATGAGGTATCGAATATATTGCTTCCCCCTACTTATACTTCCCGAGGAGATCACGAATGTAAAATTAGAGAGATTAGAGCGCGCACGGAGGCTTTCAGACAGTCGTTCTTCCCGCGAACCATACGCGACTGGAACAGGAAAGGGAGGTAATGACAGTGGCACGTAAAGTGCCCTCCGCCACACACCGTTGGGTGGCTTGCGGAGTATCAATGTAGATGTAGATGTAGATGTAGATGTAGATGTAAAGCGCATGCTGGATGCTGGAAAAGTCTCGCTGTCAGACTGTAAATTAATATAGTTTGCGTGGAAGTGTGTGTAGTGATATAACAACTGGACATCAAAACGGAGGCAGACAGATGGACACTAACCGGAGAAAGCCGTCTATACTGTCGCAGTAAGTAAAAAAGTAAATTTAGATCCATATCGACAGATAAGCAATAGTCATGGCGATACATTAAAGCTTGTTCCATCTTTTTATCATAGAACAAACACCCAGCAATATGCTAGCAATAATGATGTAGCTTCCAGAAACCACCTGAAGATAAACCTGAAAAGGTTCGAAAACCGGTTTATGGAATAAAACATAATTATTCAAAAAAGTGACTGATTGCAGTTTTATATAACTTATGTACAACATAGTTTCAGTTTAGAGTCAGAGTAAATGTTGAGGACGAAGAAATTTACTATCACGATTCGGGACTAGGTTTTTGTAAGTGTCAGAGAGTTGTGGTGACATTTGTGAAAACTGCAAAATACAAGAACTGCTTGAACGAATGGATCCAAACGGGGACACTGTGCAGATCTGCGCTCTAAGAACAATTGGCTATGCGTACGCTAGGCAACAGCTGTTTTACCTTACCCGGAACTTCAGTTCACACCAAGGTCATTCAGTAAACATCCTCCAGATACCACACAGAAGTACACTGAGGTGACAAAAGCCACGGGGTACCTCCTGATATTGTGTCGGACCTCTTTTTGTCGGGCGTAGTGCAGCAACTCGACGTGGCGTGGGCCCAACAAGATGTTAGAAGTCCCGTGCGGAAATGTCGAGCCATGCCGCCTCTATAGCCGCCCATAATTGCGAAAGTATTGCCGGTGCAGGATTTTGTGCACGGACTGACCCCTCGAGTATGTCATGTAGGTATCCGATGGGATTCATGTCGGACTATCTAGTTGGCCAAATCACTCGCTTGAATTCTCCAGAATGTTCTCCGAACTATCTACATCTACATTTATACTCCGCAAGCCACCCAACGGTGTGTGGCGGAGGGCACTTTATGTGCCACTGTCATTACCTCCCTTTCCTGTTCCAGCCGCGTATGGTTCGCGGGAAGAACGACTGCCGGAAAGCCTCCGTGCGCGCTCTAATCTCTCTAATTTTACATTCGTGATCTCCTCGGGAGGTATAAGTAGGGGGAAGCAATATATTCGATACCTCATCCAGAAACGCACCCTCTCGAAACCTGGACAGCAAGCTACACCGCGATGCAGAGCGCCTTTCTTGCTGAGTTTACTAAACTTCTCCGTAACGCTATCACGCTTACCACATAACCCTGTGACGAAACGAGCCGACCAATTGTGGCCCAGCGACATGGCGCATTGTCTTGGGAACATGAAATCCACGAATGGCCGCAAGCGGTCTCCAGGTAGGCGAACATAACCATTTCCAGTCAGTAACGCAGTCCATTCCATGCAGACACAGCTCACACCATTATGGAGCCACCACCGGCTTGCAAACTGCCATTTTAACAATTTGCGTCGATAGCTTCGTGGGGTCTGCGCCACACTCGAACCCTACCATCAGCTCGTACCAAATGAAATCCGGACTAATCTCACCAGGCCACGGTTTTCCAGTCGTCTAGGGTCCAAGCGATATGGTCACGATCCCAGGAGAGGAGCTGCAGGCGGTGTTGTGCTGTTAGCAGAGGCACGGGCTTCGGTCGTCTGCTGCCACAACTCATTAACGCCAAATTTCACCGTACTCTCCACACTCATAGTTCGTTGTACGCCCCACGTTAATTTCTGCGTTCATTTGACACAGTGTAGCATGTATGTTAGCGCTGACAGCTCTACGTAAATGCCTTCGGCCGCTGCGTTCTACGTGGTGAGAGGTATGCCTGAAATGTGGGATTCTCGGCACACTGTGGACACTGCGAATTTTGGAATAGTGAACTCCCTAACGTTTTCTGAAATAGAGTATGCCATGCGTCTAGCTACCACTACCATTCCGCGTTCAAAGTCTATTAATTTCCGCGTGCGGCCATGATCACGTCGGGAACCTTTTCACATGAATCATCCGTGTAAAAATAACAGCTCCATCTTGTGCAAGTGATACAGTGCGTACAAGTGTATATCGGTACCCCATGACTTGCGTCACCGCAGTGTACAAGGCCGTGCCGAGGATTTCATTGGAGGGGCAGCAAGTCATATTAGTCTCGTGGAACAGGAAGGGGTGAAGGAAACGCGCATAATGCGTTACAAAATAAGTCTCAACTCTGTTAGGAGCAGTCGGACGAGGTGGCCGAGCGGTTCTAGGCGCTACAGTCTGGTCCGCAGCTCGTGGTCGTGCGGTAGCATTCTCGCTTCCCACGCCTGGGTTCCCGGGTTCGATTCCCGGCGGGATCAGGGATTTTCTCTGCCTCGTGATGACTGGGTGTTGTGTGATGTCCTTAGGTTAGTTAGGTTTAACTAGTTCTAAGTTCAAGGGGACTGATGACCATAGATGTTAAGTCCCATAGTGCTCAGAGCCATTTGAACCATTTTGTGTTGGAAGCAATATGCTTATTAATTACCAGACATACTAATGCTGCCACTCAACGCTTACTCCTTAAGTTGTTTTTAACTGAGAGAGCATATTTTGTGAGAGATACGTACGCATTGTTATTCTGTCACGCAGATGATTTTCAGAGACACAAAAATAATTTCGGTATTATATTGTAATTTTGTGTGTGTGTGTGTGTGTGTGTGTGTGTGTGTGTGTGTGTTTACAATTACTGGTAAGGCGAGGAAATCCATCGCGAATTGAAGATACACAGCTCCTGGTTTCCTTTAGGAACCAGAGCGATCTGGCATTTCCAGTATTACGCGTACAGCTACTCTTCACGTGTCAGCTTACAGTATCACAATCATTTCCTCGGAGTACCAGTCAGTGTACGTTACATGTTGTGACTCTTTTCAAACTGATTCTGAATTGTTACGCATTTATAAAATATTCTCGGTTTCCAAGTCACATCATTTCAAATAAAGTACAGCTACCTCTCCCATCATCATCATCAGAAGTAAATAAGCCACCGACTGCCGGGGGCGGCGCCGTGTTCCGTTTATATTGGCGCAATAAGAGAGTCTGAAACCTTCCCCAGAGGGCCGCAGCGATGTATGCGCGGGAAGGCGAGTTGGGCAGCTCATAGCAGTTCCGGCCCGCCGCGGGACCTAGTTATGAAATAACAAAAACGTTTCTCCCAGAGAATTGAATTGCTGAACAACAGAACCCATTGAGTATTTCAGACCGGCAGTCAGTGACATTTCAGCGTTCAGACACTAAAATGCCGAATGCGGTAGCAGTGCAATCGTTTGTTAGTTTTCTGTCGTGCAGAGAGTCTTCCCGGCTTGTAACCTCACGCTCCATACTCACTATGCAGTCAGCATTGAAGCTGCGTGGAGGCCGCCTACATCACTCCCCCCACTTCTTTCTTCTTCACTCTCCCTCTTCCTCTCTCTCCCTCTCCCTATCCTTGAAGGCGGCCACATTGAGTGGTTAACTCACGGTCTATTGTAGCGAGGTTCCGGATTCGATTCCCGTCGAACAATCCGAATTTTTGTGAATTGGGAAAGTAAGAGGCAAAGTTCACTCAACCTCGTGTGGCCTCATGAGTTGTTTAACAAATAAGCAGAACGCCGGATGATCCATAGACTGTTCGTGGATGATGCTGTTTGCTCACAGAAGACTCAACGCTCAAAAATTGTAGCAAAATACAGGAAGACCTGAAGAGGACGGACGCTTTGTGCAGGAACTATCAGCTGACCTTGAACATAAAGAAATGTAGCATACTCCGCATAAACATGTGGAATACACGTTATTGTTTGGTTACACGATTTCCAAGCATTCGGTGGAGGCAGTCACATCCATTAATGTTCTGGGCGTGTGCGTACAAGGTAATTTAAAGCGGAACGACAACATAAAAGTAATAGCAGGAAAGGCGGATAACAGACTGACTCAGTGGACGAGTTCTCAAGAAGTGTAGTCCACCCCCGAATGAGGTAGGTTACAAAAGCCTCGTTCGACCGCTACTGGAGTACTACTCACCATGTTCGGACCCTTATCAGATAGGATTGATAAAGAAAGAGAAAATCCAAAGAACAGCAGCGTGTTTCGTCACAGCTTCGTTTAGTAAGCATGAAAGGGGTCACGGAGGTGCTCATCCAACTTACGTGGCAGACGCCACAAGAGAGATACGCAGTGATTTTGTGGTGTCACCGCCAGACACCACACTTGCTGGGTGGTAGCCTTTAAATCGGCCGCGGTCCGTTAGTGTACGTCTGACCAGCGTGTCGCCACTATCAGTGATTGCAGACCGAGCGCCGCCACACTGCAGGTCTAGTCTAGAGAGACTCCGTAGCACTCGCCCCAGTTGTACAGCCGACTTTGCTAGCGATGGTTCACTGTCTCTCATTTGCAGAGACGACAGTTTAGCATAGCCTTCAGCTAAGTCATTTGCTACGACCTAGCAAGGCGCCATATTTAGTTACTATAAGTACTATTTTCAAGAATGTATTCTGAACAGATAATATTGTGAATCACGTACCGTCAAGAGCGACGTTCATAATTAATGGATTAAAGTTAAGTATCAAACTATTTACGTCCGCTTTCTGAATTCTCATTCCTTGTCATGTTCCAGACATCACCTCAGTACTTCCCTCCTCACGCTAGCCTGCTTGAGCTAAAACGCGTGCATTTCGGCCTCCACTCGTAACACAGTGTTGGGTCTTCTGCTAACATAAATGATTTAGTATTAACAATTCCGTGAGCATACTTTCCTTACACAGCAAACCACATTGATACGAAAGCCATTGGAATGGGTTCCTGTTGTAAAGCTTGCCACCGCCTGGGCGTGAGCGACAGGACGTTGTTTAAGTACTATTGTTAAAGATACTCCTATCGACCATCACTTTGGTTCAGACACTTGAAAACTGATGAGACTCTCGGGCTAAGAGGGGAGAAATGAAAGTAGGAAAGTTGAGCGTCCTGCCGTCAACTAGAGACGTAGCTGTAGCTCCGTTGGGGCAACATCACCGCTGTATGAAGATTGCCGGTACGAATAAAAAGGCAATACTTTTAACGATCTGGACTTTTCTACAACGTGCTTCAACCTGGGCAGAAATTGATATCGTCCTAAATAGTACCTCAGTCAGGTTAGTTAGGAAATACCAGTAGACGTGGTTTACAAGGCCTGCAACCTATATGGATGGCTGTGGAAGTGAAGGGAAGTAAAGTGTTCACTCAAGAACTCGGCTTCGTGTCCGCGTGTGAAGTACTTTAGAAACACGATGGCACACGACAGACTATATTGGCAAAGACACCATAAACTGTCTACGTAAACAGGGAAACTGGTACGTCCATCTTTTATATCGATCATTAGATAAACATACACATAAAAACTTAGTACTTAGTAAAACATCTAAAGGGTGATCCTGACTTGACTACTCAATCACATCCAAACTTTGAGGATCATACAGGAAGCACTAAGAGGTATGTTGTTTTAAACTACATTTGGTGTTCCGCTTCTGGGCGTAAAGACGAATAATTTTTTTTATTTATAGGGCCGATTCACACTTGACGGAATGAAACGTCACGTCAAAACATTTCAAAATCCATTTCAGATGTCTGCATTTATACAGACAGTCCACGGCACAGAACGGGACGTCACCGTGAAGGTTTCTCGGAAAGGTTTTGACATTTACGTTGGTGGGTGAATGGCGTGGGTGGCGACTGTGTCATCATTGCTAACTTTGTAAGTTGATCTATTTTTGCGTGCTGTTATAGAAATGGATTAGGTGCTCTTGCGTCTTCGTAGTCTTTATTATTTTCATTTGTTTTCGTGACAAATTACAGATGCTTCATGATGACTAATTTTTTTTTTTCCATTGAGTTTCCTTGCTTCATGATGACTGATTTTCTTTCCATATGTTTCCTTCCATAAGTGAGGCCAGATGTCTGAAAGCGAAAAATAATTTAGGCTTTACAATAACTGAACAGAGCTAACGCTACACTATATAACATAAATTGATGAAAGTAATCTCATTATATAACCTTGTATTCAGTGAAGAAGCAGAAGAATACAATTGTTTACGTTGTTATTTGCTACAAAGCGGAAAAAACGTAACCGGTAAGATAAACAGGATCTATGTATATCTTTGTAAATATTGTTAGATGTATCTGTATGTATATACTCGGTCTACACACATTAATATGACCACTTACTATCTTTGACGTCAACGTGCAATAATCACTCATGACGGCATGTGGCAGCACTAGCACCGGAGGGTATATAAAGCGTGTCGGGGGAAAGCGGAAAACAGTGCAGTCATTCTCGTAATGCAACGGAGAGATTTATCTGACGTCCAAAAGAGCATGATCATTGGTTTTCGAGCCAAAGATGGAAGCATTTCCGAAACGGCTGTGTTTGTAAACTGTGTTCCGCTGTGGTTAAAGTATACCGTGCACTGCAAAATGGCGCCATCCAAAACCGACGCCAAGACAACTGTGGCGCATCACGGTCCATAGATGACAGGAGTGAATGACGGCCCCGGGGATGTGTAAGGACGTATAGATGTGGAACTGTTGACCAACTCTCCGTCCAGATGAACCAAGGGGCTACCAACAGTGTCTGCTCAACGACCGTCCAGCGAACGGTAGCTGCGTATGGGCCTCCGCAACAGGCCTGATGCGTGCACGCACTCTGTTGTTCGCCTGCGACGAAGGCTGGAATTTGCACGCCGATACCGCAGCTGGACGTCCAGTTAGTAGCGACAGGTGGCCTTTTTACATGAACGACGTTTTATGCTCTATTGGACAGATGCCCCTAGGCGTGTACGGCGTGAATCGTCTGAAAGGAAACAACTTTGAGCAGTTGTCGGAAGAGTCCAGGCCGGAGGCTATTACCTGGACGATATCATTCTGGAGGGTACTGTGGAACAACATAAGTATGTATCTATCCTTGTGGGCCAGATCGACCCCTACGTGCAGTAAGTTTTTTCCCGGCAAGGTACAGTATGTGATCAAAAGTATCCGGACACCCCCAAAAACATACATTTTTCATATTAGGTGCATTGTGCTGCCACCTACTGCGCCGGCCGAAGTGGCCGTGCGGTTCTAGGCGCTGCAGTCTGGAACCGCGGAACCGCTACGGTCGCAGGTTCGAATCCTGCCTCGGGCATGGATGTGTGTGATGTCCTTAGGTTATTTAGGTTTAAGTAGTCCTAAGTTCTAGGGGACTAATGACCTCAGAAGTTGAGTCCCATAGTGCTCAGAACCATTTGAACCATTTTTTGAACCACCTACTGCCAGGTACTCCATATCAGCGATCTCAGTAGTCATTAGACATCGTGTGAGAGAGCAGAATGGGGCGCTGCATGGAACTCACGGACTTCTAACGTGGTCAGGTGATTGGGTGTAACTTTTGTCATACGTCTGTATGCGAGATTTACACAGTCCTAAACATCCCTAGGTCCACTGTTTCAGATGCGATAGTGAAGTAGAAACGTGAAGGGACATTTACAGCTCAAAAGCGTACAGGCCCACCTCGTCTGTTGACTGACAGAGACCGCCGACAGTTGAAGAGGGTCGTAATGTGTAATAGGCAGACATCTATCCAGGCCATCACACAGAAATTCCAAACTGCATCAGGATCCACTGCAGGTGCTATGACAGTTTGGCGGGAGTTGAGGAAACTTGGATTTCATGGTCGAGCGGCTGCTATAAGCCACGCATCACACTGGTAAATGCCAAACGATGCCTAGCTTGGTGTAAGGGGCGTAAACATTGGACGATTGAACTGTGGAAAAACGTTGTGTGGAGTGGCGAATCACGGTACACAATGTGGCGATCCTATGGCAGAGTGTGAATATGGCGAATTCCCAGTGAACGTCATCTGCCAGCGTGTGTAGTGCCAACAGTAAAATTCGGAGGCGGAGGTGTTATGGTGTGGTCGTGTTTTTCATGGAGTGGGCTTGCACCCCTTACCAGCCGGACTGGCCGTGCGGTTCTAGGCGCTACAGTCTGGAACCCAGCGACCGCTACGGTCGCAGGTTCGAATCCTGCCTCGGGCATGGATGTGTGTGATGTCCTTAGGTTAGTTAGGTTTAATTAGTTCTAAGTTCTAGGCGACTGATGACCTCAGAAGTTAAGTCGCATAGTGCTCAGAGCCATTTGAACCATTTTGAGCTTGCACCCCTTGTTTTGCGTGCCACTATCACAGCACAGGGCTACATTAGTGTTTTAAGTACCTTCTTGCTTCCCACTGTTGCAGAGCAATTCGGGGATGGCGATTGCATTTTTCAACACGTTCGAGCACCTGTTCATATTGCACGGCCTATGGCGGAGTGGTTACACGACAATAACATCCCTATAAATGATAATTAATTGAAACCTTCAGCTGCTGACAGGTGTTGTCGATATACTTCGATGGGGACAGCTGAAAATGTGTGCTCCGATTGGGACTCGAACCCGGGATCTCCCGCTTACATGGCAGACGCTCTATCCATCTGAATCACCGAGGACACAGATGAATAGAGGGACTGCAGGGACTTACCCTCGCACGCTTCCCGTGAGACCCACATTCCCAACTGTCCACAATCTAATATTTGGGCAAATATCTATTAGGAAGAATGAGATTTTCACTCTGCAGCGGAGTGTGCGCTGATATGAAACTTCCTGGCAGATTAAAACTGTGTGCCCGACCGAGACTCGAACTCGGGACCTTTGCCTTTCGCGGGCAAGTGCTCTACCAACTGAGCTACCGAAGCACGACTCACGTCCGGTACTCACAGCTTTACTTCCGCCAGTACCTCGTCTCCTACCTTCCAAACTTTACAGAAGCTCTTCTGCGAAACTTGCAGAACTAGCACTCCTGAAAGAAAGGATATTGCGGAGACATGGCTTAGCCACAGCCTGGGGGATGTTTCCAGAATGAGATTTTCACTCTGCAGCGGAGTGTGCGCTGATATGAAACTTCCTGGCAGATTAAAACTGTGTGCCCGACCGAGACTCGAACTCGGGACCTTTGCCTTTCGCGGGCAAGTGCTCTACCAACTGAGCTACCGAAGCACGACTCACGTCCGGTACTCACAGCTTTACTTCCGCCAGTACCTCGTCTCCTAGGAGACGAGGTACTGGCGGAAGTAAAGCTGTGAGTACCGGACGTGAGTCGTGCTTCGGTAGCTCAGTTGGTAGAGCACTTGCCCGCGAAAGGCAAAGGTCCCGAGTTCGAGTCTCGGTCGGGCACACAGTTTTAATCTGCCAGGAAGTTTCATCTATTAGGAACATTACGTATGTAGAAACCATTTTCAGCTGTCCCAATCAAGATATATCAACAACACCTGTCAGCAGCTGAGGGTTTCAATTAATTATCATTTATTCTATAGAAGCTGCACGGTCATCAATGGCATCTGTTCTTTCGAGAACAGTTACTATCATCATATGTAATAACATCCCTGTAATGGACTGGCCTGCACGGAGTCCTGATCTGAATCCTATAGGACACCTTCGGGATGTTTTAGAACGCCGACTTCGTGCCAGGCCTCACCGACCGACATCGATGCCTGTCCTCAGTGCAGCACTCTGAATAATTGGGCTGCCATTCCCCAAGAAACCTTCCAGCACCTGATTCAACGTATGCCTGCGTGAGTGGAAGCTGTCGTCAAGGCTAAGGGTGGGCCAACAGCATACTGAATTCCAGCATTACCGATGGAGGGCGCCACGAACTTGTAACCAAGTCATTTTCAGACAGGTGTCCGGATACTTTTGATCACATAGCGTATCTACTAGCGGGACAATGCAAAGTGTCACACAGCTCACAGTGTACGTGCGTGGTTCGAAGAGCACCAGCAGAAACTTACCGTACTCGCCTGGCCACTATACTCCCCGGATTTTTAAACCAAATAGATGATCTGCGGGACCACCGCGATCCAGCTGTGTGCGCCATGGGTTGTCAACCGAGAAACGTAGCGCAGCTGGCCACGGCAGTGGAGTCGGTACGGCTCCACACCTCTGTCGGTACCTTCCAGCACATCATTGACCCTCTTCCTGCATGTCTCGTTATAGTACGTGCTGCTAAATGTGGTATTCAGTGTATTTTCACTAGCAAATAAATATGCATGTTTTACAATGCTATGTTACTTCTCAGAAATTTACCGCACAAAATTAATCAAAAACACCCGTTATGAAATTTGCTTTGACCATTAATAAACTTTGTTGTTGTTGGTTCCTTAATTCCGATATTGCAGTCCGACTTCTTGTGTCACGGATGGTAGGTATCTCACATCACCATTTTCATTGTTCCCTGCTGGCCTAAGCGAATTGACGTCTTGACGTTCTTTATAGCGTGAACACACCGCTATTTGTCGGTGACGTCCCCTAACGGTCCACGTCTAATGCGAATCGACCTTAACATACCAACACACTACATTCTGTTGAGTGTGTAGGAAACAATAGCGATGTAATTGTTTATTTTATGCTTTTGAAATTCAGAAAATTAGTTACGTAAAATTTGTATAAAGGTTAATTTTACAGTTTGTAAGTGCTCCTCGACTAAGCTGTTGACGTAATAAGGTCAGTGAAGACCAAAAGAGGTCGAATTTGGGAAATAAATCGTACAATCGCAAATTTTTGTGCAGTAGTAGAAGAAAGAAATACTGACAGACGGGGGCGTAGTCGGAGTGGGGGTGCGTTTGAACGTCACTTTTGCACGTCTTCTTGAATATCTCTGAAACTATGGCCATTAGCGAAAACGTATACAAGTATAAAATTTATCTAAATTATCTACAGAAAGGTCCTGTCATCTTTTTCTGAAGGACGAATAGTATGCGCGTAGTGAGCGAGGGAATACGAAAACTGCGCGCATGGTTTCGAAGGCCATGTAACGTTACGGGTTGCATTAAACTACATATGGCGGGGTAGCTGCATCACCTGGTTTATAAAAAGTTATATTTAATTAGCCGTGTTGTAAGACTAAACAATTATAAGCACAATAAATCTAATCAAAAAATTAAAAAAATTGAAAACAAATCGGGTATAAGTGCTCCAGACTGCCCTATCGTCGTGTGGCTTTTGTGTCTGTCCAAGAATAAATAACACAGTGAAGTGAAAACAAACAAGGCGTGATCAACATTCTAAGCCAAATAGGACGCACGCCAATTTCGTTAAATCTGAATGGTGGTGTTATGAGAGTAATAAAAACGTTTAGTTTTATAGTTAGTAGTCTGGTAACGGTGCCGTATTTATTTTGTATCTTAAGTTTAAAGGATGTTAGTTATCGGATAGCGCTCATGTGCCCACATGGTGAAGCGTCAGTCGTGTTTGAGAGAGGTGCAGTCACAGGAGGGAGAATGCGGCAGTTGGGGCGGCCTCGGGCAATAATAGCGGTGTGTGGCAAGCGCGGTGCGGCGCGCAGGGGTCGACGCTCGGACCCTGTGCCCGTGCCGCGCGCAGCCGGCTGCTGGCCGGTGTGCGCCGCTGACTCAGCCCGCCAGCTGCCGGCCTGCCGGCTACCGCAGCTGCAGCTGCCGCTGCCGCGCTGGCCTCGGACTCGTAAAAACGCCCGACACGCGGCTTTCCTTATGGGTTCCCTGCGGAGGCGGCGTACGAGCCAAAATAAACGTGTCTGCAGCGGCCGGAAACAGGTTTTCGAGCGCTGTTCTTAAAACAACGCACCGGCATGCTGCCATAAATTTTGTTGGCTTCGGTCGCGCGTGTTTTGAATCCCTTACACGTTTGCATCTGACCTCGTTGGCGCCAGAGCCAAGCACGTGGTAGTGCAGGTCTGCTACAGTTACGTGTGCATTAAATCGTCCTTCGGTAAGGAATGAGGAGGTTCTGCGCAGAATCGGAGAGGAAAGTAATGTGTGGAAAATACTGATGAGGAGAAGGGATAGGATGATAAGACATTTGTTAGGACATGAGGAATGACTTCCATGGTACTAGAGGGAGCAGTAGAGGGCAAAAACTGTAGAGGAAGACAGAGATTGGAATATATCCAGGAATGAGGGCGTAGGTTGCAAGCGCTACTCTGAGATGAAGAGGTTAGCACAGGAGAGGAACTCGGGGCTGGCCGCATCGCGCCAGTCAGAAGACTGATGACCAAATAAAAAGCCTTCGATGTGTGGATGTTCCCTAAAATGCGAGTACTACTTGCTATCTGACTGACATTCGGCTTGTCACAAACAAGCAAGCGAGAAAGAAAGGAGAACTGCGAACAGTAATATTATAAACGCTTACTTGCAGTTGCAGCTGTCACCGATAATACGTCTCTTTACGTAAGTTGATGATGGAGGGGGGGGGGGGGGCAGTAAAGGGAAGGAACTGATGATATCAGCTGCGTCGGTACTTCATATGCAGTCAGCGATGGCGAGTGAAAATGTGTGCCGGAAAGGGATTCGAACTCGGGATCTCCTGCTTACTAGGCAGTCGCGTTAGCCACTGCGCCCCCCGGACAAAGTGTTAATCGCAAATGCGCAGAATAACTCGGCACGCTCCATAGCCGACACACATTCCCAACTAGCGCCACCACTTACTTAACCTGTTACAGCGTAGAGTGAAGCGCCGGCACGCCAGTCGGGAACGAGAGAGCAGGGAGGGCTGTGAGGAAGACGTCAGCCAGTTGCTCACTGACCGACCCCTCTCCAGGACGACAACGCGACAGAAGCGGCCTCTATGCGAACGGAACACCCAACAGGTCGCGGCCCATTTCTACGACAAGCTTCAACGACTGGTTGCGGCCCATTTCTACGAGAAGCTTCAAGACCAGCGAGCTTCTAGAAATGTCAAAACTCATTACTTTGCTCGTACGTTCTATGTAGCTCAAACTTGGAATCGTTATGTTTCAATGTTGTCTAGCTATCCGAGAAAGCAGGTTTCCCATGCAGGCCACATTTGACGACTAGGCAGGACTCAACATACGCACAGTCCGTTTCCACGTCCTCTGTGCCCGCTAATTTTAGATTCCGCTCTAGGTCGAACTTAAATGTGCGTCTGCATCGATGGTTATGGATTAATAGCCCATCGAAGCGTATCAGTTGTATGAATCTCCGAAAGTAAGACACCACGCATTCATATAAACAAACTCCTCTTTACTTCTTATTTTTCGAAATAATGAGAACACTTGTCCCTTTCAGAGAACTTTGTGGCCATTTACCAATTGAGGTTGCGCTGTGTTAAGCATTGACAAGATGGCGGTTGAGATGTAGCTTTTTCGTGGTTTCCCTAAATCGCTTAAGTCAAATTCGAGACTCGTTTCTTAGAACAGGACACGTTCTGTTTCTCTTACCCGTCCTTTCCAAATACGTGCTTGTGCGCTGTCTGTAGTGACCTAGTAATCGAAAGCATCTTCCTTTTTACATGGCTGTTAGTGTGCGCATCAGGCACATAACAAAATTTGGTATCGAGCGAGCAGGCACAGTGATTAGCACGTTGGACTCGCATTCGGGAGGACGACGGTTTAAACCCGCGTTCGGCCATCCTGATTTGGGTTTTCCGTGCAAATGCAGGGATGGTTCGTTTGCAGGGGCGCGGCCGACGTCCTTCTCCTTCCATCCCTAATCCGATGGGACCAATGACCTTGCTATTTGGTTACCTCCCCCAACCAACCAACCAACCAACAAAATTTGGTAAGCGATGACAAAACATAAACCTTTAAGTAAATTCCAAAGCAGCGTTAAGATTGGATTTTTAAATTATTAATTTTTTAATTTCGTTACCACAGTACAATGATCATAAGCGTTTTACTTTCTGACGACAAGAAGACGTTGTGTACCATCACACCGGACAACGTAACACAAGCCACTTGAAGAAGTCTAAGACATTCCTATTGTATAGGACTTAAAGTCTAAAGTAAGACAGCTCATATCTAACTTCAATAATGTGAGAGAGTCTTAATATCTCACTTAGTGTCTGCAATAGTGTTACTGTATTTTAAGAGACGGATAACACGATATGTTAAAATTATCTCTCACATAACTTTCGTTGCTTCTTTCGCCAAACTCATTTATAAATCTTTCTGAAATGTGTGGGTGTCAGCAACAAGAACTTTGCGTAAAAGCAAATGAATCGCGGAATAACTAAGGACGTTCTACATACACAAATGTGATGTTCCGACACGGAATTCATCTACACCGGTACTGACCTTGAGGTATGAGCGAAAAAAATGTGAAATTTGCTGAAGGTAAAACAATATTAGACTCGTGCATTAGATTTAATAGGTCCGTGATTTGGGGATACGTAAGCTGCTGTTGATGGACTTGTACAGTGCCTCAGTCTCGAACTCTTCATAAAGAAGATCCGAAGAGCTGTTTTCGTGGCGGGTTCGATTACTAAGCGGGAAAGCTACGCTGAGATGTTTGTCCAACTCCCACTAGGAAAAGAGACGTACAACACGGTGTGGTTTAATGCCAATATTACGAGAGCATACGTAGAAGAGTCGGCCAAAATGGCTTCGTCCAACACATATCGCGAAAAGGCTATGGAGGTAAAATTAAAGATATTTGAGCTTGCACGAAGGCTTAGCAACAGTGTTGATGTAGATGTAAAATGTAGAATCTGCATACAAACTAATTTGGCGTGTTCTACATGGTATAAGCTGGCACTCGAAGGCAAGCGATGTCGCAAAATAAATCCTGAGAACAGCGTAAAATTTGGAAAGAAGTTATATTCACACCAAAATATTATAACCAGCTGGTAAAAGTCAAGTGTTTGCAGCAATCTATGAGGGATACGCCGTATATGTTATTTATTAAACGTTATGCTGGAGAAGGAAATATCAGAAGAGTCATGACCTAGATGTTGAGTCTCCTTAAACCAATAATCATCAGCTGCAAGAAAATACCATTTATAGTTCCATAGGAGCAACTATAAAGTTAAAAATAAAATAGTTTGCAGTAACTGTAGGCGTGATGACGCAGAGTACTAACCGGATGTTGCCATTGCCCCGTTGCGGGCGTTGGGGTCGCTCTCTCATTAAATTAGCCGTTTCCATGTACAGACGACTTGCCTTTTTTTTTTTTTAAAGAGTGCTCACATTTTAAATCTGTGTCCAGACTGACACGGTAGCTGTGCAAAAGAGTCTGCAGCTGCTGAAGTTTATGATGTAGATAGACGCGGGAAGCTCGAATGTGTAAAGCTATTCTAACCACCGCTATGCGGAGAGATGCGCCAAGAAAAAAAAAAAGTCATTCCTTGCCGACAGAGCACCGCGTAATTTCTCCCAAAAGTAGAGCAAGGACTCTATCTTGGAGTGATATGTAAGAACTACAGACTGACACTCCAAGGTTTTATCTTTCCTCTATATGAGTACAATGCACAGCACGATTTTATCACGTTTGATTGCACGCGAGTTACCCACTTTCATTTTATTTCTACTGAGATACTATATACTGCGATGTACTCATTGTTTTATTAACCACTGGTTCAGTAAAAGTCCTTCTTTTAAACGTTAGTGCTCTAGTCGCGTGGCTGCTCCATTCCCAATTTTTTACTCGGTGTTATCTGTAGGCTTGAATTTCTCGTAATGTTATTCTTTCCTTTTCACGCCTGTTTTTCCATTTATATGCAAACGAACCTTGTCGGCTTGTAATGGCCGATTCAACGCAGTGAAAATTTGGAAAAAAGTTATGGTGGATGCAGAAAGACTCTGTTCACATGCACTGAGAAGTTGTGTCCTTTTAAATGACAGATAGTAAGGCTTTATTGATATCTACAGTAGAGGGATGGATAGGGAGAGAGGAAATTACGTATGCCTAACATTAAGGACGCGAATTCCAACCTCCATAGAGTGTGTCATACATAGGTGAACAACCAAATGAAGCAGTGGCAAACATGTTTGCTGGATGCGAAATGGTGAAATATGTCTTCTACAAAACTGAAAAATCGTTCGAAAAATAATTTAGATACAAAATACTTCAGGTAATAACGGTAACGTGGATGAAGATAATTATTATCATCTCCGTAGACCACACTGGAATGCGAACCTCCTATAGTGATTGTGTATCACTATTAAAAAGCAATAAATGATATCACATGAAAACTTACACTTATGCCTACAGCTATACAGGAACCCCTTATCCATCATTACGCGCTATGTTCCCAATCACTATAGAGTATTTTGGTATTTAAGAATTATTCAAATTACTGTCGATGCTCCATACAGAAGTCCCCTTTGAAGCAGCTGTAGCATGTCGATACTGCAGTGTCATAACACCGTAAGGTAACTTGTCCGTTGTCCTCGTGTGACCGAGTGTACTCTTTTTCTATTAAAGACATCGAAACGAGGTTTTCGGCACGTGACAGCAGGCAGAGGAGCCCGTAATGTTGTTCCATGTTTAATACACTTGGCGCCTGTATCAACTGAGATACTGAAACAAGTACGGCTTTTTAAGTAGGACGAATACTTTTTCAATGACTTTCCAAAGCTCTTGAAAAGATGAATTCATAGTCGTCAAGAAATCGTCAATTTGACGTTGTAGGGGAGTGGGGAGGTTAAAAATTGTGAAGACATCAAGCAGGTAGCTTACAGCAACAGTGCAGAGAGGAAAAGGCATGCAGAAGATAGATTAGCTTGGAGAGTTGTACCAGACCGGGCTTCGGACTTAGGAGAACTACAAAATATCAGTATACTCGTATTTCCAAAAGTCGTTACAGAAATATATCGTACCATTACAAGCCATTGCTTCAGTAATCTCAGTTGATACAATAGTTAAGTGGATTAAACTCGCAAAGAATTACGTGCCCCTCTGCGTAATATTGTAGTGTGTTCCAGAGAGAATGGTCTATATTCAGGGATCTGACAGGGACGGTCATTTGAAGCAAAAAAACTACATACGGACTTACGCCCTGTTCCAAATGGTTTCCTCGATAGAGCAAATTTAATGTACTCTGTTATTTATTTTCTGTATTGTTCAATACATCGTCAGGTTTAAATATGTACGATAGTTAGTAAACATAACAAAATGCGTTTTACAATGTATCAATTAAAAATGCGCACCTTTAACACATTGCCTCAACCATTATCGTGTCATATTACAGCTGTTGCACAGTTCGCAGTAAGTGTTCGACTATATCACCGTCAACTTCAGTGCATTTGTGCGCTCTTGGGAGAGAATGTGTCGCTTGTCTGAGTGCCTCTGCAGGTTCCTTAATGAAGGCAGCAGTGTCCACGATGCGACCAAGCACCTCAGGCTTCATCCAGCCCCATAAGCAAAAAGCTAAGACGTAAGGTCCGATGACCTTTGTGGCAGATTAACTGCACTACCACGACCAGTCCAGCGAATAAGATAAGTGCGGTTGAGATATTTACTCACACGTGTGGGAAAACGTGCAAAGGGTCTGTCGTGCTGGAAGTACATTGCAGTCCGCGTTGCGAAGGACGTGTCCTCAAGGTGCTCAGCAAACGAATTTTCAGAAAAATTAAAGTAATCCTTTCCCGTCAGCAACTAGGTAGTTTTGGGCAGAATAAAACCTCAAAGAAGTTGGGTCGGTAAGACACGTATATGGGCGCCACTTGCGCTAAAAGTACATTATTCCATTTGGAATTGAGCATATGCCCAAGGGAAGTTTGTTGCTTCGAATGAGCGTTCCTGTCATATACTCAGGTATTGATCTTTCGTCCTGGGGCATCGTGTATGTTGAAGACGTCGTTGCGATATCTTGAACGGTTCGTAAAAGAAACGGGATGTAACTTTTTTCTGAGACGCCGTGTACGGTGTATTGTTTCTTTTGTTGGCTTTTATTAAGTTGCAGCGTTTACCACCATACTGCTTTAATGTTGGAAGGGTCACAGTTCGTAGCAAGTGCTATCTGGGGTTGCTCCAAGGAAGTGTCTTCATTTTTTGTCAGAGCTTTTAGAAGATGCAAGAAATCTACTAGACTGCCCACAGCCTAAATTACTCTTGCCCATCGTCTTCTGGATTATTGCTGCGTGGTACGAGATTCTTACCAGATGGAATTGATTGAGAACATCGAAAATTTCGAAGAAGAGCAGCGCATTTTTCACTATCACGGAACAGAGGAGAGAGTGTTGCCGATATGATACACGACTTTGGGAGGTAATCATGAAAATAAAGGCGTCTTCCGTTGCGGCGTGATCTTTTCACGAAGTTTCAGTAGCCAACTTTCTCTTTCGAATATGAAAAAATTTTGTTGACTTTCGCCTATATACGGGTAAATGACGGTCGTGATAAAATAAGGGAGAGCTCGCACGGAAAGATTTAATTGTTAATTTTGCCCACATGCTGTTCCAGAGGCGAACGGTCGAGAAACAGTCTAAAAGTGGTTTTACGAACACTCTGCCAAACATATAAGTGTGAATTGTAAAGTAGTGACGTAGGTATGCATTCTCACGGAACGTTATGTTAAACCGCGCGATGCTATGGAATGCGAACGCAAAACTGTGTGATGAAAGTGTGACGTTAGTGGCACACAAAGGGATCTCATACCGCTGAAAGTGTCTGTCGCGCCGCAGCAGCCAGGTAGACGAGGCGTAATCACCCCGCCGGCTGACCTCGGGAGCCGCCTTCATCGCTGGCGAGGCTCTAGCAGCTGCCTCGGCATAGCCACGGCCGCCGTTGGTCAATGGTAATACCGGTCAGTTCGAATCGCGCCAAAACCGTAGCAATGGGGTCTTGAAAAAATTGTGTTTCCAAGGTCCAAAAATGGTTCAAATGGCTCTGAGCACTATGGGACTCAACTGCTGAGGTCATTAGTCCCCTAGAACTTAGAACTAGTTAAACCTAACTAACCTAAGGACATCACAAACATCCATGCCCGAGGCAGGATTCGAACCTGCGACCGTAGCGGTCTTGCGGTTCCAGACTGCAGCGCCTTTAACCGCACGGCCACTTCGGCCGGCGTTTCCAAGGAAGTAGGAAGAAAATGACGTTATCCTTAACCTTAAACACCGAGTTACTTCACAAGAGAGATAGAGTATTTCCGTTTCATGTAATTTTGAAAGTTACAGATTGTAGAAAGGGAATACAAGCGAAATAAAACTGGAATACTACTGTTAGCAGAGGCTCACTACAAAAGTGGTGGGCACTTCAAAACAGCTAACGGCGATACATACACTACTGGCCATTAAAATTGCTACACCACGAAGATGACGTGCTACAGACGCGAAATTTAACCGACAGGAAGAAGATGCAGTGATATGCAAATGATTAGCTTTCCAGAGCATTCACGCAAGGTTGGCGCCGGTGGCGACACTTACAACGTGCTGAAATGAGGAAAGTTTCCAACCGATTTCTCATACACAAACAGCAGTTGACCGGCGTTGCCTGGTGAAACGTTATTGTGATGCCTCGTGTAAGGAGGAGAAATGCGTACCATCACGTTTCTGACTTTGATAAAGGTTTCGTGACATCGCGGTGAACGCACATTGGAAGCGTGTATTCCTCATCGCCATACTGGCGTATCATCCGGCGTGATGGTATGGGGTGCCATTGGTTACACGTATCGGTCACCTCTTGTTCGCATTGACGGCACTTTGAACAGTGGACGTTACATTTAAGATGTGTTACGACCCGTGGCTCTACCCTTAATTCGATCCCTGCGAAACCCTACATTTCTGCAGGATAATGCACGACCGCATGTTGCTGGACCTGTACGGGCATTTCTGGATACAGAAAATGTTCGACTGCTGCCCTGGCTAGCACATCCTCCAGATGTCTCACCAATTGAAAACGTCTGGTCAATGGTGGCCGTGCAACTGGCTCGTCACAATACGTCAGTCACTACTCTTGATGAACAGTGGTATCGTGTTGAAGCTGCTTGGGCAGCTGTACCTGTACACGCCATCCAAGCTCTCTTTGACTCAATTCCCAGGCGTATCAAGGTCGTTATTACGGCCAGAGGTCGTTGTTCTGGGTACTGATTTCTCAGGATCTATGCACCCAAATTGCGTGAAAATGTAATCACATGTCAGTTCTAGTATAATATGTTCGTCCAATGAATACCCGTTTATCATCTGCATTTCTTCTTGCTGTAGCAATTTTAATGGCCAGTAGTGTATATTGCTCTGGTTGATCAGTGGTGTTGCATTGTTAGTACATAAGGGATAGAGTGCTGTAGTAATGGATAAAAGTCTGTCAGCGACCGAATAATACCAATGAAATTCAGCACTAGGCCTTGGAAGCTGAATGTTATACAAGAATTTCCTCCAACTTCAGCAACTGATGATGAAGAGATGGAAGAATTTTATGAGTCTCTTTCCAACTGCCTCGAGGCATACCCAAAAAGAAAGATATCGCAGCGCTAAGATAGGAAAATGGAGCTCATCAAATAAAGTACCTGGCTGTCACAGCTTAGGTAAAAGGAATGATCGTTAAGATCTACTGCTTCAGCTCTGTCACGAAAATAAGTTTGTTATTACCAACACCTGCTTCCAACACCATCCACAAAGACATTATTATCGGGAGCTCACCAGGTACAAATTACCGTAATCAGTTGGCTATGCTTTGAACTTGTGATTGGCTTAAAATCGAATGTTGCGTTAAAAACAGTAAGACTCTTTCAGGTGCCGACTGTGGTCCTGACCCTCATATTCTGTATCCTGAACAGAGGATGGAGCTGCCGAAAGGGACGCCTCCAAAAGCAAGAAGACGAGAACAAAAGGATTAAATTGATTTTTTTAGGAATCTAGTTCAAGAATACTTTGGACCGATCTATGAGACGACATGACATCTGCAGAGAAATGGAATTTCCCGGTTGAGACATTAGTTACAGCAGCTGCAAAAAGTAGTCAAGGGTAGAGAAAGGGAAGGAATAAAAATTTATAGCTTACTAACTTAATCATACAATTCATTGAGAATGGGAAAGTGCTGAGAGTGAGAGAATTACAGTGAACTCGGCAGTACCTCAAGTTGTTGTTGTTGTTGTGATCTTCAATCCGAAAACTGGTTTGATACAGCTCTCCATGATACTCTGTGCTGTGCCAGTCTCTTCATCTCCAAATAATTACTGCGACCTCCGTCTTTGTGAATCTGCTTACTGCCCTCCACGCTACCGTCTAATACTAAATTAGTGATCCCCTGATGCCTCAGAATGTGTCGCATCAACCGATCCCTTTTTTGGTCAAGTTGTGCCCCAAATTTCTTGTCTCCCGATTCTGTTCAGTACTTCATCATTTGTTACATGATCGACCCATCAAATCTTCAGCATTCTTCTGTAGCACCACATTTCGTAAGCCTCTGTTCTATTTTCATCTAAACCGTTTATCGTCCATGTGTCATTTTTCATACATGACTACAAGTCATACAAATACTATCAGAAAAGACTTCCTGACACTTAAAACTATATTCGATGTGAACAAATTTCTCTTCTTCAGAAATGTTTTCTTGCCATTGCCAGTAAACATTTTATATCCTCTGTACTTCGGACATCATCAGTTTTTTGTTGCCCGAATACCAAAAATTATTTAATCCTTTTAAGTATCTCGTTCCTTAATCTGATTCCCTTAGCATCACCTGATTTAATTCGACTTCACTCCATTATCCTCCTTTTGCTTCTGCTGACATTCATCTTATGTCCTCCTTTCAAGACCGGCCATCCTGATTTAGGTTTTCCGTGATTTCCCTAAATCACTCCAGGCAAATGCCGGGATGGTTCCTCTGAAAGGGCACGGCCGACTTCCTTCCCAATCCTTCCCTAATCCGATGAGACCGATGACCACGCTGTCTGGTCTCCTTCCCCAAACCAACCAACCAACCTCTTTTCAAGACACTGTCCACTCCGTTTATCTGTTCTTCCAAGTCGTTTGCTGTCTGACAGAATTACGATGCCATCGGCAAACTTCAAGAGTTTTTTATTTCTGCTTCCTGAACTTAAATTCATCTCCAAGTTTCTCTTTTGTTTCCTTTACTACTTATTCAATGTACTTAATGAATAACATCGGGGATGGGCTACAACGCTGTCTCACTCCCGTTTCAACCACTGCCTCCCTTTCAATCCCCTCGACTCCTGTAACTGCCGCCAGGTTTCCGTAGAAGTTGTAAACAGCCTTTCGCTTCCTGTATTTAACACCTGATATCTTCAGAACTTCAAAGAGAATATTCCAATCAACACTGTCAAAAGTTTTATCTAAGTCTACAAATGCTATAAATGTAGGTTTGTCTTTGCATAACCTATCTTGTAAGGTAAGCCGTAGGATCAGTATTGCCCCGCGTGTTCCTGTTTCTCCGAAATCCAAATTGATCTTCCATGAGGTCAACTTCTATCAGTTTTTCCATTCTTCTGTAAGGAAACCGTATTAGTAGTTTGCAACCACGACTTATTAAACTGGTAGTTCGGTAATTTTCACACCTGTCAGCAACTGCTTTCTTTGGAATTGGAATTACAAAATTCTTCTTGAAGTTTGAGGGCATTTCGCCTGTCTGATACGTCTTGCGCACCAAGTGGAAGAGTTCTGTCATGGCTGGCTCTCCCAACGCTATCAGCAGTTCTGACGGATTATCATCTACTCCCGAGGCCTTATTTCGACTTAGACCGCAGGTTGTTGGCGTTAATACGGGGAAATTACCAAGGAGAAACAAATAATTACATCAGTGAAACATGTGAGAGAATTGATTTTCCAGGATTACAGTGAGACCAAATGCATGTTCAGTGAAATAAAGAAACTTACAGGACCCTTCAAACCAAGAACATCGTTTGTAGAAGATGAAGATGGCAAAGTTCTAACCAACAGAATTAGCTGTTGGTCGGTGGAGAACATACTGAAATATGTTGTACACGCATAAAAATGGAAAACTTGGTCGTGCAAACATTCCAGTAGTAAAGCGACGTAACATCTTACAAGAAGTAACCCGGAAGGCTGTAGCTAAAGTAAAAAATAAATAAAGCGCTTAGACTGATCGTATTACTCCCAAAATGAGCAAATCATCAGGAGGTAGGGATTTGTAAATCATACATGAAGTATTTGACAGGGTATGGAGCAATGGAACTTGGATAGAAGACTAGTCTATGTCGGTAATGATTGCAATTCATAAGAAAGGAAACACACAGCGTTGGGAGAACTAAAAAACCATTTCATCGCGTTCAAATACCATCAAGATATTTCTCTCATCCATGAACGCCTGAGTATCTGCTTGGATAAAGAAATATCAACGGAGCCAGCTAATTGAAAAACGTAGAGAAATCAATATGCTTTCGACTGTGTTCGGTGGAAATCACTGTGGAGCGTGTTAGCAGAAATTAACGTTCCTGGTCGTCTTGTTATCCTAATCAGAATCCTGTAATAGCAAGGCAGTAATGCGACTGGATAAGACTAATTCAGGTCTTTCTAAATCATTTAAAGGCACCAGTGATGCATTCTATCGCCAGTTCTATTTAACGTCTATGGAGAATATGTTATTCGAAAAAATCTTCATGGCTGGACTGGTAGGATCCGGATTGGAGGACGAAGAATCAGTAATTTAAGATTTGCTGATGACACTATACTGTGCACAGAATTACGAGTGGCAATGAAGGAACTACTGGATAGTGTTAAGAAAGAAAGTGACCAACTTGGATTGTCCGAAATAACAAGAAGACAAAGATAATGGTAACTGACAGAAGTGAGTCAGTGCCAGCCTTTGGTGTACTACTGGAATGTGAAGAAGCTAATTACTTTTTGTATCTAGGCTCAGTGGTTCAGAAATAGGATGGGTCATACACAGAAAATATGACGTAAAATTGTTCTGGGCAGGGATGCTGCATCAAAGCCGACGGTGATTTGGAAAGACCGAGCCATAACCATACATACTAAATCGAAAGTGCTGAAATCTCTGGTATTTCCAGTTTTTCTCTATAGCGCTCAAATGTGAACAATAACTGAAGGGGACAGCAAAAGAGTTGATGCTTCTGAGATGTCGACATATAGGAGGTTACTGAGAATATTATGGCTGGACAAGGGAACCAACAGATCAATTCTTCCCTGGCACAGAGTGGAGAAGAGGTTGTCCATTATTTGTTTGTCCAGTATTTGTTTCCAGTGAATCCTACAGTTCTTTGGTCACATAGTTCAGTGACAGGAGGGAACTTGAAAAGAATGATCATCCAAGGCAAAGTCGAAGGATAAACGATTCCAATTAATACCGTCGAGACGATGGCTGGACCAGGTACAGGAGAAGACATACCTTCTACTCCGCGATACAAAAGACCGGGATAATGGAATAGACTGTTTTATGGGTCACCAACTTTCAACTATGAAAGACGGAGTGATGATGATGTAATTTTGAAAACTTAAAAGTCAACGAAGTGCAAACCTAGAGTAGTTGGGTCTCACTTCTATACAATACTCAGCCACACATGGAAGTGTGTGAAAATAAACTACTTGAAGAAAAAAAAATATGTTTTGCACCACACTCATGACTTGTGTAGTTTTTTAATTTCCTTTTCGGGTAACCATTTCTCATTACTCTTTTCACTACAGGATATTACTATGTGCAACTACAAGTGTAATGGAGGTAAAGGTAGAACTCCACTCAGTACAGAAGGAATGAAGATCAGGGTTTGACGTCACGTCGATTTGAAATCATTAGAGGCGTGGCAAGGATGGGGAAGGAAATCGGCCGTGCATCTCCAAAGGAACCATCCCGGCATTTGCGTAGAGCAATTTAGGGAAATCACGGAAAACCTAAATCTGGATGTTCGGACGCGAATGAGAACCGTCGTCCTCCAGAATGCGATGCCAGTATGCTGACCACTGCGCGATTCGCTCGGTGCTGTCAGGGTGGTTGAGTAGGACGCGCTGTGTCTTAAATCATATACCAAATATAACATAGACCGCGCATGTCTCTATCACTGCCGTGTTAACGCTTGAAACCTACATGTAAATCACGTGACTAGGAGCAGAAAGCCGAATTCCTGTCACTACGCACTGTGTGAAGAGGAGCTGACAGCTACGGTTTTTCTCATTTACAGTTGAAATCAAGCATTGATTTTGACAATTCAACGAACTGTAGTACTACTCTTAAAATGTAGTTGTGCAGTTAACCTAGTTTCTCCGGAATTCCTGATAATAAAGCAGTGGTTATAGTTTTTACATGTGGTCAAATTGAAAAGTATTGACAGGTTGAAAAGTATTGATAGTTCTTTTAACAAGCGACAGAATGACTGTTCTTTAGTGAATACTTGTTTTCTATTTGCACTGTGAATTCTTGTAGTTCGCCACTTCCAGGAAAGTGGAAGACAAAATAACAGTTTCCAGCGCAGCATTAGTTTTCTAAAGATTTCACAAGAATATGTGTGAAATGCTTTAGTAAGCTTTTGTAAGAAAGGAAATTCGTGTATGTGCAAATGAGATTTTCGTCACTGTACCTAACCTGTAGAATAAAAAACAAGACAAATCTGAGCATATGTGAAGGCTGTTGCTTCTGCATCTAGTGAAAAGCACAACATTCGATCTGTAATAAAAATGTCAAATTGTGCACTATAAGTGCGTAATGACATGCTCGGCTTCGTGCTCCGGGTCCTAGCCGCGCGGGATTAACCGAGCGGTCTATGGCGCTGCAGTCATGGACTATGCGGCTGGTCCCGGCGGGGGTTCGAGTCCCCCCTGGGGTATGGGATAATTTAGGTTAAGTAGTGTGTAAGCTTAGGGACTGATGACCTTAGCAGTTAAGTCCCATAAGATTTCACACACATTTGAACATTTGCTCCGAGTCACGTGACTTAGACGTTGGTTTCAGTAAAATGACGTCATGCTCAGTCTGTCACCAAATGACTATGCGGACAGGTTGGGCAGCAATCTGCGGGTGTTTGCTGATGATGTGGTGTACGGGAAAGTGTCGAAGTGTAGGGATTGTAGGAGGATACAAGATGACAGACAAAATTTGTAGTTGATATGAATAATGGCAGCTAGCTCTAAATGTAGAGAAATGTAGGTTAATTCGTATGAGTCGGGAAAACAAACCTGAAGTCTTCGGTTACAGCATTAGTTGTCCTGCTTGACATAGTCACGTCATTTAAACATCTGGGCGTAACGTTGCAAAGTGATGTGAAATGGAAAGAGCGTATGAGCATTGTGCTATTGAAGTTAAATGATCGACTTTGATTAATTGGGAGAAATTTAGGAAACTGTGGTTCATCTGTAAAGGAGGCAGCATGTATGACGCTGTTGCGACCTACTCATGAATACTGCTCGAATGTTTGGGATATGCACGAGGTCAGATTAGATGGACATCGAAGCATTTCAGAGGCGGGTTGCTAGATTTGTTGCCAGTAAGTTTGGGTAACACACAAGTATTACGGAGATTCTTCGGGAACTCGAATGGGACTCGCTTGGGGGAAGGCAGCATTCTTTCCGAGGAACTCTGCTGAGAAAATTTAGAGAACCGACATTTGAAATTGACTGCAGAACGATTCTACTGCCGCAGTCACAAATTTGGCGTAAGGACCAAGAAGATTAACATGCGAGAAATTAGGGGTTACACGGAGGCATATACGGGGTATCAAAAAGTCGGTATAAATTTGAAAACTTAATAAACCTCGGAATAATGTAGACAGAGAGGTAAAAATTGACACACATGCTTGGAATGACATGGGGTTTTATTAGAACAAAAAAAACGAATTTCACAAAATGTCCGACAGATGGCGCTGGACAGCAAAACTGTTACCTTGACGGGTGAGAGGTACGCCCATATGTTACATACAGAAACGCATCGTCCCCAGCCTGGCTGATAAACACCTGCTGGAACGTACGATGTTTATGCAGGTTGGCGCTCCACCCCATATTGCTAGACGCGTGAACGATCTCTTGCAAGAGTCGGTTGGTGATGATCGTGTGCTCAGCAGCCACTTTCGTCATGCTTGGCCTCCCAGGTCCCCAGACCTCAGTCCGTGCGATTGATTATTGGCTTTGGGGTTACCTGAAGTCGCAAGTGTATTGTGATCGACCGACATCTCTAGGGATGCTGAAAGACAACATCCGACGCCAGTGCCTCACCATAACTCCGGACATGCTTTACAGTGCTGTTCACAACATTATTCCTCGACTACAGCTATCGTTGACGAATGATGGTGGACATATTGAGCATTTCCTGTAAAGAACATCATTTTTGTTTTGTCTTACTTTGTTATGCTAATTATTGCTATTCTGATCAGATGAAGCGCCATCTGTCGGACATTTTTTGAACGTTTGTATTTGTTTTGTTCTAATAAAACCACATGTCATTCCAAGCATGTGTGTCAATTTGTACCTCTCTATGTACGTTATTCCGTAATTTATTCAGTTTTCAAATTTATACTGGCTTTTCGATCACCCGGTTGATAGTCCTTTTTTGCTCGCTCTATTTACGAGTGGAGCAGGAAAGGAAATGAGTAGTAGTGATGTTGGACACACTCCCCCACGCGCTATATAGTGTTTTGCGGAGTACGTATGTAGATGAAGCAGTGATGGTGGAATGAAAGCTAAGTAGGACGGCAAGTAACTACTATCGGCCACACACACACACACACACACACACACACACACACACACACACACACACACTTCCACGTCTTCTCAGTGGCACTTATTTTCATTAGAATCCAAATCAGCCAAATACTGCATTTACTCCATCAAATTAGATGCCGAACCGCATGTGGTTCGAAAGACAAACCTCCAATATTCAGAGATTGCTTTAGGCAGGAAATCCGTATAAGTGGGAGGCTTCGTGTGGGTACAGAATGTGCCGGGAAGCGTTTGCGTAGCAGTCAGGCAGATGGACACAGCGTCTCAAAGAGAGACGTTTCCGAAAACGGCTGGATTTATGCGCAGAGGAGGGACATCTCCAAGCGTTGGAAGAGCGGGCGGCGACGACGCGATAATGCATCCAGTTCCAGCTGAGGCCGAGCTTCTCCAAACGCAATTTGTCAGGACGGTCAACGTTGGGGATTACGCTCTCGCCGGATTAGAGAGGCAGTCTGCGCCTTCGGATTACGAATGTTCCATGAAGAGTAGCCGGTGTCGCCTCTTTCGGGGATTAGTCGCCGTAGGGACGCCGGAGAGGGAAACACATTTGTGCCCTGGAGCGTTCTGACGCTGCGAGATACTGGAAAATAACAGTGCTTACTATGCCCGTAACCCACGCCAAAGTAGTAGCTTTCGTCCACGAGGAAGGCATTTCGAGTACTGGTGTTGAAAGTAATTTTCAGCAACTCGTTGTTTCGAGGAGTTTCAGTTTCCCTTACGTGACAAATGTAGTAGCAAAAGCGTGAAAGTGCTTTAATTACAGAATATAATTTCGTACCTTAATCTTTCTTTCTTACAGTATTCGATGCTTCCTGTCACAGAGGTCACAGTTCGCAGTAACTGACGGGAAACCGAAGTGATATCTGCGTTTCCCATAAGAAGTATCATAGGTCGTTTGCTGTTTTTAATCTGTATAAGCGATTTAGAAAAAAATTTGATCAGCCCGCTAAAATTATCTGCAGAATGATGCTATCGTTTACCATCTACTAAAGTCATCAGAATATCAAAGTAATAGTAAAATGATTGGGACAAGGTATTTGCATGGTCCGAAAAGTGAAAGTTGATCTTGAACAATAACAAATGTGAGGTCCTCTCAAATGGTTCAAATGGCTCTGAGCACTATGCGACTTAACTTCTGAGGTCATCAGTCCCCTAGAACTTAGAACTACTTAAACCTAAGTAACGTAAGGACATCACAAACGTCCATGCCCGAGGCAGGATTCGAACCTGCGACCGTAGCGGTCGCGCGGTTCCAGACAGTAGCGCCTAGAACCGCTCGGCCACGCCGGCCGGCGAGGTCCTCTGCGTTAGTACCAACAGGAATACGTTAAATTTCGGTTCCACTGTGAATAATACAAACCTAAAAGTTGTAGATTCAGCTAAATACGTAAGAATTACGATTACGAGCAACTTTGAAATGCAGCCATCTCACAGAAAATTTTACGGGGAATGCTAACCAAAGACGGTATTTTAGTGGCAGAACACTTAGAAGGGCAGCAAATCTAGTAAAGAAACTGTGTACATTACGCTTGTCAAACCCCTTCTCTATTATTGTTGCGCAGCCTGGGATCCTATCGAGATAGGACTGGCAGAGGACATAGAAAAAATTTAAAGAAGACCTGCTTGTTTTGTATTATCGCTAATTAGGAGAGAGCGTATCACGCATGAGACATAGTGTTTTTCGTTGCAGCGAGATCTTTTCACGAAATTTCAATCGCTAGTTCTCCCGTCCGAGTGCTAAAATATTTTATAATTCTGTCAGTTGCACTAAGCAGTGCAGTTTCATCTGTTGTATGACTACGTGTTGTGTGGACGTTAACTGAGTATATCAGTGGAATTTTGCTGTGTGATAAGCACTTTTAGTGCAGGCTTGGTTTGAAAATGAACGGCTGCGTTCGAAACTAGTCATCAGTGTAAATTACATGCAGCTGTGACAGAAATTTAAATAAAGAGTTATTAAAAAAGTTGTTACTCCTTCCCCAGGAAACTGTAGGAACTGCATAAACTCGCATTCGGGAGGCGACGGTTCAATCACGCGTCCGGCCATCCTGATTTAGGTTTTCCGTGATTTCCCTAAATCGCTCCAGGCAAATGCCGGGATGGTTCATTTCAAAGGGCACGGCCGACTTTCTTCCCCGTCCTTCCCTAATCCGATGAGACCGATGACCTCGCTGTCTGGTCTCCTTCCCTAAACAAGCTAACCCAACCCAACTACATAAACCAAAGTATTTTGTTGAATACATAGAAGAAAATGACCATCGCAGTAAAATAAGAGAAGTCAGACCTCGTACGGAAATACTCAGGTGTGTGTTGATTATACAACTCAACTGACCCACCAGCGTAACTTCCACAGACAGCTCGCGACAGGCGTAAGCAACAGATTCGAAAGTGGAGAGTCCTCGTCTAGTTTCAGTCCACCCTGTGATTGCACTCTTTCGGAACAATGTCTCTGCGAGCACTGGGGTCTGTCATAACCAATGGCTTTTTTACAGTAATGTACGTTGTTACGGCTGTAAGAAGTACAGCAAGTATTCAAACCAGTGATGTGAACCGAGCTGTAGACGCTTGCCAATAATTAATACCTGAGGACGACATCTTGTTACCTGCTGCTTAATGTTGCGTTGGTGTCGAAATCTTAAATCAAACTTGCTTTAGTCTCATGTAAGCAAGGTAAGCAGCTACTGGTGCAAAGTGTCAGATAAATATGTAAGCCACATTCAGCTTGTTTGTGAAAAGGTATTAGGTTGGTGCTTAAGTTCGTAGCGTTTTGTATGTTGGTATCCTGGTTGCTATGGTTTCATGTATCGATCGTCACTTTTTTATTTGTATTTTACTGTTGGTATTGGAGTTTACTTATTCTTATTTTGTTATTTAGAGGTAGTGAGTGGAACTGTGGACGGTACCTAAGGAGATCACACACGTCCATGACCGAGGCAGGATTAGAACTTGCGACCGTAGCAGCAGTGCTGTTCCGTACTGAAGCGCCTAGAACCGCTCGGTCGCAAAGGCCGGCTGACGCAACAGTCTAGAGTTCAGTAGAGGGGTGGCAACAGCGTAGGAAGCCAAGTGTCTGTGCGAGAGTTTTCACGTACCAGAGGCGAAATTTAAAGTGTCGTTTTCACCGTGAAATTCTAATAATGATGACAGTAGATTCCAGCTATGAATAAAAAGTGAATGTGGGTAAGAGGGCGGATTGGGTATGAATCATTGAGGATGTTTTTAAATGTTTAGGCAACAGAAAGGACCCATCTTACATTTGTGTTGTAGCCAACATGTTGGAAACGTTCAAGAAGTCAGGCTGTTTGATGAGGCCCAAGAGTCAGTTTTTAAACAGTTACCTTGATTTCTTTTCCTGAAATTTGGGATGAGTTGAGTGAGAACTAGTGGGAGCGCTTTTATCAGAAGACGATATCGTGGCCTCTGGAATACCAGTACGATGCGAGAGAAAGCAATATAAGGTGCTTTAAGCTTTGTAAGATGCATTACGGGAAAGAGTGAAACTATAATCCAATTTAAATAAAGAGGTATCTTCATCTTTACTCGTTAAGGAATCCTTTGTTCGTATTGAAAAATTAAATTGCTTTTCATTCCAAATAAGTGTGTATGCTAGGAAGTGCAAAACTGCCAAAATCATGTTGTGGCAGTACTTTACGTGTTAGAAAAAGGTCAGATAAAAACGTGAAGATTATCAAAAACGCTGCAATCAAAGAATATTTCTTCGTCGGCCTATGCTATAAATGAAAAGCTTGTTTTTTACGAAAGCAGACTGACGACGTTCAAAAACAAGAAGAAAAGGCCAACAGCGCGCGCGTGCTGAAGCCAGTGAAGTAGCGCAGGTGTGCGGGACCTGAGCTGGTCCGTATATCGCTGCCGTCTCTTTACGCGACGTGCCGTGCTGGGGTTGTGTGCTGGAAACTGCCGGCCGCCGTACAGTCGGGTGCGCTTGCTGCTGACTACTAAATTTTCATATTTACAGCCCGTAACCAGCCACGCCCGTGCGGGTGAAGGTTTCGCTGGGGCGTTTGGCTCCGTTTAAAGTATGGCGACGCCTCGGGAGGCGCAAGGTTGCGAGAACCTTACTGGCGCGGCTGTTGCGGCGTCTGAACCAGAAGTTGAGGTTTTCCACTTCCCTCTAGTTCCCTTTCGTAACGTATATGTGTCCCACATACACTTTTATCTAATTGACGGGGCACTATTACTCGCTGATTGTTTCCACCCCACTGTCTACCGGCCATAAAACTCAAACTTCGTTCTTGAGCTCACTCATTTTGCGTTCAGCACTACGCGATTTCAAGCTGCTGTTTCCTCCATTATGTTGATGTACGAGGGGCTTTCAGTAAGCGATGCAATACATTTTTTTCTCTCGGCCATTTTCGGCTGTGGGACATCGCGGAATATTCCCGCTTCAGCCCCTCTAGTGTCATGAAGTTGCGATTGGTGGCGGCGCTATAAGTGGCTTTCAAAATGGCGTCTGTAACGCAGGTGCGTGCCAAACAGAGAGCTGTCATTGAGTTTCTTGCGGCGAAAAACCAGACCTTCGCAGATATTCATAGGCGCTTGTAGAACGTCTACGGAAACCTGGCGGTGAACAAAAGCGCGGTGACTCGTTGGGCGAGGCATCTGTCATCACCGCACAAAACCTGTCCGAACTCCGGCGTGCCGGCCGGCCGCACACAGCTGCGACTCTTGCAATGTTGAAAAATGCTGACATCCGCGGGAATCAGTACGTGGACGATGGGGAGGTTATTAATGCACCAAGAAGTGTGCTGCGACGTCGACCGGTAGAGTGGTACATAGTGCGGGCATTTAGGCCCTCCCAGAAGGTGGCGTAAAGCCGTCGCACTGAACGGAGATTATATTATTTTGAAAAACAGGCTTTTGTAGCCAAAAGATTGGGGAATAATATGGTGTATAGGAAGTTCTAACGAAACCCAGCATGCTTTCAGAAGAAAAAGTCTTGCACTACTTATTTTGGGAGTCTGGAACCGCGCTGATGCTACGGTCGCAGGTTCGAATCCTGCCTCGGGCATGGATGTGTGTGATGTCCTTAGGTTGCTTAGGTTTAAGTAGTTCTAAGTTCTAGGGGACTGATGACCTCAGATGTTAAGTCCCATAGTGCTTAGAACCATTTGAACTTATTTTGGAAATATGTCGTAAGTTCCTATATGACCAAACTGCTGAGGTCGTCGGTCCCTAGGCTTACACAGTACTTGATCTAATTTAAACTAACTTACGCTAAGGACAACATACGCACCCATGCCCGAGGGAAGACTCGAACCCCGGACGGTGTTCGTCTCAGAAGTAACACACAACCCTCATTATTTGTTTGCAGAGGGATTTCGTACTGAAGGTAAAATCTTCTGCGTTGTTAAGCCGCGTCATATTTCTTGTATGCGATCGACTTTTCGACCCCTCTGCTAGTATTTTCTTCCGGATCTCGTGGCGTCTTCGTACGATTCGCTATGTAGTGCTGCACTTAGGGCAGGGCAACGAAATCGACAACGTAATCTCTGCATAGCCTCGTTTAATGTTCAAAAGCGGCGACTGAACCAAGGAAAGAGCTCAGTTATCGCCTAGTAAAGGTCATCATCATATTCATGGACTGGGCGATGGGCTCTGCTTAATTTTAACAGTCCACCTGTTTCTGAACACAACACACCACACCACAGTTTCGTAGAATGCGGAACATGTTACTAATGTAATAAATAAAAAAATACCTTATGCGACATAGGTGATATGATTCACAAAAATTTGTTTCGTAGACTCAGGGTGTAGTTATTTTTTTAATGTCATAATGTATTTTATGGTCTCCTTTGGAGCAGCGCTTCACTGCACATACGAACCCCATTTCTGCTCTTTCGATCTCGGATCCATTTCTGCGGTTGTGTCACACTCTGACACCAGATCTGTGATAGTCAATGGTTCGTCAGTTGTGAGTGGTTTCACTTTCGTGTTGGCCTCCCAGCGTCGGCTTGGTGGCACACTTTTAAGAGAAAATGATCTATTCTCAATGTCTCTCATATTCGTAGGTGATCTCGCAGCCAAGATATTTCAAGTCTGCATCGTGTTCTGATTTCACATTTGCGATCCAGAGTTCGTTCAAGTGAAGTCACTTCCATGAAATGCAATAATATTAATTGTTCCTCTCAATACATTACACTTTGTGAGCCAGTTTTCTGTTCTTAGACCATATGTTTAGTGTATAAACTGTAGGATAATGATGACAGATTCCAGTTTTGTATAACTTCTCAATTTTTCCTACGGGCTTTTTAATCTCGTCGGCATGGTGTTTATTGTTGAATATAGCTAAAAGAGTGGAACTGGGAGAGGACGTTCCTTTTAAAGACAAACACTGTAAGGTCCTCTTGGTCATCGAAAAGTCCACATAATCCTCTCTTTTAATTCGTTGTTGGAAAGTGACAATAGTCTCACTGGAATACAATGAAACTTTCACGAGCGTACCGATAAGACTTCCTTTTTTTAATTATGGAAAGCAGGCTGTAAGTTTCTTTGGACATCCGCTATAGATCAACATGATGTTGGCAACAAGAAGACGGCCCATTACGGGTATGTTGTTAACCTAGAGATTATTACTTCTATTTTGATTTGCCATTTTTCATTCACCGGCACCTGTATTCCCTTTCGTAATTGTTTAGACCATTCTGAGTCAATACCGAGTATCAGGCGAAAGGGGACTGTCTCAGTAAGAGTTGCGGACGGGATTGAAGTTTAATTCTGGCATTTAGAGTCAGTTGTCATGTGTCCCTTTAAGAGAAGAAAAAAAAAAGTTAAAATCGCTGGATGCATGAAGTCAATGAAGTACGTCGGACGTGTGATGCATGAAACTGATTTGCGGATAGAAGAGAAGCACAAGAGTAGAAAATGGAATCTTTAGAAACTTAGTATGATCAACCTCTTCTTGACGCTAAGAGAAATCCTCACAACCACATCCGCTCTCTACTCCTGAGAGAACCTCACGATGCTGATCGACCTAGGCCGGCAGTTGTGGCCGAGCGGTTCTAGGCGCTTCAGTCTGGAACCGCGCGACGGCTACGGTCGCAGGTTCGAATCCTGCCGCGGGTACGGATGCGTGTGATGTCATTAGGTTAGTTAGGTTTAAGTAGTTCTAGGGGACCGATGACCTCAGATGTTAAGTCCCATAGTGCTCAGAGCCATTTGAACCATTTTTGAGCTGATCGACCACCGTATCAGCCCCTGCCAGATGTCATTCGAAATGGATACGTAGGGGATATGAGATCAGCACACCGTTCTGCCAGCCGTTGTTGGCTTTCCAGACCTTGTGGCCGCTCATTGTCATCCAAGTAGCCCCCCAGTATAGCCACAGGAGCGTAGATGCATCCGGTTCCAGTCTTCTCGAGGAAAAACCCTGGAAGCACGGTGGATAGGACGCGCAAGTGGAATTCTTATATACAGGGGTACTGTCCAATCCAGTGCTCTGCAAACTTCCTAGTCCACGGAGCCAAATATCAGCAGTACAACGACTGAAATTTGTTTTGAGAGCCAAATCTTTTAAAGTTAAAATACACAGGTAGTCACGTTGTTATTAACTTCGTCTATCTGTTTTAGTTCGTCCTCTCTGTATTCCAGACGATCTCAATGCCCGACACTACATATTCTTTCACTTTACAGCGCTCCTTAAAATTAATTTAATAAACTTAACACTTTATTTGAAAGTCTCAGCTATACTCTACGTCAGTGAGATTTAATACACTCCTGGAAATGGAAAAAAGAACACATTGACACCGGTGTGTCAGACCCACCATACTTGCTCCGGACACTGCGAGAGGGCTGTACAAGCAATGATCACACGCACGGCACAGCGGACACACCAGGAACCGCGGTGTTGGCCATCGAATGGCGCTAGCTGCGCAGCATTTGTGCACCGCCGCCGTCAGTGTTAGCCAGTTTGCCGTGGCATACGGAGCTCCATCGCAGTCTTTAACACTGGTAGCATGCCGCGACAGCGTGGACGTGAACCGTATGTGCAGTTGACGGACTTTGAGCGAGGGCGTATAGTGGGCATGCGGGAGGCCGGGTGGACGTACCGCCGAATTGCTCAACACGTGGGGCGTGAGGTCTCCACAGTACATCGATGTTGTCACCAGTGGTCGGCGGAAGGTGCACGTGCCCGTCGACCTGGGACCGGACCGCAGCGACGCACGGATGCACGCCAAGACCGTAGGATCCAACGCAGTGCCGTAGGGGACCGCACCGCCACTTCCCAGCAAATTAGGGACACTGTTGCTCCTGGGGTATCGGCGGGGACCATTCGCAACCGTCTCCATGAAGCTGGGCTACGGTCCCGCACACCGTTAGGTCGTCTTCCGCTCACGCCCCAACATCGTGCAGCCCGCCTCCAGTAGTGTCGCGACAGGCGTGAATGGAGGGACGAATGGAGACGTGTCGTCTTCAGCGATGAGAGTCGCTTCTGCCTTGGTGCCAATGATGGTCGTATGCGTGTTTGGTGCCGTGCAGGTGAGCGCCACAATCAGGACTGCATACGGCCAAGGCACACAGGGCCAACACCCGGCATCATGGTGTGGGGAGCGATCTCCTACACTGGCCGTACACCACTGGTGATCGTCGAGGGGACACTGAATAGTGCACGGTACATCCAAACCGTCATCGAACCCATCGTTCTACCATTCCTAGACCGGCATGGGAACTTGCTGTTCCAACAGGACAATGCACGTCCGCATGTATCCCGTGCCACCCAACGTGCTCTAGAAGGTGTAAGTCAACTACCCTGGCCAGCAAGATCTCCGGATCTGTCCCCCATTGAGCATGTTTGGGACTGGATGAAGCGTCGTCTCACGCGGTCTGCACGTCCAGCACGAACGCTGGTCCAACTGAGGCGCCAGGTGGAAATGGCATGGCAAGCCGTTCCACAGGACTACATCCAGCATCTCTACGATCGTCTCCATGGGAGAATAGCAGCCTGCATTGCTGCGAAAGGTGGATATACACTGTACTAGTGCCGACATTGTGCATGCTCTGTTGCCTGTGTCTATGTGCCTGTGGTGCTGTCAGTGTGATCATGTGATGTATCTGACCCCAGGAATGTGTCAATAAAGTTTCCCCTTCCTGGGACAATGAATTCACGGTGTTCTTATTTCAATTTCCAGGAGTGTATGTTACTTAAGAACGGTGTTATTTATTGATAAAATGGAATTGTTAGATCTTCATAAAATTAAACCATGACAATAACAAACAGTAATGTGAACATCTCCTTCCAAAGCTTAGACAGAATTCCAGGTTGTCATCAATAAGACGGCTTCTCAGTTTACTCTTGATAAGGTTCACGCTTGAAAATGATTGTTCGCATGAATGTGTAGCGCCCAATAAGGAAAGAACAGCAAATGCTAGTTCTTTCAGGTGATTACGTAAGTCACGTGTTAAAAATCAACATATGCCGCTTCATCCGGTCTTTCAAAGCAACCACTTGCGGTACGACCTAAGTTTACGTTTTTCTTGCTGCAGTACTTCCATATCAGCACAAAGATGTCCAAATTTCGAGCTCCACAATTCTTTGTTTTTTAAATGCATCTCAAAGTTGCCACTGTCAATATTAAAGACAGAATAATGTAATTCTTTTGCAGTAGCATTAACAGAGTCTTTTGACAAATGCTGACGTGGCTTTGCTGTTTCTAAATTCCTGAAACTTGTTGAGGAAAGCGGCCCTGATATTTAAAAGTGTTGTTTTTAAATAGCAAATGTCAGTCTCAGAATTATTTTTATGGCGATGTTTCAACAGGTTCGGTAGAGAACGAAAGTTTCTCTTTCAAAACTTGAGCAAAAAACGATAATTTCTCTCCGAATGAAATAAGTAGCGTCGAATAAATTGAATTTCTTTTTCCCACGTAGTTCTTCATTAAGCTGATTTAAATGAGACGTGACGTCTGCCATAAAATGAATAGACTCGCCCAGGCCGAAAAACGACTTTGCGCATGGGCCCAAAAAGTTTCAGGCGCATTGTCCGCGGTCTAGTCACTCGGCATCTGCTGTACTGATTCGCTCACGAAGGACAATTCAAGGGAAGAGGAAAGTGAAATCTGTGTTGTTTTGAAGCGCGTGAGAGTTGCGCAAGGTAAGCGGGTGAGCGGTGTTTTGTCGGGTCGAGCCGGTCGGCGCCACCCACTGCACGCGAGTGTAGGCGCAGGTGTGCGGCGTGGGCAGGCGGCAGGCTGTCCCTGCTGCAGCGCAGCCCAGACTCGAGACACAGGCACAGCCGGCGCGCTATTTCAGATCTTCGCTGCAGAAGGGCGGACCCCCTACCGACTCCCGGAATAGGACCTGCCGCGCCTCGTCTAGTCGCCCAGTATCGCTCCCAGCAGCGTCGCCCCATCGTGCCATAAGTGACGTCACCTCGCTGCAGATTCAATACAGTCGCCGTAACAACAATAAGCTGCCGGGCTAAATACACTACTCGCCATTAAAATTGCTACACCACGTAGATGACGTGCTACAGACGCGAAATTTAACCGACAGGAAGAAGATGATGTGATATGCAAACGATTAGCTTTACAGAGCATTCACACAAACTGCGCCGGTGGCGACACCTACAACGTGCTGACATGAGGAAAGTTTCCAACCGATTTCTCATACATAAACAGCAGTTGACCGGCGTTGTCTGGTGAAACGTTGTTGTGATGCCTCGTGTAAGGAGGAGAAATGCGTACCAACACGTTGCCGACTTTGATTAAGGTCGGATTGTAGCCTATCGCGATTGCGGTTTATCGTATCGCGACGTTGCTGCTCGCGTTGGTCGAGATCCAATGACTGTTAGAAGAATACGGAATCGGTGGGTTCAGGAGGGTAATACGGAACGCCGTGCTGGAGCCCAACGGCCTCGTATCACTGGCAGTCGAGATGACAGGCATCTTATCCGCATTGCTGTAACGGATCGTGCAGCCACGTCTCGATCCATGAATCAACAGATCGCGACCTTTGCAAGACGACAGCCATCTGCACGAACAATTCGACGACGTTTATAGCAGCATGGACTATCCGCTCGGAGACGGTGGCTGTGGTTACCCTTGACGCTGCATCACAGACAGGAGCCCCTGCGATGGTGTACTCAACGACGAACCTAAGTGCACGAATGGCAAAACGTCATTTTTTCGGATGAATCCAGATTCTGTTTACAGCATAATGATGGTCGCATCCGTGTTTGGCGACGTCGCGGTGAACGCACATTGGAAGCGTGTATTCGTCATCCCCATATTGGCGTATCACCCGCGTGATGGTATGGGGTGCCATTGGTTACACGTCTCGGCCACCTCTTGTTCGCATTGACGGCACTTTGAACAGTGGACATTACATTTCAGATGTGTTACGACCCGTGGCTCTACCCTTCATTCGATCCCTGCGAAACCCTACATTTCAGCACGATAATGCACGACCGCATGTTGCAGGTCCTTTACGGGCCTTTCTGGATACAGAAAATGTTCGACTGCTGCCCTGGCCAGCACATTCTCCAGATCTCTCACCAACTGAAAAGCCTGGTCAATGGTGGACGAGCAATTGGCTCGTCACAGTACGCCAGTCACTACTCTTGATGAACTGTGTTATCGTGTTGATGCTGACTGGGCAGCTGTACCTGTACACGCCATCCAAGCTCTGTTTGACTCAATTCCCAGGCGTACCAAGGCCGTTATTACGGCTAGAGGTGGTTGTTCTGGGTACTGATTTCTCAGTATCAGTGCACCCAAACTGCGTGAAAATGTAGTCACATGTCAGTTCTAGTATAATATATTTGTCCAATGAATACCAGTTTATCATCTGCATTTCTTCTTGGTGTAGCAATTTTAATGGCCAGTAGTGTATTGGCCACTCCTTTAAGAGACCACACTGGTCGTTGTGGAGCGGGATAGATGCTGTAGAATGGTGCCAGATAGTCATGTCACCTTTCTTCCATGACGTGATTCGTGGCGGTTTAGGGGTCTGTACGTGTGCCAGTCGGCTGAGTGGAAGTAGCACCGTAACATGGGTCGACGTGGAGGCTTGACTGAATGACTGGTTGAGTGTTCTTATGACTTCAGAGTCAGCACGGCCTGCGAGGGGTGTGAGAAAAGTGATGAGACTGATTTCTTATCTACCACAGATTTTATATATTTTTTCAAACAACGATATTGTTCCCTTCACAATAGTTCCCTTTGGCAGCAGAACGTCGGCGAAGTCGGTCTGAGTCCTTTTAAGATATTTTTCAAACTCACGAAAAGGAAAAAAGTCACAAAGACTCAAATCATGTGAATTGGGGGGGAGGGGGGAGAGGGAGAGAGAGAGAGAGAGAGAGAGAGAGAGAGAGAGAGAGAGAGAGAGAGACTGTGGAACAACAAAAATGCCTCTTAAGGTGAAACATTCCGTGATGGAAGTGGCCGTGTGACATGAGGCATTGCCATGATGCAGCATTCAATTGTCTGCAATGGCCTTGCGGCTCACTATATTCACTCTTTTCATGAGTCTTCTTTGTAAAACATTTAGTTGACAGTTTGTTCCATTTTCGTAACACACAACGAAACAAATCTTCACTGATAGCGTTCTCAAAAATCGTGTGATGACTAAACGGAGCTGAAACTCGGACTGAGCATCTGGAAGGTATGGACACACCGGTCTACACAAGCAGAACAACATACCGTTGCCGGATCACTCGCTGCTTCGCCAGTCCCATTACTTTTCTCAGACACCTCGATTCAACGTGTCTACAAGGAGCGATATACCACTGGCAGCCACGTAGCACGCCACGAGAACACTGGCCGTGAAAACGTCGTGACCGACGGGGACTGCGGTCGAATTTCGCGGCTCATCAGCGACTGCAGGTCGATATCAAACAGTTTCCGAAGCATAGCGAAGGGAACTGCGCTTCTGACAGTTCGTGCTTTGAAAAGCGGTTTTGGTCACAGCAGCACATAAAGCTGCAAGTCTTCAGTGAGCCACGTCAACAGTAGCCGGCTGAAAGCGTGCAGTGTTTCAAGGCATCGTGTGCACCAACGGTCGCTTGAGGCGTCTACTCGCAGTGTGTGGATGGAGTAATTCAGGCCAGAGGTAGTTCTGTGATGTTTTTCGTCCCGTGCCGTGGGTGTGGGTTCACCCATTCAGATTACCAGGATGTTTATTGCGACATGCTGTATGCTGTGTACCGCCCTTTCTTCCCAGATGACAACAGCCGCCAAGAAAAATGCGTGCGACCATTTGGAAGAGCGGGTGTAACGTAGCAGTCAGTGTCTCCGCTATTAGGTAGCTTTATGCGGTCTGATCATAAGTGCGTGGATTTAGCTGAATATGGCATACCTAAAAAAACTCGTGGACGCTCTTCCTCCTAGAAATAAAGCCGTTATTAAGACTAGAAGCGGTTTTACACGGTATTAGCGTGATGTCTCCTCAGGTAGCATTCTTTGATTTTTTTATTATTTTTTATGGCTATGCGTGATTAAACACGATGATCGTTCTAAGGTCTCTACCTTCGTGGATTAATCGCGATCTCACACGAAGGGGATTTCCAACTATCAGACGGCTGGAACGGGGTGGAGTGAACCTGTTAAGATCAACAGTGCGGCTGTTTGGAGGGGAAATAGCGGCCCCGGTTTAGAAAGAGATGGCCGGGTTGGAGAGAGGTGTGCTGACGACTTGCAATTACAGCACTCCTTCCAGGTATCGCATTTACACAGGATGAAGAACCGTTCGGTTGGAAGGCATTGTACAGGGTGATTCAAAAAGAATACCACAACTTTAGGAATTTAAAACTCTGCAACGACAAAAGGCAGAGCTAAGCACTATCTGTCGGCGAATTAAGGGAGCTATAAAGTTTCATTTAGTTGTACATTTGTTCGCTTGAGGCGCTGTTGACTAGGCGTCAGCGTCAGTTGATGCTAAGATGGCGACCGCTCAACAGAAAGCTTTTTGTGTTATTGAGTACGGCAGAAGTGAATCGACGACAGTTGTTGAGCGTGCATTTCGAACGAAGTATGGTGTTAAACCTCCTGATAGGTGGTGTATTAAACGTTGGTATAAACAGTTTACAGAGAATGGGTGTTTGTGCAAAGGGAAAAGTTCTGGACGGCCGAGATCGAGTGATGAAAATGTAGCACGCAGAGCTAGCAGAGAGCTGCAAATTCCACAATCAACTGTATGGAGAGTCCTACGAAAAAGGTTAGTTATGAAACCTTATCGTCTGAAATTGGTTCAAGCACTGTCTGCAGCTGATAAGATTAAAAGAATCGATTTCTGTGATTTTATCCTTGCTGAAATGGAAACAGATGAATCTTTCGTTTCAAAGATTGTGTTTAGTGATGAAGCAACTTTCCACACTAACGGGAAAGTCAACCGTCACAATGTCTGTATATGGGGCACTCAGAATCCGCGGGAAACAACTCAGTATGAACGTGACTCGCCTAAGGTGAACGTTTTCTGTGCCATTTCAGCCAATAAAGTTTTTGGTCCCTTTTTCTTCGAAGGTGCTACTGTAACTGGACTACAGGATCTGGAGATGTTAGAGAATTGGCTGTTCCCTCAGCTCGAACAAGAAGCACAACAATTCATATTTCAGCAGGATGGAGCGCCACCACATTGGCACTTATCTGTCCGTAACTACCTGAACGTCAACTACCCGAGGCGATGGATCGGCCGCCAGGCAGCCCGTGACAGAGCACTTCATCACTGGCCTCCAAGAAGCCCTGATCTTACCCCCCTGCGATTTTTTCTTATGGGGGTGTGTTAAGGATATGGTGTTTCGGCCACCTCTCCCAGCCACCATTGATGATTTGAAACGAGAAATAACAGCAGCTATCCAAACTGTTACGCCTGATATGCTACAGAGAGTGTGGAACGAGTTGGAGTATCGGGTTGATATTGCTCGAGTGTCTGGAGGGGGCCATATTGAACATCTCTGAACTTGTTTTTGAGTGAAAAAAAGCCTTTTAAATACTGTTTGTAATGATGTATAACAGAAGGTTATATTATGTTTCTTTCATTAAATACACATTTTTAAAGATGTGGTATTCTTTTTGAATCACCCTGTACTACAATGCGGAGTGTTTTTATTTGGTTGACCATAAATTAGGTCTGATGTTTCTATATTCGTACAAGGTTATATCCCCAATTTTTTCACCTGAAATAACTTCTTAACTCATAAAAACCAAGGCTCAAGAAAGGAAGACCAGCGCGTTTTTGCAACTTGTTTAATCAGCGAGTTAGTGAGTCAGCTTTGCTTTTGTGTAATGTAATTGTGATGGTTTTGGCCCAGAATGGAATATCTGCACGAGACAAAATCGTTAATTTAACTTTCTTACGGAATCACCCGTCCAGAATCCCAGAAGTCCGTCGCCATGACCTTATCGGCTGAGGGTGCTGCTTTAAACTTTTTCTTTGGAGGAGAAGTGGTGTGCCGTTTTGTTTCCAGTTCGAAGTGAGGAACCCATGTTTTATCGCCTGTGAAGATTCTCGACAAAAATGTTTCACTATCAGCCTCGTAAAGCGCAGGCAACTCTGCAACTGAATTGTCTGACACGGCCCGTCACGAATTCCATTCCTGTGCCAACCTTGTCATACCAGAGTAGCACTTGCAAACTACATCCTCAATTATTTGCTAGATTTACTCCAATTTCTGTACTCCCCTACAGTTTTTACCCTCTACCGTTCCCTCCAGTACCATGAAGTTATTTCTTGATGTCTTAACTCATGTCCTATCACCCTGTCCCTTCTTCTTCCCCTTGTTTTCCTTACATTCTTTTCCTCACCAATTCTGCGGAGAACCTCATTTCTTACGTTACGAGTCCACCTAATTTTCACCATCCTTCTGTAGCACCACATCTCAAATGATTCGATTCTCTTCTGTTCTGGTCAAATTAAGGACTATGTTTGATACCAGTAGACTTCTCTTGGCCATGAATGGTCTGTGTGCCTGTGCTAGTCTGCTTATTATTTCGTCCGTCATGAGTTACATTGCTTCCAAGTTAGCAGAATCCCTTAACTTCATCTACTTTGTCATCACCAACTCCGATGTTAAGTTTCTCGCTGTTCTCATTTCTGCTACTGCTCATTACTTTCACCTTTCCTCGATTCACTCTCAATCCGTGTTGTGTACTTATTAGACTGTTCATTCAGTTCAACGGATCCTGTAGTTCGCCTTCACTTTCGGCGAGGACAGCAGTGTGATCAGCGAATCTTGTCATTGATATCTTTTAACCTTTTATTTTAATTCCACTCTTGAACCTTTATTTCCATTATTGCTTCTTCGGTGCTTAGATTCAACAGTAGTGGGCGAAGACTACACGTCTGTCTTACATCATTTTTAATCCGAGCACTTTTTTCTTTTTTCCACTCTTATTGTTCTTTTTGGTTCTTGTACGTATTATGTATTACCCATCTTTCCCTCTACTTTACCCCTATGCTTCTCAGAACGTCGAACATCTTGCACCATTTTACGCTTTTTACAAGTCAACAAATCTTAGAAACCTGTCCTGATTTTTCTTCAGTCTTCCATCAGTTATCAATCGCAACTTCAGAATTGCCTCTGTGGTGCGTTTATCTTTTCTTAATTCCAAACTGATCGTCATCTAACAAATTCAGTTTTCTTTTCCATTTTTCTCTGTATTATTCTTGTCAGCAACTCGGATGGCATGAGCTGTTAAGCTGATTGTGCGATAATTCTCACACTTGTTGTCTCTTCCGGTCTTCGGAGTTGAATGGATGTTTTTCCGAAAGTCTGATGGTTTATCGTTAGCCTCACACGTTCTACCCACCAATGTGAATAGTCGTGTAGTTGCCACTTCCTCCTATGATTTATGAAATTATGATGGAATGTTATCTATCCCTTGTGCGTTATTTGATCTTAAGCCTTCCAAATCTGATTTAAATTCTGATCTTAATACCAGTTCCTCTATCGACTCCTGTTTCTTCTTCTATCACGTCGTCAGACAAACCCCTTCCCCTCAGACAGGGCTTCAGTCTATTCTTTCCGTCTATCCGCTTGTACTCTTTCCACCCTTCAGCTCTCTCCTCTGCATTTAACAGTGGATTTCCCATGGCACTCTAATGTTACCACCCTTCGTTTTAATTGGTCTAGATGAAAAGAATTTAAGAAGATTTTTAACGATCTAAAGTTAAATGGTTCAAATGGCCCTGAGCACTATGGGACTTAACTGCTGAGGTCATTAGTCCCCTAGAACTTAGAACTACTTAAACCTAAGTAACCTAAGGACATCATACACATCCATGCCCGAGGCAGGATTCGAACCTGCGACCGTAGCGGTCGCGCGGTTCCAGACTGTCTCAATCTAAAGTTATTTAATGCGTATCACCGTATATAATTCTGTTCGAAGTAAAACCTATTTTCTAGTTTAAGCTTATTAAAATTCGTTACAAAATTATTTCACACGTGTTTGCTTTGAGGAACTTGTGATTTAGTTCCGACATTTGTCTTAGATTCGACCAAAGCCTACGCATGATGTCTTATTCCACACACATTTCATTTGTCAATATTTTATTGTTCATATGTATTCAGGCACGTCACAGCATTTACACGAAGCACCAAAGAAACTGGTATAGGCATGCGTATTCAAATACAGAGATATGTAAACAGGCAGAACACCGCGCTGCGGTGGACAACGCCTACATAAGACAACAAGTGTCTGCCGCAGTTGTTACGTGGGTTACTGCTTCTGCAGTGGCAGGTTATCAAGATTTAAGTGAGTTTGAACGTGGTGTTTAGTCGGCGCACGACCGATAGGGCACAGCATCTCCCATGTAGCGATGAAGTGGGGATTTTCCCGTACGACTATTTCACGAGTGTATTGTGAATATCAGGAATCGTGTGAGACACCAAATATCCGACATCGGGCGGAAAAGATCCTGCAACAACGGAACCAACGACGACTGAAGAGAATCGTTCCACGTGTCAGAAGTGCAATCCTTCCGCAAATTGCTGCAGACTTCTATGCTGGGCCATCAATAAGTGTAAGCGTGCGAACCATTCAACGAAACTTCGTCGATGTGGTCTTTCGGAGCCGAAGGCCCACTCGCGTACCCTTGATCACTGTACAACACAAAGCTTTACGCCTGGCCTGGGCCCGTCTGGGCTGTTGATGACTGGAAATATGTTGCCTCGGCGGTCGAGTCTCGTTTCAAATTGGGTATGGAGACAACCTCATCAATCCATGGACCCTGCATGTCAGCAGAGAACTGTTCAAGCTGGTGGAGGCTCTGTAATGGTGTGCGGCGTGTGCGGTTGGAGTGATATGGGAGCGTTGATACGTCTAAATACGACTCTGACGTGTGACGCGTACGTAAGCGTTCTGTCTGATCGCCTGCATCAATTTATGTCCATCGTTAATTCCGATGGACTTGAGCAATTCCAGCAGGACTTTGCGACATGCCGCATGTTCAGAATTGCTACGAGTGGCTCCAGGAACACTCTTCTGAGTTTAAATACTTCCGCTGGCCACCAAACTTCCCAGACATAAACATTCTTGAGCCTACCTGGAATGCCTTGAAACATGCTGTTCAGAAGATATCTCCTTCCTCTCGTACTCTTACGTATTTATGGACAGCACTGCAGTATTCATGGTGTCCTCTAGCACTACTTCAGACATGAGTCGAGTCCAAGCCACGTCGTGTCGCGGCACTTCTGTGCGCTCGCGGGCGCTCTACACGATAATAGGCAGTTGTACCAGTTTCTTTGGCTCTTCAGTGTATATCTTCTGTGTCAAACTTCCTGTTCGCTAACACTCAATTGAAAATCGTTACTCATTTCGCGCTGTACGTCTCTTACGCTTCCTCCAAGCACCGTCTTTCTGCGAACAGTCACATGTCTAGCTGTTTCCGCCAATAGCGGCTGTGCTGCTCCTACAATTCTCATATTTGTAGCATGCTAGGTTTTGACCGGCCATTTAAGCTGCAGATTGCCTTCTTACTTTCTAATATGTAGTAGGACCTTGCGTGAACATCGATGAAGTTCACTATATGGTCAAAGGCAATACTGTATTAGTTGTAGGAGGAAGGATAGAATTAGCGCCCCATTCATTAAAGAGGAAGCTCTATCTCATACGGACTAGAATGCTGGAGGCGAGCAGCATGTTCTTGTTGAAGGAACCGTACAAGCTTTCAACCAGAGTCATTTCTAGGAAGACATGGAAAAGTTAAATTAGAATTTGAAAATTAGAATTTGACTCCCTCGAGGGTACAGTATTAATCGCTGCTCCACTTCGCGCGGTACACGACCTGAGATGAAAGTTGGGGACGCACCAGCGTCTTCTATCCCTTGGAACAAGCCATTTACTTTCGCGGTCGTGAGAAGGCAGTGCGAGAAACCGGGGCAGGTGGCTCCATGCATGTTCACGACTGACATTGTCAGATCCTCGGGTGCTACCAACGTAATGTATTGGTGCGGGAGGCAAGTGCTAAACACGTCCCAGTCGACAGGTTCGAATTCCGTAATGATGTGAAAGTGAAGTTCTAATGGCAAAACAGCCACCAATAAACGATGCGTTATCGTGGTAGAAGATAGCAGCTTCAACAGCGAACTCACTGTTTCTTCGTTGTAGAAGACCTCGGTAACGAGTACCGGGTGTATTTATTATTTGAGTAATAAGTAAGTTTGTAATAACAATAATAATAATAATAATACACTAAAACATGAAAACTACCGATTGCGTTAAACATGAATGTAGGGTGTGCCTGCAAACTTCTATGCCGTGCGGTGAGGCAAGAGCATACTTGCGCGTGATACCACGTATTCTACATCTACATCTACATCTACATCTATACTCCGCGAGCCACCTTACGGTGTGTGGCGGAGGGTACTTATTGTACCACTAGCTGATCCACCCTTCCCTGTTCCATTCACGAATTGTGCGTGGGAAGAACGACTGCTTGTAAGTCTCCGTATTTGCTCTAATTTCTCGGATCTTTTCGTTGTGATCATTACGCGAGATATATGTGGGCGGTAGTAATATGTTGCCCATCTCTTCCCGGAATGGCCGTGGTCTGAGATTGACTAGTTGGACAAGAACGCCGAATTCGGTTTTCCTGGGAGATATAGCCTTACACTCTCGGAAATACGTGGGTTGGAGTTCATTCCAGGTATTACATTAGGGTGGGCATATCTTAATTTGGGGTTAGTCTGTGGAGAAGCTGGGACTTGCAATGAGTGCAGGTGAGTGGCCTTGTGCCTTTGTGATCATCGTATTGGACGCACAAGCGAGTGTAGGCTGTCGAAAAGTTGGTATCGGGCGTCAATTCACTACGAACTAACGTGGCTTTGTATTACAAGGCTGTTCATTCCCAGTTGCTCGTTCATCATACTCGGTAACTTGGCGCCGAAACTTGAAGTACAAGAGTGACAGTTGCCACCGCAACATGCGGTTGTTATCCGATACATTTCTGCGAATGCTCTCAGGGCCGCCACTTGTGGTCAGTTTGTGGTCTGCGCCTCGCTTGGCCGCAGTCCCACACAGCGAGCCTCCACGTTACGTCAGGCGCCGCTGACGTGACGTGTCTGCTGTCTCGTTTGCCTTCATGTAGGACGACAGCCATTACAATAATTACCCGCACTTCGCAGAACACGAGCTGGCCAACGACGGGCGGACGCTGTGCAACTGATTCCCTCTTGGTCCCGTCCCCCTCTGTCTCAGTTGATGTCAACAAACACAAGCGTATGATTACAATAAGTTGCGCTGTGAAATTTAAGATTGTTTTCATAACGATTATTGTTATCAGAACTCCAACTTACTGAAGGTACAGAAGACAAACTTCTGAGTTTTATACAGTTTCTTAAGACAACAATAAATGACAATGTCGGTGATGAGATATGTTTTCTACCGAAGCAATGCACTTATTCTTTTTGCTTTCGTCATTTATGTTTATACGAGGAACGTTCAATTACGAGTAGTAATGCAACACATTTTTTTCTCTGTCAATTTCGTTGAATTAATGTGGAATTTGTTGTGGGACTTCGTGGAATATTCCCGCTTCAGTGTCTATAGCTTGATGAAGTTTTGGTAGTTGGCTGCGCTGTACGTAGCCATCATGGTGTTTTAACGGAAGTGCGTTCCAAACTTAGAGCGTTCACTGAGTTTCTTCTGGCGGAAAACGAGAGCACCGCAGATATTCGCAGACGCTTGCAGAATGTCTGAGGAGACCAGCCAGTTAACAAAATCACGGTGAGTCGTTGGGCGATGTGTCCGTCGTCATCGCAACAAGATAGCGCAAACCTGTCCGATCTGCCACGTGCCGACAGGCAGCAGACAGCTGTGATTCTTGGAGTATTGGAACGTGCGGACACTCTCATTCGAGGTGATCGACGGATCACATTCAAACATTTCGGTGCTCAACTGGACGTTTCTGTTGGTGATGCTCATAAAACTTAATTGGACTGTGCTTCCTCATCCACCCTACAGTGCGGATCTCACGCCTTTCGACTTCCATCTGTTTGGCCCAATGAGGAATGCACTGTACAGGAAGCAGTACGTGGTTGATGTGGAGGTTATTGGTCCACCAGGTCGTTTGCTCCGACGTCGAGCAGTAGAGTGATATCATGTGGGCACACAGGCCTTCCCAGTAAGGTGGTGTAAGATGGTAGCATTGAACGTAGATTATTTTGGAAAAGTAATGTTTTTTAGACAAAACAGTGGCAAATGAATAACGTGTACGAAGGTGAAAACTGTACAGAGTATTTTATGAGATGCCTCTCAATTCTTGGCATTACCACTCCCGTCTTGGAATCGTTCACGATGATCAAGGGCCTCATTTACCTAGGAGAAAACGGCAATTGTTAGGTTAAAAGTCTAGACCTCTCTCGTTACATTGCTTGTCATAGCACTCTAGAGTGTAGATACCTTTCAATTACGGAAATGGCTCTGAAAAGCCGTATGAAAAATTTTGTTCGCAAACGCGCTTAGAAACTTCCTGTCTTAGAGCTGAAAGCAGTGCAGCCACAACTTAAGAATGACCGGTTCATATTGGAGTTACGGCGCCGAAACCAGTCGCACAAAATGAAGTGTAAAAACACTCATGCTCATAAATTAAGGATAATTGCAGAATGTGGTGACACAAAACTGGCGCAAATGGCATAGGCACATAGGGAATCTGTAAAACCACGCTATTGGTGATAGGTTAAGGAAACCATTCCAAAACACATGTGCTACAAAACGCCACTGTTTCCTGCGCACGTACCCCGACATCAATATGGGATATGACCACTATACACATGTACACAGGCCGCACAACGGGTTGGCATACTCTGGATCAGGTGGTCGAGCAGCTGCTGGGGTATAGCCTCCCATTCTTGCCTGTCTGAACTCCTGAAGTGTCGTAGGGGTTTGAAGACGTGCAGCGATACGTCGACCGAGAGCATCCCAGACATGCTCGATGGGGCTTAGGTCTGGAGAACAGGCAGGCCACTCTATTCGCCTGATATCTTCTGTTTCAAGGTACTCCTTACGATGGCAGCTCGGTTGAGCCGTGCGTTATCATCCATCAGGAGGAAGGTGGGACCCACTGCACCCCTGAAAAGGCGGACATAGTGGTGCAAAATGACGTCCCGACACACCTGACCTGTTTTAGTTCCTCTGTCAAAGACACGCAAGGGTGTACGTGCACCAATCATAATCCCACCCCACACCATCAAACCACGACCTCCATACAGGCCCCTTTCAAGGATGTTAAGGGGTTGGTATCTGGTTCTTGATTCACGCCAGATGAAAACCCGGCGAGAATCGCTGTTCAGACTATACGTGGACTCGTCCGTGAACATAACCTGGGACCACTGTTCCAATGACCATGTACTGCATTCTTGACACCAGGCTTTATGGCTCTCCTGTGACCAGGGTCAGTGGAATGCACCTTGCAGGTCTCTGGGCGAATAAACCATCTCTGTTCAGTCGTCTGTAGACTGTGTGTCTGGAGACAACTGTTCCAGTGGCTGCGGTAAGGTCCCGGGAAAGGCTACCTGCAGTACTGTGTGGCCGTCTGCGGGCACTGATGGTGAGATATCGATCTTCTTGTGGTGTTGTACATTGTGGACGTCCCGTACTGTAGCGCCTGGACACATTTCCTGTCTGCTGGAATCGTTGCCATAATCTTGATCACACTTTGTGGCACACGGAAGGCCCGTGCTACGACCTCCTGTGTTTGACCAGTCTCCAGTCGCCCTAGTATTCCACCCCTCATAACGTCATCAATATGTGTTCCTTGAGCCATTTTCAACACACAATCACCATTAGCACGTCTGAAAACGTCTGCACACTTACTCGCTGCACCGTACTTTGTCATGCACCAAAACACCTCTGCGTATGTGGACTGCTGCCAGCGCCACCTTGCGACGACCGCAGGTCAAATGCACCGCATGGTCATACCCCCAGGTGATTTAAACCCGCAAACCGCCCACCAGAGCGTTGTTTCACCATGTATCAGCATTATCCTTAATTTATGAGCATGAGTGTGGATAAAAACGAAGTGGAAATGTGCAACTATTTTCGAAACAAGTAGTCTCTCAGCTAGGGACTGTCAAATAGAATTCTCCTTTGAAAGTACTGGAGATCATGTATAGAAAACGCCTCCCTGAAGAATGTCCACTTGACGGACGGGGAGAATATCCTGTACTTCAACGTTGCGGTTGTATTTATCATCAGTTTACTATTTCAGTTTTATAGCTAGGAAACTTCAGGAACATACATACCGCATCACTGTTTAGCATTTAGATACAAAATCATATGATTTTCAACGAAACACTCCTTCTTCTTTCCACTTTCGAACAGAGAGAGTTAGGAGATTACTTCTGAGAAGTTGGAGTAACAGTGCTTACAGTAAAGATTAATACATAATAGATTTTTAAGGATGGTGGGTAATCAGAGTACCTGTCAATCTGAATGTACAGTCAATTCATCCTGCGAACGGTAGTGGATAGATCAGGAATTACTTTTTCATTGGTTTCAGGCAAAGCCCACTTCACGATATTCCGGTGTTTCACATAATGATACAAACAGGACATTCGTCTTCCACTATGAAATATAAAATATAATGCAACGACATTGTTAACCTACAGAATACATTAGTGTGAATGCACTATCATATTAAAAGCCACCACATTTTGTAAAACCCATTCTCTGAGAAAAGATCCTAAAATTTTGAAGTTCTCTTTTACACAGACAGACGAAATGGTAAATACGACTGGGAACAGGCCTATTCATTAAACTGAAAACTACTCTAATTGAAAGAGAAAAATAATCCTTAGTTTTTAAAATATTGCACTGTTCTTAGATGGTTGTATTTATCTCGTTCTGCTGTATATGTACGACGTCGTCATTAATGACGTTGGAATCATAGGTTGGAGAGGGCAGCAGTGGGTTCGTTGGCTGTCGTAGACATGTCAAAAAGCCACAGTCGCAGCAAATCAGAATTTTGTGTACAATGGATGACTCTGCCAGTTATGGACTAAATGCTCACATTAGGGACCACAAGCCTTTGCTATCATCTAAATAATTTCTGTGAGAAGACAGCACTACAAAGTAATCAATTTGTTAAAAACTCAATATCCTGATGCGTCAGATCCAAGACGTATTCCGAGCCACCAGACAATTTCAGTTGTAACAAAGAACAACCAAAAGTCGTACAATTGTACTGTCATCCAATAATTAAAAAACCAACTTCAAAAGTCTTTGGAGATATACTAGAAGTTTGATGGGCGTAGTCTTCTGATGATTGTTATGTAAGGGGCAATCAAATGAAAAAGAGACAGATGTAGAAAGAGTGAGTGAACTGTTTTTATTTGAAAAGTAATCGCCATAACTGATCCCATTATGAGGCGAGACAATCAGTGGCTTTATGGAAAAACGTTTGCGGCCTGTGGGACCATGTGATTGTACCCAGGCGTACACCTCATTGACTGAAGCAAATCGATGGCCTCGAATGTCTGGAGGACGTGTTAGGGCTCCCCATCGAAACTTCTGCAACATACTCAGACAAACTTAGCAACATGAGGGCGGTCATTATCCTGCAGCAGAATGATGCCGTCTGACAACATTGGCTTGGCTCTGAGCACTATGGGACTTAACTGCTGTGGTCATCAGTCCCCTAAAACTTCGAACTACTTAAACCTAACTGACCTAAGGACATCACACACATCCATGCCTGAGGTAGGATTCGAACCTGCGACCGTAGCGGTCGCGCGGTTCCAGACTGTAGCGCCTGACAACATTCCTGGGCGCTTGGACTTGATGGTGTGCTTCAGTTTTTGCAGAGTGACGTATCACTTTGTGTTAATCGTGGCGTCAGGTTCCAGAAAGTCAAAGAGCAGCGGATTCTTGCACTGACCGATAGGGGTAATCATAACTTTCCCGGAGCTGGTGTGCTTGTGGCCGGCCGCGGTGGTCTAGCGGTTCTGGCGCTGCAGTCCGGAACCGCGGGACTGCTACGGTCGCAGGTTCGAATCCTGCCTCGGGCATGGGTGTGTGTGATGTCCTTAGGTCAGTTAGGTTTAAGTAGTTCTAAGTTCTAGGGGACTTATGACCTAAGATGTTGAGTCCCATAGTGCTCAGAGCCATTTGAGCCATTTGGTGTGCTTGTTGTTTAGAGTATGCTGCGGAAGTTTTGCTGGGGAGCCCTTACACATCCTCCATACAGTCCCAGTCCCTCCCCATGCAGTTTCCAATTTTTGAAGCCCTGGAGAAAGACATTTGTGCCCCTCGATTTGCTTTGGACGAAGCTGTGCACACCTGGATGCAATAATCATCCCATAGGCAAATGCCAACATTTTTCCATGAAGACATTGACCATCTTGTCTTGCAGTGGGATAAACGTATTAACAATTATGATTATTTTTGAAGTATTAAACAATTTACTTACTTTTCTTCCCAGATTTCTTGTGTTTGACTGCCCCTTATATAAACCGGATCTTCAAAGATTTGATCCACATTGTTAGAAGCGAAAAATAGAAATATCTAATGTGACATGGATTAACTTCATCTGGTTATTTATTTACGTAATTTTCTGAAAGTATATGCTTCTTTTATTGTATTATGCACATAACAACGACACTGATGGGTACATTGAGGAATAACAGAAATACTCTGTTGCCCTAAAAAATAATAAAAAGGGTCAAAACAGAATGCTTAGGCAATAGAGTAAAAATTAAGAAAACAAATTACGTATCGAAAAACAAATGATATTTGTTGTTCAGTACAGCAGGGATTGTAGGTAGTGTATATGTGTGTATGTGTTTATGGTTTGGAATCCCTCCCAAACCCCTTGATCGATTTCAACCAAATTTGCCACAGAAAATGCAAGCCTCATCAGTATCAGCACTGTGAGTTTTATAACCTAGCTCCAATAGGAGCAGTGATATGGATAAAAATGTGTTTTTCCAGTTCCAAGTATAAAGGCTACACTGCGCAAGAGGCATATTGTGTGAAAGCAATATCGGCCTGCCAAATGAACCAGCTTTGAAGAGCAGCCTACATGTCAGGGGCAAGACATGGTGTTTTTTTTCCCAGGACCTGACGCATAGGCTGCCATGTGTGACAGGTGTGTTGTGTTAGAATAGTATCAGCCTGCTTTATCAACCTGCTTTCCATGGCAAACTGTACATCAGGCGCAAATAAATGATTTTCAGGCCCCTGATGTGTAGCCTTCCTTGCATGACTGGTGTGTTGGAGTAGTATTGGGACTAAGATGGAAGGGTGAGAGAAAGATGTGGTGAGAGAGGAGGTGGAGGAAATGGACAAAGAGAGGGGAAGAGTATATGACTACACAAAGAAAGGGGGAGGTGGAGATAGAGATAGATAAAGATAGAGGGGGGTGGGGATGGATATACTGAGGTGGATGAAGTAGACACCGAGGGGAGGAGGAGATGTGTTCAATATATGTGTCAGACACATATGCAGGCAAAGCTGCGGGGAGAAGGCTGTAGGTAAATATAATTATTTTTTGAAAGAATAAACCGCCGTTTTGACTGTTGGCTCAAGACCATCGAAAACTTTTTAAACATAATTAGTTCCTTAATATTCTTGTAGTGGACCTCTCACGCGCTTTTACGTCCAAAGAATGTCTGCTTGTCGAGTAAACCGAGCGGAATTTCTTTTGTGTACCCTTTACTGATTTAAACTGTACTCAGTCGGTCGGCAGCTTTTCAGCTTAAGCTTTAGTAATGTACAATCGTCGAGTGGCGTTCAAGAAATAACGGACTGTCTGTTTGCTTTTTATTATTTGTGATGTGTTCTAATTTCTGGAGCGAGGAGAAAGGTAAAGCTGGGAATAAGTTTTGTTACAGTAAGGACGGAATTCGGACAGTGTACAGCGACTTTGTGTGCAAGTTGAATATTTTTTGCAGGCTGTTAGGGTTGTTGTTGGCCTTTCCAGGCTATATCGAAAAATATTGCAGTGGTGTAGAACTGTTTCCCGTTAAATTACTTTTTAAATACAAAGTTTTGCGCATTGCTCGGATTGACAGAAACAACGCATATTTCATTCAGGACTCCTGCAGCCACTTTTTCTTTGTTGGCGATGGCTCGCGCCTCTCCTTGGCTAGAGTGTTACGTAGCAGGCACACTGACTCTGTACAGTTGTAGGTCAGCTCTCCTTTGAGTGGGCGCCGGCCGGGTTGCTAACAGGTTCTCTTTGTTGTTGGCAGGCCTGGCTCCAGAGTTCCACCGCCACAGGGTGGTCCGCCCACGCATGTTCCACGCCCGTGAGAAGAGGGAGATCTCCAGCTCTCGCCATCCGGTGAGTACACGGACACATCGGCAGCTCTCGCATGGCCGACCTGGTGCGCAGGTTTCAGTATTGTTAACTGCTTGTTGCAGCAGACTGGTTACCGGTAAGGCCGTAATGGATCGTGCCGCATCAGTGAAACATTTAAAAGAGCCATTTGTGTGATATCTAATTTACATTGGTCCATTCCTTGTATTATTTATATTATTGTTCGGCCTCCTAGCCCCCCTGCCCCCATCGCCAAAGTGAATCTGTTTGTTCCCATCACTATCATGTGGAAATACGGTCTGTTAATCAGAGCTCGGTATGCAGTCTATAGTAATCAGTAACGTACTTTAGTGTATCAAATATTGACTATATTTTATTGCCAAGAGCGCGACAGCCTCGACAACATTCATAACGTTGAATAAGCAATAAACAGAAAAACTTTATTCAGTATTGCACTATCTTCACTCTTCTCACAATTGCTAACGGAAGTTATATTAAAAATTGAGGGCTTAATTAATAGAGCAGTAAAAGATTATTCTCAATAATGACTCAGAATAGGGGCTAGGCAAACACCAATCTGTACCTCGCCAGGAACCATCACTGTCGTACATTACTGGAAAAAAAACTTATTCTTCACATGCATCGTTTCGGCCTCCTTCGGCATTAACACGTAGCTGGTTTCTGTCATTGTAGTCTTATAACAAAGCGCAGGATTTCGGTCACAGCCCTAAGTAGATATTTCCACGAATACGGATTTGTTTTTAATTTATCACCAGTGGCACTATGATGCAGAATATTTGACATATCGACAATAAGATACCGTCAGATACCGTCTTTACCTCTCAGAAACAGTGGGAATCTTATTTTGTGAAACATCCATCGCAGGTATTCGGGCTAGGGGCCAAGATCAGTGGGAAAAGTATATACCACCATAGGTTCTTTGAAAAAACAGCAGGGAATTTTGGTCATGAATTGTTAAGTTGATGGGTCAAAGCAGCAAAACGTATTTTGATTGTATTACCCTTGATACTGGGAAATATGTCAGTGACTACTGCCAAGCCTGACACTACCTCAAGCAAACAACTAGCAGCTTCAGACTTGATATGAATTTTCCAGGAGAGCAATACTAGACTTATCGATATCGACGCTTCAATCATGGGGACATCTGTTTTCTCTGCTTCTTTCACATGGACATATGGTTTTGTTTTGCTTTCTCTGTCTATTGCAGTGGAATTTGTTACACCACGTAACTCAGGCCACAATAACGTAAAATTCAGTCTAGTCTGAGTCACATAATTAGCATTAAACTGTATATTGTGACAGTTTTTATTTGTCGTTGTCACAAGCAGAAGATGGACATAGAGAAAGTGTACGAGGATTTTGAACATGTAAGTCTGTATGTAAATGGAGATGAATATCTGCTAAACATATCTGATTGGAAAGCTGTAGCAGAGGAAGGAATAGAAGAGTTATGGAAGAATAGAAGAGGAATAGAAGAGAAAGGCTAACTGAGTTCTGTAACAAATTTAAGTAGTAATAGCGAATACACTGTTCAGAAATCACAACAGAAGGAGGCACATAAGGGGACGATCAATAACTTGCTGTTTGAGGGTGTTGCTGTAGTGCATACCCAATGAAGCGCCACTCCGATGCAGGTATGTAAGCACCGCAATGAAGGCGAGGGATTAGTGTGGCATTCCTGTCTTTCCGACGTGCGTACGGTAAATACGGAAACGTGAACTATGGCGACGTTATTACCAAATGCGTCCAAACAGGACCAACGTGCTGTTAGTCGTTTCTTGGCTGCCGAAGTACAAACACCGGTAGACATCCATCGGAGAACGAAGAATGTGTATGGGACAGCATATCTGTCAAAAACCACCGTTGTGCAATGGTGTGCCAAGGGGTGCTGCAGCTTCACGACGACGCTCGTCCCCATATCGCAAATGTCGTAACGCAGAAGTTAATGTCGGCTCAAGTTGGAGACACTCGACCACCCGCTCCATAGTCCTGATCTCTCCCCATGCGATTATCACGCCGTCCGTCCTTTAAATTAAGGCCTTATTATACAACGATTCCTCTCGGACGAAGATGTGCAGCAGCCAGTTACAGACTTATTCGCGCATCAGGACACGGTGTTTTACCAAACGGGCGTCTTCAGCGTGATTCATCGGTGGGATGAGAGCCTCTGTGCTCACGGTTATTTTGCCTTTTTGGCATACCGATTCTGGACTGTACTGCCTTCGATCGGAAACTTTTTGATCTCCTCATATACTTCGAAAAATCTGGGGACACGGGGGTGATTCCAGCCGGATTACATCATGGTCAGACAGAGATTCCGAAATCCTATACATTTTGTCTCATGCTTCAAGGCAATAGTTTAGTTGGTTCAGTTCACACTGGGACGACAGCGATACGACATTGCGCCACCTCTAGGTGGTGGTGTACGACACCGACACATACACTATGTGATCAGAAGTATCGGGACACCCCCAGAAACATACGTTTTTCAGATTAGGTGCATTGTGTTGCCACCAGCTGCCAGGTATTCCATATCAGCGATCTCAGTTGTCATTAGACATTGTGAGAGAGAAGAATAGGGTGCTCCGCGGAACTCACGGACTTCGAACGTGGTCAGGTGATTGTCACTTGTGTCGTACGTTTGCACACGAGATTTCCACACTCCTAAACATCCCTTGGTTCACTGTTTCCGATGCGATGGTGAAGTACAAACGTGAAGGGACACGTACAGCACAAAAGCGTACAGGCCGACCTCGTCTGTTGAGTGACAGAGACCGCCGACAGTTGAGCGTCTGAAATCTTATGGGACTTAACTGCTAATGTCATCAGTCCCTAAGGCTACACACTGCTTAACCTAAATTATCCTAAAACAAACACACTCACCCATGCCCGAGGGAGGACTCGAACCTCCGCCGGGACCAGCCGCACAGTCCATGACTGCAGCGCCTGACACCGCTCGGCTAATCCCGCGCGGCGCCGACAGTTGAAGAGGGTCGTAATGTGTAATAGGCAGACATCTATGCAGACCGTCACACAGGAATTCCAAACTGCCTCAGGATCCACTGCAAGTATTATGGCCGTTAGGCGGGAGGTGAGAAAACTTGGATTTCATGGTCGAGCGGCTGCTCATAAGCCACACACCACGCCAGTAAATGCCAAACGACGCCCCGCTTGGTGTAAGGACGATTGAACAGTGGAAAAACGTTGTGTGGAGTGACGGATCATGGTGCACAATGTAGCGATCCGATGGCAGGGTGTGGGTATGGCGAATGCCCGGTCAACGTCATCTGCCAGCGTGTGTAGTGCCAACAGTATAATTCGGAGGCGGTGGTGTTATGGCGTGGTCGTGTTTTTCGTGGAGGGGGCTTGCACCCCTTGTTGTTTTGCGTGGCACTATCACAGCACTGGCCTACATTGATGTTTTAAGCACCTTCTTGCTTCTCACTGTTGAGGAGCAATGCAGGGATGGCGATTGCATCTTGTAACACGTTCGAGCACCTGCTCAAAATACACGGCCTGTGCCGGAGTGGTTACACAACAGTAACATCCCTGTAATGGACTAGCCTGCACAGAGTCCTGACCTGAATCCTACAGTACACCTTCGGGATGTTTTGGATCGCCGACTTCGTGCCAGGCCTCACCGACCAACATCGCTTCACTCCTCAGTGCGGCACCCCGTGAAGGATGGGCTGCCATTCCTCAAGAAACCTTCCAGCACCTGATTCAACGTATGCCTGCGAGAGTGGAAGCTGTCATCAAATGTAAGGGTGGGCCAACACCATATTGAATTCCAGAATTACCGATGGAGGGCGCCACGAACTTGCAAGTCATTTTCAGCCAGGTGTCTGGATACTTTTGATCACATAGTGTATCTCAATCGATTCGCTCGATGCAACAGGGTGTTCTGGTTGTTCCACGAAACTATTGTGCAATACAAATTTCAAGTCATCAGAGGTGCCTTGAAAAAAATTGTTTTATGTAAATGTAGCTTAGGTACATCCGTCCAGTTAGTTTCTCACTAAAGCTTATGTTTTTTTAAACATTAAAAACCGCGGCTTTTATATTCGCATTGGTTCTCCGCTATGCAAGATTTTCATCCGACTCTAAGTAAACTATTCGGTTAAAAAAAATAGATTTTTCTCACATGTTATAGTCTGACACCACAGCTCGATAATGAAGAGGTTTTCCTTACGCTGTTGCCCGCAGTTGGTGCGATACTTTGCAAATAAGTAAACCACCGAGCATATTAAGAATTTTCATTGAAGAATACAGTCGCTGATAAGTTTACGTTTGGTGATTTTTAGCTGAAATACTGCTGCATACGAAATATAGCTAACATATAGAAACCGTTTTTAATGGCGGAAAGAGAGCAGAAATCACAGTTCAACAAAAACCTGGTGTTTGCCTTCTATTTATTTTGCCAATTTTGACACAGCAGCCGGTTGGTACCGTTGGGCCTTCATGGCCTGTTCGGGCAGAGTTACCGTTTTTATTTTAATTGTAATATCGAAAAAAAATTCCATGTATTCGTGGAAACACCTTTGAAATTATGAAACAGAGTTGCAAAGACATATGCATGTTATACAAATGTTTAAGTATAGCTGCTTCGCGTGTCTGCAACGCGATTTTGTAAACGTCTCCATGGCAACGCCTCTTCATAGACAACTGTTGCTTTCGGCTACAGCCGTTTGCCCTTCGTGGTTGAAAGCTGTCAAAAGCGCTGCCAGGTATCAGATTTCCCTAAGTTGTCTCGACTGTAGGAGTGTCTCGTTAGTAAAGAATGAATGTATTAAACCTTCATGAGTGATGCGGCAGTTTATCACCCATCTCAGTGTTTGTGACGTCTTATCTCCCGAACTATAATATATGATAAGCAGTTGATTCTTACACCGACAGTGATTGTTGCCTGACAGGAAGGGATATGTGCGCCAAGTTTGATCAAAATCGGTCCAGTATTTTAGGAGGAGATGTAGAAAACACACACCCACGCATTTTCAGTTTTTTGAGCTTTAAATAATAAGACAAAAGAACAGCCTCTTCACAAGCGATCATGATTGAAACGGAAACGTGATTAGTGCTGTCTTGGTGCTTGTCATACGGCGAACCGCAACATTCCAGTGACAACATGAGTGTAGCACCGGTAAGCATCGCGTCGCACGACCTCTATCGCAGCGTGCCCTAAAGTACCGCATATCGTATCGTCTCAGCGTGAACCGCGTCTTAAAGTAGCACGCCCCGTCAACACGTGCCACTGACTAAGAATGACGATTCTGTTTTAAACCCTGATTTCCTATGTAATTACGCGAACCCTCCTTGAATCAACTGAATAATTACTCACTGTTGCCCTACCAGTCGACGGAAACCTTCCAAACTCATATTTCATCACAGTAACAAACTGTCCCAATAATTCTTTAGCCGGCCGGGGTGGCCAAGCGGTTAAAGGCGCTACAGTCTGGAACCGCGCGACCGCTACGGTCACAGGTTCGAATCCTGTCTCGGGCATGGATGTGTGTGATGTCCTTAGGTTAGTTAGGTTTAAGTAGTTCTAAGTTCTAGGGGACTGATGACCTTAGAAGTTAAGTCCCATAGTGCTCAGAGCCATTTGAACCATTTTTTAAATTCTTTTCGGTGCGACAATTCCACGCGAAGCCCGAACAACGACTCCCAACCCGCATTCTATGGCAAGACCGTCAGCGCTATGGAATTCTCGAACGTGACAGCAAGACAATGCCCCTCTGGAAAGGGCATGCTCAACTCCTAAAGTTCAGAGAACCTGCGATGCGTTAAGGGGTACTTTCTGCTACGTGGTACCACTACAGACAGTAGTGCCCTTTACACTTCTAGGGAGAACCCAGGAGCAGGTATTGACTCTGGTCACAATTTAATAATGAAGAGTAGACTGAAGAGTAAGAGAATACGTGCGGGAGAATGAGTGAGAAAAGAAGTAGCATACTGAACTTCTGAAGAATGATGAGGTGCGTTTTCAGTTCTTTAAGACTGTGGAAGCTGTCGTTATGAATACAATCGGCAGTTCAGTTCAAGAGGAACTGACGTATCCAAAAACGGGCACTCACAGACTTTGGACAGATAGCTATAGGTATGAGGAAGGAAACTGCGAAGAAAGCTTCACTAACAGAAGGGATTGATCTGCGTAAGAAGAAAACATAAATGTTCAAGAAAAGACAGTGCAGCAATAAAAGTCACTTGTGGATAAAATAAACAGGAAGCCAAGGTGAAATGGCTTCATCAAAAATACGAAGAAGTCGAAAAAGAATGGTCGTCGAAAGGACAAATGGAGCACATAGAAAAGTCAATACATCCTTCTGTGAAATCAAAAACAAAGGTGTCAGCATTAAGAGTGGAGGAGGAATTTCATTGTTAAACACAGAAGAGAAAGCAGATAAACGGAAAGACTTCATTGAATACGTCTACGAGATGGAGGAACTGCCTGATTCATGCTAGAAGAAGAGATGGAAGCCGATATGGAAGACAAGGGACACCCAGTATTACAGTCTCTGTTGACAGATCTTCAGAATATTGACGATCAAATAAGGCGGAAGACATAGATCGCATTCCTTCAGAATTTCTGAAATCATTGGAAGAAACTACTACTCAAGTTGGTTTGCAGAATTTATGGATTGGAGGTAGCAAGGGCGGATGAGCACGAAAACTATCGCAGAGTCTGCAGCTCATTCCCCCCAATTTGCTGATAAGAATGATATACGGAAGAATGGAAAAGAATATTGAGGATCCGTTTAATGACTTTAGGAAAGGTAAAGGAACCAGAGAGGTTTGATAATGGGAGCAAGTCTTAAGAAAAATCAATTTATCGACCTAGAAAAAGCGTTTGGCAGCATAAAATGCTGCAAGATGTTCGAAATTCTCAGGAAAGTAGGTGTAAGGTACAGGCAAAGAGGGGTAATATTCAGTATGTACAAGAACAGAGAGTGAAAAATGAGAATGGAGGACCAAGAACGACGTGCTCGGATTAGGAAGCTTATAAAACCTTTCGCCCTTATTGTCCAATCTGTGCATTGGAAAAGCAATAACACGTTTCAGGAGTGGGATTAAAATTAAGGATGAAAAGCTATCAATGATAAAATTCGCTGATCATAGTGCTATCCTGAATGAAAGAGAGGAAGAACTGCAGGGCCTGTTAACCTGAAAAGCAGTGTAATTAGTACCACACTATAGACTGAGAGCGAACTGAAGAAAGGTGAAAGTAATGAGGAGTAACATAAGTTATCTAGGTAGGTACAGAGTGCAGGAAGTGTAGGTGAAGGTAGAGATCAGCCGACCAGCGTGGCCGTGCGGTTCTAGGCACTTCAGTCTGGAACCGCGTGACCGCTACGATCGCAGGTTCGAATCCTGCCTCGGGCATGGATGTTTGTGATGTCCTTCGGTTAGTTACGTTTAAGTAGTTCTAAGTTCTGGGGTACTGATGACCATAGATGTTAAGTCCCATAGTGCTCAGAGCCATTTGAACCATTTTTGAAGATAGAGATCGGAATATATCAAACAAATAACAACGGACGTCGTGCTGGGCCACATTAAACCAGTGAGAAGACTGGTGACAAAAGAATAGGTTGTCGAACGATCTGTTGCAGTTGCAAATTACACTTCAGTAACTGAAACTCTCCGAAAGAAGAAACGATTGGTAGGACTCATGCTGAGGCAAGAAGGAATGGTTGATTTGGCAGTGAAGGAGTGTATGTAGAATAAAAATTGTAGAGGGAGGGAGACGAAGGTTTGACTATAGTAAGCATTTCGTAGAGATGAAGAGGTTTGCACACTTTGTACTGGCGTGATTGTAACAGCAGCGGTGTAAAGTAAAGTTGGTTGGAAGCAATGTGTGTTACTTCTTTCAGGGACTTGTTTTTGGTTCCCTTATAAAGAACAAAAGTAGTGTTATTAAATGATCTCAAAATGACATAATCGCGGCGGTGGACATGGCCTATCTTCTGCTTGAGCGAAAGTGATGGAAAACATTGCTCAGCACTCATGGAACAAGGTAGCGCAGCGGTGAAAATTGTGAACCCTGTGGTCTGCCTTAACCACTGCAAGCGAGAGCCACGAATATTACTTTAACGAGGCCGTAGGCGACTTCCTCCCACTGTCACGTCCATTTCAATTAGCGGCTCGTCTGTAATGGCCTCGCTGTCGAAAATGTGTTGAGCTCTCAAGGGCCCTACACACGCACCAATCGACCGACTAATTACATTGCTGCCTACACACGCCCTGACTCCTGACCGACTTCACTCAGCTCATACGACGCCGCCCCGTTCCTGTCGCTGGTTGCGAATTCTTTGTTACATTCATTGAAGTTACGTTCTAGACGATGTCGCTTGGTATTCCAAAGACACAAACCCTATGATTTGTCTTAGCTGTTTTTAAGGTAAGAAAGCCAAAAAAGCCGGGAGAAAACTGTGATCAAAGAAATGGATAATGCAAAGGTAGAAATGCATCAACGCCCTGCTAATTAAGGAGAAGGGTGTGTGTGTGTGTGTGTGTGTGTGTGTGTGTGTGTGGTGTTAACGAGCTGGAGGTCGATGATTTTCAGAACTATTGAGAATGGATGCAACATGGTGTTGGGAGCTACTGAAAGACTTCAGACAATATTTGACGGAAAGAATACACTAGTAAGACAAGTTGCAAGCTGCGAGGAGGGGGATCTTAGTTACATTACAGTTTCTAGCTACTGGCATAAATTAAGATGCCATCAGATTCAGTGCAACTGTTTCCCCACAATTTCCCTCACAATTATTATTTGAAATGATTCCTGAAAACTGCAGTATGATTACCACTTGCCTCAGCTTATGTCTTGCCGTCATTTAGACCAATTTACCACACACAGACACGGAAGCGTAAGTTTCGAAATACATGGTTACGGGGGAGGGAGTTTGGTGGATATAGAGGAGGGGCGGAGACAATTTTTAAAAGATTCAGGAGGAGTTTGTTAGAATTAAAATCATGTTTGCAGGATGCAATTCAACGTGGTGAAGAGTAAAGCCTTTATTAAATTTTCTTTTCGTGTTCAACCAAACCACCATGTTTATCACAAATTGTTACGTAACTAACTTTTCAGGTTGTTAATTGTAAATGGAGTTTCTTGCCGTAAGCAACAAGTTCAGATTATTACATAAATTTTGACAAGTTAAAATTTTAAAATGCTGAAATATTTTTAACGTCAGTCTACAAGTTTCGAGATTGGATCAATAAAAAAATGGAGAAAGATTAAGGGGGTAGTTGTAATGGTTCAGGTATTCTACATAGTCTTTCCCCCTCTTTAGTGCAATGCGCAGAACGGTCAGCCGTGTGAAACTGTGGGAAAAGCCCTATTTTGGAATATTGCTGATCTCAAGCGCCAAAGCGTTGGCGTTTAATTCCTGCTCTTTGTTGTTTTGTGGTAGATTCGTACTGCTAAAACAAAGTCTCGTCAGTCGTGACGATTTTTTTTCCAAAAAATAATTTCAAGTCGATTTTGTTCGGGAGTCAAGACATGCTTTGCACACACATTTTTCTCTTCTTCGAAACTTTCTGGAGAACGACTTCAGTACTTGATTTAGGTATGTTGGTCCATAGCGATTTGTGATACGTTGATACACTATGCCAGCTCGCAGCTGACTGGTCGAATACAAGTCTGTTGTTTTACAGTTGTTCGTTCAAGCAGCCATCATACGAACTGCTCCGATGTCGCTTATATGCCAGCACTAAAATCAGTCTCGGAGTTTTTTGGGCGGACGGTATATTCCAAATTTTTTGCGACGTCACGCCTTGAAGCTTTTTTGCTGTATAGCAGTACAACCATTTGGAAGGGAATCGATAGTTGATGGTCGCTCAATACACTACAAAGAGTTGTAACGACGTTCGCCAGCTGACGCTGGTTGTGTCAAATATCGAAATTTTATATTTGAAACCCAGTCGTAACATTTATATAAAGGTAATAGGGAGCTTTTTGTTCTTATAACAGAACACTTCAACATAAGGCCTCTCACACCTATTTAAACATGCTTCAGGGATTGAAAATATAGGATACTTGCCGAGAATAAAACACCAGATCTGTTTTATAAACTGAAACGTCAAACCCGGAAAATTTTTCGCATATATTCATTTATAAGTAAAAACTACCCTATTGAAGGTGAGGGTGGAAACGTTAAAATAGATAGAGCAACAGTAGTGCTGCCTATGAGTTCACGCTACATCCCAACATTTTGTATACTCACGCGGGTAACAAGGAAAGGAAAAACTGAGCATTTGCCGCACGACTTTCCCGTAGACGAAACTAGTTCTGTTGTGACTCGTCCACAGGCTGAAGGGCGGAGAGCCCACTTGGGAGATGTGTGGTCACGACACACCGAGCAGCTTGCGGTTTTGGTTGTTGTGGCTGAGGCAGTGCAGAGATGTCGTGAAGTACTGGCCCTCCTGCCCGCTGTCTGCTCTGACTCCATTATTCATTCCAGGCTGTTGGCCGGGAACCACGCGGTACAGGGGAAAAAAAAGAATAATTTATTATCCCGCCTGGGTGCCATTTGCAATTAAAATAGACACTGCCGTCGGCCAAGTTCCCTCTAAAGTAATCGGAAGAGAGAAGCCGATAAGGCGCTGCCGTGTACCGACGCTCCGAACCCAAACTCGTGTAATGTAGGTCTTCCAGAATTGCCGTTCGTGCTTCTGATCGATTGCACTGGAGCAGCGCCAACGCGCACACTACTCGCTGCCACACTCCCTCTCGCATGGTGTGTGTTGCATTTCCCAACACGATTAGTCGGCTTCGTGTTATCGTTTGTTGTGTTATTAATTAAATTTGCCATATGTATATGCATCACACGAATGTCATCTTTTTCCTAATGCTAGGTAATTGCTATATAATGTAAATAACTTTCATTAATTATTATCACGTGCATGGAAATGTTTTTTCGCCGTTTTAAATATAAAGTATTCGATTCGGAACCCTGTCGTATCCAAATCGTTTGTTTCCTGCAAACTGCTACGCCATAGGCACCGATAAAAAAGTTGAAGAGGCAAGTCAACCGTTTTAAACAGTTTTAGTAAATTTAGCACTCAGATAACAGATTACAGGTAATAAAACTGGAAGAGTCATTAAATGTGCAACTTTGGACAAAAACCTCCGTTATCTCTCTCTCTCTCTCTCTCTCTGACACACACACACACACACACACACACACACACCTTTTTGTATAGATGAGTTAGTAATTTTACACGTCCCGAAGAGGAAGAAGTTCAAAAATGTTCAAATGTGTGTGAAATTAACTGCTAAGGTCATCAGTCCCTAAGCTTACACGCTACTTAACCTAAATTATCCTAAGGACAACCACACACACCCATGCCCGAGGGAGGACTCGAACCTCCGCCGGGACCAGCCGCGCAGTCTATGACTGCAGCGTCTGAGACCGCTCGGCTAATCCCGCGCGGCCAAGAGAAAGAGGTATAAAATATTCTTTCTCCTTACGTATAATGGCAAACAAAATTTGTACACAAAACAATGTGCTGTTTCGTTATATTGCTCGCAGTCAGGTTTAACAGAAAAGAGGGAAGTTGTATTTACGGCTTATCAGTTTATCGTTAGAATAGTACTACGGAATCTGAATCAGCCGAAAATTTGTGACCCTACCCGTTCGCAGATTAAAACCGTGTAAAATATTGTCATTGACACTACTGTCCTCAAAGACCCAGCACCGATTTACCCATTCATTTTAATCAAATCTATTCCCAATCAAGATGTCCTTTGCGACGACACTAAAAAAGGCCTAGAGTTAGTTTTAAAGGAAAGATCTTTATTCAACAGAAATTCCAGAACAAGCAACGTAACTTCAGTAGGTACGATATAGCTTAAAATATCACAAAAATGACGCATTAAGGAAGAATGATTGAAAAAACTAATTAAAATACGTTTTTTAATCCTTAACATCTCTTAAATGTTATGTAAACGGAGGGGGAAAAACGTGTACTTTGTTCAGTGTTTTGACGAAGACACTATAAGAACAGGGCTGACTTTTTTGGGACCAGGTTCAGTTATTCATCTTACAAGAAAGATTAAGGAAAGGCAAACCTACGTTTCTATCATTTGCAGACTTACAGAAAGCTTTTGACAATGTTCACTGGAATACTCTCTTTCAAGTTCTAAAGGTGACTGGGGTAAAATACAGAGAGCGAAAGGCTATTTACAATTTGTACAGAAACCAGATGGCAGTTATAAGAGTCGAGGGGTATGAAAGGGAAGCAGTGATTGGGAAGGGAGTTAGACAGGGTTGTAGCCTATCCCCGGTGTTATTCAATCTGTATATTGAGCAAGCAGTAAAGGAAACAAAAGAAAAATTCGGAGTAGGTATTAAATTCCATGAAGAAGAAATGAAAACTTTGAGGTTCACCGATGACATTGTAATTCTGTCAGAGAAAGCAAAGGACTTGGAACAGCAGTTGAACGGAATGGATAGTGTCTTGAAAGGAGGACATAAGATGAACATCAACAAAAGCAAAACGAGGATAATGGAATGTAGTCGAATTAAGTCGGGTGATGCTGAGGGAATTAGATTAGGAAATGAGGCACTTAAATTAGTAGAGGAGTTTTGCTATTTGCGGAGCAAAATAACTGATGATGGTCGAAGTAGAGAGGATATAAAATGTAGACTGGTAATGGCAAGGAAAGCGTTTCTGAAGTAGAGAAATTTGTTAACATCGAGTATAGATTTAAGTGTCAGGAAGTCGTTTCTGAAAGTATTTGTATGGAGTGTAGCCATGAATGGAAGTGAAACATGGACGATAAATAGGTTAGACAAGAAGAAAATAGAAGCTTTCGAAATGTGGTGGTACAGAAGAATGCTGAAGATTAGATGGGTAGATCACATACCTAATGAGGAGGTATTGAATAAAATTGGGGAGAATAGGAGTTTGTGGCACAACTTGACAAGAAGAAGGGACCAGTTGGTAGGACATGTTCTGAGGCATCAAGGGATCACAAACTTAGCATTGGAGGGCAGCGTGGAGGGTAACAATCGTAGAGGGAGACCAAGAGATGAATATACTAAGCAGATTCAGAAGGATGTAGGTTGCAATAAGTACTGGGAGATGAAGCAGCTTGCACAGGATAGAGTAGCATGGAGAGCGTCATCAAACCAGTCTCAGGACTGAAGACCACAACAACAGATATTATGCACTGAGACAGAGCGAGTTGTTTGAAGCTAGTGACCAGTTTTGTGGAAAGGTCTTGCAAATTCCATAGCTGTTCTCAGTGACTGTTTGAATGAGAACGTTTTGACAGTAACAGATCAGGCCTCGACAGTCATTACTCTTTCGTTCAGCCTGAGAAGACAACACACCGAATTTCCCAGGCCTTAATATAACACCAGACCTATGACATCTTTCTGTAAATGAAGCAGTAGTGAGTCTCATGTTTCTCTAGTTTCATGCCTCCCTGGTTCATGAAAAACCACCAAAAAGCCATTATCGCCGTGCCTACGCATCGTGTCAACGGTCGTTGACATCGGACGCGCATTCAATCGTAGTGTAGGTTTCTCCTCAGCGGTTCACAGTACCGGTATTTTCGAAATTGCCCAATCGAGAATTTGAATATCAAAGGAGCACTTCGGCACACAATTCATTTCACTCTTATTTTCTTATTCCAATTCGGTATTGCATCAACAAACACGCACTTAGAGACAAGCGTGACGTTCTGGATCATCTGCAAGAGCGACTACCAGGGCGTAAGAGAGAGGTAGATGATGACTTTCGTAGCGAGTGTACTAGTTGTCTAACGTGCAGGAAGTCAACTTGTCTGATTCCCCTTTCACTCGCGTCTGTTTAGAGGCAGTCCGGGGACCTTCGCTAACAAGGCCTTTGCGGGTGTAATCGAACGCAGGTGTGGAGATAAGCTACGAAGAGCGCTACAAGGTAGCGTGTACATGATCCTTCATTCCAGACGCGTGAGTTTGCCAGCTAAAGGCTCCAGGCTCGTTGTGTTAGAGGTTTCCCACTCTTGTAAACTACTTAACTTTTGCGTACACTGTCCGCAATACGACAAACTGACCAAAAACCTTCCCATTCGTGTTGAATGTATTGACAGTGCGTGTGGTGCTTGATGCCTCGGATTTAGTACCACAGAGATCAGATGCTTTGTTTTTTCTCGTGAACAGGCAAGTGTTTAGCGGCAAGGAGAGGCCACAGCATGACTTCCTACTGATAACGAAATTGTTAAGAGACGGAACAACATGTCAGATCGACGAGAGCGATGAGAATCTGTCGTGACCTTGATGGGGCAACCATCTCGGCATTCACTTGAAGTAATTCACCGACACCGCGGAGAACCTTAACATCAATATCCGCACAGTGATTTGAACCGCTCTTTTTCCAGAACTGTCATATAGTGTGTTAACCACTAAGCCACTCTGCTCGATAAGTGCTTTGAAATTTCGTAACTAACTGGATAATTTTTATGCGTCACAGAGAAACCTTTTTCCGAGCACCTACAAATGTATCTGTACCCTTTGTTTCCTGCATTTGTCCACAAAGTCTTCGAATGGTGTTTTGGCTATCTGTATGATGTGTGAAATGAGTAGTGACTACATCCTTATTACTGGACTTTGCTACTTTATTTAATTATAAACAACTTCAACTTCAGAAGGTGGGTTTTCGTATAAATGTACATACAACAAATTGTGGTATGTAGTGCCTCTTATGTGAAGATAATCCGAACTAATTAGAGATCTTCTACATGATAAAATACTCGTATTTTCCTCGCTCGCTCGCTCACACGTACAAAATGAACAATATTTCCCAGACTGAAAAGCTTCTAGAACAGGGAATTATCCTTGTGTCCGCCACACACCGTAAGGTGGCTCGCGGAGTATAGATGTAGATGTATAGATGTAGATAAAGTTTTCTTTAATGTCTTGTACAACGGACGATTGAGATAACGTGAAGATTCTGGTGTCAACACATTATTTCCGGGAGTTGTTTTCTCAGTGATCCGAAACGCAGTGATGTTATGTTTATTGAAATTAAACGCTCCAGATGCCAATAATGTTGTTTTGTTCGCAACCGGTTTCGACTCAGTTGTATCCCATTCTCATATATGATGGATGTTTACGCTAAGGGCCGCGAAGTTATATAATAAAATTATTTATCCGGACGATATGCGCCGTTGGCAGTTATTTTATTGTCAACATTGCATGTCATCCGCATTTATATAGCATATTACGTGACTGTGCTGTTATCGGCATTAACACCAAAAATACTTGGAAATGGCAGGTAATTAAGCTGACACAGTTACGTGAATAATACTTCAATGGATGTGGCAGCTGGACCGTTTAATTTCAATACACATGCTGCTGTCAACAGCTACGGAGCAACTGCTGCGCACGGAGGAGGCAAACCAATCTAACTATTCTCATACGAGCAAGGCATTTGTCATTGTCGTCATCTATGATTTCTTCTGTTAGTGAAGATAATCTGTGGAGCGCTCTCACCTGCCTTCTTCACATCTTCGTGAGATTGTATTGGTCCACAGCCTTGTCAGAAATTCCAGACTTCCAAGAAATGCAAACACCTGCTTACACCAATCCTCCCGGCGTTCAAGTGCTAATGCCAAACCTGTTGTTAAACACGTGAATGCAAAGAAGATACTTTGTCCTTGGAAGCAGCACAAATGTAACCGCCACCGAATATTGGAAATTGGAAATGAGTTTCGCTGTTTTTACGCTGTTCGCTATAGCGTTAGAGGCGGATCCAAAATTCCGCAATAGGAGTATGCTGGGTGTGCTTCTCTAAGCCCTCAGATCCAAGTCAGTAAAGCCTTCAAACTACCTAAAAGCGGTTCCGTTTTTACAGCGGAAACAGTGGCAATTTGGGAAGCACTCAGGTTTGTACCTTCAGTTTCCTTCTCAAAGATATTACGGTCACAGCCGGCCGAAGTGGCCGTGCGGTTAAAGGCGCTGCAGTCTGGAACCGCAAGACCGCTACGGTCGCAGGTTCGAATCCTGCCTCGGGCATGGATGTTTGTGATGTCCTTAGGTTAGTTAGGTTTAACTAGTTCTAAGTTCTAGGGGACTAATGACCTCAGCAGTTGAGTCCCATAGTGCTCAGAGCCATTTGAACCATTTTTTATTACGGTCACAGGAGATGGAATAAAACAACCAATCGTTATATACTGAATGTTGTACTGGCATCTGTTCCCTATAAACAGAGGGGACAGAAGTTCCAGCCGTTATGGATCCACTCACAAGCTGCAACCGCTATAATGAGGCAGCTGACATATTAGCGGCCGGCCAGTGTGGCCGAGCGGTTCTAGGCGCTTCAATCTGGGGCCGCGCGACCGCTACGGTCGCAGGTTCGAATCCTGCCTAGGAAATGGATGTGTGTGATGTCCTTAGTGCTCAGATCCATTTGAACCATTTGAACATATTAGCGAAGCAAGCTGCAGCTAAGGGAACTGTCCTTGATTTGAAATCGCCGTATGCAGATTGTCTATGTGATATCAAGAGCCACTTAAAATATCAGCGACAAGAGATGTGGATCGTGTACCAACAAATGAAAGATGGGTATTGTGCGGCATTACAATCTTAAATTCCTTGATTTACGAAGACTTAGGCAGATCAACGATTTCTGTCATTATTCGACTCCGCTTTAACCGTACCTCTTTTCCTTTACGTCTACATAGAACCAACGTTCACGGTATTGCTACATGTGTTTGTGAATATGAGTTAGAAACTGATGTTTTGGTGTCCCAAATTTTACTAAGAAAGATTTGAATTTTTTGGAGGCATTGATGAGTATGGTATACTACCTCCCTCAATCAATTTCTTTTATTCATCTGCATCTACAACCTTGTATTGTATTGAACTGGGACCTAGAAACGACGGAGACGCTTCGCCCCGCCGCAGCCCTCAGTGTTTCACAAGCCCACAACCGGCTGCAGCAGTCCACTCACCCCACCGCCGCCCCACACTGAACCCAGGGTTATTGTGCGGTTCGGCCCCCAGTCGTAATTCTGGAGCATGAAACATGCTCCACAATTCTACAACAAATTGACGTCAACGATATAGCTCTAGAATTATGTGCATCTATCTAGGTACCCTACGTTGCTCCTCAAAATTACGATAAATTTCTGCTTGAAGGGAAGCTAGTTCTTTCGCATAGTCTTATAGAATCTTTAATGTGTCTGATTTGTTCCTGATGCCTTTCCACTACTAAGCTATTATAGTTGCTTTCCTTAAAAGTATAGGGAAAATCTTTAGGTTTTAGTAATATTCACATTTTCATTTTGATGTATTGCTTACAATTAAATTGCAGCAAGCTTTGATAACAGAAAAATGTGTTTTTTTTTTTTTTTTTTTTTTTTTTTTAAATTTGCTTTGGAAAAAATTGTGAAAGCTTGAGCTTTTACTTCTGTAAATCTTTGTTTATGTATTTCCTCCGTACAATTAAGTACGCACTGTAAAGGTTTGTTTTACACGCCTAAACTGGAGGTCATATACAAAGAAGTGTTCACCTGGGAAAAATAGCTATGCCAACCGTAGTAAGCAGACGTCTCTGCTGTGAAGTATGGCGAAGATTTTGTGCTGATACTAACGGTCGTATAGTGGTTTTCATTGCGTCCAGCGGTCACATTGAAAGGAAAGGTGACAATCTAAGGCCGGCCGGTGTGGCCGTGCGGTTCTAGGCGCTTCAGTCTGGAACCGCATGACCGCTATGGTCGCAGGTTCGAATCCTGCCTCGGGCATGGATGTGTGTGATGTCCTTAGGTTAGATAGGTTTAAGTAGTTCTAAGTTCTAGGGGACTGATGACCACAGATGTTAAGTCCCATAGTGCTCAGAGCCATTTGAACCATTTGACAATCTAAGGACGTAATCGGCAAATATCCCCCCACTTCGCCACTGTCTTCTGGTATTGCTGTCCAGAGCTTCCCAAATTATCCACATGATAATTTGTGTATGTTGTAAGTAGTAACGGTCGTATCACACTTCCATGGGGTATACTACTTGTAACGTGCGCGTGGGGCACACGATACTCATTAAAGCCTGTACTATGGTAAGTGAGCGGGTTTCACTTTACGAGACAGGATTTTCGTATAGATACTGACCGCATGTACCTGAATGGTGGCAAATCAGACTTGCACCCACTCTGTAATAACAATGATCCGTCAAGTAAGTTCAAAATCCAATTACACGTCAGTATGTACCAATAGCAACACTGAAGATGCTACCAATTCGATAATAATACGATCGCCAGCCTAATTAGGCATTAACTGAGTTTCTTCTCTGTACAAGTTGATGTATATTCATGCAAAACAACACGTAGTAACACTGCATAATATAGTGAAATTTTAGAACCAGAAAATCAATTGAACTGATAGTTTCACGTTCTGTACTGATATGGAAAAACCATATATACGTAACACTACACTATAACGTATACTACAAAGCTTCGTACTGTCTATTGATCTGATTAAAATCGGGCATAGGTTACTTTACTTCTCATTTAAATACCTTTATATCTGTCTCAAAATAATTAAACTTCATTACTATATCAGTATTAAAGTTATCTTTCAACTTCGTTAGACCTTCGTTATTCATTTACTGGTTCATTAACAAAACAGTTCTTTAAACACCATTCTAACATAACTAGGTCTGCAAGTAATTATTATTAACACAAAATTTAATTTTTCATTTCGGGACACTCGGATTGCACAACATTTGAAAAGGACCCTGCCTAGGTTAGTTGTGAGGATAATTAAACGGGGGGAAAGTTCTGGTAAAATTTAGGTTATTATTGAACAGTTCACTCTATGGTCCATACGCATACAGTACTAAAAGTTTCAACCTGCTTGTATCGATGCGGCGGTTGGCGGGCGGGGAGGCACAGAGCGCACATACAACCACAGCTATGGCTCTTGACGTATCGGCACTTTAATTCTTCTTAGCGTCGCAATACTTTTCCCTTTAGTGCCTGTGGAATTTTGCCATGCTGTGTGGGCGTTGGAACGGCATACCCGAGGCTCAGTGAAACTACGTCTTCCAGGAGAGCCTCCTCGCTCCAGAAGGTGTTGCTCAGACCCATGCCAAACTCCGACTACTACTGCTGAGCCCGTTATGCCGTACCGTGCCGTGCGCATTTTCCCGCGCTCGCCTGCCATCCACCTTTTACCGCTCCCTTACAGACAAGGTATTCACCCGAGGTTTTGCATTCTACGTATCCTAACAAATTACCTACGTATGGACCAGACGCACAGTTACAATTTTCAACATCTTAAAATAGTTTCAACATTTGTTACATTTCAATTCCATTACAATATTGCTTGACATTTGACATAAACATTAATATTCACATTGAAACTCGTTTACAGTTTTCTTAACACAATGGCATGAAACAAAAAAGAAATGAAAGCAGAACATTAATTACTCAAGTTTATCGAAAAATCAGAAGAAAAAATTATTATATGTGCAATAGGACAGAGTCGTTGTTGTTACATACTCCTGAAATAACTTTAACATATGTCATTTTGTTCCCTTGAGAGCGTCGTGTTGAGTTTCTTAATTATACAAAAAAGACGCCGTATTGACGAAACGCTCGGACATCATGTTTTAGATAATTTTTACTTACTCCATAGCAACGCTGAAATGGTTTTCCTAACACGGACATTACCGGTGTCTACTTACAACGCCAATTGGAACCCGAAAAGAACAAACTATAGTTACCTCACTGTACGAGTCTCATTTTATTCTAATATTACGAGTACATAATCTAAATCTTCATGTACACGATTACTCTACTGTTCACAACTGCTTGGCAGAGGTTTAATTGACCCGCCAAGAAGCTACACTCCTGGAAATTGAAATAAGAACACCGTGAATTCATTGTCCCAGGAAGGGGAAACTTTATTGACACATTCCTGGGGTCAGATACATCACATGATCACACTGACAGAACCACAGGCACATAGACACAGGCAACAGAGCATGCACAATGTCGGCACTAGTACAGTGTATATCCACCTTTCGCAGCAAAGCAGGCTGCTATTCTCCCATGGAGACGATCGTAGAGATGCTGGATGTAGTCCTGTGGAACGGCTTGCCATGCCATTTCCACCTGGTGCCTCAGTTGGACCAGCGTTCGTGCTGGACGGGCAGACCGCGTGAGACGACGCTTCATCCAGTCCCAAACATGCTCAATGGGGGACAGATCCGGAGATCTTGCTGGCCAGAGTAGTTGACTTACACCTTCTAGAGCACGTTGGGTGGCACGGGATACATGCGGACGTGCATTGTCCTGTTGGAACAGCAAGTTCCCTTGCCGGTCTAGGAATGGTAGAACGATGGGTTCGATGACGGTTTGGATGTACCGTGCACTATTCAGTGTCCCCTCGACGATCACCAGTGGTGTACGGCCAGTGTAGGAGATGGCTCCCCACACCATGATGCCGGGTGTTGGCCCTGTGTGCCTCGGTCGTATGCAGTCCTGATTGTGGCGCTCACCTGCACGGCGCCAAACACGCATACGACCATCATTGGCACCAAGGCAGAAGCGACTCTCATCGCTGAAGACGACACGTCTCCATTCGTCCCTCCATTCACGCCTGTCGCGACACCACTGGAGGCGGGCTGCACGATGTTTGGGGCGTGAGCGGAAGACGGCCTAACGGTGTGCGGGACCGTAGCCCAGCTTCATGGAGACGGTTGCGAATGGTCCTCGCCGATACCCCAGGAGCAACAGTGTCCCTAATTTGCTGGGAAGTGGCGGTGCGGTCCCCTACGGCACTGCGTAGGATCCTACGGTCTTGGCGTGCATCCGTGCGTCGCTGCGGTCCGGTCCCAGGTCGACGGGCACGTGCACCTTCCGCCGACCACTGGCGACAACATCGATGTACTGTGGAGACCTCACGCCCCACGTGTTGAGCAATTCGGTGGTACGTCCACCCGGCCTCCCGCATGCCCACTATACGCCCTCGCTCAAAGTCCGTCAAGTGCACATACGGTTCACGTCCACGCTGTCGCGGCATGCTACCAGTGTTAAAGACTGCGATGGAGCTCCGTATGCCACGGCAAACTGGCTGACACTGACGGCGGCGGTGCACAAATGCTGCGCAGCTAGCGCCATTCGACGGCCAACACCGCGGTTCCTGGTGTGTCCGCTGTGCCGTGCGTGTGATCATTGCTTGTACAGCCCTCTCGCAGTGTCCGGAGCAAGTATGGTGGGTCTGACACACCGGTGTCAATGTGTTCTTTTTTCCATTTCCAGGAGTGTATTTCTCTGCAGCTCCACTCTCGAACAGCGGGCGGGAAAAACGAACACTTATACCTTTTCGTGCGAACTTTGATTTCTCTTATTTTATTACAATGATTAGTTCATGTGTAGGTGGGCCCCAACTAAGTATTAACGCTTGCAGAGGAGGAAATTGGTGATTTAAATTTTCTGAGTCGATACTGTCGCACCGAAATGCGTTTTTGTTTTAATGATCCGTGTATCATCATATCCGTGGCTCACTCTCACCTTTTAGCCGATAATACAAGACAAGGTGCCCTTCTCTGAACTTTTTCGATGTCCTCCGTCAATCCTACATGATGCGGAGCCCACGCCGCGCAGGAATAATCCATATGAGGCGGACAAGCGTGGCATAAGCAGTCTGTGTAGTAAACTTGTTGCATGTGCCGAGTGTTTTGCCAGTAAATCGCAGTGTTTGCTTCGCTTTCCCCCACATAATTATTTATCTGGTCGTTCCAAGTTAAGTTATTCGTATTTGTAGTCCCTAAGTATTTAGTTGAATTCACAGACCTTAGATTTGTGTGATTTGTCGCGCAACTGAAATTTAGCGGATTCCCTTTAGTACTGAAGGGGATTGACTTCACACTTTTCATTATTTAGAGTCAGTTGCCACTTTTCGCACCGTATAGATATCTTGTCTAAATCATTTTGCAGTTGGTCTTGATGATCTTCTGACTACGAGACGATAAACGACTGAATCTTCTGCAAACAATCTTAAGAGACCGAAGCACGACTCACGCCCGGTACTCACAGCTTTACTTCTGCCAGTACCTCGTCTCCTACCTTCCAAACTTTACAGAAGCTCTCCTGCGAACCAGGAAGTTTCATATCAGCGCACACTCCGCTGCAGAGTGAAAATCTCATTCTGGAAACATCCCCCAGGCTGTGGCTAAGCCATGTCTCCGCAATATCCTTTCTTTCAGGAGTGCTAGTTCTGCAAGGTTCGCAGGAGAGCTTCTGTAAAGTTTGGAAGGTAGGAGACGAGGTACTGGCAGAAGTAAAGCTGTGAGTACCGGGCGTGAGTCGTGCTTCGGTAGCTCAGTTGGTAGAGCACTTGCCCGCGAAAGGCAAAGGTCCCGAGTTCGAGTCTCGGTCGGGCACACAGTTTTAATCTGCCAGGAAGTTTCATATCAGCGCACACTCCGCTGCAGAGTGAAAATCTCATTCTGGAATCTTAAGAGAGCTGCTCAGATTGTTTCCTAAATCGTTTACGAGTACATCGCCTCCAGGTTCAGAAGACTGTTAATGACATACCTGCTGAAGCAACAAAAATGACTACCATTGGTCCTGTACATTATCTTTACCCTTGTACAATCATATCTTCGTCATTCCCCAGTATTCTTAGCTGATGTAGTCTCTTTCAATTTTGTTTCTCCGTAAGTGTAATTGAACATGTATCAATTACAGATTTCTGTAGTTGTATATATAAGTTTGGATGTAGCTGTATTGCATTGATGAACTGGTGGATATTGTGTGATATGACTCCTGTAGTTGATAGTATAATTGGTATAATGTCAACTTTATCCTGATGCCACATGTCCTTGACTTCCTCAGCCAGTTTGATGTATTTTTCAATTTTTTTCTCCTGTTTTCTAAAAAATGGTTCAAATAGCTCTGAGCACTATGGGACTTAACATCTATGGTCATCAGTCCCCTAGAACTTAGAACTAATTAAACCTAACTAACCTAAGGACAGCACACAACACCCAGCCATCACGAGGCAGAGAAAATCCCTCACCCCGCCGGGAATCGAACCCGGGAACCCGGGCGTGGGAAGCGAGAACGCTACCGCACGACCACGAGATGCGGGCTCCCGTTTTCTTTTGTATATTTGTTGCATTGGGTATGGATATTTCAATTAGTTGTGTTAATTTCTTTTGTGGACTGGCAAGACAGCCAGTCCACGAGGACGGGAGGCCGAAGGGCATGCGTTTAAGCTCACGCAGGATGGCGTGAGGTCTGGAAAATGACAAGGTCTTTATAGTAGCAAAAATAGTACGTAGCTTCTGGAATACTTAACTTTAATCCATAATTGGTGAACATCGGTCTGACGGTACATGCATCACAAGATAAATAGCAGTTGATAATGGCGCCTTGCTAGGTCGTAGCAAATGACGTAGCTGAAGGCTATGCTAACTATCGTCTCGGCAAATGAGAGCGTAATTTGTCAGTGAAGCATCGCTAGCAAAGTCGGCTGTACAACTGGGGCGAGTGCTAGGAAGTGTCTCTAGACCTGCCGTGTGGCGGCGCTCGGTCTGCAATCACTGATAGTGGCGACACGCGGGTCCGACGTATACCACCGGACCGCGGCCGATTTAAAGGGTACCACCTAGCAAGTGTGGTGTCTGGCGGTGACACCACAATTTCTTCTTTTTATTGGTGATTATGATGTTAGGTTTGTTATGTGGTGTTATTTTATCTATTGTAATGGTTCTGTTCCAGTATAGTTTGTATTCATCATTCTCCAGTACATTTTGTGATGCATACTTGTACGTGGGAACGTGTTGTTTTATAAGTTTATGTTGTAAGGCAAGCTGTTGATGTATTATTTTTGCTACATTGTCATGTCTTTTGGGGTATTTTGTATTTGCTAGTTTTGTACACCCGCTTGTGCTGCGATCTACTGTTTCTATTTGTTGTTTGCAAAGTCTGCATTTATCTGTTGTGGTATTGGGATCTTTAATAATATGCTTGCTGTAATATCTGGTGTTTATTGTTTGATCCTGTATTGCAATCATGAATCCTTCCGTCTCACTGTATATATTGCCTTTTCTTAGCCATGTGTTGGATGCGTCTTGATCGATGTGTGGCTGTGTTAGATGATACGGGTGCTTGCCATGTAGTGTTTTCTTTTTCCGATTTACTTTCTTCGTATCTGTCGATGTTATGTGGTCTAAAGGGTTGTAGAAGTGGTTATGAAATTGCAGTGGTGTAGCCGAAGTATTTATATGAGTGATTGCTTTGTGTATTTTGATAGTTTCTACTCGTTCTAGAGACAATTTTCTTAAATTGTCTACCTGACCATAATGTAGGTTTTTTATGTCGATAAATCCCCTTCCCCCTTCCTTTTTGCTTAATGTGAATCTTTCAGTTGCTGAATGTATGTGATATATTCTATATTTGTGGCATTGTGATCTTGTAAGTGTGTTGAGTGCTTCTAGGTCTGTGTTACTCCATTTCACTACTCCAAATGAGTAGGTCAATATTGGTATAGCGTAAGTATTTATAGCTTTTGTCTTGTTTCTTGCTGTCAATTCTGTTTTCAGTATTTTTGTTAGTCTTCGTCTATATTTTTCTTTTAGTTCTTCTTTAATATTTGTATTATCTGTTCCTATTTTTTGTCTGTATCCTAGATATTTATAGGCATCTGTTTCTTCCATCGCTTCTATGCAGTCGCTGTGGTTATCCAATATGTAATCTTCCTGTTTAGTGTGTTTTCCCTTGACTATGTTATTTTTCTTACATTTGTCTGTTCCAAAAGCCATATTTATATCATTGCTGAATACTTCTGTTGTCTTTAGTAATTGGTTGAGTTGTTGATTTGTTGCTGCCAGTAGTTTTAGATATCCATGTACAGCAAATGTGTGATTTTGTGTGGGTATGTTCCAGTAATATTGTATCCATAATTTGTATTATTTAGCATGTTGGATAGAGGGTTCAGAGCAAGCCAGAACCAGAAAGGACTTAATGAGTCTCCTTGGTATATTCCACGCTTAATCTGTATTGGCTGTGATGTGATATTATTTGAATTTGTTTGGGTGTGGTTTTCTAATTTTTCATTACTATGTTTAGGAACTGTATCAATTTAGGATCTACTTTGTATATTTCCAATATTTGTAGTAACCATGAGTGGAGTTCACTATCAAAAGCTTTTTGGTAAGCAATGTACGCGTAGTGTAGCGACCTTTGTTTAGTTTTAGCTTGATATGTCACCTCTGCATCTATTATCAGTTGCTCTTTATATCCTCGTGCTCCTTTGCAACAGCCTTTTTGTTCTTCATTTATAATTTTGTTCTGTGTTGTATGTGTCATTAATTTCTGTGTAATGACTGCAGTTAATATTTTGTATATTGTTGGTAGGGATGTTATGGGGCGATATTTAGCTGGGTTTGCTGTGTCTGCTTGATCTGTAGGTTTCAGATAAGTTACTCCATGTGTAAGTGTATCAGGGATTGTGTATGGGTCTGCAATGTAACTGTTAAATAATTTAGTTAGTTGTGAATGTGTTGAGGTGAACTTCTGTAGCCAGAAATTTGCTATTTTATCTTTTCCAGGTGCTTTCCAATTGTGAGTAGAATTAATTGCTTGGGTTACTTCATGTTGCAAAATTATCACTTCAGGCATTTGTGGTATCATCTTGTGTGTATCTGTTTCTGCTTGTATCCACCGTGCATGCCTGTTATGTTGTACCGGGTTTGACCATGTGTTGCTCCAGATGTGTTCCACGTCGGTTATGTTTGGTGGATTGTCTATTTTAATGTGTGTGTTATCTATTGTCTGGTAAAATTTCTTTTGGTTTGTGTTGAATGTTTGGTTTTGTTTCCTTCTATTTTCAATTTTTTGTATCTTCTAAGTCGTTTGGCCAATGCTTGTAATTTCTGCTTCTTTTCATCTAATTGCTCTATCGCTTCTTGTTGTGAGATTTTGCCTAACCTTTTTCGTTTTTTTTTCTGACATTTCATTTCTTATAAATTGTGTTAGCTGTCCGATGTCTTTTCTCAGTTTTTCTATTCTGATCTGTAGCCTGTGTTGCCATGCTGGTTTTGTGGGTTTCTTCTATGTGTTGGTTGGTTCTGATCTCTGCCTAGTGTGTATATTTAGTGTAGTGAGTGCTCCTAAATAAACCAGTAGTTGTGACTCTTCCATAGTTGTATTTTCATTTATTTTGTTGTGTATGATTGTGTTGATAGTTTTTATTGTTGTTTCGACTTGTGGGTTATTTGGTGGTCTATGCAAGAATGGTCTAATGTCTGTATTTGTGTCTTTGTATTCTATATATGTCAGCTGAAATTTTTCTTCTTTATCTAACGTATGTGTCACTTCATGTTCTATTTGTGCTTGTTCTGGTGGCTGTCTTAAGATTACGTTTTCCTCTGACTGTTTAATTGATGCGTGTTGTTCTTTGTTTGTTTGCTCTGGGATGTTTGAGTCCTTTACTGTATTTTCTTCTTCTTCTTCTTCTGATTGCACATTATTTTGTTCCAGTATTTATTGTACTTGTTGTTTGATGTTTTCTAATTCTGACTGGGGTATCCTGTTATTTTTGATTATTACACGAATCTGATCAGCTAGTCGTTGTTCTGTTAAAAATTTTAATTCTGGGTATCTGGTAATAAATGTTGTATATACTTGTGATCTGTATCCAGTTGTGTTGGTTCCTAAGTTTGTTGCTTGGTAATAACAGAACATGAGGTGTCGATTAACTTCATCTGACCATCTCATCCTCTGTCTTTGTTTTCCTTCTAGAATGGTTGCAGGAAGAATGTCCTGCAAAACACCTCTATTTGGATTTAAATCATTTTCCGTGTGGCTAGCAGTGTCGTTACCATTGTGGACGGGCATAGGGTTCAAGCGTCGTCCCCGACCATGACAGCGCTTGCCCGAGGCTTCTTTAGTTCTGTCCCGAACCAACTAATCACACTAAAAGGGGGTTAGCCCTATTAGTGGTTTGTTCTTTTCGTCGCCTTTTACGACTGGCAGAACATACCGAAGGCCTATTCTTTTCCCGAGCCTCCACGGGTTTTATTATTATTATTATCATCGTCATTATTATTAGTGTCAGCGGCGGCATTAGTGGAAGTACATCCAATATTAGCTTTATTGGTTCATAGTCAGTATTATCTAATCACATTGTCTATATAGACATTCGTATCATTAAAATACTAATTATCATTAAAATTGTTATTTCTTAGATAACTGTATGTGTGAAACCCGTGTCACATGTAAGAAAGGGCCTGATGGTCATAATCATATCAGTAGAAATAAATAAATAAATAAATGCATAAATATAGGTCAGAAACAGCAGAAGACCTATAACAGTCGTGGAACGCCAGATATTACTACTGTTTTACTCTGACTTCACGTCACTTACTACAAACTGTGGCCTTCCTGACGAGAAATCACGAGTTGAGTCGGACAGCTGAAGCGATACTTCATAGGCAAACGATTTCATTAGAAGTCACTTGTGAGGAATGGTGTCAAAAACGTTCTGGAAGTATGGAATCATTTTGAGGTCCCCTGTCGATAGTGCTCATTACTTTCTTTGCTTCCTTTCGTTTTGTGACGTGAAAGCATCCTTTTAACCTACTCACTGTTTCGTACAAATTATCACGGCAGGAGTTAATTAACGGTATTGTTGAGTAGAAGTTGCAGTAGCTACACACACACACACACACACACACACACACACACACACACACACACACACACACAGAGAGAGAGAGAGAGAGAGAGAAAGTATTTGCGACATTACCGCGGGACCTGTAGCTTGTTTCCGGCGCTGTCTTACCACGGGCGATGTAGCCGTTCTGCCGCACCGAGTGCATTCTGCGCTGCCGGCTGTGCTGTACCGCATTTAATTATTCGCCCTCGTCCCTGGGGCTGGCAGCAGTTGATTATTCGTGGCGCGTACCGCCGTCCATTATCTTGTTTGGAAAGGGGGTCGAACGCGTGCGCGGAAAAGCGCACCTCTGTGCTACTGATTTACCGCCGTGCTTCCGGCGCGCATTCGTCCCATAGCTTTGTACTCGGAACCGAGCTACCGACCATACGTTAATGGAGTCTTGTTCTCCTAAAGGACGTTCTCATTTTGCGCCCATGGCAGTTGCGCTTCACGACACACAAGACCTCACAGCGCCGCGACGCATTCTCTGAGAACTTGTCGGGAATTGGCCGATATATTACGAAGCATTTCTAATGTCATTGATCTGGCAATCGTCAGTTTCTAGGAATAATATAGCGACGGAAATGGATTGCCTTACACCGTGGACACCTTGACCGGAAGCTAACGGTCTGTTACGCCAGTGTTTGCATGCCATTGGCATTTGTTCATGGCTTAGTTTCGCATATTTTCATTACAGAAAAAGCCCTTCCCTCATCTGAAGAATGTGTAATCACGTGATGACCACTGGGTGCCTGTAAGGCTGCTGAATCTTTTCAACTGGGGATCGCAACAGTGCATGCCCAGAGGACGTATGACCATCTTTCGAACTTTGAGAAACGTCGATTTATTAGAAAGAGAGGGCATGGAGATAGATCCTAGCAAGAAGGGATTCGCGAGGCGAGTACATCTCCAACTCTTGGAATGATGGATCTGGAAGCTACTGGATATGAGAACATGAGCGATTTGGTAATTTTTGCAGGGAGGCTGAATGCTCCCCGGTATGCGAGGTAAACTCTCTCGTCGTGCCCTTCAAGGTCATCCAGCTCTTTAATGCAAGACCGGACACTGCAGTTCGTACCACAAATGCATTGAGGAAATACGGTTTCCTGAGCGGTAAGCACGTGTGTCTGATTTGTCCCGCATCCGACAAGGGGACTGTCACCCGATAACCACATATTTTGATGCGTCGTAGTTTATTAATAGGCAGAGACCTGTCCGGAGTACCTGGCTAGCATCTTTTCATGCGACAGCCCACGGTTGCCAAGCAGATCGATGTTGAAGTCTTACGCGGACCTCCTACACCTCTAACGTTAATCATATACCGAGCAAGTAAGCGCAGTGCAGCGGCTGAAGTTGATGGGAGCTACTCTGGCGGTACGTGTTCACATCTTGCTTTTGTGACCCCTTTCGAGACAAGGAGTGAAAACCATCCCTGTGTAAAAAAACGTGTGAACAAGATTAGCCATTCCTTCCGGGCACGGTATACTATAACTGATCTCGAAAGATATTCCGTTACGTTTTCCTATGTCTGCAAGAACAATCCGGGAAATCTGGTAGGATTTTTCGAAGCAGAGTTGACGTGTTGATTCAAAAATTAAAATCTTTGGTGTGCGGTAGAAGTTAGCGAAAGCGCTGCGTGAAGAGATTTTAAAATGTGTCATTCATCCATACGTGTGACAAGACAAATATCTTTACAATATTGATTCGTTCGGAGGGCAGACGCGTCAGACACTTTTCGATAAAATATTTTTAGATGCAGTAAATGCATGCACGTACACCGTAAAAATTATCCCACCTAAATGTACTCCACCTTGCCATCCCTGTAGTGTATTTGCACAGGCAGGTTAAAATTTTCACGAAATAGATTCAAAAAGCACTCCACTAGTGAAGAGTAACAGAGAAATCGCTTCGAGGAAAGATTCCATAAAAATACATTCTTTTATTGTACTTCAAATTAGCGTACCCGCTTTCACAGGAATGGTCAAAATAGTTGTTCTTCACAACGAAGTTGACTGACGAGAGAACAATCTTTTTGAATTCAAACGAAGTGTGTTTTCCGGTATCGCCTCTGAAAAATCCATGTGCGTGCAGGGCAGTAACTTTCATTAAATGTGTATGGTGCTCTACAAATTTGTGGCTCGGTTGCTTCTAGGACAAACTCCATCCAGAATTCTGTAGTTGCGCAATAACCGCTGCAAGCAACAGCGAGTGAGACGATTCTGTAATGTCTTCTGTAACAATCCGAACACACATTTGAAGAAAGTTTGCTCTAATGGTTGTTTTATTAATGGAATTAGTAGGACGAAAATGAGTGCTTTAGAATAATTTTGCGTGGCATATACTGAGTAATGATATTGTGTATGATGAAACTAGAGGAAAAAAAATACAAAAAGATGTGGTCAGTATTCGAACCCGTACCGCCGGTGTTGTAAACATGAACGTTAGTCGCTGCGCTTTTTGGGAAAAAGGATAACAAGGAGAACATGGCAAGTGCCATAACTAGACTTCCTATGAACTTTGCTCAGTGGAGGAAGGTTCAAAATAAGCGAACACGTGTCTCGGCTCATCCGTAGATACTCGTCCGTTTCTGAGAAAACGACGATCAATGTTTTCGAGATGGGGCTACTTTATGTAGCTTTCAACGAGTCAGTAGTCACCGAAGCGGCGTCGCAGTGGCTAGCGTCACGGGTCCATACTTTTGTGCCCCGTGTTCGAAAACAATTATTATATTTTTCTATTTTTGTTTGTCTACCCATGTCCATAGAGATTACTACGAGAATGTTTTCCGATGTATACTGAAATAATTGTCCTTACTTGTGTACTATTTGCAGGGTGAATGAACCAAGAAGACAAAAAAGACAATAAATAAATGGAAAAATTATTTGAAATTGTTTTCGATGACATTCCTGTGGTGCATTTTGATTCATAATCAATTGCAAGCGCCATTTTTCGGAAAATTGATCCGTTTTGCGTGACTTGCAACGAAATTATTGCCAGCGCGTGAAATCTTTAGCAGTGGTAACGTCGTTTCATTGCCGAGAGCGATTTATACGACAAAATTTCGCTGTGGCAAACCTACCCTCGCGCGATGTTCGCATTGTTTGGAATTTAAGTGTTTCGAATCTTTCTACGATCGGCATCATCCAAGAGCATATGCACCAAATCATCCTGAAGAATAAACATTAGAATAAAGTGTAAGAATTAAGAACTAATATAAGAATGAACTATAAGAATATAAGAATTTAAAACGATTGTGACCCCTGAAAATTCTATAACACATATTGACACTTATTGTAAACCAGCTATAATTTTACGATTAATATAGCGCACTTGTATTCGTAAGTTGAAAAGAAACATTCCGTTGGAACCTTCTACAGACATGGATTCATAAATGAATAAAATAAAATAAAATAAATGGAAAAAATAATCGGATTTCGAACACGGGAAGCAAAATTGAAAGGCCGCGACGCTGAGCTTCTCGCGCGCTAAGAGTAATCAAAATTACGTCGAAAACTTTGACGGCCGTTTTCTCAGAAACTGTCCAGTATCTGCGCATAAGGAGACAAACGTGTTCGTTTCTTTTGACCCTCCTTCAGTGAACGAAGTTTCTGGAAAATCAGATTATGCCACTTGACGTGTCCTCCTCGTAAGTACAGAAGTTACGCATAAAACTGCAACATTGGTTTTCTCGGAAACAAGGGACGGTCGCATGAAAATCCTTCTAGCCAGGTACGCACTCCTTTCAGCTACATTTTCAAACGAGGGAACACTGCAAAGGCACAAGGAGCAAGGTCTGCGCTGTAAGGAGGGTGCTCAAGAAGTTTCAGCCCTGTACCAGCAAATATTCGGTGCATGCTTTGGTGCCCGCATCTCGTGGTCGTGCGGTAGCGTTCTCGCTTCCCACGCCCGGGTTCCCGGGTTCGATTCCCGGCGGGGTCAGGGATTTTCTCGGCCTCGTGATGGCTGGGTGTTGTGTGCTGTCCTTAGGTTAGTTAGGTTTAAGTAGTTCTAAGTTCTAGGGGACTGATGACCATAGATGTTAAGTCCCATAGTGCTCAGAGCCATTTGAACCAGCCATGCTTTGGCGCGGGGAGCTGAAGCGTTGTCGGGGTGGAGGAACCAGGTCTCTATTCTTGACTTCGGTCGCAGGTTCTACAAAGATAGGATGACTTTGGGCAGGCACTGCTCAGTGTACCACTTAACTGTGACTGTCTTCTTTGTGTCCAAAACAACACGCTCCACAACTCTATTCGCTCTAAAAACTGACAGCTACGGGTGTGTCATCATCTTCAAAGACCCAAACTTTGTTTTGAGTCTTAGTCGACACGTCATAATAGTACAGCCAACTCTCGTCACCTCTAACGGTGTTATTCACATACTGAGATTGTCCCTTAAAAAATTTATTGAACGTCTCCCGGCACCAAGTCACACGTCGTGTCATCTGCTCTTCCGTCAGTCTATGCGGCACCCAGAGACAACGAAGTTTCTTTACTTGCAAATGATCGTACAGAATCGAACGAATTGCTGTTGCGTTTAGCCCTAAGGTATCCTCTATTTGCTTATAGATCATTCGCCTGTCTTCGGCCAGAATTTTCCTCACAGCTCAATGTTTTCCTGCGTAACCGATGGTCGTGCCCTTCCCGTCCTCTCACCGTCCTCCAGAGTGAAATTTCCTCTGTACCATCCGAATATAGTTGTACGATTTGGTCACATATCACAGAGGGCAAGAGCCATTTCTTCAGAACACTGGTCTATGTGTAAACCACGCTCGAAGTGACCACTAACCTTGTTAGTAAACGACTGCGCCCGCAGATTTTGCATAGCGGCTACAATGCAAATATGAAGTATTCCCAGAACATAGCAAAGTCAGCCCCCATAGACTAATTGTTGCCTCGTATTACAAAACTTTACTAGTACCCTTTGGGAAAACTGGAATGCAAATGCCTGTCGTGACCAAATTTTGTACAGTTATTCTATTGCTCCGTTGATAAGTACAGCGAGTTCTAAGTGGGGTACAGAACAAAAAAATATCTTTTAGTATACTGTGAGCAACATCAACACACTTTCAGTAACGTGTACTACCAAGGGGGATAAATGTAAACAAATGCAAATTTCGTTAATTGTTATCTTTTACTCACAACATACTTTTTGGAGAGAGATTGGTGTGTAAGGAAGGTCCTGAAACTGAAAATATTAAATATGACATTCATTGGGGAAAGTGACGTTTACTGCTAAGACTCAAATTCTTTGCTTAAGTTTAAACTGAAAAATCGAGTAGAAGAATTCATGAGAAACAAATATTTTTTTAAAATTTTGAGATATAAAGTATCTGATATAGGTTACAGTATTTTCAAAAGGTGGGCATTGAGTGTACCGCGCCCCCCCCCCCCCCCCCCCCCCAACCCACCGCATGACTAACGGCATGAGGATGTAGGACATTTTAATACAAACACATTATGTGTATCCACAGAACATGGCCTATAATTGAAAAAGTGTAATGATGTCTCTCGATTGACAAGAGATTCCAGATTAGTCCCCAGTTGAGATATCTGGTAGCAGACTGCCAAGCGGAAAGTGACCATGAGAAAAAGGTGGAATAACAATCGAAGGGATAATGTCCTACGAGTCGGAGCATGGAATGTCAGAAGTTTGAACATAGCAGGAAAGCTGGAAATCTGAAAAGGTAGATGTTATTTAAGGCTGAATCTAGATATAGTGAGGGTCATTGAAGTGAAATGGAAACAATGTAATTTCCGGTCAGAGAAATATAAGGTAATACCAACAGCAGCAGAAAACGGTATAACGGGAGTAGGGTTCGTTATGAATAAGAATGTAGAGCAGAGAGTGAGTTACTGTGAACTGTTCATGCCGACGTCGTATGCAGGAGACAGAGAGATAATAAGTATACGAGGGTATTGAACGGGTAATTCAGTATGTAAAAGGATATGAAAATATGGGCGACATGAACACGGTTGTAGGGGAATACGGGCTAGGCCGTAGTAATGAGACAGGCGAAAGAGTGTAAAGTTCGGAAGGTAGGAGACGAGGTACTGGCAGAAGTAAAGCTCTGAGGACGGGGCGTGAGTCGTGCTTGGGTAGCTCCGTTGGTAGAGCACTTCCCCGCGAAAGGCAAAGGTCCGGAGTTCGAGTCTCGGTTCGGTACACAGTTTTAATCTACCAGGAAGTTCCATATCAGAGCACACTCCGCTGCAGAGTGAAAATCTCATTCTAGATAGATCTAGATTGTTTTTATTTGATTTTTAGCATTTTATATCAATCGCTGAGCTACAGTTACATAATGCTATCTAAAATTTTAAGAACAAAGAGTTTTGCTTAGTCTCAGCTTTCAAATCTTGGAAGTATTCATCTTGATGTTGAAACTCTTTTGTCTGTGTTTGCTTGAACAATAACATGTTTTTGAGTGGGCTCCGCGTTTAGCAAAACACAATTTTGTTTTTTGTCCCAGACATGTTTCTCTCTCTCTCTCTCTCTCTCTCTCTCTCTCTCTCTCTCTCTCTCTCTCTCTCTCTCTCCTTCCCTCCCTCCCTCCCTCTCTTTCTTTTCACACACACACACGCGCGCGCACACACACACACACACACACACACACACACACACACACACACACACACACCCCTCTCTCTGAGAAATTCGAAACAACCGCCAATGACATCTTCAACTGTTCCACAGTCTGCCGTCTTGTTTTCACACCTTCTACTGTTCGACTGTCCGCCATCTTGTAATTACAGCTGGTAAACAGCGACAGTGACAACTCAATACACAGAACTTGACAATGAAGAAGATGACGAAAAAAGAAACCGTAGCCGCCCGGTGTGGCAGAGCGTAGAGGCGCTTCAGTCTGGAACCGCGCGACCGCTACGGTCGCAGGTTCTAATTCTCGCTCGGGCATGGATGTGTGTGATGTCCTTAGGTTAGTTATATTTAAGTAGTTCTAAGTTCTAGGGGACTGATGACCTCAGATGTTAAGTCCCATAGTGCTCAGAGCCATTTGAGCCAGAAACGGTAAGTGAAACATAATGTAAATAAATGCGCGCGCGCACACACACACACACACACACACACACACACACACACACACACACCTAACCTTTCCCATGAATTGTTAATCTCAGGCGTAGCCATACAGTTAAAAATCGTAATTCTTGCGTAAATGGTTTGCCTAAATTAAGTTGTATATAGTTGCAGGTGACGAAACTGTAAAGCAAAACAGTCACTATAAAAACGTAATACAGCAGGAAAATCACACCATGTGGTAATAAGGTATGAACACACAATTTTATGTGCTCTTCAGAAACCTTTAATTACGATTTAGAAACTAATATTTATATGTATTTAAACAGTAAAGAACATTCCTTATGTTTAACAGCCATAATAAGAAAAAAAACCAATGATGATGCTGCAACTGCAGTGAAACATGTTTGGGACAAAAACAAAATTGTGTTTTGCGAAAGGCGGACCCCACTCAAAAACATATGTTATTCGAAGTATTCTGTTAGTCTTTAATGTAGCGGATGTCCGTAGATATACCAGTGGATACCAGTGTCGGTACAGGCTTTATCTGCAACATAATTGTTACGGCAGACATGTGCCGGTATAAGTACCAAAGTTTTCCGGAAACAAAAGCCACTGTTGTGGTTTCCATTACAAATGCTAAAGCAATAACTGGCGAGTACTAGACAAATGTTTTGAACAAACTCAGGATGAAAAAATGCTCCAGAAAGAGCAGAGGATGAAAAAAAATAGCATCCTTCATTCGAAAGATGCCCCGTCGACTAAGATGCGTTTTTGGCAATAGGGAAACACGCATCTGAAGTACCTTTGTTGAAATATCCTTCCAGTTACCTAGATTTTGGGCCGTTTGACTTACAGCTAATCCTGCAGCCAAAGAAATTTTGTACTGGAATATGGTTTCAGTTCAGTGAAACGATTACGGCCGCCGAACGTGATTATTTTGTATACCTTTCAGACGAACAACGGGAATAATGATAGTAAAAACATGTTTTGGTAATCGCAATGGTCTAAGGACGGTTGGGAACCACTGTCGTACACAGATGTAGCCCTGGATCGGCATGTATGAGGCGGCCCAGTAAACGAAGGCGACGTTAATCGCTGTAGGTAGTACCGGAGAGCAGGTGAGGCGCCCTTGGCTCTGGTGCTGTGGCCAGCGGGGCGGGCTGGTTCGCCCACGGCGAGGGGACAGCCGCGGCCTTACGTAAGCGCCGTGATCTTTAAAGCGCTGCGCATGCGCCACTCGCCAGAAGATTCACTCGTGGCGAAAGCAGTGAAACGAAACACACAGCTAACTCAACACTATTTTCCCCAAGCCTTAAGTGCAGGTACTTGCAATACTTTGTCAGTAAACTATCACCGACGGAGTAGAAGTGCCTTTATTAGATCAGTGCTCAAACACACAGCAATTCTGCTGTTCCCGTGGGCAATAGAGTGTAAACGCCTGAAGACGAAATAACCCTTTTCGGAATCGGTTGCTTCAGTAAAGATATTCCAGTTTTTGGCGGGGATATTTTATTGGCGGCGTATTCCAGTGGATTCTTCGGTTGCTGCTTGCTAGAACTAGTTCTAAGTTCTAGGGGACTGACGACCACAGATGTTAAGTCCCATAGTGCTCACAGCCATTTGAACTATTTTTGAGCGTGAACGGCGATAGATGTTGAGTGCTCAGTCTGAAGGATACGGAGATGCCGCGTTCTCGTTTTAGACGACGTTATCAGTACCTGACACTTTCAAAGAGAGGCTCTTAGTTGGTCTCCACTTCGCAGGCTGGTCTAAGAGTGCAGTATCCAGCTCCGTGTGGCATTAACAAGTGACGGGCCCGATGTTGGACTGCGTGGAAATGTGACAGAAGGCATATTTGTCGTCGTCGTCGTCATCGTGGTAGTTCTGGTCGATCACACATGATCACTGCAAGGGAGGATCACCGTTTGCTGCATCAAGCTCGTCGTAGCCCCTACACATCTGAGTTTGTGATCCGAGAACAAATAATGGACTCCGTGAACATTCAGTGTCATCTCGCATCATTGGTCTGAGACTAGCAGCAGTCGGACCAGGGAATTACTGTCCCGTACGTAACTGCCGTTAACATCACAACAAAAACGGCTGCGCTTGGCGCACGATCGTAACCGGGAAGGTTTGACTGTCGATGAATGGCATCGCATTGTATCGAGCGATGAATCGCGGTTCTGCACTACCCCTGACGACCATCGTCGTAAAGCGTGGCGGCAGCCTTCCAGTGTATTGGAGAACCGCAGTGGGTTTACTCCTAGCGTCATCTTGCTGAGCGCAGTTGGGTCTGACTTCAGGTCACGAACTGGTAGTGATTGAAGGAACTCTTGACCGCACAACGGAGCTTCACGGACATCCTGTGTTTTCGAGTGTTACCTCGTGCAACAGTATAGTGATTCCATTTTTTAATGGAACAATGCTCCTCCACATACGGCACGTGTGTCTATGAACCGTCCGCTTAATTTTGAGGTACTCACAAGGCCACCAAGATCCCAGATCTGTCCTCTGTCCAACACGTGCGGGACTAGCTCGGGCCTCATCTCCTTCCCAGTGCCAGTATCCAAGATATCAAGAACCATGTACAACAGCTGTGGGCCACCTTGCCTCAGGAGAGACTACAGCGGCCTTATGACATTCTTCCCGACCGAATCAGTGCACGCATCTAGGCCAGAGCGGTAGCAACGTCACACCGATAAGTGGGCTCATACTGCCAAGTTGTTTGCAAATTTCACTCGATTCTGTAACCACTGAAATAACATCACATAACCTCCCACCTCGTGAAGTTTCGTTTCGTTTCCTTCTCCCCTTCTGGGTGCTTAATTTTTTTGTCAGACAGTGCTATTCTTTTCTATTAATTCACTCATTGTGGTTATCCACTTCGTTTTGGTTTTATTTTGATTTCATGCTTCAAAGTCTTATACATGACTAAATGTCGGCCGGGGTGCCCGAGCGGTTCTAGGCACTACAGTCTGAAACCGCGCGACCGCTACGGTCGCACGTTCGAATCCTGCTTCGGGCATGGATGTGTGTGATGTTCTTAGGTTAGTTAGGTTTAAGTAAAGTTCTAGGCGACTGATAACCTCAGATGTCAAGTCCCATAGTGCTCAGAGCCATTTGAACCATTTTTGAACATGACTAAATATTTGACCGCCTCGCCAAATGTATCTGTTCTAGATATGCCTGTGTACACAATGAGTCATTGTAAATTGCATAAGAGAGGGTGCTTTTAACTATACCGTACATCGAGGTTTCGCCTCGGTCCGTTAGTGAATGGAGCAGCGGAAAAGTGTGCATCTTCTTGTGAGACCGATTTTATCTTCGTGATCAGTGATTGCTTGTTGGTGGCCCTGTAAGCCGAAGACTGGTGAAGGAAATAAGTGAAAACAGTAAAACAGTTACAGTTCGTGTTTTCCCCTTTCATAATCCTCAAACACAATTTGAGTGCTTGCAATGTGATGACTACAGACAAGTACGTTATTAGCACCCACTGTTGGTTCTTATGGCCAACTGAAGCTAAAACACAGAGGAGATTCCTTGCTAGTAATATAACGAAGCATCAGTAAAAGAAGACGTTGACATTTGTGAGGAAATGAAATTGTCTGAATGGTGGGGGCCCTAACCCGGATCCCTGCTGACTCTCGGATCGACTCAAAGAGTTCCAGCTTGGCACGTGTTTCAGCCTGTGCCCTGTCAAAAGAACGCCAGGTTGCGCGCGTTCATACGAAGAAATGCCCACCCCCGTTTTCTTTTCTATTCTCTTCTCTTTTCTTCTTCTTCTTCTTCTCCTCCTCCTCCTCCTCCTCCTCCTCCTCTCTCTCTCTCTCTCTCTCTCTCTCTCTCTCTCTCTCTCTCTCTCTCTCTCTCTCTCTCACACACACACACACACACACACACACACACACGCATATTTGAATAAAATGAGAATTTTCTTCAGATGTGGCTTATTCGGAGAAACGACACAAAAGGTAAAATTGTCACAACCCGAAGGTTAGCTTGAGTACCACACTGCTATACTTGGTGCGGTGCTATTACGGGTGGTATGTCGTTGCCTTCCTCCGACGTCTGAACTGACTTACGCAATCAGGTACTAGGGGGACCACAGTTTAATGTGGACTCGTAAAGAGTGAAATTCTAACGCTACACACATACTCGGCACGTATTCACTTAAAACTCGGGATACCTTTCGTAGGGGAGACCTCTTGTCAGTTTGTAAAATACGGCTTTTTCACAGGTTGCGCCCTTGATGCTGTCCCAATCTGTAACACCACCTCTTTCCAAAAAGGACTTCTTTCAGAAATGAATGTGTTTCATCGCCTGTTAGTGTGTACCTATCTGTAGATAAGACTAAAAGCCATTCCCAAGATGGCCGATGTATCAGACATTAATTCGACGCATGATCTGACTCTGACTCCACCCTTCTTCTCAGTCGCTGTAGCCTTATGCGTCACGCTACCCGAGTTTGATTTTCCATTTATTTGTAGGCGAGAGTGCCCTCGCACTCTACAAATCCGTTAAACGACTATGGACTCGCCATGGGAGCTGGATACGTGAAACCGCTCCATCTCCCCACACTACGGCGAGCTTCACCAAGACCGGTCGGAGCGAGGGCTTGAGCAGGATGATGTCGTGATGTCCTGATACAGTTGATGTTGGAGTTAGCAGCGAGATGACATACTTGAACCTAACCCTCCTCCCCAACTGTTTCTGTACCTGCTGGCATCACGTTAACCTAGCACCCAATGTGATGTCGAGGTAACGCACATTTCTGCGCAATTGTACGGGGTTTTCAAGTGTCATGTCTGCCTCTTTAGCGGCCTTTTATGAGCAGTAGCCGTCTTGCAATTGGTCGACCTACGTCGTTTTGACGTCATTGTGCCAGAGATCATGTCTACGTATATTCTTCTCGCACTGAGCTACGACCCTGTCCTTGAAGGCAGCGCTATTAGTTTGACGTTGAACTGTTTTAACAGCTTTCAGGGATAGGACAAAGTGACGCCAACACCCACATAATATTTTTTAAAATAAAACCACTCCTGCATATTAAGTTCTATTGTATTTACAAAACAGCTCTCTTTTCAAGGGCCTGTAGGAACAGAAGTATGTTTTCGGTTAATAATTGTACTGCTGGGATAGTACGAGGGTAATCCCATAAGTAAGGTTTCCTGTTTTTTTATAGGTATATAGACCAGTTTATTTCTACAATGGTTTACATCTGTTTGCAGCTTGAACATTTAGCTATTTTTCGACACAATCACCATTTCTGTCGATGCATTTTTGTAGACGCTGTGGCAGTTTTTGTATGCCCATGTCCTTCATGCTGTTCAGAAAGTTATGAACCTCTTCTATCACCTCGTCGTCGGAGCTGAATCGCTGGGACCACAATTAACGCAGACAGGTACTGTGAAACTGAAAAAACTCAAACGGGCAACTCAGAACCGGAGAAAAGGAATGTTGAGCAAGGGCGTACACATTCTCCATGACAACGCTCGCCCACACACCGCTCGGCAAACCGTTGCTCTCCGGCAACAGTTTCAGTGGAACACAACCACCCACCCACCCTATAGTCCTGACTTGGCGCCCAGTGACTATCACCTGTTGCCTAGGTCAAAAGAACATTTGGCCACAAAGCGATTCAGCTCCGACGACGAGGTGAAAGAAGAAGTTCATAACTTTCAGGACAGCATGGCGGCTAGCTGGTATGACATGGGCACACAAAAACTGCCACAGCGTCCACAAAAATGCATCGACAGAAATGGTGATAATGTCGAAAAATAGCTAAATGTTCAAGCTGTAAACTGATGTAAACCATTGTAAAAATAAACAGGTCTATGTACTTATAAAAAATAGGAGACCTTACTTTTGGGATTACCCTCGTAGCGTATGGTTAAGTAATGAATTTCTGAAAAATGTATAAACACATCTGGCGTAACCATAGAGAGCAACTAGTCTTACAGAAGATCACAACCGGTTAAAAATGAGGACATAAGTTAATTAAAACTGATAACTCCATCGTCATAAGCGAGGAATCTATAAATTATGGTGTAGGGCTAGCGTTTTACTCTTAAGCAGCCTGGTTGATCATGCGTATCCTGAACGATGATCAGTGGATTTTATGCAATTCCTCACATACAAAATGTTCCTATTCCTGGAGAAATGCAGGAAGAGGTTAACGGGTCGTAAAGTGTTGTACGATACAGACTGAAATCGCTCCACACAATTTAAATTCGACGATAGTTGTGGCCAGAGAAGACATTTCCCTTCCGTTTTCATACTTGCTATCTTGAACGTACGTGGCCATGAGTTGAGACATTATCATCTCCGAAACTTTGATACCTCGTAAGGATCAAAACCTATACCTTGAATGAACAACTACACCTAAAATTAATTTCTGGATTCTATCTGTTAACTGTCCTTTCAAGACTCAATGAAACCCGCGTTATGGCCGCTCAAGTTATTGAACACAATATACTCCTAAGCGACATCCACAACTGTTGCTAAAATTTTCCAAGATGAATAAATCCGCTCCAGTTGTTCTTGGCGAATCCTTTATTTCCATAAAATCGTACACCCGACTCGGGGTTCGGTATGTAAATCCCATCTCCGGGAGCTACAAAAAAACAAGGGAAACTAAGAGGGACGCTATATGTAATTAATTAACATTAAAAGGGTCCATATGAATGCGAACAGCAGGTCATGCCTGTTTTGCACACGAGAAATTTATGAAGTAGGGTTGAGATTCCGTGCGGGTGACGCAAGAAAAGGTTCTTTGAGTCAACCAGAACCACACTCCATAAATGCCGTAGAACGCCAATTTGAGAACCTTAAAAGTAGCTCACTGTGTAAGTGCCCAGCCCGCCACATGTCATGGACGCCGAGCAAGGCCGATCAACAGACCCCTGTGCGAACAAAAAGAGACAGCTCAGTACACATGTACGTCATAGACTGCCCGCCGCCGGAACTGATACCAAGGGCGGAAGGAACAGGCCCATGAAATCGTAGCTAACAACACGGCCACACCTCACGTTTTCTTCCAAAAGCCACCCGCTAGCAATAGCGTTAAAACCATATTACTGTATGGACGGAATTAACTGAGCTAGGCCAGGTACAAACCAAAGAATAAAAGAAAAATATGCAGTTTGTGTATAACGCAGTTGTCAAGAAATAAAAATGTATAATGAAGTTGTTAAGAAATAAACATAATAAAACCACAGCATGAAATATAAAAAGAGGCCAAACTGATATACCTACAAATTAAACATAATTGTGAAGAACTTCCATTATATTCACAAATGAAAGAAGAGTTTAATTCTTACAGTTTTATCGGCGTTGTCCAGACGTCGTCTGTGAGATCTGCCATGACCGGAAGATCTGCATCTACGTAAGCAGACCGCTGCCCACTGCACAGAGTAACACAGTGGGTCGATTTTATTTCGTGCTCCATTCGCCTATTGAACGAGGGAAAATTGGCTGTGTCCAAGTCTCTATACGTGCCCTAATCTCTCTTGTCTTGTTCTCGTAATCGGTACGCACGATACACGATTGTGGCGGCGCTGTAGTCGCACACTCTTCTTCGAGAACAGATTCTCTAAATTTACGCAGAACTACGTCTTCTTAATGCCAGCGGTTCCCATTTAAGTACTATAAGCATTTCTGTTACTCTTTCGTGTGGGCGATATCGATCCTAGGAGCGATTTTCCATATCGATCGATGACGGTTTTCATTCCTATTTGTTCAGAACTTCAGGCACTGGAACGATAAAATTGGTCGCACTAGCGCCTTGCAAGCGATTTACTTTACAGATATACTAAATTTTCCATTCGCTTTCCAAAATACTGATTTTACGTTATCGTTCCATTTCGTGTAGGTTCTGAGCAGTAAATCTCAGTGCTCGTTGGAAGTGATGTGCCCAACATTTTCACCAGTAACATAGTGATCAGGTAGTATCGGGTTCGTTATTTTTATTACAGGCTTTGTCTGCCATTTATCCACAGTAAAGAGTGCTGCCATTTGTTATATCAAATTGAAATGGTGTCCAAGTCTTTTGAGATATCCTTTAGGACGATACATATCTGTACAGAACGACATCGAAACAGTTTCATTGACGACGTCAGTTTTGTCTATCGTTCCATTTCGTGTAGGTTCTGAGCAGTAAATCTCAGTGCTCGTTGGAAGTGATGTGCCCAACATTTTCACCAGTAACATAGTGATCAGGTAGTATCGGGTTCGTTATTTTTATTACAGGCTTTGTCTGCCATTTATCCACAGTAAAGAGTGCTGCCATTTGTTATACCAAATTGAAATGGTGTCCAAGTCTTTTGAGATATCCGTTAGGACGATACATATCTGTACAGAACGACATCGAAACAGTTTCATTGACGACGTCAGTTTATCTAAATCGTGTTAGGATAATAAATAGTGAGTCAGCAATAAGGCCCTTTTCAGTTAATGTGACTGCGGGTGCGTGCCGAAGTAGTCGGTGACCCGCTGAGTAGCATTGCAAGGAAGCCGGAAATTCGGTTATGATGGAGGAGTGGAGTGTGCAAGACCACGTTTATATGGTAGAGCTTTACGATGGGACGAAGTCAATAGTAGCGGCCCAGCGAGCTTTCTGCAGGTTAAACCTTCACAGTCTTATCACGTGGTATCAACGGGACGGTAAACTGCACACACCACCCATCTGTCGGTGGATGAACTGCGTAAACAGTTTGCTGGATGTCTCATCTCCCGATCTGGTGACGAGGCTTGGCCGACAAGTTCACCCGATCTGACCACTCTGGATTTCTTCCTCTGGGGGTATCTTACACACAGGGTGTTCGAAACTCGCCCTGCAAACCTCCAGGCACTGGAGGCCAACATCCCTAGAGAAGTCGCCGGTATTCGTGTTGCTGCACTGGAAAATACTGCGTGGCAGCATCATAGCTCGTCTGCTTGATTGCTACCGTAAGAATGTGCTCATCTGAGGATGTGATCTTTAAGAAGTGAGTGCTATATACCGCATGAAAATCCAGAGTCTCACGAACACGTCTGCATTTGTAAATCATGAATGCCTGTGTTAGTAAGGTTTTTGTTAACGGTTGAAAAGGGGCGTTCTTTTTGGGTCACTCTGTATAAGTCTTCGTCTGTTTTAATCAGGTGTGAATATGGTCATTATCGACCGAAATCGATTGGAGGATGACAATTTTTATGGTCATAGGGTGGAATTAAAGAAACAAATTGAGTCATATGGAGCTGGCGATCTTCCTATCTGACCAACTGCTTACATATATTGAACACAACTCTGCGATTCTCAGAGTGTGCTGGTGGGGTCAGAGTACTTCCGCGATGGCTTGGTACACGGAGAAAATAAAATATGTAATTGCGGTGGAGGTGAGTCAGCGGCAATTTGTGGACATGTGTTTTTCTTTCCAACCGGCGCACGTAACAAGCGTCTTCCTTTGTGAGGCGCTGTTTCAGAAGCTGCGGCTCTTGGTGCACGCAGAGTGAGACGTCTCTCCTTTGAGCTGGTTGCAGCTGCCGTTAGCGTGTGTCTAATCTCATTACATTACCCGGGCGGCGCTTGGCGGTTAATGCGGTAATCGGGACGCTTGATTTAAGGTGAACGCGACCGCCCCTCTGTCTATTGATTCCGGAGGCAATTTGGCCACAGCTGCGACCGCACAGCTACAGCAGCACTCACTGTTGGCTTGGAGCTCTTTACAGCTCTTACAAAACTATGTACCCGATGCCGGGTGGTTATAATTAAAGTGCAGCTACTCACAGATATCCAGTGTGGGCTGTAATTATCGTATGGCAGCGAAAATTGATAGATTTGCTAATGCTTTAATGCGGAACCGATTTACGCTGGAAAAAAATTAGTTCTAGTTTTGGCCACCAGGTGCAAGTCTGGCGCTGTGAATGCAAGAAAGACGTATAGAGACGTTTCCATATGTAATGGATTAGGATCCGGATGTGGGCAGTAAACGTCGAACAAGTGAGGAAGACATAATGATGATATTATTATTGACTGCCGCTTACACATTCGATCAATATGAGTACTGGAGGCGTCGACGAAATGCTGTAAAGTGCCAGATTTGCACTTGGTGGCCTAAATTGGAACTAATTTTTTCCCAGCGTACACTGGCTTCTTTGTGGGTAGCTGCACTTAAATTATAAAAACCTGGTATGTATGAACGGGTAATACGAACTACAGTAGTAGAGTTAATGTATGTAAAAGCGCTATGCAGAAATAACGAACATATTTGAATGGCATACTGACTGATGGTGAAGCCATATGCTGTAGGTGGATTAAGCACAGCGTATGGAGCGTGAAAACCTTTAACTCATAATGACTGATTCACACTTGATGGAATGGATAGGAAGGTCAAAACATTCTACATTGCTCTGATGTAATTCCATTTTCGTAGCGACATACTGAGTCTCGTCTTTATATTCGGTAAGGATAAAAGCTGAGGTAATTAATTAAAATTTGTGCCAAGGCCAAGATTTGAACCCAGGTCCCCAGCATACTAGGCAGATGTGCTGTCCACTACACTGTCCTGGCAGTGTGGCTTACGCAGTTACATGGAATACCCTAGCCCAGTACCCTCCCTAACACAAACTTCAATTCACGCCTCAGCCCAGCTTTATTTTCCCCTTTTTAAATTGCCAGTATTACCGACAATCTCCGATATCGGAATAACACCCTAGCTCTGTACGTAATGGCGAAATCCTGCCTGTACCTGAGGCGTAGACTATCTAATGATGTGACGTTATTATGTTTTCCTGGAGAATCTACCCAATACTGACGATTTGAGGAGGAGATAATGAAGATGGGCTGAGATGTGAATTGAAGTCTGTGTTAGGGAAGGTGGATAGTACATCTGCCTAGTAAGCAGGAAACCAGGACTCAAGTCCCGCGCCTGGCACAAATTTTAATTCATTTCTTCAACCTTTGTCCTTATCGAAGATTCCACATTGCATTTCAAACGTTAGTATTCACGCCGACCGTCGGCGGTACGACACGGAACGGGTCGTCAAAAATAAAGGTGTGTCAGGAAGTTTTGATTCTGACGTGGGTAGGTGGGAAGGAGGAAGGCGGTGTCATCGTCCGCTAACATCGGAAGATAACCTTTTTTTCGCCGCTCTCACTCATGCTGTAGTTGGGAGATTTCGTGATTTTGCGTTTCCTTAGTCTTTATACAGTATTATTAGGTTGCTTTGCTTTGTGACGCAATGGAAATGTTGCAGGACTACTTGAATACTTTTCCCTTTAAGTGTTATTCCACAAGTCAGGCCAGATCTTTGAAAGTAATGCACGTTTAAGGTTTTGTAATAGCTTCTTCTTCTTCTTCTTCTTCTTTTCGCGACGTCGTCTGGGATGGGCCAAGTTTTGGCAATTTTATTTCATTTAACTTTGCGGCCGGATGCCTCTCCTGCCGTCGCAGCCGTCAGTTACCTAAGGGAGAGAAGTCGCATCCGTCATCTGTCTGTGACCTGTGTTACACTTTGTTGTGTGTGTGTGTGTGTGTGTGTGTGTGTGTGTGTGTGTGTGTGTGTGTGTGAGAGAGAGAGAGAGAGAGAGAGAGAGAGAAGGGGGGGGAGGGGGGTATCGTATTTAAAGTGTGTGTTTGTTTATTTTCTGGGACGGGAAGTAGGGACCAGTCCAGCATTTGCATAAACCAGCTTGGGAAACCGCGTAAAAACCACACTCAGGCTGGCCATTGCGCCAACCACGGTCGTTAATCCGCCGCGCGAATTAGATCCAGATCTCGTTCACTTTAGTGTCTTGGAAATTAGCGCTCTGCACGCTACGCCATACGAGCAGAGCTTTCACAAAGCCGAACAGATAAAAAGCCTACACTGTGTATACATACTGAAGAAACTATTTTCATTAAGTAACTTATCTTTATGAGTGAAAAAGTCAGCCCTGTTAAAGGAGAAAGCTATAGTTGTTATTGGCGATATTTAATGCTTAGGAAGGAAAAAAAGTAAGTTAAACAGTCTCTATGTATTGCCTTATAAATAATGCATGTGTGTCTGTAGTAAATAAGTTTCGATGTTTCATGTGTTTGGACGATAAGATTCCTGTTGTTTCACTTGTTAGGATTGTATCATGCAAAATTTATCAAGGACGTCCGACATGACGTTTGCTTTAGTTATTAATCAGCTTGATCATTGCTAGTTCCTTAGTTGTAAGTCTATATCCCGGCATTATTTTTATCACGGATGATATCCCATACCCTCGTTAAGCGAAATATATAGGGATTTGAGAAAATCAGCTCCTCTTAAGAAATGGCAAGGGGGCATGGATGGAATTAGACCGGCAATGTGTGCGCCCTATAATCACAACAGCGTTTCCTGATTCCGTATCGTAGTTGATATTCATTATTTCGGGTCATGCCCACTCTCGTGGGGTGGCAGTTCCCATGGACGTAGCCGTATCGAATGAAATACCGTAGTTTTCATCGCTTGTATTATATGGCCGGCAAAAGGAGGAGAAGTGATGGGGTACATTCGCTGACCACCAACCATATTCTACACCGAAGTGCTAGATTAAATTCCAAATCTGTCTGCAGTGCCTCATGAAGCAAGGGCGTTCACGATGATTCTCATCCTTGGATCGGGACTTCAAGGTTGACGCTATTCGACAGGAATAGGCTATGTGCTGGTACCTTCATCACTATCAAGAACAAAAGCAACAAGACCACACTATATACACGTAAGCATTGCAGTCATTTAGACGAGAGAGTTAAATCCTGGCATGCAAGGCGCCAAGTGGTGTCAATTAAAAAAATCTAAACCAGTTTAAAGGATGTGCATTTTCAACTTCTCGCGGCATAATGAATAATCCATCAAATTTCGGGCATGCAGCCGCGCAAATAAAATTTCCTCCACTGATATTTCGGCCGCGTATCGTCCGGCCATCCTCAGAGTGAGTCACAAGACTGACGACAAGATGCCAAGCGTGGCCGCTCCACCGCGGCGGTACTGCGCATGCGGGTCACAGATGCTGGTCGGCGGCAGAGACATACGCTTACACATGCGCCGCCTGTGGCGAAGGCGTACAGACATTCGATTCGCTTATCGATGTATGATCGGCGGCGGTGACACGATGACGACTTTTCTTCAGTTTAATTACTCCTAGAGCTGGATTCCATGCTTTGTCCAAATTAAAACCATTATCTCTATTTATTAAATTTCTGTAGCTTCCTTGAATACAGATTCTCAAAAAGAAGAGGTGGATGTTAAAATCTTCACATCACTGTAATTCATGGAATGACCTGTATCAGTACAATGTTCGGCCACACTGGCTGTAATAAGCATGTGTATCTTCGATGCTCCACACACCTCTCATGAACGGTGCGTGTTGTTTGACCTATGTATGACTGCTCATAATTTCCGCAATGAATCTGATACACACCCGCTTTACGAAGCTTTAAATCGTCCTTCAGAGAGCCGAGTAATGCTGCGATCTTAGTGGGGGGCCGGAAGATCACCTTAACACAGTGTTTCTCAAGAATACGGCCCATCTTCGAAGAAAGAGCACCCACATAGGGCAAAAACGCACTAGATCTGAAGGATTTACTATCTTCTTCCCCATGACATACCTGCTTTTTAGGTTTTGCATCGAATGCTCTACGAATTTGTTGCGGAGAATATCCATTCGATTTAAAAATGTTCTTGAGGTATGTGACCTCTTTTTGCAAATGTTCCTTATCGGGTATACGGTGCGCCCGATGCACTAAGGTCTTAAGGACACCTATGGTCTGTGAAGGGTGATGGCAGCTACTGGCATGAAGATATATATTTGTGTGCGTTGGTTTCCAATGTACGGATGTCCTAATGTGCTATCACTTTTACGGCCTTATTTGAACGGGCCGGCCGGAGTGGCCGAGCGGTTAAAGGCGCTACAGTCTGGAACCGCACGACCGCTACGGTCGCAGGTTCTAATCCTGCCTCGGGCATGGATGTGTGTGATGTCCTTAGCTTAGTTAGGTTTAAGTAGTTCTAAGTTCTAGGGGACTTACGACCACAGCAGTTGAGTCCCATAGTGCTCAGAGCCATTTTTTGAACCTTATTTGAACAGGTGCTTCTATCATCTTATTTTCAGTTTAATGGTGAATTTTATGAGCAAATTCATGGTGTTGCCATGGGAAGCCCCCCTCTCCCCTCTGGTAGCTAATTTATTCATGGAAGACTTCGAGGACAAGGCACTGGACTCAGCAAGTTTTAAACCTACGGTCTTCTTGAGGTACGTGGACGACACATTCGTGGTATGGCCCCATGGTATGGATGAATTACATCGATTTCTTGAGCATTTGAATTCCATCCATGCTAGCATTAAATTTACAATGGAAATAGAAAAAGACGGCTGCCTCCCCTTTTTGGATGTTGTCGTTCGCCGACCAGCATCTGTGACCCGCATGCGCAGTACCGCCGCGGTGGAGCATATAAGGCCGCGCTTGGCATCTTGTCGTGTCTTGTGGCTCACTCTGAGGATGGCCGGACGATACGCGGCCGAAATATCAGTGGAGGAAATTTTATTTGCGCGGCTGCATGCCCGAAATTTAATGGATCAGTTTTAAGGAGTCTTCAATGATGTTGCAGGCCACTTTATTTTTTCACGGATTGCCGAATATTTCTTCATGCATTGACGAACAACGTAATAAGGATTTCTTGAGATATTATTAGCTTTCCTTTCTATTTCTGCCAGCTGTATAATTCCTATATTGGGAGCGACGTGTTGTCTGTTAATACCCACAGATGCACTGTAAAGTAACTGAAGCGGCACGACGAGTTGAAGGACAATATTCAGGAGATCGCCTCACTGACATCGTGTTGTGCACTGCCCTGTTGACGCAACGGAACTTTTTTCGATGTTCATGTTTGCTCTTTTGTGGATACTGTATTCCTCTAGAGCACCCCTTTTTCCGAGTTTATTTCTGAGTTACTTGTATCGGTATTGTCATTGACTAGATGGATGTGTTTGTTTTAATATTTGTTCACAAACCGAACTTTTGAATAAATGGCTGTATCGGCGAGCCATTTTTGTGCGGAATCCCCCTTCCCCTCGTTTGGGGCACAGCACGCACGCTTATTCGTACCTAGTACGCGTTTTCTGTAATAAAATAAAAGAAAGGAAAACCAGAGAGAAAAACAGCGCGTGCGGCGTCCTCGCAGGCGAAACGTACATTTTTCACTCCACTCGCGCGGAACCCGATTACAAAAGATTACCCGGCGGCGCGTAATTGAATTGCGCCGGTTTACAATTTATTGGATCGCGTAATGCGCCGCACAATGAAACGCGGGGGCCTTTTGTCTGTCGCCTGGACGAGAGCTCCGCAGTTCCTGCCGGGGTGCGGGGTGCGGGGTGCGGGGTGCGCGGTTTGCAGGCAGAGTTCCGCGCTTTAGCGACGGACGTTCGTGACTCGTGCGTCGCATCGCCGAAGTCCGCTGCAACGCCCGCTGCCCGCTCGGGTCCCGCTTGTGTCTCCAGGTAACGCTCCGACCCTTAATTACAGCACGTGCGCGTGCATACCACCTCAGTTTGCGGTCCGATTCGTCCGGCCCCGACTGTAAATGAGACCATTGCAGGTTCTCTCTTGCCTCGCCCCGCTATCACCTCCACCTCTACCCCCACCATCACACCTTTCTGTGCCTGCATCGCATTCTGCATCTACATCGATACTCTGCAAATCACATTCAAGTGCCTGGCAGAGGGTTCATCGAACCACCTTTACAATTCTCTATTATTCCAATCTTATATAGCGCGTGGAAAGAACGAACACCTGTATCTTTCCGTACGACCTCTTATTTCCCTTATTTTCTTATGGTGATCGTTTCTCCCCATGTAGGTCGGTGTCAACGAAATATCTTCGCATTCAGAGGAGGTGATTGGAATTTTGTGATAAGATTTCCGCCGCAACGAAAAACGCCTTTGTTTTAATGACGTCCAGCCCAAATCCTGTATCACTTCAGTGACACTCTCCCCCATATTTCGCGATAATACAAAAAGTGCTGCCCTTCTTTGAAGTTTTACTTTTACTGTTGGCTAGACGGTGAGGGCGACGGAACGTGCTTGTGAACTATTGAAAATTAAACCGTCGGTGATACGGAAATTACGAAAGGAGACAGATATTGCCGAGGAGACTGGGACTAAGTATCTGCTCGCAAAAGACTGATGTGTGATCACGTACATTTTTGTAATAATAAGAAGTAAATAACTAGTTAACAATATGACTTCAGTCTGCTCACATTGGCAGAGTGGATACTGCCGGACTACAAATCGGAAGCTCCAGGCTTCAGTCTATGGTCGGTCCTAGAATGTTTTCTGTCGCTCACCTTCTTCTTCACCTATGGCATTTATCTGTTAGTATGAAAAATGTCATATCGCACTATGACATGGGACCCACCTTAAAAGCCGGCCGAAGTGGCCGTGCGGTTAAAGGCGCTGCAGTCTGGAACCGCAAGACCGCTACGGTCGCAGGTTCGAATCCTGCCTCGGGCATGGATGTTTGTGATGTCCTTAGGTTAGTTAGGTTTCACTAGTTCTAAGTTCTAGGGGACTAATGACCTCAGCAGTTGAGTCCCATAGTGCTCAGAGCCATTTGAACCAACCTTAAAATGTAATCCTCCTATAACTGACCTGTTAAATTAGCTCAAACGTCCATGAAAGGCAAAAGTGTGCCATATCCAATCACTTGTCAATCACTATTACATTAAATCCCACCTTCGGGTTGAGGACAGTACCACTTTTTTAATAAGAAATGCTGGAGAGCAACAAAAAACTACATCTGGATGGCCATTGTGGCGTTGCCTGTAACATGATGTATAAAAACGGTTAAATTATAATCCCACGTAAATTGTGCTACCAATCCACGTTACGAATTTAATCGATAACCTCCAGGAATTGAACCACTTATAGTTTATTCGAGGCGTTTTGCCCAAGTTCATATGTGTTAAAGGTGCTGTATTCTACGTATCCAGTATAAAGTTAAACATGTATTCAAATTACATGGTTTATTAGTAAACACAGTTCACAGCATTCACAATAACAACAACCATCGGCCATGTTTCTGCACTGTTGCTAACTTAATTTTGGCAGGCTTCAAATGGTTCAAATGGCTCTGAGCACTATGGGACTTAACATTTATGGTCATCAGTCCCCTAGAACTTAGAAATACTTAAACCTAACTAACCTAAGGACAGCACACAACACCCAGCCATCACGAGGCAGAGAAAATCCCTGACCCCGCCGGGAATCGAACCCGGGAACCCGGGCGTGGGAAGCGAGAACGCTACCGCACGACCACGAGATGCGGGCTTTTGGCAGGCCTTCACAAAAAAATATAGTACTGGGTGTCTTAACGACCTTCCTCAAACATCGACACAATTTGAATGCCCTCTAGCGCCTCCTAAAATTCTGCACGAAATTCTATATAGAAGCATCCATCTCCACATCAGTTTAAGGGAGGTGAGAGCACATAATTAAAGTATAAATTTGAACTGCATAGTAGAATGAAGCTGCGTGGTGGCACTATTTTAATTCATACTAGCTTTTACATAAAAAGAGATTTTCGTTAGTATAGTTAATCAGTCGAAATGCAAGTAATTGTGGTAGCAACAATATTTGTCAGTTATTCCTTCCACGATTCAATCTGCCATCGTAGCAAAAAATAAACGTAATTTTTATGAACTTTGGGATGGAATGACGTGTAAAATGTCTCATATTAAAGAATTTATTGTGCTGATTCTAAAACTGGCCTTAGATTTCGCAAGTAGGTAACATGTCTGCAGTCACGGAGACTTAAATATTGCGATTAATATTGTATTAATATTCACTCACCTATTGCTTTTGGGTTCCAGTTCTATGTATAAAACATGATCACCTGTCCCCCAGCATTGGCTGAATGAACTGTGTTTTTGAAAATACCGTGTAACTGAATTTAAGTATTACAGAATACATCCTTTTGTCAATACGTGATAAAGTTTTTGAATTAACCAAAAGAGTAGGTACCCCATGAAACCTACTATCCTACTATGACCTTCGTAAAATTCTTGGTAGAAAAATACGGAATAATGAAGTTAAATGGTTTCAACATTCGAAATATGGATTTCTTATAAGGATCTTAAAATGCAGTTTCAGAAGGATTGTGTGGTGTCTACGGAATCAGCAAGCAGTCAGCGTTGTTTTGCTGTTGTTAAAAACATATATTACGTATAACAAAAATAGAAGGAATATGACATCAGTTTTGGTTAGGATCAGAGTGTGTTGATGTTGCTATCGGCTTTGCTTCAGTAGTTGATAATCGATTGCTTAAATTACCCTGTATCTCACCAGGTAAAACAAGTACATAGAGCATAGGTATGAGGAAATAAGTTTTAAGATTCTACATGTAGCGAACTGATATGTCGGTCAGAACAACAGCACCCAGCACCGTGAATAACAAGGGGGGGGGGGGGGGGGATGAACAGCCGTGTGGTATTAGCCGAGCGGTCTTTGGCGCTGCAGTCATGGACTGTGCGGCTGATCCCGGCGGAGGTTCGAGTCCTCCCTCGGGCATGGGTGTGTGTGTTTGTCCTTAGGATAATTTAGGTTAAGTAGTGTGTAAGCTTAGGGACTGACGACCTTAGCAGTTAAGTCGTATAAGATTTTTTTAAAAAAAAGGGGATGAACATACTAACAGTGTACGTTCAGACTTTCACTTGTTGGAGCTCACCAGTTAGTATTTTTGTGATCTTTGCGATTTGAGTGCGTAAATCTACATCGATACCCGCAAGGTAAGCCACCGTACGGAGCATGGCGGAGGGTACACTGTACTATTACATGTTGCTCCTTAGAAAGGCTTAATTTTATGAAATTGGTGGTTTACAAACAACTTACTTGAATCATACCTAACAAGAAGAATGCTAAAAGTTGTACTGAATAATTCCAATAATTTTAGGACAGATTATTTTAGTGACTGGAGGAGATCACTAAAGGAGTCCCACAAGGTTAAATTTTGCTTCCACTGCGATGCATTGCATATGTGGATGACCTTCAACTTAACATTCATCAGCTAGAAAACGTACATCTTGCAGACGATACTAACGTTATAATAAACCCCGTAAGAGACAAAGCAAGACAAGAAATAGTTGACGATGTTTACTACTTGGTTATTTTCAGCCATAGTGGCTACGTTTGTGCACCGTGACTATGTGGGATAATTATTTATTTCAAATTTCTGCTACCAGTCACTTTTTATTTTATGCTTAATCCAACATAATGCAACGCGTTTCGAACATGTTTTGTTTATCTTAAGGCGTTTATACATACATACATACATACATACATACATACATACACTCCTGGAAATGGAAAAAAGAACACATTGACACCGGTGTGTCAGACCCACCATACTTGCTCCGGACACTGCGAGAGGGCTGTACAAGCAATGATCACACGCACGGCAAAGCGGACACACCAGGAACCGTGGTGTTGGCCGTCGAATGGCGCTAGCTGCGCACCGCCGTCAGTGTCAGCCAGTTTGCCGTGGCATACGGAGCTCCATCGCAGTCTTTAACACTGGTAGCATGCCGCGACAGCCTGGACGTGAACCGTATGTGCAGTTGACGGACTTTGAGCGAGGGCGTATAGTGGGCATGCGGGAGGCCGGGTGGACGTACCGCCGAATTGCTCAACACGTGGGGCGTGAGGTCTCCACAGTACATCGATGTTGTCGCCAGTGGTCGGCGGAAGGTGCACGTGCCCGTCGACCTGGGACCGGACCGCAGCGACGCACGGATGCACGCCAAGACCGTAGGATCCTACGCAGTGCCGTAGGGGACCGCACCGCCACTTCCCAGCAAATTAGGGACACTGTTGCTCCTGGGGTATCGGCGAGGACCATTCGCAACCGTCTCCATGAAGCTGGGCTACGGTCCCGCACACCGTTAGGCCGTCTTCCGCTCACGCCCCAACATCGTGCAGCCCGCCTCCAGTGGTGTCGCGACAGGCGTGAATGGAGGGACGAATGGAGACGTGTCGTCTTCAGCGATGAGAGTCGCTTCTGCCTTGGTGCCAATGATGGTCGTATGCGTGTTTGGCGCCGTGCAGGTGAGCGCCACAATCAGGACTGCATACGACCGAGGCACACAGGGCCAACACCCTGGTGTGGGGAGCGATCTCCTACACTGGCCGTACACCACTGGTGATCTTCGAGGGGACACTGAATAGTGCACGGTACATCCAAACCGTCATCGAACCCATCGTTGTACCATTCCTAGACCGGCAAGGGAACTTGCTGTTCCAACAGGACAATGCACGTCCGCATGTATCCCGTGCCACCCAACGTGCTCTAGAAGGTGTAAGTCAACTACCCTGGCCAGCAAGATCTCCGGATCTGTCCCCCATTGAGCATGTTTGGGACTGGATGAAGCGTCGTCTCACGCGGTCTACACGTCCAGCACGAACGCTGGTCCAACTGAGGCGCCAGGTGGAAATGGCATGGCAAGCCGTTCCACAGGACTACATCCAGCATCTCTACGATCGTCTCCATGGGAGAATAGCAGCCTGCATTGCTGCGAAAGGTGGATATACACTGTACTAGTGCCGACATTGTGCATGCTCTGTTGCCTGTGTCTATGTGCCTGTGGTTCTGTCAGTGTGATCATGTGATGTATCTGACCCCAGGAATGTGTCAATAAAGTTTCCCCTTCCTGGGACAATGAATTTACGGTGTTCTTATTTCAATTTCCAGGAGTGTACATACATACATACATACATATAGAGAAATGTTACTTAAAAATAAACAGCCTTAAACTAGATTAATCTAGAATTCTTTGTCCATTGTTTTTTTTGTAACTCCTGGTGTGGCATTTGGGGGGGGGGGGGGGAAGGAGGGGGGCAGCGTATGGCTAGAAATCGAAATCAGCAGAAGACATAACTGATTTCGATTTCTAGCCATACACTATCCCCCTCCTTCACCCCCCCCCCCTCCAAATGCCACACCAGCAGCTACAGAAAAAACAATGGACAAAGAGTTCTCGATTAATCTAGTTTAAGACTGTTTATTTTTAACTAACATTTCTTTATATGTATGTATAAACGCCTGAAGATCAACAGAACGCGTTTGAAACGCGTTGCATTATGTTAGATTAAGCATAAAATAAAAAGTGACTGGTAGCAGAACTTGAAATAAATTATTACTACTTGGTTCTTTGAAAATGGGCTTTCGATAAATTTTGAGGAACTTCACTGTATTCAGTTCCCTTTAACAAATAGTCATACCAACAATTCATGTGGCACATGAACACGAGTCAGTAAACGATTTAGACTGCTCCAAATTTTCGGTGTGTATATTGATGAAAACGTAACCTGAAAGAAGCATATTACCAAGTAGCTCGATGAGTTAAGTACAGCTACTTAGTATTTTCTTCTTATTACTACTTCCGCACGTGCTGTCCAATTGATTCTTTGTTCTTCTCTTCCGATTACTGGTGTTCGTTCTGCAATACTGCAGATGTGTTGTATAGGTTTGCTACCTTCAAATAAATGAAGTGGAAGCAGACTGCCAATAGAACATTGCTACAAACTCCGAAGTTCGGCAAACTAACGTTCTGTCGACTTCCACGCGGTAGCGCTATAAGACAGCAGACGCTCACAGATATGCTTTCCGTAACTTCCATAGGTCAGGTGTCACTTATTACTTACTGTTTACGCACGTTCTCGTGGACGACGGCACATGGCAGAAAGTGTTTCAGAGTTTGGGTCGATACTCTGTCGATATACAACGTTTTGTCGATATAGGCTATCTGGAGGTTTGGGTGTTAGACTTATGATTGTAAATATAGACCTGTATGCTACTGCAATACGATGTGGCCTTTTTTTCTTATTTTTGGGGGGGGGGGGGGGGAGCTAGCCGGGACTGTGCTGTTTCTAGTGGAACGTTCTTTGGAGGGGTGGATGTCATGACCCAAACGGCCTTCCCTTCGATATCCCCGCCTCATTGTACCGATTGCGGTAGACAGCAGGCCGTTGCATAGGAGAGACAAAGAGCCGTGTGTGTGCGTGTGGTGGCGAGAAGTCAGGCACTCAGCCGATTGCCACGTGGCACAGAGGCGCCGCGCCGCGCTGTTGGCGCAGACTGATCAGCGCGAGTGCAGAGTGCAGCCGTTGCACCGACCGTCCCTGGAAGGGCACGCAGCGCCGTGGAATGCCGACTGCAACAAAGGCGGCCGCTGTCTTCGCAGAACGGGATTCCGGGACCGGCACTGTTCTTACACCGGCATCACGGTTCCGCCAGCGAGTCCTGGAATTACTGAGTGCTCTTATATTACCGGGTGACAGTTACTGGACTATATGAAAGAAAACGTAAATTAGTTACAAACTATGGCGTGCACACACTTTACTCAACATGTAAACGTTACTACAGATATTCGGATTCAGGTTATGACGTGTTCGATATGCCTGCCATCATTGGCGACGATGTGGCGCAGACGAGTAGCGAAATTCTACATGACTCGCTGAATTGTCGGAACGTCGATGCTGTCGATCGATGACCTCCTGAATGGCCGTTTTCAGGTCAGCAATGGTCTTGGGGTTATTGTTGTACACCTTGTCTTTAATATAGCCCCACAAAAAGGTGGTGTTCAGTGTGGAGATCGCCTGGTGAAATCCTGATGGTGCAAGACACCACTAGGTTTTGGCTGACAAATGAAGGAAAGGCAGTGCCTCGTCGTTCCTGATTACCACACAGTGCATGAGGGGGCTGGGTTAAATTCCAAAAGGTAATGTCTTCCGAAGTGAGAACATGTGAAGCGTCCGACCGACTGAGAATGTAAAGTTCGGCGATTCATCAGCAGGCCGAGGTAACGTCCTGCTTCTAGGTTCACACTCCCTTCTTTCTCATTGTCGTCGACTAGTGAACCGCGCCCTCAGATCTATATTTCCATCGCCTGTACTACGTTGTTTGGTATTGCGACGCATTGCAACAAACGTAGATTTGGCATGAATTGTGCTACGCGGTCCAGTCACATTAAATGTGACTACCATCTATGCTCGACGTCATCGAGAAGTGGCAGCAGTAGCAGTGGAGTGTATGTGAAGCGTGTTGGGAAGATGCGGAAAACAGTGCAGTCGTTGTCGTAACGCGGAAACTGAACCACCTATCACACGTCTACCTTGTCTTTCGGGCCAAGGGTGGAATAATTTCCGAAACGGTTACGTTTGTAAAATGGTAAAACGGCGTTATCCAAAACCAGTGCCGAGGTAACTGTGGTGCACCACGGGCCATAGATGACAGGGGTGATCGACGGTGCGGAGATGTGTAAGAGTGAATTCACGTGCAGCTGCTCAGCAACTAACCGCCCAGATGAACCAAGGGGCTACCAACAATGTCTCCTCAACGACGGTCCAGTGAACGTGGATGCGCGTGGACCACTTCAGCAGGCTCCTGGTTCATGCTCCCATGCAGACTGCTGTTCATCGGCGACGAAAGCTGGAATTTGCACACAAGTACCACATTTGGACTTCCACTGAGTGTCGACAGGTGGATCGGACTGATCGTCTTAGGCATGTACAGCGTGAAACGTCTGAAAGCAAACACCGATTAGCCAGAGGGCAGCGTTTGTCCTGCGGAATGTTTTTGTGGAATTGTCAGGGTGACTCTGGAAGGCACAATGGATGAACGCAAATATGCATCTATCTATCCTTGGGTAAGGCAACGGCCTTGCCGCAGTGGATACACCGGTTCCCGTGAGATCACCGAAGTTAACCGATGTCGGGCGTGGCCGGCACTTGGATGGGTGCTGTTGCCATTTTTCGGGGTGCACTCAGCCTCGTGATGCCAATTGAGGAGCTACTCGACCGAATAGTAGCGGCTCCGGTCAAAGAAAACCATCATAACGACCGGGAGAGCGGTGTGCTGACCACTCGCCCCTTCTATCCGCTTTCTCTGCCTCGTGATGGCTGGCTGTTGTGTGCTGTCCTTAGGTTAGTTAGGTTTAAGTAGTTTTAAGTTCTAGGGGACTGATGACCATAGATGTTAAGTCCCATAGTGCTCAGAGCCATTTGAACCATTTGAACCTTCTATCCGCATCCTCACCTGAGGATGACACGGCGGTCGGATGGTCCCATGGGCCACTTGTGGCCTGAAGACGGAGTGCTTAATCCTTGGGTACCGTGTCCACCCCTACATGCAGTTTGTTTCTTCTCTGCACCATGGCATTTACCAGCAAGACAGTACACAGTACGTGTCACGGCTCAGAGTGTACGTGCGCGTTTCGAAGAACACCAGTATGACTTTACCATACTCCTCTAGCCGCCAGACTCCCTGGATTTAAACCCTATAGAGAATCTGTGCAACCGCCTCGGTCGGGCTGTTCGCGCCACGGATTCTCAGCCGAGAACCGTAGCGCTGCTGTCCATGGCACTGGAGTCCGTATGGCTCCATATCCCTGTCGTTACCGTCCAGGACCTCAGTGACACTCTTCCTGCACGGTTCGCAGCGATCCTCGTCGCCAAGAGGGCTATTCAGGCTTTTGACAGTTGCTCACTTTAATGTGACGGGACAGTGTACATGCTTGGATATGCAAATATTAGGATTTCAGCACAAAAATACAACGGAGTTTGGATTAACGTCATCTGAAACCTTTGTAAAAGGAAATATTTCACAGCGGTTTAAAATCACTTTTTAATGTTGACTGGTTGTATTGTGCCTCGGGTAAAGGCGAAAAACGTCTACAGCATAGGTTTATAGCCTATCGAAACTTCGGTAACTGTTCCACGACATTGCTGGACACGTTTGTCGAGATCCCACGAGATTAATTCGAATATTGAATCAATAGGTTCAGGAGGACAATGCTCAACGCCTTGTAGGATCTCAACAGCTCCCCGCGACTAGTCCAAGAGGACAGACATACGAGTATTGTCCTCTCGGCCGTGCGTGATGCCCAGCCACACCACGTACCTTGAGTCAGGAAATTGGCACCTTGCAGCATCGCAAGTTTCCACACAAACAGTGGAGCGACGACGTCTGGAACACCACGGATCGTCAGCACGACGACCATTGTCCCCCTGTGTCGCAAGCAGAGAGAAGCGCACCTGCAGTCGTGTGCGCCACAACAACGCTGGACAAGAGGGGTGGTCCCCCGTCGACTTCTAAGCCGAGTCTTAGTTCTGAATATAGCAACACGATGGGCGTACCCGTGTGAGGAGGATCCGAGGAGAAGAAACGTTACCAGATTGCACTCGACCTCCCCATAAGGTATAGGGTACCAGTGGGCACATAAAACTTCTACTTCTGATCCGTATACACAGTTATTTGGACTGCAGGCATTACAGTTCTGATATGTCAAGGCTGGTTGCAGTGCCTTTTTTTTCGAGGTCTCTGTAATGTCATCTTTCAACACAATAACACACAACCGTTTGTTGCCCATGGTGTCCTGATCTGTGTCGATACGGAGGGTGTTAGAATGTTGTAAGTTCTCCAAATCTCTCAACCATTAAAAACTCCTCGTCATGGGCTGATGAAGGACTGGTGCCCCACCACTCGCCAGCCACTGCGACTGTGTCTCTGGCATAGAGTTGAAGCATCCAAACTCAGTTCGACTTGGTATGCAACCTATTGGTGCCAGAGTTGGCAGCCCTGTGTACTTAATTTCGCACACTATATATGGGCGATTCAAAGAGAAAGAACACATTTCAGTGTTTATTACAGACAGTATGAGAGATGGAAGCACATTTCGCATGTCACTGCGTAGAGGAATGCTAAAAGTTTTATGTTCGCACAGACACTGCATCTGCATCTACATAGATACTCCACGAGCTACCGTACGGTGCGTGGCGGAGGGTTCCCTGCACCACTACTAGTCACTTCCTTTCCTGTTCCACTCACAAATAAAGCAAGGGAAAAACAGCTGTCTACATGCCTCCGTATGAGCCCACATTTCTCGTATCTTATCTTCGTGGTCCTTAAACGCAATGTGTGTTGGTGGCAGTAGAATCGTTCGGCAGTCAGCTCCAAATGCCGGTTCTCTAAACTTCCTCGGTAGTATTTCTCGAAAGGAACGTCGGCTTCCCTCCAGAAATTCCCATTTGACTTCCCAAAGCATCTCCAGAACACCTGTTGTTCGAACCTACCGGTACAAATCTAGCAGCCGCCTCTGAATTGCTCCTGTGTGTTCCTATAATCCAAGCTGGTACGGATCCCAAGCACTAGAGCAGTACTGAAGAATAGGTCGCACTAGCGCCCTATATGCGATCTCCTTTACAGGTGAACAATTCTGTCCTAAAATTCTCCCAATAAAACGAAGTCGACCTTTCGCCTTCCCTGCCACCGTTCTCACATGTTCGTTCCATCTCATATTGCTTCGCAACGTTACGCCCAGAGATTTAAACGACTTGACTGTGTCAAGCAGGACACGAGTAATACTGTATCCGAACATTACGGGTTTGGTCTTCCTACTCGTCCGCAAAACTCATTTAGGGTTAGCTGCCATTCATCACACCAACTGGAAGTTTTGTCTGACTCGTCTTGTATCTTTCTACGGTCACTAAACCGTACACTCAACATGCGCACCATGCGATGCTCTAGAAACATCGAAACAATAGTTCATTTCATTCCACACACGTGAATCAATAGGTCCCAGTTTATTGAATCGGCAGCTCCAACAATTCAGTTTCTTAGCTCTTGAAGAGTACTGCCGTGTTTGGGACAAAGATAGTCTTTTATGTGTCCCCGGAGGAAAAAAAAAATCGCAAGTTGTGGTCTAGTGTCCTTGGAGGCCAAAGGCAATGAACAGTGGATGGACTTCGCTCGAACTCCAACACACAAAATGATTTCTCTTGTGGCGTAGTGGCCCTGTTGCTACAGTCAAGCAACAGCGCAGCTGTGTCAGCTGACCAGTGACATGCGCCATGCGTTTTTATCTTCTATATTTTGCCTGTAATGAACAAGTGAAATCTGTTCTTCTATTTTCAATCACTCTATATATTTTTAAATCAGTAACAAACATAGTCACGTATTCTTCCTGCTAAACTGCATATGATGAATAAACAAAATTTCCTGGTGTTGCTGTTTTGGTGGATGACACTGTAAATCGTTACACTCACTAATTGATTAATAAATGACTTTCACCCATATGTCTCATCAATTCCATATCAATGATATTTTTATTACTTTCCAAATGTTTCTGTGAAACAAACGGGGACAGTTACGTGTCTCGGCTTTGAACGTCACAGCGCAACGATTTCGAATTGTGCCAGCGTGGAACACTTTCTATTGTGGAGATGATTCTCAAGGAGCATGCCAGTTGTCCTCAGAATAAGGTAAACACTTAAAATAAAGTATTTTCAAATAAGGTGGAAGCTCCACAGGCCTAGAGCATCCTGCAAACCTGTGTGTGGGAGAATAACAATGAACTGTGCGGTGCGATGCAATTCTTAGTGGAAAACTCGCTGTTGGTGCCTTTCGTTGACAAAGCAACCACCCCCACTTCTTTGCCTTAAACAGAAAGCAGCAGGGGCGGCGCTTTGTTAGGTGCGACGGAAGATACGGGAAGATTTGTTACTCCTCTTCCCACTCGCTTTGTTCGTAGCTGTGATACACCGCAACATGCCAGCTATCTGTATTGTGAAAATGCAGGCATCTGAATGTTCCTGCGTTTTTTCTGCACAGCCTCTCACCATATTTCATCACTCGCTACCTTAGTCGAGTTTTTTTTTTGCGCGACGCTTGACTTTTCTGACATTTTTACGTCAGCAACATGCGTGCAGCACAGTGTTCTGTTTTATTTGGCGTTATTTAGCCTAAGCAGTGATAAAAACAGGCTTCTCTTTTATTTGTTTCAGAAAATCGGGATTCGTTATTTTGTAAGACTGCTGGTGTTACTACGAGATTTTCAAAGGCGGCACCGTTTTTGATATTGATTTTTTTTTCTTTTTCTCGCAACAACGATCACATTGAATCCAGGTACAGTGATTTTACGAAAAGCAGAAGTTGTGCAGAATTGGGCACGCCAAAGAACCCCGGACTAATAGCACCGTATGTACTTCTGTGTTGTACCAACAAGTTTGTTTACAGTCACATAAGTCGAAGAGAACATAAACTTATAAATATTGTTCAAATGTGCGAATTCCCAAGGGACCAAACTGCTGAGGTCATCGGTCCCTAGACTTACACACTACTTAAACTAACTTACGCTAAGGACAACACAGACGCCCATGGCCGAGGGAGGACTCGAATCTCCGGCGGGAGGGGCCGAACGATTCGTGACATGGCGCCTGTAACCGCGCGGCCACTCTGCGCGGCTTATAAATATTGAGACGGAAAATCACGCGAATAACAGTCTTGGTTCAAATGGCTCTGAGCACTATGGGACTTAACTACTGTGGTCATCAGTCCCCTAGAACTTAGAACTACTTAAACCTAACTAACCTAAGGACATCACACACATCCATGCCCGAGGCAGGATTCGAACCTGCGACCGTAGCAGTCGCGCGGTTAATAACAGTCTTAAATCGGTTCAATGAACCAGCACACAAAGATACGTGTCTAACGCCCAACACTACATAGGAAAAAAACCATGGTTCGTGATGAATAGTAATTAAAAACTAATCAGTGGTATGAATCCATTTAATCAACGTAAAGAATAACGCACTGGAAATGACGAAGATTGAGAATTATAGATTCCTGCGCTAATATTTCTTATCGGGTCGATCGTGGAAAGATTACTAACACATTCTTGTTACCGATTATGAAGACGGCATCGAAGATTTCAGTGTGAAATAGTATGCACGTGTATCGAAAGACATGTATATCTATTTGCTGAGTTCATCTCTATGTGATAAGCGCAGATCGTAGTGCACAAGCAGGACTTTCAAATGTCTGTGAAAATCTTTTAGGCTCTTTCCTAACTGAAAGAGACTCAACCGATCTTTCTGTGGCAATGCGGTCATCGAACAGTAGGAAGGGCCATGTAATTTGCACAGTTCTCTGCCAGTAGTGAATATTGACATTACCAAACGGAGTTGCTACCTTCTCTTCACGTGGATCCTTTTTATCCTCAGCAGACTATCTGCATTCCAATATGTTTATCAAGGCAAAATCCTCGACAATACCAGGAATCGAACCCGGGTCCTCAAAGCAGCAATCAGATCCTCTTGGTTGTTGTGCAAAGAGGCGGACACATGATGCTTAACGTCCACCAATACCTGCCTCGCCTACTTGAAACTGTTATTTGTTAACGAGCTACGTGATGTATAGTCCACCCATGAATGAGGTAGCTTATACAACCGTCGTTCGACCAGTACTTGAATATTGCTCATCAGTCAACAATCTGTACTAGATAGGATAAATACCCGAAATAGAGAAGATCCGAAGGAGAGCAACGAGTTTCTTAGTCTTCTTTGTCGTTGTCGCTGTTGTTTTTGGCCGGCCTGTGTGCCCAAGCGGTCCTAGGCGCTTCAGTCTGGAACCGCGCGACCGCTACGGTTGCAGGTTCGAATCCTGCCTCGGGCATGGATGTGTGTGATGTCCTTAGGTTAGTTAGGTTTAATAGTTCTAAGTTCTAGGGGACTGATGACTGATGACACGCACTATGAGTGCTCAGAGCCATTTGAACCATTTGTTGTTTTTGTTTTTGTTGTGGTGGTGGTTTGCAGTTCCAAGAAGTTGTAATTCAGGTTTCCACGCCAGCGTATCTTGTGCAAACCTCTTCATATCTGAGTAACTGCTGCAGCTTACAGGGCTTCGACAAAAATATGCAAACACATAAATGCATAAACATCAATGCAGACACTTGCCAAGCCTGCAAGATGCGCCATTGTATTTGACCACGAACTGCACCTGTGAAATGTCCTCCGTACGTTTCAGGAGTCACCCGTGGTCACAACAGTGTTCTGCGTACTTGTGAGTGCATTATGTCGTAGCTAGCTGAATTCGAACGAGGGCAAACTGTTGGTGCTCGCACGGTGAATGCTTCCGTAAACAAGGTAGCTGTAATGTATGATGTTTCAAGAGGTATCAATCGAAAATTTATACCTCATACAAGGAAAGCGGAAAACATCATCCGCTAAGTCACAACGAAGACAGAAGTGTGTGTTGTATGACCATGATAGACGGTCATTGAAGAGGATAGTGGCGAAAAGTAAAAGGACAACAGCAACAAAGGTCACAGCAGAACTGAATGTCGCACTCCCGAACCCAGTCGGCGCCAAAACAATACGAAGGGAGCTCCATAAGCAACGAATGGCAGGGCGAGCTAAAAAATTAAGTAAAATGAAAATAAAAACTCGAAGCCATAAAAATGCACTAAGACCGAATTTACGTCTTGAGTGGAAGGTGGCGTTGGTTCAGTGGTGATTTGGTCAGTCATGTCTTGTATTCCACGGGCTCCATGGTTACTCTGGAAGGTCGCATTACTGCCAAAGATTGTGACCATTTTAGCTGACCAGGTTCGTCTCAGGGCATACTGTTTCCTCCCCTGTGGTGATGCTGCTTTCCAAGACGGCACGACCTCCGTCCACGCAGCTCGCATCGTCCAGCGCTGTTATAAACTGCCGCAGGGTGCACCCATCTGCAGGTGGTCGCTCATGTTGGCACCAATGATTTGTGTCGCTATGAATCGGAGGAAATCCTCTCTGGCTTCCGGCGGCTATCTGATTTGGTGAAGACTGCCAGTCTCGCTAGCGGGATGAAAGCAGAGCTCACCATCTGCAGCATCGTCGACAGGACTGACTGCGGACCTTTGGTACAGAGCCGAGTGGAGGGTCTGAATCAGAGGCTGAGACGGTTCTGCGACCGTGTGGGCTGCAGATTCCTCGACTTGCGCCATAGGATGGGTTCCGCTGGACAGCTCAGGAGTCCACTACACGCAGCAAGCGGCTACACGGGTAGCAGGGGTTGTGTGGCGTGGACTGGGCGGTTTTTTAGGTTAGATGGCCTCGGGCAAGTACAGAAAGGGCAACAGCCTCAAAGGGTGCGGGGCAAAGTCAGGACATGCGGGGACCAAGCAGCAGTCGGTATTGTAATTGTAAACTGTTGAAGCTGCATTGGTAAAGTACCGGAACTTCAAGCGCTGATAGAAAGCACCAAAGTTGAAATCGTTATAGGTACAGAAAGCTGGCTGAAGCCAGAGATAAATTCTGCCGAAATTTTTATGAAGGCACAGACGGTGTTTAGAAAGGATAGATTGCATGCAACCGGTGGTGGCGTGTTTGTCGCTGTTAGTAGTAGTTTATCCTTTAGTGAAGTAGAAGTGGATAGTTCCTGTGAATTATTATGGGTGGAGGTTACACTCAACAACCGAGCTAGGTTAATAATTGGCTCCTTTTACTGACCTCCCGACTCAGCAGCATTAGTGGCAGAACAACTGAGAGAAAATTTGGAATACATTTCACATAAATTTTCTCAGTATGTTATAGTCTTAGATGGAGATTTCAATTTACCAGATATAGACTGGGACACTCAGATGTTTAGGACGGGTGGTAGGGACAGAGCATCGAGTGACATTATACTGAGTGCACTATCCGAAAATTACCTCGAGCAATCAAACAGAGAACCGACTCGTGGAGATAACATCTTGGACCTACTGATAACAAACAGATCCGAACTTTTCGACTCTGTAAGTGCAGAACAGGGAATCAGTGATCATAAGGCCGTTGCAGCATCCCTGAATATGGAAGTTAATAGGAATATAAAAAAAGGGAGGAAGGTTTATCTGTTTGGCAAGAGTAATAGAAGGCAGATTTCAGACTACCTAACGGATCAAAACGAAAATTTCTTTTCCGACACTGACAATGTTGAGTGTTTATGGAAAAAGTTCAAGGCAATCGTAAAATGCGTTTTAGACAGGTACGTGTAAAACTGTGAGGGACGGGAAAAACCCACCGTGGTTCAACGACAAAGTTAGGAAGCTACTGCGAAAGCAAAGAGAGCTTCACTCCAAGTTTAAACGCAGCCAAAACCTCTCAAACAGAAGCTAAACGATGTCAAAGTTAGCGTAAGGAGGGCTATGCGTGAAGCGTTCAGTGAATTCGAAAGTAAAATTCTATGTACCGACCTGACAGAAAATCCTAGGAAGTTCTGGTCTTACATTAAATCAGTAAGTGGCTCGAAACAGCATATCCAGACACTCCGGGATGATGATGGCATTGAAACAGAGGATGACACGCGTAAAGCTGAAATACGAAACACCTTTTCCAAAGCTGTTTCACAGAGGAAGATCACACTGCAGTTCCTTCTCTAAATCCTCGCACAAACGAAAAAATGGCTGACATCGAAATAAGTGTCCAAGGAATAGAAAAGCAACTGGAATCACTCAACAGAGGAAAGTCCACTGGACCTGACGGGATACCAATTCGATTCTACACAGAGTACGCGAAAGAACTTGCCCCCCCCCCCCCCCTTCTAACAGCCGTGTACCGCAAGTCTCTAGAGGAACGGAAGGTTCCAAATGATTGGAAAAGAGCACAGGTAGTCCCAGTCTTCAAGAAGGGTCGTCGAGCAGATGCGCAAAACTATAGACCTATATCTCTGACGTCGATCTGTTGTAGAATTTTAGAGCATGTTTTTTGCTCGAGTATCATGTCGTTTTTGGAAACCCAGAATCTACTCTGTAGGACTCAACATGGATTCCGGAAACAGCGATCTTGTGAGACTCAACTCGATTTATTTGTTCATGAGACCCAGAAAATATTAGATACAGGCTCCCAGGTAGATGCTATTTTTCTTGACTTCCGGAAGGCGTTCGATACAGTTCCGCACTGTCGCCTGATAAACAAAGTAAGAGCCTACGGAATATCAGACCAGCTGTGTGGCTGGATTGAAGAGTTTTTAGCAAACAGAACACAGCATGTTGTTATCAATGGAGAGACAGACGTCTACAGACGTTAAAGTAACCTCTGGCGTGCCACAGGGGAGTGTTATGGGACCATTGCTTTTCACAATATATATAAATGACCTAGTAGATAGTGTCGGAAGTTCCATGCGGCTTTTCGCGGATGATGCTGTAGTATACAGAGAAGTTGCTGCATTAGAAAATTGTAGCGAAATACAGGAAGATCTGCAGCGGATAGGCACTTGGTGCAGGGAGTGGCAACTGACCCTTAACATAGACAAATGTAATGTATTGCGAATACATAGAAAGAAGGATCCTTTATTGCATGATTATATGATAGCGGAACAAACACTGGTAGCAGTTACTTCTATAAAATATCTGGGAGTATGCGTGCAGAACGATTTGAAGTGGAATGATCATATAAAATTAATTTTTGGTAAGGTGGGTACCAGGTTGAGATTCATTGGGAGAGTCCTTAGAAAATGTAGTCCATCAACAAAGGAGGTGGCTTACAAAGCACTCGTTCAACCTATACTTGAGTATTGCTCATCAGTGTGGGATCCGTACCAGATCGGGTTGACGGAGGATATAGAGAAGATCCAAAGAAGAGCGGCGCGTTTCGTCACAGGGTTATTTGGTAACCGTGATAGCGTTACGGAGATGTTTAACAAACTCAAGTGGCAGACTCTGCAAGAGAGGCGCTCTGCATCGCGGTGTAGCTTGCTCGCCAGGTTTCGAGAGGGTGCGTTCTGGATGAGGTATCGAATATATTGCTTCCCCATACTTACACCTCCCGAGGAGATCACGAATGTAAAATTAGAGAGATTCGAGCGCGCACAGAGGCTTTCCGGCAGTCGTTCTTCCCGCGTACCAAACGCGACTGGAACAAGAAAGGGAGGTAATGACAGTGGCACGTAAAGTGCCCTCCGCCACACACCCTTGGGTGGCTTGCGGAGTATAAATGTAGATGTAGATGCCCTCTCGCTACCACAATCATCAAATCTCATTATTATTAAACCTTTGTGGTCTGCTTTGGAGAGAAGGCTGCGTGGTCGATATTGTCCTCCATCCTCGTTATCTACGAATTTTCCCCCTAATTTTCCGTCATTGACTGGACTACGTTTCAACTACGTACAAGCCTACGCTCCAGACAAATACCTTGAGAAAGACACTTAAACTTATGTTAGGTTTTAACAAATTCGTCCTTTTTCAGAAATGCGTTTCTTGTTACTGCAAGACTGCATGTATGTTTTCTCTGCTTCGTCCGTACTCGAGTTATTTTGCTGCCGAAATAACAAAACTCATCTGTTACTTTTAGTGATTCCTTTACTGATTTCATTCCAACAGGATCAAGTGATTTAATTCGACTACATTCCATTATCTGCGTTTTGCATTTCTTAGAACTTCCTTTCAAGATACTATTTATCCTACTCAGCTCCACTTCCAAGTCCTTTGCTGTTTCTCACAGAGTTACACTATCATCGGCACACCTCGCAGTTTTTTTTCTTTTTCTTGAACTTCAGTTCCCTCTCCAAATTTCTCCTCGGTTTCCTTTACTGCTTGTTCAGCGTAAAGTTTGAATAACACCGAAAATAGGTTATAGCCCTGCTTCACCCCCTTCTCAGCCAGTGCTTCCCTTTTTATGTCATTTGACTCTTACAACTGCGGTCCGATTTCTGTGCAACTTGCAAATAACCTAGCCCCTCCCCGCATTTAATTCCTACGTTTAGGTTCATTTAATACGTACGAATGCATCACGGAGACGCTTAGCCAACTTCAGAATTTCTGAGAGCATCCGTTTCTAGAAGAGTCGTGCAATATATTGCTTCGTCCTACGTAGACCTCGCGAAAAATTCACGACGGTAAAACTGGAGAGATTCGAGCTCTGACGGAGGCTTACTAAGAATCGGACCATTCGCGACTGCGACAGGAAGAGGTGGAGGGACTGTGACTGGCAGACTGAGTATTCTACACCACCCACCATAAAGTGGCATGCGGAGAATAAATGGAAATACATGGTGAACGTTAATGAAACCGACAAGCTGCGGGGACGGTTTCCTGACTAGAATGAAAAAAGGGCCCGTGAACATGTGTCCGGAAATGGGCGGTGTGCGTGCGACGACGACAACACATCGTCCCTGAAAACAGTAGAGAGCTACATCGCATCCACGTCACAACAGATGCTCAAAGTGGCCTCCATGGGATGCTGTGCACGCGTTCACACGTCACATCATGGGTTGCCGCACTCTTCTGCACGTTCCGACATCTCTCCAAACAGTGTCACAGGTGTTGAACACGCTGTTCAAGGGTCTGCACATCAGGAACTGATTCAGTATACACAACGCTTTTGAGATGCCACCAGAGGTACTATCTAACATCTGGGGAAGATGTTGTTGAGGTGTCGGCGAACTGTGATGCGGAAGTGGGGTAGTGCTCTGTCATGCAGAAACCACATAACCTGTCATATTGCCAAAGGCAAGTTCTCAAGCAGTACAGGCAGAGTATTCCGCAGGAAGTCCAGGAACGTGCCTCCATCGAGGCGTTGTGGAATGATAAACGGTCCAAGTATTTAGTCGCCAAGAATGCCAGCCCACACGTTGATGCTGAACCGATGCTGAGAGACGCGTCAACCATTTACTGAGGATTGTGTGTAGCTCACAGATGTCGATTATACAGATTGATGATGCCAGTTCTGGTGAAGGTTCCTTCGGTGATAAAAAGGACTGATGGTAGAAATCCCATAATTGTGATGGTCTGGTGCAAAAACCAGCCCACAGATGACGATTATGCAGATTGATGATGTCAGTTCTGGTAAAGGTTCCTTCGGCGGTAAAAAGGATGACCATAGAAATCCCATAATTCTGATGGCCTAGTGCAAAAACCATCGACAGAGGGAAATCTGTTGCTGATAATCCTTGCTCTCGTTGCACGCGATGAAGATAGTTAGGATTGTCATGCAGGATACGTATAATAGTACGTTGGCTTACACCTTGTTGGCGGGCCACTTGCATGGAGCTTGTAGTAGGGTTCATCTCAATATCCTGTAGAACCTCGTCCTCAAGATCTTTGTGTACGTACAGTCCGCCGCCTCCCTGCACGTTAGTTTGTCTGAAAGGACCTACGAACACACAAACGCCCTAAAAGGGCTTGAAATGTTGTGTGATGTGGTTGATGTCTGTGAGGGTACTTGTTTTTGTATAGCCGTGCTGCCTCTCAACTGTTTCCATCTGCTTGGCAGTACACAAACTCGAGCTCGGCTTGTTCCCCACATGCATATCGGACCATTCTGGTGTTTACTGAACACTGAGGCAATCACACAGCCTGCAACACACAAGGAACACACGACATGTGGGCAGAGGAACTTCCATTCGTCAGCGCCATCTCTAGTGCCAACAATGTATTTCCGGACACATGTTCATAGGACCTTTCCCCCCCCCCCCCCATTTCCTGTCAAGAGTCTGTCCTTGGAGTTTGTCGGTTTTATTAATGTTATGTTCCCTCTGTATAGAGTTTGGGGTCGTGTAGTGAAAGAGTCCGGAGAGGGCTAGTGTAGTCCAAGAGAGGGGTTCAAATATCCGTCGGGACATCGTAAATAAGGTTTTCCATTCTTTTTCAAAATAACTTTAAGTGGACGTCAGTGTGGATCCGTGAAAAAGCCGACGGTCGATTCCCTGCTTTATCCATTTCCAATCGTAATGTTCCGTTTGCAGTGATAAGCACCCAACACGGTCGACTGCATGATACAGATGAACACTTGATTTAAAAAGCGCTGGTTAGAACGATATTTTGTCGTGTGGTCAGTTTGTCGCGACTTTACCGCAGCAGCAGCAGCACCAGAAACTACCCATCGCTGGTTGGCTGGCTGCTGCCGGCAGGAAATGCCGGGCCGTTGCCTCCACGCGAGGAATGTTGGCTGCATGTTCGTCCTTGCCGATGCTGCTTCTGTAGAATCTCTGAGGGCGACCTTCTCACAATGGCCCGTGTCCCACCGGCATATTGCCACGAGTCTAATTTCTCATTGGATAAATCATTGCTACAGCATGCTCCCTATTAACTGGATTAATGCGAACTGGATTAGCACAAAATTACGCCAACATACTGTTTATTGTTTATTTCGTATCACTTGTTTTCAGTTGCCTTTCGGGACATAATCGTCGATTTTTTTTATTCACTTTTTTCCTGATTAAGGTTTTCATATACCGGAAACTCAGGACTCCTACGTCTCTACTACATCTATACTCTGCAAACCAACGAGAGGCACATGCAGAGTGTACGTCCCATTGTACCAGTTATTAGGGTTTCTTCCCGTTACTTTCACTTATTGAGGGCGGGAAGAATAATTGTTTGAATGCCTCTGTGCGCGCACTAGGTACTCTAATCTTTTCCTCACGATGCCTATGTGAGAGATATATATGGGGCTATAGTACATTCTTAGAGTCATAATTTAAAGTCGGTTCATGAAACTTTGTTAATAGACTTTCTCGGGATAGTTTACGTCCATCTTCAAGAGTCTTCTAGTTCAGTTCCTTCAGTATTTCTGTGACACTCTCCAGCGCATTAAACAAACCTGTGACCATTCATGCTGCCCTTTTCTGTAGATGTTCAACGTCCCCTGTTAGTCCAATTTGGTACGGGTTCCACACACTTGAGCAATATTTTAGACTGGATCGCACGAGTGATTTGTAAGCAATCTCCTTTGTAGACCGATTGCACTTCGTCAGTGTTCTGCCAATAAACCGAGGTCTACCACCTGCTTTACCCACGGATAAGTCTATGTGATTATTCCATTTCATATCCCTACGAAATGTTTCAACCATGTATTTGTATAAGTTGGCCCATTCCAACAGTGACTCATTGATGTTAAAGTATAAGGATATTACGTTTCTCGTTTTGTAAAGTGCACAGTTCTACATCCTTCAAATCCACTTTCAGCGGAGGGTTGCATTTTCCCCCACTAGCGATCTATTGTTATCTTCGCGTCGTACAAGTCTTACAAATACTGTCGAGTGCAGAGACTATGATAAGGGATTTTCAGAAACTGTGTCTTAACTCACAGGTATGTTGCAAGGGTATAATCCGCGCATTTACCTGGAAATAAATGGGAAACAATGGAAAAATATATCTGGGATTAATGACGGAGGGATTGGAGTCCGCAGTGTCTTCCCTCTAAAACACTAAATCTTATGCCTACTGTGTATGCCAAACGAAAATATTCGCTCTAATTGTAACGGAACTAGCGACCCACTCGGGCTTCGCACAGATGGCACAAAGTATCTCTAACTATTTAACTTCGTCCGAACAGGCCTTGAAGGCCCATTGGGGCCGACCGACCGCCATGTCATCCTCAGCCCAGAGGCGTCACTGGATGCGGGTATGGCGGAGCAAACGGACAGCAAATCGCACTCCTCACCGTTGTCCGTTTAGATCAGAGACACTATCTTCGGACGGAAAACTTGTTTGTGATACGTGCAAACCTCCGTCGTGAATCAGTCTGTCTATTAGTGGAAACCGTATCAAAATCCCTACAGAAGTTCCTGAGATTAACCCGAACAGACAGACAGAAATCGCGGTTGGGGAGTTTAAATTGTAATATGTATAGATACTTGAGGCTTATTCCTTTTTTTTTTTTTTTTTTCTTCAAATATCGCCGCACCCGGATAATCAGGAATTTGCTATATTATTATCTTTGTTTTTCACGACAGAGATTGCATTGCTGGACATGTTCAATTGCTGGACACGTTCAGGTCTACCGCAGGGTACTTCCAACACCCTCAGAGCTATGCCTGGTGACTCAGAATGATATTACAGTATTTAACGCAGGATAGGGGCGGTTCTGGCTTGCCTTTTATCCTATCTTTAATGTATCATTATATTATAGACAGGGCATTCGTCAGATTGTTTGCCGTTGACCCCCGGCTACCACTGATTCGACTGACTCTTTGTCAGCTCCTCCTACATCAATTTCTTCCGAGCCGCGTTGTCGTTGATGTTCCCAGCACACGAAAGTGCTATGTCGATTAAGTGGCAGGATCTTTTACTTGGCTGACGTGCAACGATGTTAGACTTGTTAGCTGCAACTGTTCGGTCGGGACACATTTTTCTACCGTACAGGATAATGTTATATCCAGCTGTTGTGACCGCTTTAGGTGCGTGGTCCTGCCGTTTGTTGGAGACATCTGTTACTCTTAAAACTCTGCATATTTGGCAGCGAAGGTATGAATGCAGCGTACTGTGCTTCTTGACATATTCGTTCTTCATAAAGGTAGAACAAAGTGATATTGTCTCGTCCGTGTTTTTAGAGTGTACCCGACATCGATATCTATCATCTTAAGTGGTTTCTATTATTTTCGTCTTCAAAGCCTTATCTTGCACAGCTACTGCTGCTCTGTTGTGACTGCTCTCACTGTTCGTCTTCTACGCCGTGGGTGAGTCTGATCTCCGTCAGTGTTTAAGTTCTCCAAGGGGTTTTGGTACTATCCATGCAGAGATTACTGCCTCCAGGCTTGTTTTAGCATATTTATTCTTTCCGTGTTGATGTTACTTAGCAGTTGTGACTTTGAGAACTTGTTTGTGACTTTGGCTTGGACAATAATCCTCTTGTTTCCATTTGCCATTTCAGAATGTATTTTTGTCGCGTTTGTGGATCATTCACGTGCAGGGTTTGTTATTTATCCACAACTCTGGGTGTAGTGCTTAGCGTCGGCGACTCCAGATCGCGGGACCGCGCATTCGATTCCCAGCAGATCCGAAGATTTCTTCGCTCGGGGACTGGCTGTTTGTGTTGTCCTAAAAATTTCACGTCATCTTCATCGATGGGCAAGTCGCAGGAGTGGCGTCAAATACACTTGCACTAGGCGGCCGAACAACTCCAGACGGGACTTCGCAGCCGAAAAACCATACGCTCCTTTCATTTTCAATATCATCATTTACGACCATTCACTGTTAAAGAAGAGCGTGAGAATGGAATGGCCTTATGAAGATTACCTTGTGTTTTTCCTCTCCTCCCAGATTCTCTCCATGTTTTCGCTGTATTGTTTCTTTCTCTATTCTGTCCATTTATATCCTACGTTCTTTTATCTTTGTCCCCTTAGCCGAGTGGTCAGCGCATCTGACTGCAGCCGGCCCAGGTTCGATTCCTGGCCGGGTCGGAGATTTTTCTCCGCTCGGGGACTTTGGTGTTATGTTGACCTCATCATAATTTCATCATCATCGACAAGCAAGTCGCCTAATGTGGCGCAACTGAAAAGACTTGCAACTCCGTGGACGAAGTTAACCAGGTGGGGGGACTCCGGCCGTTAATGGCATACGATCATTTCATTTCATTTCTTTTATCTTGTGATTTCAAATTTGTGTTTGTTGATGATATTCTTGGAACTTCAGTGATCTTTAATAAGACGTCCACATCTTCACATAGTTATTCATAGTTTGAGCTCGTGGGATTCTACGCCTTCTGTCGCGGAAATTTTTCGTCCCGGAGCAAGTGGTTTTTCAAATCGGGATCGCATCGCTCAGAAAGTGTCGTAGATACAATACACACCATCACTTTTATTTAGGCAGCTAAAATATGTATTCTCTCTTGAAAGAAAAAAAAAAACATACTGCCTATGCGGTTTCTTCTTATTGGTTTCGTTAGCGTTTACACCGTCTAGGATAGACTCCGCAGTGCTGAAGTTTTGGCAAATTTATTTTAACTTTGGTGCGGCCGGATGCCCTACCTGTTGCCACAACCGTAGGTTAACTAAAGGGGGGGGGGGGGGGGAAATCTTGTGCGCCACCCGCCTGTGAATCGTATAAACTGCGTTCTGTTTGTGTGTCGTATTTTCTGAGATGGAAATTAGGAACCAACCCAACATTTGCTTAAAAGAGCGTGGAAAACCGTCTAAAAACCACACGCAGCCTGGCCGGTACGCCAGCCAAGGCCGTTAATCTGCTATCCGTGTTCGATCCACACCTGGCTCACTTCACTGACTAGCAACATAGCGCATTGGGTGTTACGCCATGCGAGCAGGTCACTACGTTGTCTCTGGACGCCACACCTCAGATAAGCAGCTATATTCCTTATTAATCGAGCATGAGTAAGTGTGCACTGCGTCAGTTTCACCATCTGAAATAATTTTTGAGTTCGTTTCAGACGTGTGAACTCAACACGGTTTCCGATGTTTAAGTCTTCGGTTTTCTTCAGTTTATTTCTGGGCATCTTGTGTGATGAAATTTTAAGGGGTAACACCACTGTAACGTCCTAAAAAAACAAAAAAAGTACGCATGACAATTTCTTTTGGGTGGAAGGAAAGATGATAGAGAAACAATACTTGTGGTCCTTCTTGAGCATATGTTAAAGTATATTGGAAACAATTTTTGTCAGAAAATGTTACACAATAGTGACACTGCAGCAGTTCTCCTGAGGTTTGTTGAATTTAAGACGCTCTGGGGCACGGCACACACTATGGCTGGCGCCAATTTGAATCTGGGAAAGAGAGAGAGAGAGAGAGAGAGAGAGAGAGAGAGAGAAAACTGTGTAATCTAAATGAACGTAGCTAGTGAACCACATAGGCGATTTTAGAAATATTGATTTTTGTGTAATTGGTGAGTGTTTGAATGAAATCGTTCAATTTTCACCAAAAATTCATTTGTTAATAAATATTGTTTAAATTAATCGAAGATCCCGTATGTATGTTATTTCAAAGCCGTGATTAAATTTTCAAATAAAAAGATTGAAAGCTGTTGGAGTTACGCTGCGTCCCGTTTTGTAGAATCATATTCCGAGAAAAACGCGTTTCAAGTTTTGAAATGTGTTGTAGAAATGAACAACTGAAAAAATTCTACTTTTAGGAAACGCTTACCATTAATCTGCTATCCCAGGACTCGTCTATCGTACTGGTGCCGTTGAGATCGAAATCATATCCAGTAGTTTATCATAGAAAGATTGAAATATCTGCCAGGGCAGTTCCATGAACGCACAAAACTTTACTATTCGGTTTAGCTCTATTCCAAGAAGGCGCATTGGATGGACGATTCGACGGCTGATTTCCTGTGCGTCCCCCTGTAGGCTTACTAATTTGTGTAACAACCTCTGCGCTGTTTGGATAAGTATAATTAATGTGAAGCCTGTACCTCGAGAATTTCGTTCTTGCTACGTGATGTCTGCATTGGACGTGTTGAGAAAATGGAAGAAAACTTATAATCCTATAGCCCAATCGGTAATTCACATAAAAATCCTGTTCCATGTCTTTCAATTTCTTGGCAGAGGCACTAACTCCTTTCGAACTGCAGTCAGGCTCTCATCTTTTCTTTGAACGATTTGATGACATACACTACAGCTTCGACGCCGCATTGGATACGAAGTTCTCGCATCTTTTTTGCCTGAGTACACTTTCTTACCACTCCTTCTTACTTGAAGACGACTGTAACTCTAAGCTCACAAATAAACTATCAAAAGTCAATACTGCACACAAAAATCGAGATTCGAAGCGAAATAAATATCTTTTTCGTACACCTACTGACGCCACGCCGACGTATTATTGTTTTGAAATGCTTCTAACTACACCAAGACACACAGAAGATATCGAGTTGGCGCAGATAAGCCGTTTTGGGTCATCGGACTCGCTAGATTAGGAGTTAGGAATTCAATAGAACCAATTTTTTTTCAGGGATTAGACTTTTTGCCTCGTGTTCTTAAAGGTTTAAAGCTTCTTGAAGCCAATAAAAAACGATTTTTTTTTTTGAAAATTCTGCAGTGATGTTATTCCTTAACTGTTACTCCACAGCATATGATATGTGGCAGTTGGATGGTGTCTTGCAGTAGTTTATAACGACTATTGTGTTAGGTAGAGATGTCGCACCGTACAGGCATTAAGCTGAATGGAAACCATCCTATCAGGTTCTGAAAATAAATTTACAACTGTGATGTCTCCAGTGGTTTATTACTGGTCTGTATCTCAGGTGAAAGGATGTGTAGCCTGATCTTATTATTACAGAGCTGAATGCGATTGCTAGATCTGTTTGGGACTTGACTTTTTATTGATATCTCGGCTCCCTAGTCCTCACTTGGCAAAAGTAGAAAGATTAAAATGTTTTATTTCTCCCCAGTTGTTGCCATCTTTTATGGTGGAACAGTGTTGTAATGCAACAGAGTAGCGTCCATGAAGAAAATCATTGTGACTCTGTGTGCAGTGTCAGTAAAGAATTAATCTTTTAGCTATCTTAGAGTCGATCACATGAAACTTTCTCCTTTTGAGTCACTTTCTCATGTGTAAAACTCACAGTTGGAATGAGTGAGATAAATAGTGATTTTCAGTGATTTCAAGCTGGAATGAAGATACAAACAAACTCTTTTGTTCACATTCTGAAAACTAAATCTTACTGACATCTGGTATGTTGCTTGATGTACAAGGATTAATCCTGCCCTTTGATAGCGTCCCCTTAAACTCTACTAACGAGGGTTTCTTTTTACCTCTTCATCTCGGAGTAAGCATTTAGCCCAAAGTCCTCAGTTATTTGCTGGAGATACAAGATGTCCCAGAAATGTTGCAACATAGTAGAGGGTGTCCTGAGGAACAAATCGAGGATAGGAACGAGTGTCCGGAAATTTCATTCAGTGATGCTACAGGGCGTCAAAGATAAATGTGCCGACGCCCGCCTCCAGTCTACCCCTTCAGCAAAAAATATGACTTTGTACTTTGTACGCTGGACCGAAGGCGGAACGTGTCACAATGTTATTTGTTGTTCAGCGATCGTGACTGACTGCCATCATCATCGATGGAGAAGGTGGAGATAGCTCCTGCGTAGAAAAGCCTTGTCTCCTATGAATGTGATGCTCTGTTGCCTCAGTGAATGACGGTTTCAGACACGAGTTTCCATATGCATTTCATTTTTATCGTGGAACACTCCAGAATCTCCAACGTTTTTCGATGTACAGGAGAAAAATAAACTGAAGCTGGAAAGTCGTGTACGAAACCGTTGTCCACCAAGGCAACGGAGCATCGTATTCGTAGCAACAGCTAACTCCATCTTCTCCATTGAGTTCGTGGCAATAAGTCGCGATCACTGAATAACAAACAGTATTGCAAGACCTTTTGCCTACAACGTCGCGTTTGTTGCCGAGGGGGGTCCCAGTGGCACTATAACTTGGACGCTCTATAGTGTCATTGGATGACGTTTTTAGACATGGGTTCCTATCCTTGATTTGTTCCTCAAGACATCCTATACAACCCCTAGAAGTTTGTCGCAGCATTTCTTGGACAACTTGTGTATTAAAATCTGTGTCTTCCACTGCAGGCTCTGCCCCCTACAGCTCGCTCTAATAACATGTAAGTTTTTCCATGACTTCTTAACGCATTTCCCATTGTCCTGTCCTCCTTTGTTTTGACCGTGTTTTCCACATATTCTTTCTTTATCGATCCTGCAGAGAACCTTCTCATTTCTTGTGTTTATCAGTCCACTCAATTTTCAGCGCCATTCTGTAGCTTGACGTTTCAAACGCTTAAATTCTCTTCTTTCCCTGTTTTCCCACGATTCACTATTCACGTCAGTACACTATTGTGCTCCAGATGTGTATTCTCAGAAGAATCTTCTTCATTTTAATTACTATATTTGAAACTAGAACACTTATTTTAACCAGGATTGTCCTCTTTGCTTGTAAAAATCTGCTTCGTCCATCATTAATTATTTTGCTTCCAAGATAGAAGAATCCCTTTACTTCATCTGTTATATGATCCTTAAATTTGACGTTAAGTTTATCGCTAATCTCGTTTCTGCAACCTCTTATTACTTTTCTCTTTTTGTATGTACTCTCAATTCGTATTCTGTGCTCCGTAGACTGTTCATTCCATTAAATAGCCCCTGTAATTCTTCATCACTTTCACTGAGGATAGCAGTGACATCAACGAATCGTACCATTGATATCACTTCACCCTGAATTTTAATTCGCCTCCTGAAACTTCTTTTACTTTCGTCTTTGCTTCTTAGACCACAATTCGAGGCACCTCTTGTAGATGCAAGTCACCGTACAGTCCAGTTTGCCAGTGGCCGTACCATCCACCTTTTTCCAAGCTGCTCTTTCCTCGATCATTGGCTGTACTGTGTGTGATTCCATAATCAAACAATATGATAGCTTTTAGCATGAAAACCTCTACAGTTCATCACTCTAGGCAGGTTTAGCGAAAGTTGTATCAATACTGTAGAATGTTTGAGCTAAGAGAGAGAATCTTTAAACTAGTAACCTTCGTGTTTCGTATGAGAGAGGTACTGAAGTTGATTGTTGTGCAATAAGATATTACTACAGCCCAAAAACAGATGTTTTCCTCTCTTAGTTTTATGGAATCCTCATAATCTTCTCCAGTAATTATGTATGAAATGTATCATATAATTTCTTATGGTAGAAATTTTAATAAACACAACTTGGTTTTCTTTTTTCAGGAAGGGGGCCACATCCATGATCTCACCGTTGGATTTGTTGTAGATGGAAAAAATTTTATATTGGATCTTCGCCTAAACAGGTATTACATTTTCTGTGTTCTCTCTCTCTCTCTCTCTCTCTCTCTCTCTCTCTCTCTCTCTCTCTCTCTCTCTCTCGAATTTCTTTGCTATGGGTAATCTCTTTTTGTTGCTTTGCAAAATATTGGAAATCAAGAATGTTTTCATGAGGTTGCTGCCTCCCAGGTTGTGTCTGCTGTTTATTAGAAAACTGACTATCCATCGAGACACTTCATAAGCATGTAATTATTAGTCCCAGAGATAAAACTGTAGTGCTGCTGACGTACAGATAACAGAAAGAATATATCTTTGGTTTTTGGAACTTAATCCTAATTGAGATAGACTCAAGCCACAGCGTAGGGTTAAATTAAAAATATTCTCTCTGGAATTAAACTGTAAATTATGCAGAGGCAACTGTTTTTGACATCCAGTCATGTAATTAGGTAGCAGAAGGGCATTAACAGTGTAAAGAATTCTCCAAGATTAAGGTATCATCAGCATTTTAACCACGTAATCTATAACCCAAACTTTCGCCTTGAGCATTGTTCTGAGTGACCTCTGTAAAAATTGTAATGTCTGTACCTAAGTTACTAGTATTAAATTAGAGTTGTGAATTTCATGGACTGCAGAGCAACCAATGTGAACACATATTACTGTCCGGAAACTCAAGACTCTGTGTGGTTACTCATCACTCTTTTAGTCTGAAATTTACAACAATTTTAAGCGGGTATATTTACAATGTCATTCTCAACAACAAAATATGTAAGTTCTCATTTGTGGGACATGTGGTCATTACCATAATCAGGGATTAGTTTTTTTAAGCGTTCAGTCTTCAGGGGTCTCAATTTCCCTTTCCATCTTTTCTGTAATCTTTTACTACGTTATGCCAAGACACTGTAATTTTACATTATTTTTAGATATACCCTGTCAATCATTCTATTCACATAGTTTAATCATTTTTATCTGATACACTTCAGTTTCTTCTGGTATACCCTTTACACTTAATCTGGGTCATACATGTTCATTTTGGAAGGCATCAGCTCTTGTGTACCCTCAAGTCGAGTGTAAAAACCTCATTTCTGCTGGCTGGATTCATTGTTTTCCTGTCAGAGTGCAACACACTGCTCCACGGGGGATTTTAGGAACTGCTTTGATTCTATAAAAAATTACCATTGATTCAAATCTGGCTTTGCCATTTAATGTTCTTTTAATTACGTTACATAAACTAAAGAATGATTCTGTTATGGAGACAATGCCACTGGAATTGTCAAAGCTTAAACTAAAACCAAGACTTTTAAAAACAGTGACCTTTCCCCTGGTTTGTTTCTTGTTAAGATTTTTGCCCTTGGGAACTGTCTCCTGGTAAATGCCTGTTCCTTAGTTCTGTATACAGTTATTTCGAAATTAAATGTTTTTGAAATTAAGTACTCTCCGTATACTGACTTTTGTAAATCGTCTCCTGATTCTATATTCACTTTGTCATTTACAAAGTTTATCTTTGGTAGCTGTTTATTATGTTTCAGAGCCAAGGAATATTTCAGTTATAAAAGTTAAATAATGCTGATGATATCGGGGAAACTCCGATACCCCCTGGTTACAGTTATTTGCTTGCTTGCTTTTATACACATTTACATTTTGCTTCAGTGTTTGTTTTGCAATAAAAGCTTGTAACATTATTTAACAGATGACCAGGGACTCACTTCTCTTTTATAATTTCACATAGCTTGTATCTAGCCACTCTGTCGAAAGCCTTAACATAATTAGTGAAGGCTATAAGTGCTAGACCGTTGAATTCCCTGTATTTTTCTAGTAATTATGTCATATGAAATATATGGTACATAAAGGATTTTCCTCTTGTAAAGAAATGTTGGTTACTTAATAGGGTCTTATCTGAAATAACATTTAGAATTATTGTTAATATTTTGGTGTAGGTTAAGTAAGTAATTCTGGCAGTTATTTCTATTTCTTTTCGTTTTAAGTATTGATATCACAAGGGCTTCATGCTGATCGCGTGATTTAGGTATGGCAAAGTTTACTAATCTTTTAAAGAATAGCTTGGAAAAATATATTAGATAAAATTGATGAATATTAGTTCCATGTTAATAGGGTCTGCATTTGGTGACTTCTTATTGTCAAACTCTTTCAAAACAAGCAATACTTCGCTTATATTTATCAAATCTACACAAGGGCTCCTTATTCCTACTACTTGTTTGCATAGTCCCTGCCAAAGATCTTTATAGTATTTTCCCTGTTTTTCTGTTGTGACATTAAGGACTGTAATATCTTATTGGAAAATATTACGTTTTCTAGAGACTTAGTTTCTTTTGGAAGGAGAAATTGTTATTGTTACGTACGCAAAATGATTTTGCAAGTGGTTTACGTTATAAATGTTTAAAGCTGGTACACTCTTTAAGATCAGAAAGTTTAATACTTCGTCTATAAAAGTGAAAGTAATTTCGTGGGTTCTTGTTAGTACACTTTTACGTTAGACGTAGGGCACAGAAATAAAATCTATCCTCCGTCGTGCTCAATACGTTATATACAGAAACTAACTGGAGTCTCTAAATTATTTCACTTCTACCGGAATGTGCAAGAAGAAACAATATCGCGACGTTAAGCGTCTGTACCTAGGTGCACATAAAGTATGGATTAAACACCACAAAAACACAGTTTCAGTACTGCAAAATATCTCCCATAAATCAGTAATGTTGTTAAGGTTCAGTATCTTTCACTTTTACACCAGAATAAACCGAGAATTAATTGTTTTTACCTGAAGTCTCGAGCCTAGCCGTTTTCGATTCTGGACTTTTTACTTACATCAGCTGTATATCTTTTGTAGAAAAATATTTGTGATAGATTTCAGAACTCGGTGGAACGATAATACACTACTGGCCATTAAAATTGCTACACCAAGAAGAAATGCAGATGATAAACGGGTATTCATTGGACAAATATATTATACTAGAACTGACATGTGATTACATTTTCACGCAATTTGGGTGCATAGATCCTGAGAAATCAGTACCCAGAACAACCACCTCTGGCCGTAATAACGGCCTTGATACGCCTGGGCATTGAGTCAAACAGAGCTTGGATGGCGTGTACAGGTACAGCTGCCCATGCAGCTTCAACACGATACCACAGTTCATCAAGAGTAGTGATTGGCATATTGTGACGAGCCAGTTGCTCGGCCACCATTGACCAGACGTTTTCAATTGGTGAGAGATCTGGAGAATGTGCTGGCAATTTTCTGTATCCAGGAAGGCCCGTACAGGACCTGCAACATGCGGTCGTGCATTATCCTGCTGAAATGTAGGTTTCGCAGGGATCGAATGAAGGGTAGAGCCACGGGTCGTAACACATCTGAAATGTAGCGTCCACTGTTCAAAGTGCCGTCAATACGAACAAGAGGTGACCGAGACGTGTAACCAATGGCACCCCATACCATCACACCGGGTGATACGACAGTATGGCGATGACGAATACACGCTTCCAATGTGCGTTCACCGCGATGTCGCCAAACACGGATGCGACCATCATGATGCTGTAAACCGAACCTGTATTCATCCGAAAAAATGACGTTTTGCCATTCGTGCACCCAGGTTCGTCGTTGAGTACAGCATCGCAGGCGCTCCTGTCTGTGATGCAGCGTCAAGGGTAACCGCAGCCATGGTCTCCGAGCTGATAGTCCATGCTGCTGCAAACGTCGTCGAACTGTTCACGCAGATGGTTGTTGTCTTGCAAACATCCCCATCTGTTGACTCAGGGATTGAGACGTGGCTGCACGATCCGTTACAGCCATGCGGATAAGATGCCTGTCATCTCGACTGCTAGTGATACGAGGACGTTGGGATCCAGCACGGCGTTCCGTATTACCCTCCTGTACCCACCGATTCCATATTCTGCTAACAGTCATTGGATCTCGACCAACGCGAGCAGCAATGTCGCGATACGATAAACCGCAATTGCGATAGGCTACAATCCGAACTGTATCAAAGTCGAAAACGTGATGGTCCGCATTTCTCCTCCTTACACGACAACGTTTCACCAGGCAACGCCGGCCAACTGCTGTTTGTGTATGAGAAATCGGTTGGAAACTGTCAGCACGTTGCAGATGTCGCCACCGGCGCCAACCTTGTGTGAATGCTCTGAAAAGCTAATTATTAGCATATCACAGCATCTTCTTCCTGTCGGTTAAATTTCGCGTCTGTAGCACTTCATCTTCGTGGTGTAGCAATTTTAATGGCCAGTAGTCTGTGCGCTTTAGGTTGCACTATTTCATAAATAATTACTGAAAGTTAAAATTTCCGCGTAATGGCGGACAACAAGGAGACAAGCGATGTTAAGTTCATTTTCGCGGTAGTGTGTGCAAAAAATTCCGACAACTCAGGAATGTGACAAATGGAAATTGCATTTCTATCAATGAAATCGTGTAACCACATTTACTGCTAAGTCTCTATTTCAGAGTAAATCAAATTTAACAGAATCACAGACCTAAGTACAGCAATTCGCTATTATTCACATAGAGTTCATCAGATCAGTAGCAAGCGAACAAAACTATAGGCAATAGCAAGAGAGACCGAAACGAACAGAATCCCTGCCATAATTTTACCGCACGATTATATATATTAAATGATAGCAGCCAGCGATTACATGTTGTCTTCTTCTATACACATCCTTGTCATAGTTTTGGCCGTAGGGCTAGGTTCTGGCCCGTCCGACCAGTTAGCCTGCTAGTTTGCGATAAATAACGCACAATGATATCTCCAATGCTGAGATGACAAGATCTTTATTTATTTGTTCGTTCGACAGTTAATTCAGGACGTCTTTTAGACGCAGTGTACGTCAAGGCAAGACTCGCACGGAAACGAATAAATGATTTGTTGGCTGGTTACTAAAGAACTAAGTATAAAAAAGATTCTTAAGAATTAACATGGAGTAGCCAAGAACATGGAAAAAACTATATACTAAGAATAAACATTATGGAGTAACGGACACAACACAGCGCTCTGTCATGATCATGAAGGCGACTGACGAAGGTAGACAAGTCTGTGTCAGGCTGTGGAGTTACGTCTACAAATTCGCCAGGCAGTCGTAACGCCTTTCCGTACACTAGTTGTGCAGAGGAGCTGTCTAGATCTGGCTTGTGTGAGTTTCGTAAATCAAGCAGGACCATCGGGAGAGCTTCTGCCCACCCGGTATCGTGGCACATCAGGTGGTAGCTGGTTGTGTTGTGCTGGCTCATCCCACAGAACGCTGTTAGCTTTGCGAACAAATCAGATACAAATTGTTTACCACGATCTGTGGTGATGTGCAAAGGACAGCAAATCTTGACACCCAGTTTAATACGAGGTGCATTCAAGTTCTAAGGCCTCCGATTTTTTTTCTAATTAACTGCTCACCCGAAATCGATGAAACTGGCATTACTTCTCGACGTAATCGCCCTGCAGACGCACACATTTTTCACAACGTCGACGCCATGATTCCATGGCAGCGGCGAAGGCTTCTTTAGGAGTCTGTTTTGACCACTGGAAAATCGCTGAGGCAGTAGCAGCACGGCTGGTGAATGTGCGGCCACGGAGAGTGTCTTTCATTGTTGGAAAAAGCCAAAAGTCGCTAGGAGCCGGGTCAGGTGAGTAGGGAGCATGAGGAATCACTTCAAAGTTGTTATCACGAAGAAACTGTTGTGTAACGTTAGCTCGATGTGCGGGTGCGTTGTCTTGGTGAAACAGCACACGCGCAGCCCTTCCCGGACGTTTTTGTTGCAGTACAGGAAGGATTTTGTTCTTCAAACATTTTCGTAGGATGCACCTGTTACCGTAGTGCCCTTTGGAACGCAATGGGTAAGGATTACGCCCTCGCTGTCCCAGAACATGGACACCATCATTTTTTCAGCACTGGCGGTTACCCGAAACTTTTTTGGTGGCGGTGAATCTGTGTGCTTCCATTGAGCTGACTGGCGCTTTGTTTCTGGATTGAAAAATGGCATCCACGTCTCATCCATTGTCACGAAAAGAAAGTCCCATTGCTTGGCAACATGCCACACGGGCAGCCATGTGGTCATCCGTCAGCATTCGTGGCACCCACCTGGATGACACTTTCCGCATTTTCAGGTCGTCATGCAGGATTGTGTGCACAGAACCCACAGAAATGCCAACTCTGGAGGCGATCTGTTCAACAGTCATTCGGCGATCCCCCAAAACAATTCTCTCCACTTTCTCGATCATGTCGTCAGACCGGCTTGTGCGAGCCTGAGGTTGTTTCGGTTTGTGGTCACACGATGTTCTGCCTTCATTAAACTGTCGCACCCACGAGCGCACTTTCGACACATCCATAACTCCATCACCACATGTCTCCTTCAACTGTCGATGAATTTCAATTGGTTTCACACCACGCAAATTCAGAAAACGAATGATTGCACACTGTTCAAGTAAGGAAAACGTCGACATTTTAAGCATTTAACACAGTTCTCATTCTCGCCGCTGGCGGTAAAATTCCATCTGCCGTACGGTGCTGCCATCTCTGGGACGTATTGACAATGAATGCGGCCTCATTTTAAAACAATGCGCATGTTTCTATCTCTTTCCAGTTGGGAGAAAAAAAATCAGAGGCCTTAGAACTTGAATGCACCTCGTATGAAGGCATACGCCAAGGTTTCTGCCGAGACATTGTCCACTGGGGCCCCTTTTGGTTCAAATGGCTCTGAGCACTATGGGACTTAACATCTAAGGTCATCAGTCCCCTAGAACTTAGAACTACTTAAACCTAACTAACCTAAGGACATCACACACATCCATGGCCGAGGCAGGATTCGAACCTGCGACCGTAGCGGTCGCGCGGTTCCAGACTGAAGTGCCTAGAACTGCTCGACCACACTGGCCGGCGGCCCCTTCTGGCCAACGCGTGAATCGCTCGAGCATTGTCAAATATCGATGGCCGTTTGAAGGTGGTAACGGTTCCACGACGTCGATGTGTATGTGCGTAACACTGGTGGTGCTTTCAGGAAAGTTTCCGATAGGTGCGTGCTCGTGCCGGCCGACCTTACTGCTCCGACACTGTATACAACATTGGGTCCACTCACGGCAGTCTTTCTTCATCCCTGGCCACACGAAGCGATCTGAGATTAGGCGTATTGTAGTTCGTGCTCCAGGATGGCACAGGTTATACAAAGATGTAAACACGTTTTTCCTGGATCTTGCTGGTAAAAACGGTCGTTATTTGGCTGCGGACACGTCACAGTACAGCTTGATGCCTGTTCCAGGAACGTTGACTAACTGCAGATCCAATGTAGACTTATTTTCCTGCAACAGCTCTTATAGTTCCGAGACTGTAAGTTGTGCTTCTGCGAGTTCCGTGTAGTGTATGCTGGAGACGCTGCTGAGAGACAATCCGCTACTACATTCTCGACCCCAGATACATACCGGATGTTCGTGGTGAACTGCGCATTATACAGTAATTGGTTGTGTTACCTTGTTGAACAGTTAATATTGTTCTGTCGAAAGGCATATGTCAGCGGCTTATGATCTGTGAATATGGTGAACTCACGGGCCTCCAGCTGAGGACGCAAGTATTTTGTTCAAGTGGCTCTGAGCACTATGGGACTTAACTTCTGAGGTCGTCAGTCCCCTAGAACTTAGAACTACTTCAACCCAACTAACCTAAGGACATCACACACATCCATGCCCGAGGCAGGATTCGAAGCTGCGACCGTAGCGGTCGCGCGGTTCCAGACTGTAGCGCCTAGATGCGCTCGGCCACCCCGGCCAACGGAAGTATTTGATTGCCTCGTATATCGCCTATAAGTTCTCGGTCGTAGGCGCTCCACTTGCATTGAGACGGCGACAATTTCTTCGAAAAGAAGCTAGAGATTGCCACGCGTCATTGTTGTATTGTTGCAACGCTGCACCCGCACCTGTTTGGCTTGCATCTACAACCAACGCTAACGGTGCACTTGGTTCAGGATGTGCCAACAACGCAGGGTCCACTATTGCTTATTTAGCCCGTTCAAACGCAGTTGTCATGCAGTCTGTCCACTGTATTTTTGCGTTCCCTTTGCATGTCGGACCTGCCAGCGCAGCCGTTAATGGTTCCTGAATATCCGCTGCGTGAGACAAATGTCCGCGGGAAAAATTCCACATCCCCAAAAATCGCCGCAGCTCCTTAACTGTGGACGGCCGTGAGATCTATAGGATGGCTTCCACTTTGTCAGATAATGGCAGTGAACCAGACAGAGAGATTCGGTGGCCAAGGAAATCTACTAGTGGTTGACCAAAAATGCATTTTGGTGTGTTGAGAATAACGCCGTATTCGTCTAGCCGTTTAAAAACTTGTATGAGATGCTGGCGATGTTCTTCGGGCGAGACTGAAAATACCAATATGTCGTCAGGGTAGGCAAAACAGAATGGCAGACCTTGCAACACTGAGTCGATAAATTTGCCATGTCTGCGCAGCGCTTCTGAGGCCGAAAGTCATGAATTTGCTTTCAGACAGGCCGAATGGCGTAATTATGGTTGTCTTCGGGATGTCTTCTTCGGCGACAGGTATCATGCGTGTATGCCTTGGCACAGTCAAACACGCTGTATAGTCGGGCACCGCTCATCGCGTAGTTACAATCGCGGAGCAACGGAACTGGGTAGCGATCGGGCACTGTACAGGCGTTAAGTGCCCTATAGTCCCCGCACGTGCGCCACGCACCGCACTTCTTAGGGCGATGACCAAGGGCTACTGGACGGTCGCATGATATCCTCTCGTATCATACTGTCAAACTCGGCCTTGGCGATATCTAACCGATCCGGGGCTAACCGTCGAGGACTACAGGATAATGGCGGCCCCTCTGTCGTCTTTATGCAGGGTGTTACAAAAAGGTACGGCCAAACTTTCAGGAAACATTCCTCACACACACATAAAGAAAAGATGTTATGTGGACATGTGTCCGGAAACGCTTAATTTCCATGTTAGAGCTCATTTTAGTTTCGTCAGTATGTACTTCAACGTGATTAAATTGTAAATTTTCACAATCAACATGTGTGGGCTGACGAGAATCCGCACGCAATTGTGCAATCACGTCATCAACACAAATTTTCTGTGAACGTTTGGGCAGGCATTGTTGGTGATGTCTTGATTGAGCCCCATGTTCGTCCACCTACGCTCAATGGAGCACGTTATCATGATTTCATACGGGATACTCTACCTGTGCTGCTAGAACATGTGCCTTTACAAGTACGACACAACATGTGGTTCATGCACGATGGAGCTCCTGCACATTTCAGTCGAAGTGTTCGTACGATTCTCAACAACAGATTCGGTGACCGATGGATTGGTAGAGGCGGACCAATTCCATGGCCTCCACGCTCTCCTGACCTCAACCCTCTTGACTTTCATATATGGGGGCATTTGAAAGCTCTTGTCTACGCAACCCCGGTACCAAATGTAGAGACTCTTCGTGCTCGTATTGTGGACGGCTGTGATACAAAACGCCATTCTCCAGGGCTGCATTAGCGCATCGTGGATTCCATGCGACGGAGGGTGGATGCATGTATCCTCGCTAACGGAGGACATTTTGAACATTTCCTGTAACAAGTGTTTGAAGTCACGCTGTTACGTTCTGTTGCTGTGTGTTTCCATTCCATGATTAATGTGATTTGAAGAGAAGTAATAAAATGAGCTCTAACATGGAAACTAGCGTTTCCGGACACATGTCCACATAACATATTTTCTTTCTTTGTATGTGAGGAATGTTTTTTGCTTCAGTCAGATTGGCGGATTGGATGGTTGCGTGGCGCCGGGATCCTGCAGCCGTCAGTCCAGTGGTTTGGTCGACCAGGCGTGTGTTGGCGATGTCAGGCAGAAGGGTGTAAAGTGCCAGGAAGTCCGCTCCTATTATCGGCTCGGCGAGGTGAAATCCCACGCAAACACTCGGCGTAGGCCCAAATCTAGTTCAAAACGATGCGTACCATACGTCGCAATAGAATAATTGTTTGCGGCAGGTAGACAGAACGACGTACGCGGCCTACACCAGTGTAACATTGTTCGCGGGAAAATACACGTACCAGAGCCAGTGTCAATCAAATATTTCTTGCCTGTACGCCGGTTACTCACAAACAGATGCTGTGACGCAGACTGGCAATCTGATGAAGTGTCTACACCCGATCGCCGTTGGCATTTGGGTATGTGCAGAGTTTGGTACAGCGACTAACTTGATCACCAAATCTTCTGTGATACCAGCATATCCCCTGCTGTGTTTCAGTCACAGGCGCAGATGAGGCACTTGGTGATCTGCTGCATGAGCGCTTCCGGTATCTCGGTCGGCCACAATCACTGTTGGTGTTACACCGAGACATCAATTGGCTAATCTGTTGCCGTCAGAGCACTGTAGTCGGCGCGCGAAACGGTGGCTGACGTGATCGCGCATTGCACAGTTGCTACGTTAATAGGCGCAGGTGAGATAGCGTCCTGTACCTTGTCTGCTAGCTCCGCCACCGTGTCCAAAGCCTTTACCGACTGCGACGCTATTATTGCTTTGATGGCAGGTGGCAACCGACTGCTCCAGATGTTTCTCTGCATGCTGTCAGGCACAGTACCAGCGTCGATCTTGCTTCGGAGGTGCCGCAAGTACTGCGACGGTTTACGATCCCCGATGCCCTCCTGCGTCAGAACTTGGCGGAGTCGTTCTTCTTGCGAAGCTGATAGTCTGCAGATAAGTTCTGCCTTGAGCCGGTCGTAGGCATTACTCTCTCGCGGCGCGGTAATCACGTCTTGCCCTTGGGCCGCGTACTGATGATCTAACTGGCTCACGACCAGTGCAAACTTGGTAGCGTCGGTGGTTATTCCAGAGTAAAAGAAACTATCTTCAACTTGTGCAAACCATAGCTTGCGCAAACCATAGTGCTAGATTGCGCTACCAAAAGGGTGGTAGTCTAACGGTGAGTCTGGACACAGCAGGGTCGGTCGCAGTCAGATTTTCCGTCATATTACAGTATCACTTTATTTTGTGCGTCAGGCAGGCGATAAATCACGTCGGGATCACCAGTTTGGTCGTAGGGCTAGGTTCTGGCCCGTCCGACCGGTTATCCTGCTAGTTTCCGATGATAAATAACGCACAACGATATCTCCAATGCTGAGATGACAAGATCTTTATTCGTTCGTTCGGCAATTAACAAAGGACGTCCTTAAGACGCAGTGTGTCAAGTCAAGACTCGCGCGGAAACAAATAAGTGACTTGTTGGCTGGTTACTAAAGATCTAAGTATAAAAAATATTCTTGAATTAACATGGAGAAATCAAGAACATGGAAAAAACTATGTACTAAGAATAAACGGCATGGAGTAACGGACAACGCAGCGCTCCTGGCGGCCGGCGCGGATCTAATTTATCTGCGCAAAATAAAATACGGCGTGACACACGGGTGATTTACTCGTGAACCGAACTGCAGTGCACTGCACTACTAATTGTGGTCGCTACATAGTCTTTAGCAATCATAAACGAAATATTTACTAAATGTGGATAATTACAGATTTCGTGATTGCTTCTAGTATCAGAAAAATATGTAATTTTTAACAAAAATCGATATAGTTTCTATATTTTATGCTTAGTTGTCAATAGTATCCATTGTGACACTTAGAACTACTTCGTCTTTTTCATGTCTCTTGAGGAATTTTATTATTTTAAATGCTTAATTTTGGTTTCCATGTAGGTCACCACAGCTTCACTAGTAAACACTCTAAAACAAAATTTTAAAAAATGATACACCATGAAAGAATTAACCAAATTGGACAGAAATTGGTAGCCGTGATGTACATGAATAGACAAATAAATAACAATTAAAAAATGGATGAATTATTCAAGAGAAAGAGCTTCACGAATTGAGGAAGTCGGTAATATGTAGGTCCACCTCTCGCCCTTATACAAGAAGTTATTTGGCTTGGTATTGATTGATAGAGTACTTAGATTATCTCCTGATGGCTATCATTCCAAAAACTGCCCCACTGACACATTAGATTGTTAAAACCTCGAGCTGGTTGGAGAGCCCCGCCTGTAATACTTCAAACATTCTCAGCTGGTGAGAGATCTGGTGACCTTGTTTGGCAAGGTAAGGTAGGATTTGGCAAGCATGAAGACAAAGCAGCAGAAAGTCTCACTGTGTGTGTGTGTGTGTGTGTGTGTGTGTGTGTGTGGGCATCACCTTGCTGAACTGTGAGCCTAGGACAGCTTGCCATGAAGAGTAATGAAAGAGGGCATAGAATATTGTTGACGTACAGCTGTGCTGTAAGGGTGATGCAGATGACAGCCCATGAGGTCCTGCTATAAAATGAAATGGCACCCCAGACCATCATTCCTGGTTGTCAGGGCATATGCCAGACACAGTCAGGTTGGTGTCCCACCACTGTCCAAGGCATTCTCAGACAAATCTTCACTTGTCTTCAGGGTTCAGTTTGAACTGAGACTTATCATGGAAGACAATTACATTACAGTTAATGGGATTTCAGACTGAATGTGTCAGACACCACTGCAGATGGGCTTGTTGGGTTCACGGTCATTGGTAGTTGGCACAAGGGGCACCTTGGGCTCAGCCCCCTTTCTGTGAGCTGCCATGGTCTTTGTGGTCAGTGAAGCACCATATGAAAGTCACATTGATAACAATGATGAGTCCATAGCTCTGATGACTGATCAGTCCTCACGTTCTGTTGTCTCTTTACGCTGACTGCTTCCTTTTTGATGCTGTGTTCAGCTGTGGTTCACCCTCTCCTGCCAACATTGTTGTATAGTAGCATCAATGCTATTCAAATGTTGAGCAATTCGCCAATTAGTCCAAACGGCTTCTTTGACCTCAACTCCAAGTCCTGTCTCAGATGCTGAAATCTGTTGGTATTGTTCTCGTGCCTGTTTGTGAGGCATAGTTACTGTCCAGAGGAATACAAGGAATGCAATTTGCAAAGAATTTATGCCCTGGTATTAACATGTTCCCTGTTCACTATCCATGCCAGCTGTGCAGTGAAACTGTGCTGCAGTGTCACATACACATCCATTGGCCACCAAAATATACATTTTTTGTTGATACCTGTATTTCGATCAATTTGTGGCCAGTTTGCGTAACTTCTTGGTTGTGTTTCGTACTTTTTGTCTGAAAGTGTATGTTCCCAGCTCCCTTACTTCAGTTATCTTATTCCTCTTTGTTTACTACTGCACATGTTGTTTTATTTTCTGTTTTATCCTCAGACTTATTGGTATCAAATATTTCAAATAAGCTCTCTCTTATGTCTTATATATTTGGCAACACCATCATTTCATAATTATACTGAGAATTAGATGCTCAGAAGAAGTGATTTGTCTCAGAAAATCGTATTTTTGGCACAACTGACAGACCTCTGTCACCCCATTTCCACCCTCTAATGTATCCATTGTGTTTATTATATTCATGGGTGTTTTTGTCAAAAAACATGGTGTAGCCAAATATTTAAAAAAATATTTTTGTTGTCTAGTGAAATGTGGTTAAAATAATACAAAAAGTCATCTTTCTTACAGAGAACTAATTCCTGATACATACTTCGAACGTTACCAGCACAATGGCAAGCATGTAATCAACAGACCAACATCTAAGGTAAGAAGTGAGAGTACCCTGGCTTTATCCACACTATGAAAATATGAGGTCTGCTGCTGCAGACTCTGTTGTGTATAAAAAGTACTGTTTTTTTGCACATACATTCCTCTTTGTAAAAAATAGATGTAGTTACTCATTGTGATTTTACTGTCATAATCTAAAGATCTGGAAATGGGTAAAATATTACTGTGGAGGATGTATCTGTGTGCCCCATTGAAAACTAAGGAAACAATATAAAATTAAAAGTAAGGTCACTTCGACTCATATTGAAGAGTGAGTCAAGAAGGAACTTGAATACTAGAGAAATTAATGCTGCATCTTGAGAGAGTGGAAGGTCAATGTGTTACAGAGTATGAAATATGAACACAGTCAGAAAAGATTTTATAGAAATTCAGGTAATGAGGTTTGAGGAGCAAGTACAAGTAAGACACTGTAGATAAATAAAAACATACAGAAAGAGAGAAACTACGAAATAAAAATCATAATCAGAAATTTGACAGAATAGCTGTGAACAGGCTAGAGGCAAATGGAACCAATGATACAGATGAGAATAAAGTGAGCTTTGGACAGTTTGTGCTCCGATGTAAAGTAAGATATGGATATATTCATTGTACATCATTTCAGTTTATAGAGTTCAAGAACATTTTCATTAAGACGGATGATTTTAATGTCCTTGTAATGAAACAATTACATGTATCTGTGGTTTTGTCTGTACAAAACAAGTTTTCCTAGGCACCATGCTGCCTGTAATCTTCACTTACAGCAGCATTTTAATAATTATGCCACGGAAATGAAATGATTGTATGGCATTGTTAGCTAGGAGGCCCCATTCGGGGGAGTTCAGCTGCCATATTGCAAGTCCTTTTTAGGTGACGCCACATCGATGACTTGCGAGTCAGTGATGATGGACACACAACCTCCCAGTCCCCTGCCGGGAATCGAAGCTGGGCCCCCTGCGTGGTGGGCGGTAACTCTACCGCTACGCTACGGAGGCAGACTAATGATGCCATATAAAGACACTAATCACAAGATGCTTGGAAGGTAAACTTTAACATGAGTCATTCTTCCTTGAATGTATACATCGATATGTTTGGATGCCCATTGGTGGAACGTTAATGTAAATGAAATTTGAACTGTTTAGATAGTTGTCAAATCTGACATGAACACTGAACAATTACTGAAAAAGTAGTATGAAACTATTCACATTGTTTGAAAGTGAGTACAAATTCAATGTAGAAGTGAGTAAATTCTGTGCAGATTGTTGCATTGATTTCATTATTGGATAAGTTGCCTGGCACACAAAAAGGAGAGTTAGGTAATTTATAATAATTTTAATGTGACCTGTCTAAAAATGAGATTTTAAATTAATGAAAAAAAAAAAAAAGAACAGCACACCATAGGTTTATGAAGGATAATAAGAATAATATAAGAGAAAACAGTAATTCATTCATAATCGCCATTTTTATCTCTCTTGTATTCTTTTAGTTATATTCATCCTGTTGAACTGGGTGCCCTACCCATTTGTGTATAACTTTATATTTTTATTAATTCTACTTTTTACCTGTCCTTCATACCTAAATGTTTCCTTTCCTGTAGCTCTGAAATCTTCCTCTCGTCCACTTCTTGCACCCATTTACTAATCATTTCTTTCTTTGTCCACTACCTGAGGATATTTTGCTGTGAAGAATGTGATGGTATATAAGCTTTTTTCTGTTTCTTGGAGGTGTTGATCCTGTTCCTTTTGTCAAGTGTTACTTTTAATCCCTTAATGCCTGAATAAATTTATAGATGAAAGGTAAAAATAAAAAATTGCGGTGCTTTAGAGGTACCCAAAATACTCAGGAGAATGCAGCACTTGTCAGAAGCATTGGTAGCTTCATGAAGAATCAGCATCTACTGGCACTGGCATTCAAAAAGAGTTAACCTTCCACATTGGTACAATGTGAATTCATGAGACTCAGGATTAAGGGCTTAACTGTATTTTATATAAAATGTGAAAAATAAGTTCTAAAGGAGCTGCAAATGGTGACAGAAAGTACTTTATGAAACACCTAAATTACTCCTTTGTTTTCAGGAAACAGAATTGTGCCAGTACCAAGGAAAGTTGCGTGGATACAGCAATTCGTGGGCTGCCATATCAACTTGTAATGGTTTAAGGTATTATTAAGAAATTTATTTTGGTCTTTAATGAAGAAATATCATCGCTCGTTTCATAATATACAGGGCTATTACAAATGATTGAAGCGATTTCATAAATTCACTGTAGCTCCATTCATTGACATATGGTCACGACACACTACAGATACGTAGCAAAACTCATAAAGTTTTGTTCGGCTGAAGCCGCACTTCAGGTTTCTGCCGCCAGAGCGCTCGAGAGCGCAGTGAGACAAAATGGCGGCAGGAGCCGAGAAAGCGTGTGTCGTGCTTGAAATGCCCTCACATCAGTCAGTCATAACAGTGCAACGACACTTTAGGACGAAGTTCAACAAAGATCCACCAACTGCTAACTCCATTCGGCGATGGTATGTGCAGTTTAAAGCTTCTGGATGCCTCTGTAAGGGGAAATCAACGGGTCGGCCTGCAGTGAGTGAAGAAACAGTTGAACGCGTGCGGGCAGGTTTCATGCGTAGTCCGCGGAAGTCGACGAATAAAGCAAGCAGGGAGCTAAATGTACCACAGCCAATGGTTTGGAAAATCTTACGGAAAAGGCTAAAGCAGAAGCCTTACCATTTACAATTGCTACAAGCCCTGACACCCGATGACAAAGTCAAACGCTTTGAATTTTCGGCGCGGTTGCAACAGCTCATGGAAGAGGATGCGTTCAGTGCGAAACTTGTTTTCAGTGATGAAGCAACATTTTTTCTTAATGGTGAAGTGAAGAGACGCAATGTGCGAATCTGGGCGGTAGAGAATCCTCACGCATTCGTGCAGAAAATTCGCAATTCACCAAAAGTTAACGTGTTTTGTGCAGTCTCTCGGTTTAAAGTTTACGGCCCCTTTTTCTTCTGCGAAAAAAACGTTACAGGACACGTGTATCTGGACATGCTGGAAAATTGGCTCATGCCACAACTGGAGACCGACAGCGCTGACTTCATCTTTGAACAGGATGGTGCTCCACCGCACTTCCGTTATGATGTTCGGCATTTCTTAAACAGGAGATTGGAAAACCGATGGATCGGTCGTGGTGGAGATCATGATCAGCAATTCATGTCATGGCCTCCACGTTCTCCCAACTTAACCCCATGCGGTTTCTTTCTGTGGGGTTATGTGAAAGATTCAGTGTTTAAACCTCCTCTACCAAGAAACGTGCCAGAACTGCGAGCTCGCATCAACGATGCTTTCGAACTCATTGATGGGGACATGCTGTGCCAAGTGTGGGAGGAACTTGTTATCGGCTTGATGTCTGCCGAATCACTAAAGGGGCACATATCGAACATTTGTGAATGCCTAAAAAAACTTTGAGTTTTTGTATGTGTGTGCAAAGCATTTTGAAAATATCTCAAATAACAAAGTTATTGTAGAGCTGTGAAATCGCTTCAATCATTTGTAGTAACCCTGTACATATTAAATCATGCCACAACCTTACAGAACTTAGTTTTTAAGATATTACAGTTTCTGCTGACAGATGCATACACATATTGTGACAAAACCTAGTTGCATAATAAAAGCAACAGCTTTTCTTCTTTTTCTTCTCCCCCACCCTCTGTCTCCCTTTCTTTCTCTCAGCTTTCTTGTGTATGTGTTATTTCTTGCTGGCATCGTATGTGTAAGTAGAGAACCCCCAAATATCTGTACTCAGTATAGCATAATACAAACTGCTGTGGTCATGAAACAGATTTTAATATTGGTTACAAAGACAGTTTGTGGTAACTGCCTGATTTTTCATCTTAAAATGGCTGTACGAATGAATGTAGTGGTCTGGTTTTCTGCTAATGTCATTATTATTTTATTATTATCAGGTGTAGCACTAATTTTCCATATTCAAACGTAACTACTGAATGACATATAACCTGTCATACCATCTTACAATGTCATAAACATTTAAAAAAGTACTGAAAGAATTAAAAGTAAAATCAATATCAAATTCTGGGGGAAATTACTTTCACTCTAAGACAAGATTTAAGAAAATAATTTACGTACTAAATCATATCACAACCCTACAAAACAAATTTCAGCTTCTGCTGACAGGTGGATGCTGTGGATGCACATATTCTGACAACAGCTAGTTGTATAAGAAAAGCAACAGCTCAACAAAAGATCTGTGCCCAAAGACCAGAAAGTTGCACAAGTCACACCAATAGTCAAGAAAGGTAGTAGGAGTAATCCACGTAATTACAGTCGCATATCATTAATGTCAATATGCAGCAGGATTTTGGAACACACATTGTGTTCGAAGATTATGAATTATCTCACAGTCTATTGAAACACAGTCAACACGGATTTTGGAAACATTGTTCTTTTGAAACCCATCTAGCTCTTTAATCACTTGAAGTGTTGAGTGCTACTGCCAGGGGATTTCAAATTGATTCTGAATTTCTAGATTTCCAAAAGGGTTTTGACACTGCACCTCGCAAGCAGCTTGCCATGAAATTGCGTGCTTATGGAATAGTGTGTCAGTTATGTGTCAGGATTTGTGATTTTCTGTCAAAGAGGTCACAGTTCATAGTAATTGACAGGAAGTCATTGAGTAAAACAGAAATGATTTCTGGCATTCCTTAAGGTAGTGTTACAAGCCCTCTGCTGTTCCTTATCTCTATAAACAATTTGGGAGACAATCTAAGCAGCCGTCTTAGGGTTGTTTGCAGATGCTGCTGACATTTATCATCTAGTTAAGTCATCAGAAGATCAAAACAAATGCAAAAAAATTTAGAAAAGATATCTGTATGGTGTGAAAATTGGTGATAGACTCTAAATAATGAAAAGTGTGAGCTCATGCACATGAGTGCTAAAAGGAATCCGTTAAACTTCGGTTACATGATTAAATCAGTCAAATCTAAAGGCCATAAATTCAACTAAATACCTAGGAATTATAATCATGAATGACTGAAACTGGAAAGAACATACAGAAAATGTTGTGGTGAAGGCAAACCAAAGGCTGCATTTTATTGGCAGGACACTTAGAAACATAACAGATCTACTAAAGAGACACTTGTCCATCCTCTTTTGGAGTACACCTGCGCAGTCTGTGATCCTTACCAGATAGCATTAATGGAGTACATCGAGAAAGTTCAAAGAAGAGTAGTACATTTTGTGTTATTATGAAATAGGGGAAAGACTGTCATCAACATGATACAGGATTTGGTGTGGACGTCATTAAAACAAAGGCATTCTTCATTGCGACAGAATCTTCTCACGAAATTTCAATCACCAACTTTCTCCTTTGAATGGGAAAATATTTTGTTGACACTGACCTACACTGCGAGAATCGATCATCATAATAAAAAAAGAGAAATCAGAGCTTGCACGGAAAGATATCGGTGTTTGTTTTTTCCGTGAGCTGTTCTAGATTGGAATAATAGAGAATTATTGTGAAGGTGGTTCAGTGAACCCTCTGCCAGGCACTTAAATGTGATTTGCAGAGTATCCATGAAGAAGTAGAAAATTGTAAGAGGATGCTTTATAAATACCTTCCATATTTATAGCACTTAATTGGGCTGCAGCAAATACACATTTGAACAAAAGCTGTTTAAAGTGCAAAGAGTGTGTGTGTGTGTGTGTGTGTGTGTGTGTGTGTGTGTGTGTGTGTGTGTGTGTGTGTGTGTGTGTGTGTGTGTTTTCATCTGGAATGATAAACTTCTGCCTGTTTTTATTTTAACTATAGTGTAAGTGTGGAAATGCTTTACTTTATATTTATAAACTTATTAGTCACTATCAGCCACAAAAATTGCTGTCTTTATGGGTTATTTTGCAACTATTGTGTTGTTAGAAATGTAAAAACTTAAACACACCACTCAGCAGCAACTGCAACAGAAACAAAATGAGTAGTGCCAAAGGAGGATTCTGTTTGCCCATGGTTTTAGTATTGACTGTAGAAATGAACATTGGATTAATCTGTTGTTAGAGTTTCACAGTGCTTGATACCATACGTATATTTGCATTTAGAGTAAGAGACTTGTAAATACGTGGAAGGTGCATCGTATATGTGATTAAAACATACCACAATGAAAACTAGAACACTAACTCTTAATTTTGTATCAGTTTGACCATTACTAAAATCAGCAATTTATTTTTTTTAGAGGTGTCATATTTGATGGGGAACAGATGCACTACTTAGAAAGAGGCCCAGCAGATACCGAGATAGAAGATGCTGGCGGAGGAGGGGATGGAGATGGCGGAAGTGAAGAACTAGAATCTCACGTTTTGTACAGCCATTCAGATCTTATTACAAACAATACATGTGGTAAGTCTATCTTTGTTGGAGATAAATCTTACACAAGGTAATTTGATTATATTGTAACTGACAGGCAGTGTAACACTCTTATTTGTTTAATTACTTTACAGGTTACCATGACACTCCTCATGATGTTATAATAAGTGAAGAGTTTAACAGAATTCTCAGGGTATGTTCAGGTCTATTGAATACACATTTTTAAGTTAAATATGATTCATTTTTTGATTGGTTTCTCCTTTTTATGTTACATTATTTCAATCACTCAATAGTCACCTTAGTGAGTGAAGTGAATAGATTCTGTGAAGAGCACTGACTGATGATTCTTGAAAAGGCATCTTCCTTACTGAGGCTATTTGTTATCAGAAATGAACACTTTATTTCATTTTCAGTTAGCTAATTTTGCCACCTTGGATATTATCAAATGATGTAAGTGTTCATTTAAAATAATAATAATACTGTAATAATGGCCAAATGCATGAAAATGACTTACTTTGAGAACTTTTAACACAGCTATAGGCTCAAGCTTAAGAAAGATTACTTGCTACTTATTCAGAGAGTGTTAAAGACTGATACAGTAAAAACCATTAAAAAGGATATTTTATTTTTATCTTCATATTACATACTGATTTTCATTTAAATGATACTTCATTGAACAAAAGTTTGATTTTCTTATCTTTGTGCCTCCAACTATATTAAAGTCTCTGATTTTGTTATGCATTTTGAGCTACAACCTTACTTTATGTACAGTATAAAAGGGAGGCAGAGATGGTACGAGGACCATACAATGCAGACAAAAAGTCTCGTTTTGTAGAACTGGTTCTAGTTGTGGACAATAAGGAATATAAAGCACATGGAGAAAGCCGACATAATGTGTATGAACATTGTAAGAATATTGCGAACATTATCAATGCAGTAAGTATTTGGCTTCAGGTATTCACTAAACATAAAATTTTGATTGTGTTATACATGCAGGTATTATTAAAAATAATTTTCATTTCAGCTATATGTATTTCTTGTTTTCAGTTGTATGTCCCACTTAATATTTTCATTGCATTGGTTGGTGTAGTCGTGTGGACAGAAAATGATGAAATCCAACTTTTGTCTAATGGAGATTCTACACTCACCAATTTCCTTACATACCGTCGTCAGAGACTTGTCAAAGAACACCCAAATGATAATGCACAGCTTCTTACGTAAGTTTTTACCTCTTGTACTCTGATTAGCTATTATGTGAAGTATTGCAGATACCATAGCAGTAGGTAAATTGATGAAAGAAATTGCCATTATAAAACTTTATTTATTAATTGTTTTGTTTGAGTGAGCAGTGGTTATAGAGTTTAATGGACATATATTGTGTTCAGTTCTCACTGGTAGTGTTTTAGGAGGTAACATATTGGTGATATATTCTTGTGAATTGGTCGTGATACAGAGTTATTCTAAATAACTTTGTTTTAGGTAATGCAAAATATACAGTTAATATTGCTAAAGTGATGGATAGACAAGCTCTTGAAATTTTGTTCTACCTCGATAGTAGCTGCCTCGGTTTCTGTCAGATGACAGTTATAGCAGTGTTTTCAATATAGCAGCCAGCAGCAAAGAGAAAGTATTTTGTACTCTTGAATATCGCCATCATAATCATCATCATCATTCCATTACTATAGTCCAGCAGCATTTTCAAATGATATGCATGAAGGACACTCCATCTGACAACTTTGTGCCCAGGTGGTCTAATAAATTTGTGGACATGCCTTGTTTATGTAAAGGGTGAAGTAGTAGGCATCCTTAATGTCAGAGCATATTGGAAATTTGTACAGAAAGCTCTAGTTGAAAATTACAAATTATTTTGGAATAAAGGAGACGAATCACTGAATTGCTTCATCATCGATAGGCACACAAACAAAAGTTGCAGAGCTTGGCTAGCTTTCGGAATGCAGTTCCTTTTTCTATCTGTAGGAAAAACACACACACACACACACACACACACACACACACACACACACACACACACACACACACACACACACCCCTTAGATTTAGGCCAGGAACGTTACAGAGCGAAGGCTGTGCTGTAAGGATAGTTCTCGTCTGTGCAGCTCAGAAAAGCTGGTGGTGGTGGTGATGATGGTGATGGTGGGGAGGGTCCAAATGGTACAGGTTGTGAAGCAGCCCATTGAAATCTCACATGTTGCGCTCTGCTGCATGTTGTGCCACTGGGTGGTCCACCTTGTTTTTTGCAACAGTTTGGCGGTAATTTGGCAACAGTTTGGTGGTAATTGACGGCTGGTTGTTTGCCCACCCTCTGATGTTTGTTTGCATACCCTCTGATGGGGTAGGATTGGCCTGTGATGGGACTGGAGTAGGTGGTGCTGGGTGGGTGTATTGGATAGGTCTTGTATCTGGGTCTTCGACAGGGGTATGATTTCATTGGCAGGGGATTGGGGGTGGGAGTGGCATAGGGATGGGATAGGATGTTGTGGAAGTTGGGTGGCCAGCAGATCGTGACTTTTGGAGGAGTTGGAAGTATCTTGGGTATACAAACAAATTCATGGCTTGGCCATGGGCTCACATATTGCACCCTCCTTTGCCAACCTCTTCATGGGGCACCTAGAGGAAACAATCCTAGCTCCCCAAAACCCCAAACTCCTGGTCTGGTTCAGGTTTATTGATGATGTCTTTATAATCTGGACTCAAGGCCCGGTCACCTTATCCTCATTCCTCCACAAACTCAACACATTGTTTCCTGTCATGTCACCATCTTCGATGTCGATCTTTTCCTCTCAGATGGCTCCATCCACACCTCGGTCCACATAAAACCCACCAATCACCAACAGTACCTGCACTTTGAGGGCTGCCACTCCTTCCACACCAAAAAAATCCCTCCCATACAGCCTGGCCACCCATGGTAGATGCATCTGCAGTGAGAACAACTCCCTCACTCAGTCTGCTGAAACCTCAAAAAGGCTTTCATAGACAGGCAGTACCCTCCAGTCCTAATTGACAATCAGATTTCCCATGCCACGTGGTCATAACACACCTGATCCTCACATCCATCCCAAGAACCAATCACAAAGATGCACTCCCCCTTGTCACCCAGTACCCTCCCGGATTGAAACGACTGAATCACATCTTTTGTCAAGCCTTTGAATATCTATGATCATGCCCTGAAATGAGGGACACCCTACCAAAGATATTTCCAACCCCTCTCAAAGTGGTGTTCCACTGCCCACCCAACCTCCACATCATCTTAGTCCATCCCTATGACACTTCCACCTCCAATCCCCTGCCACTGGCGTCATGCCCTTGAGGAAGACCCAGATGCAGGACCTGCCCAGTCCACCCACCCAGCAAAACGTACCCCTGTCCCATCACAGGTTTATTATACCACATGAGATGCTGGTCCATTTGTGAAAGCAGCCATGTTGTATACCAACTCTGCTGCAACAATCCCAATGGTACAACATGCAGCAGGGTACAATATGCAAGATATCTATTGCTGCTTCAAATGACATCGGGATCCTCCCCACTACCAACAGCTTTTCTAAGCTGAGCAGATGGGAGCTATCCTTACAGCACATCCTTCGCTCCCATAATCTTCCTGGTGTAAACTTAAGATAACTCGCTGCCCCCCACCCTCCACACGGTAGCGTGTGTGTGTGTGTGTGTGTGTGTGTGTGTGTGTGTGTGTGTGTGTGTGTGTGTGTGTGTTTGTTTTCTCTTCATTCCTCACCCCATCCCACCCCCCCCCCTCCCCACACCCGTACCTCGCTCCACTCACCCCAGTACACTCACTGTGGGGCAGTAAAGAGCTGGCAGTCAACTGAGCACAGTGTAGGGGGACAGGCGCGTGTGTGTGGCAGGAGGGGGGGGTGCATGTCTTTCTACAGGTAGAAAAAAGGAACTGCATTCCGAAAGCTAGCCAAGCTCTGGGGCATTTGTAATTTTACAAGACTTTCTGAAACTATATAAAAATAGTTTTGATAAGATATATATTCCTACATCAGTTGTTCTTTGTCTTATGATTTTTCAAACCTCAACAATCATTTAGAATAACTCTAAATTTAATTTTTATTGGGACATAAGCTTAACTGAAATTTAAAAGGTTTGTCTGTTCTTTATTTGTTGTTTGTGTGAATATTCAGTTCAAAAAAATTACTGATAATTAAATTAATGTGTTATGTTTTGAATTAGGAGAGTGCAGTTTGAGGGTGGTGTTGTGGGGAAGGCCCTCAAGGGACCAATCTGCACATATGAATTTTCTGGTGGTGTCAGTATGGATCATAGTAGTGTGGTCGGACTAGTAGCAACAACAGTGGCACATGAAATGGGTCACAACTTTGGAATGGAGCACGACACAGCAGAGTGCAAGTGTCCAAGTGAGCGCTGTATAATGGCTCCATCTTCCAGGTAATGTAAATCTCTTAGTTACATTATCACATTAAAAGTCCTTACATATGCTTGTTAGTTCCACATGTCTAGATTTGTAGGCCTTGTCTCTCATTGGAAGAAAAGTATAATGGCTTTTACAATAGTAGGTATAATTTGTAAAACATAATTACTTATTACACGTGACTGTGGAAAGTGAAGTAGTAATGCTACAAAAGACAAATAGAAGAACTTGGATGGAAAGGAAGTTGTTTTGTCAATGCTATTTTCATTTTCAATAAGTAAAATTTGTTTTACTTTCCAGCTTGTTACTCTGTCAGACTTTTTAAAGTCAAGGTATTCTTGGTATTATTTTCATATTGTATTAGCTACATTTATTAAATAATATAGTTTCATTTCTGAAAACCTGTATTAATGATGAATATCTTTGTCCTAACATGATAAATTATCTTCATGCAGCACTTTTGTTGTTGTGGTCTTCAGTCCAAAAACTGATTTGATGCAGCTGTCAGTGCTACTATAGCCTATGCAAACCTCATCATCTATGAATAACTGCTGCAGCCTACATCCTTCTGAATCTGCTTACTGTGTTCATCTGTTGGTCTCCCTCTATAATTTAACCCCCACACTTCCCTTCAACACTAGATTAGTGATCCCTTGATGTCTCAGAATGCGTCCTGTCAACCTATCCCTTATTTTAATCAAGTTGTGCCACATATTTATTGCCCCCCCCCCCCCCACGCATTTCTGGTCAATGAATAATTAATAGTGATCAGTTCTGATCAGTTAATAATTAATATTGAAACGATCTACCCACCTAATCTTCAGCATTCTTTTATAGCATCGCACTTCAAAAGCTTCTATTCTCTTCTTGTCTACACTGTTTATTGTTCATAGAAGAATTTCGTGATCCACACAGTAAAAAGCCTTTGAGAGGTCACAAAATATCCCAATAGGTGGTGTTCGGTTATTCAATGCATTTAATATTTGATCAGTGAAATCATATATAGCATTTTCTGTTGAAAAGCATATTTGAAAAACAAACTGACATTTTGTTAGTACTTCATTTTTACAAATATGTGATGCTACTCTTGAATACATTACTTTTTCAAGAATTTTGGATAAAGCTGTCAGAAGTGAGATTTGGCGGTAGTTGTTAGGATCAGCTCTTTCCCATTTTTTATGCAGTGGTTTAACAATAACGTATTTCAGTCTATCTGGAAAAATACCCTGTTTTAGTGAGCTACTACATATGTGGCTGAGAACCCTGCTTATTTGTTGGGAACAAGCTTTTAGTATTCTGTTGGAAATGCCATCAATTCCATATGAGCTTTTACTTTTGAGTGAATTTATTATTATCCTAATTTCAGGAGGAGAAGTGGGCCGAATTTCAGTTTTATCAAACTGCATAGGTACTGCCTTTTCCATATGCTGCCTTGCATTTTCTAATGAATAGCTGGATCCTATTTTTTCTACAATACTTAAAAAATTATTATTAAAATGTTTTCTACTTCTAACTTCTTGTTAACAAACTGTTCATTGTGTTTGATAGAAATACAGTCTTCCTGTGCTCTGAGTTGTCCTGTTTCCCTTTTCACAATATTCCAAATTGTTTTAATTTTATTATCAGATGTGCTACTCTCGGACATAATGCACATAATTCTGGACTTTTTAATAACTTTTCTTAATACAGTGCAGTAGTTTTTATAATGTTTCACTGTTTCAGGATCATTCCTCCTCCTAGCTATAAGATACATTCCCTTTTCTGTTTACAAGATATTTTTATCCCTTTAGTAAGCCATGGCTTTTTACATGGTTTCTTACAATTATATTTCATTGTTTTCTTAGAGAAATTGTTTAAAAATATATTCAAAAAGGTATCATGAAACAGGTTAAATTTTAAATTGGCATCATGTTTCCTGTACACCTAGTCCCAGTCTAACTGTTGCAAGCTTTCCCTAAAATTTTGAATTGTTAAATCGTTAATGGAACACACTATTTTGGAGGACTGTTTTGCATTACTGTATGGAGCTATATCATATACTGTAACTATCTGTGCATCATGATCAGGCAGACCATTCTTAACAGGGAAAGTTTTTATTTGATTAAATTTATCTTGGTCTATGAAAACATTATCTATCAGTGTGCTGCTTTCTTGTACCACCTGAGTAGGAAAATCGATAACTGATGTCAAATTGAAAGAACCAAGTAATACTTCAAGGTCAAGCTTTCTATCTGACTCTTTCAGAAAATCTACTTTGAAATCCCCACAAACAATAATTTGCTTTCCTTTGTCTGAAGGTAGCACAACAAAGGATCAAAGTTTTTCAAAAATAGTTGAGTTTCCCAATGGGGACCTATACATGGCTACAATTATAAAAGTGCCATTATGTAGTTTAAACTCACATGCACTTGCTTCCTTTCCATACCCTTGACTATTTGATGTTCAGACAGGCATAGTACATCTATTCCACCCCCAGTTTCTAAATCTTCTAAACAAACAAGAAGCTCATCTACTTTGCTTTTTAATCCCCTGATATTCTGATGCAATATTTTATTATTTTTCACTGTACTTTTATGGGAATCTTGTGACATACTAACATTATTTTTCACTGTACTGTTATGAGAATAACGTGATATTTTCGCATCTCTAGTACCTGCCTGTTTGAACTTTTCATTAAGCTTAATTTCAATCAATGTAGGATGATTGGACACTGATCTTAGCCTAAAAAAGTACTCTAATGAGTTTTAGTGCCCCCCTCCCCAAAGATTTTGCTATCATCCCAGCCAGTTTACCCTTGCCTTTCCTATGGATATGCCAGTTAACACCCTCTCTACTTCAACCATCATCAGTTATTTTGCTGCCCAAATAACACAACTCATCAACTACTTTAAGTGACTAATTTCCTGATCTAATTCCCTCAGCATCAACTGATTTAATTTTACTACATTCTTTTACCCTATTTTGTTAAAGCTTTGTTTACTTGGCAAATGGGGTTAGTTAGTTGCTTATCTATATGTTCTGTTAGTCACAATTGTGGAAAGAATCAGTTTACTGTTACGACTCACTTTTTCAGTAAATAATATTGCCTCATGACATTTACAGTTCTCAGTAAAAAATATGGCCACATGCCATGTCATGAGAAATGACACATACATTTTCTAAAATCTTTTCTATCTGCAGAGTATTCTTTGTTTCTGAAAAAAAAATTGCAGATGGATCTTCACCATTCTATTTTGTCTGTTCCACTGAGTATTGTACATACCTAGTATACTAAATTGATCAGCCTATTACCATGTATGAAGTTTCAACATTGCCTCTGATTAATTGTTGGTATCTATTAATGTTATTTCACAATTTAAAAGGATAACATTGTTATGCTAATAGTGATAATGAAGCATATATAAAGTTCTTAAATTCACTAATATGTGCATGATGAGTCACAATATATATAAACTTGTAATTACTACTGAGGAGAGAGGTTTTATCAATGAGAATAAGTTTAGTTCATTTAGTACTCTGTACTGTTCATTCAGCTCCACTAAGCAAGTCCCTAATCAACACTCATAAATGTTCATTGTATCACACTTTCACCTTGGAAGCTCCATTTTTCTACCTCTATTCCTGTTTTCTTTTTTCTGGTCACTCACATTGTCAACTTGACCTGTTACTTCAGAGTTTTATTCTTCCTATTTACAAACCACTTCAAGCAAGTATTCTTGGTGCCCAACATTGCTTCTTATTATACCACCTAGTGGCTGCTTTTTGTAAGTTGTTGCCATTTACTCCTAAAGTGTTTACATTACACCTGAAATATCCTGCATAATTTTTAAGATTTTTCTTATTCAGTTTTCTTTTGGCTAGGTATGTACGATTACTTTCAAAATTTCAAGAAAAACAACAGCGTTATAGACAATACACACGCAAGGTATAAACATTATGTACAGTAGCATTTTATAATATTATAACACCATTTATGATATAATACATCTTCCACAAGATTTACATCTCTGGAAATGCATTTGAGTTACATGCAGATGGTTTTAGAGGTACTGTTTCGGTTTCCTCTTGAATACATTCGGGTTGGCAGTGTCTTTTTTTTATATTCAGAGGAAGGTTGTTGAAAATTATTATTCCAGAATGGATAATTCCTTTTTGTACTCAATTGACAGTTGCTGACTCTTTGTGAAGCTTTTGCTTCTGCCCTGTGTCATGATTGTGAATATCACAATTAGTTCAGAAAATTTTTTCGTTATTGATTACAAATATCATCAGTGAGTAGATGTACTGATTTGAGTGTCAGTATCCTAAGAGTCTCAAATAGGTGCCTACGGGATGTCCAGTTTATAAGACCACAAGTCAACTTCACAGCTCATTTTTTTTCTATGGTTTAAAAACTTTTTCTACTTTTGCAGCATTTTCCAAGTATATTATACCACACAATATTAGAGTGTGGAGATATGCAAAATTCAAACACATTACCATTTCCCTGCCAACATAGGGCAAAATAGCTCTTAGTAAGAAGTATGCTGAACCTTATTAAGATGATATTCTAATTTGAAGTTGCAGTGATTTTATGAAATTCTGATTTTGATGAAGTTTTTCATGAGTATTCCTGGAAGTTGGATTTCTGTGACAGCAGGTGGGTACCTTTGTAGATCATGGTGCATCCAATTGAGACAGTGCTCTGCAACATATTTCAGGTTGCACTGGTAAGGATATGGTCAGAACTATATGGTGTGCTTTTCATTATTTACAAAAAAATCTGTAGTTTATTGCAAAACATATCCTGTTACGTTATTGGAAGAGACAGTGACTTTCCTTAATGCATACAGATTATGATGATCTCATTGCCTGAGACGACATTGAAGTTTATCAGCTTTTGATTTGTTATCACATGTATGTCCTTTCAAGTGGAATGGGAAAATATAGATAGTGAGATAGGAATGAAGATTACCAAAAGCAAAATTTTATATGGATGGAAATCACATTGATGCATATATGAGGTACGAAACTTTACTAGTGACAATTATTTATTTGCAGTTTATACAAAATAGATACATGTTTCAAAGTTTCATTGTAGTCACCAGTATTATGTATAATAAACTGTCTGCAACGTGGAAGTCATAGGGTACCCTTAGCAGTGCCAGTTGTGGTGACAGTTCCAGTGGAGTAGTCTATAGCCTGATGAATCTCTGTAACTGTTTTAAAGTGAAGCTTAAGTCGGGGGCATGCACCAGGTGGTACAGCACTTCCCAGTCACATCAACTGAATAAATCAGTCACAACTCGTACCATATGTGTGCGAGCACTGTCCTGCAAAATGAGGAGTGTGTCCTTCAGAAATTGTTGCCGCTTCTTTCTTTGAATTTTTCATTTTTGGATCATAGCCTGTGACCAGTGTAAAAAAAGAAGTGGCAACACTTCCTGCGGGTCCCACCCATCATTTTGCACGGCAGTGCTCAAGTTATGGCTGATTTGCTCGATTGATGAGGCTGGGGACTGTTATACCATTCAACACACTCAGACTTAGCCCTGATGACTTCAACTTGATTCCAAAATTGAAGAAAGCACTTAATGGCATTCACCTCGGAACCATTACAGAGATTCATCATGCAATATACTCAGGGTGACCAACTTTTTAAAAAGAAAATAAGTGAAATACTTATATCCTTGACAAAAAATAAGGGAGATTAAAATCAAGGTAAAATTTCACCAAAAATCAAAGCAGTATATGTAAAAGATAACTATTTAATTACACACTGCAAATACTTACACATATTTTGCAACAGATTTTGCCTCAGTCAGTAGTTTATATCATTTTTAGCAAATTCAAAGAATTCACTGCACAATAAGGAAAATTCAGAGTTGATCAGGTTTTTACTACTTCTGTTCCTGACATCTGTCCACTTATTATTCATAAGAGAAAATATTCTCTCAGTGTGAATGCTACTTTCTGGTATACTCATAACATAATCTACCAGCTTACCAAAGTTTTCAAAATTCACGTTATTTGATTTCAAAGGTGTTAAAACTTTTATCCATTTCTGACCAACGCTACCCTCTAACAAGAGAGCAGATTTAGTTACATCATTAGAACTACAAAGTTCCTTATATAATTCATCTTCATTCACACAATCCAGCTTGACACATTCCACAACTTCATGCTTGTCATTGAATGTTAATTCCCCTTTGAGGCATAGTGGGATTAAACACTTTAAACTATCATCACATATGCTAACTGAGTAAGAATTTAAAGAATCATACAATTCAATGAAGTTGTTCTCACTAGTAGTACTCAAATTTCGACCAATAACAGTAGCACTACCAAAAAATCTATCTTCCTTTCTCTGTCTAACTTTACCAACTCTGTCTAACTGTACAGCTTCATTAGATTTCATAATACTAAGATCAGAATTCTCCAATTACTTTGCTTTTTGAATGAAAACCTTTCCAGTATTCACAAGGAAACTAATATAAGCCTGAATAATTGTGTCTGCTTCTGTATTTTCATTGCAAAAATACTTGTTCAAAACTTTAGGACAGTCTGAATCATCTATGCTTTTAAAATAGCTTTTTATAGGCTCCAAATTTTTTAAAAGCCTTTCTACAGCAGGTGTGAGAGATAACCATCTAGTATTTACATGTTGCAGACTTTCTGCACATTCAGCATCAACAGTTTCAAAAAATGATTTTAACATTTCTCTTCGTTTGGCAGAATAGGAAAAGTGACTATATAGTCTCAATACTAACACTTCAGCATCTACATATTGTAAACAATTGCATGCACTTTTCATGGAATTATGAAGCACATGGTTAAAAAAAAAAACTGGCTTTGAGGGTTTTTTCATTCTCATTACTTAACTGTTTCATGACTGAACGGTGCTTGTCATAATTTATATTGGCACCATCAGCACAGTAAGATGATATATTGCTGATATTCAAATTATTTGAATTAAGTGAGTTTTTTAACAACCTATGGACATGCATTTAAAGTTCATCTGCCTGTTCCATGAAATCCAACAATTTGTTTTGAATTCCACTAAAGGGGTTAAAATATCATATTAAAACAGGAAACATTTTCCTGTTCAGGTGACTGGAGGCATCTGTTGCTAAAGAAAAGAACTTGCTACACTTTTTGGGGTCAAACTTTCAAAAAATCGTTCACACTTCTTGGGGCCAATACGTTCATTATGATCATTTCGGTTTTAGTTCACCGCCAAGATATTTTCTTTGACACAGTAGATTCACTGAATATGTTTTTTTGAAAGTTTGGTTGCACAGTCCAAGTTCCTATAGCTTAGATTGTGTTATACTGTGTGGTAGGATAAATGAAAGTTCACCAGCAATGCTTTTCATGTTGTTGTTTGTTAGGCCTTTTCTCAGGTTAGGAGAGCTGAAGAAGGTAGTTATCATGAATGATGTAGTGACATCATTTGCTTTGCATATGTGACCTACAAGCAAATACAAGAAGTTAACTCAGAAAATTGCCAATTACTAATTACTACTTGCTGAACAGTAAGATATATATTTTTTAGAATACCGAGTAATAATTTATTACTTGAAGTATTCATGTGCCGTACACAATTGTTCTAGCCGCCATGTGTGATGCTAAACTCACATTTGCAGATGGAGCAATTTACTGTATAAACATTTGACCATGCTGGTCCAATCCAGGAATACAAAGCTTCCCACTTCATAAGATATGTACACATATACTTTGTTTTCTTTTTTGGTGGTGTTTTAGCTTTGTCCTCATTGCCGATTGTAAAATCTTGAATAACGATTCACAGTAAGCACTGGCACTGAAACAAAGTCACGTCTAACCACCAAGTGTTGGTTGACAATTTCTAAGATAATCAGTAGACATAATGTCGATATAGAATTACTTGTCTCTGTTGTCCAACATTTCAATGAATTCTGATCATGCATGCAAAATTTAAATGCTTGAAAAATGTGTGTGCATATGTAAAAAAAGAAAAAAATCTAAAAACTGTAGAAAAATACCCAATGAGCCTGAAAATACGGGAACCAGGAGATTACGAAAAAATATGTTCAAATAGGGGAGATCGCGGGAAATACAAGAGTTGGTCACCCTAAATAGGCCGTTCAACATCATTAACACAACTGTCGCTGATAAGGGTATCCTAAGACTTTCAGATTGCTGGAAATGAGTTAACACAATGCTAGTGATTACTTTGAAGGATAGTAAAACTTGAAACATGTATCTATTTATTTAAGCTGTAAATAAATAGTTGCCACTATTATAGTTTCATCCCTCAAATAAACTACTGAAAATTAATTATTAGTGAAAACAAGATGAAATTCAGAATGAGATTTTCACTCTGCAGCAGAGTGTGCGCTGATATGAAACTTCCTGGCAGATTAAAACTGTGTGCCCGACCGAGACTCGAACTCGGGACCTTTGCCCTTCGCGGGCAAGTGCTCTACCAACTGAGCTACCGAAGCACGACTCACGCCTGGTACTCACAGCTTTACTTCTGCCAGTACCTCGTCTCCAACCTTCCAAACTTTACAGAAGCTCTCCTGCAGGAGACGAGGTACTGGCAGAAGTAAAGCTGTGAGTACCGGGCGTGAGTCGTGCTTCGGTAGCTCAGTTGGTAGAGCACTTGCCCGCGAAGGGCAAAGGTCCCGAGTTCGAGTCTCGGTCGGGCACACAGTTTTAATCTGCCAGGAAGTTTCAAGATGAAATTCAATTTTGGAAGGAGGCAAAGGTGATTAAATACATAGAGTTGAAAATATTAGTGCAGAAGAAAGGGCAACTGGCAAAATGAAGGAATCTTATATGCTGCAGTCATCCCCCATACATAACCCAATTTTTATAAGGTATAATGCTGACTACACGAGTATGCCATTATTACAAGATTCCTCCATTCAGTTATATTGCTAAGGAAATCGGACAGTATTCGATAATTGTTTGGAAGTAATTCTTTGATCAGGCCCAGAGGACTGTGATGCTGACTGGCTGCCATGTCATCCTTTGCTGGATTTGTAACTTTACTACACAATACAGACGAGAATTAAGTCAAAGTTTCAGTTCAACAATATTAGTTATTTTCAGTAGCTACATTTTAATATGATGATTCTTGAAAAATTTTAAACTGAGTTTTGAAGTAGGAAAAAGTTACTAAAGTAATCTGATACTCATCTGGTTGAACTGGAGATAATGAAGATTATTAGAATCTTGAATCAGATTATTTTAAAGAATTTCATTTATTCACACTAATCAAACTTGACAACACTTCTACTGCTTCCCACTTCTACTCATAATAATGAACCCCATACTACTATGCAGTTGCAGCCACCATCACATTTGAAAGATCCCTACAATGCAACCGCCTTAGATATTATTAAAATCTATTGTCAATTACAAAAGTTTTCTGTAATAAATTAGTAAAATAAATATGTTTAACAATTACTATACAAATATATAAAAATGTTCATTAAAATAATTATGTACACTGATTCCCTTCATTGTTTGTGACATGAATACTAAAACTTTACAACAAAAAGCATTTCAAGTACTACTGAATACTTGGAATGAGATAACTGTTTCGTTGTGATTAATCCATTGCTGCACATAATTTCATAAGACTTGAACAAAAAAATTATTTAAACTATTGTTACATGGCCACAAATATACAACTATGTAATAAAAAATCATTGTGCATTGTATTGTTAACTAATCAGGTGTACTGTATACTACAGTAGTTGAATCTCAGTCTGTCACAATACAGTGGCATCATTCGTATGCAGCTAGAGGGATGTGGTGTCCTCCCCCTCCCACTTGTCATCAGTTTTCTTGACCATAGAGCTGCCCCTCAGTTGTTTTCATGAGGCTGGGTGCACCATTACTCCAGTCCTACCACAGAGGAAACAATCCCTGAGAGTAACATGAATAGAATCTGGATCTTCCTCATGCCAGTCAGATGTGCTGGTCACTCAACTGCAGAGACGGACTTCATTGTATTCAGTATTACTGAAGAACTGCCTTCCCTGTTCCATTTTCTCAGCTTTTTATCTCTTATGTCTCTCAGAGAAGCTTTAAGTAAAATTGTATAAACAAAGCAGAAATATCATTAACTTATTTTAAATAAAATGTGTAATTGGGTAACCAGCATTTCAATTGATTTAATCATTTTCAAGCATTGTTACCATTTTAAGTAATTTTTTTTCAGAATTCATTGTCCTTTATGACTGATCTGATTTCATTTGTTTTGTGCAGCACTGATCTAATCAATAATCATTACTTTCTAGCTCAATGAGTCCAACTCACTGGAGTTCATGTAGTTTGGAGTACCTAGCTCTAGCATTTGAGCATGGTATGGATTACTGCTTAAGAAACAAACCTAAAAGGTAAGTGACCACAAATTTGAGTGTTTCTATAAGGTTGTTATATACATTATTGTTTTAGCCATTTACCTTTAACTCTGTTATTTTGAAGAAAAAGAGAATATTATATTCATAATATTAGTTTTGGAAGTGCTACTATTTTATTGTAAAATCAAATGTACAGATTTAAGAAGATAATTAGACTATGCTTGAAAGCACGATTTTTGTGCAGTTATGATACTCGGTTATAATAAGTGTACATTAATACTGAAGTAACTTAAATTACGATGTTAATTTTTTGTCTCCTTTGTCATTGATTCTATAGAATGCATGCTTGTATATAGTCAGCATTTAAGGGGATACTGGAGATTTTATGTTACAATTTTTTGTTTGTTTCAATTCATTGTGTGCAATAATTTTTCTTTAATTTGAAAGTATGTTCAGAGAAGACTACCAATACTATGTACTTACATCACCAACAAAATACTATTATATTATAAAGAAAATACTGGAAGACTCCACATCACAAAATTTTTTGCTGTTGCAGTCTATTTGATGGCCCAGTATGTGGCAATGGATTTGTGGAAGCCGGAGAGCAGTGTGACTGTGGATTACCTGAACACTGTGACAATCCATGTTGTAATGCCACAACTTGTATGCTTTTCTCTAATGCTTCTTGTGCTACAGGGGAATGTTGTGATCTGAAGGTGAGTAACATGTGCACAAGCATTTTACTAATAAAATGATCAGTTACAATTTGAAACTGTCTTAGAACCATGACATATATATAAAATGTAGTTGATTTCATTTTAAATTCTATGTGATCCATGACAAGCCTATTTTATTTCCATTTTCTTCTGGAATATTGTTTTCAGGACCAGCATGTTGTTCTTCTCTGTAAATTCTTCTATCATGTGACCTCAGTCAATTCTGGTAGTTCTTGTGATGTTTCCCACTGATAAATCATTGTTTGGCTTTTCTCTACTGTTGCATTAAGATCCTCCACTACCATATTGTTATGGGATATGCTGTGATTTCAGTTTCTGTAACTCTTCGGAAAGGTTTTCTATCCCATTATCAAGATGTGAGCACATTTGATGATTTCCATACAATAGCTTGCGTTTCTTTTTATGAGTGTCTTGCTATTCTTTCTTCCAGTAACTGTAATATTGGTTTTCATCTTCCTGTATAAAAACACCTGAAATGCCTCTGTGATTTGGTCCCTTGTAATAATTCATATGATCTTATTTTAATTCCATTTGGCTATTGGTTTTTACTGCACTTCCACTACATCCCATTTGATCTTATTCAACTTCTCTTTTAATTCCGCCAGCCTATTTTAGACTCTATAAGGTACTGCAATTTACTGATCCTGAAAATATAATAGCAGCAGTCGGGTTTCTTAAGGCTCCTTGGCAAATTTAATGTGACAGAACTGGTTGAACACCTCTCCCCCCTATCCCTCCCCCCCCCCCCCCCCTCCCCAAAAGACCTGAAGGTATTATTCAAGTTTCTTCAGTCCTCTACTCCAAATATTCTTTCACTGATGCTAGAGTAACGGCATTCCAGAAACTTGCATGTGGCACTAAGCTCTTCAACAATCCTGCCGTAGCTAAAGGGTTAGGGGAGACAATGCTAAACCTTATCAAAGTTATGCTCACAGCAATCTCAGCTCAGGCCTTAGCACTTCTAAGTTCTAGGATCTTGATTCATCATGATCAGTTTGCATACTGATCACCTACCAACATCAGGGGCGGTGGCAAGGGAGGGGCTATAGCCCCCCCCCCCTCCCCCCCTCCCCTACCCCGGGGGCTACAGCCCTCCCTCCCAATGCAGTATCATATTATACTTGATAAAATGACTTCAGAAATCAGTGAATACATTACTCCAAAAAAATAAGAGCGGCAGATAGCTTACTACCTAAACCAGTAAATATCATTTAACTTAAAATTGGCATCTTATTATTTATTAATACACATTTTTTACCCTGAACTCCAAAACAGTTACCAGAAACTACTTTAAGCAACATCAAATCACCAAATCTTACTAATTTGTCAGTGGCTGACCCCCAACTCTCCTTTTCTTAAGCAATATTCCATTCCACTACCCCCCCCCCTCCCCCCCCCCCCCCCCGCCCCCCCCCCCCCCCCCACTTGATCGACTTCTAGAATCACCCCTGACCAACAGTGTCATAAATATTGTGACTTAGCAGGCAGTCAGTCAGTCTGTCTTCTTGTTACTTATAAAACACTTAACCCAGAATGTAACAGACTTGGAACCACCATTCTGTATGCAGTGTCAGTCAGAGCGGGTAGCCCTTCCACATTTGTTCCTCACAAAGTAACTCATTAAGACTGTTGTCTTATGGGTACTAAAAGATGTGTGGTGTAAATTTCTGAATTTGTGTGTCAGGCTGTACTCCAGTTTCTTGCATTAATTCACACTAAGATGTAATTAAAGACCACATCCACATTTTTTAGTAGAGGCTGTTTTGCTGCCATTTTCTCTTACACATATGATAAATGTGTCTCCTCTATTTTTCTGAGTATGTAGTCTGTGGCTCACTATATATGGATCTGTGTTTTGGCTTGTATCAGTATCATACTGACACAGATTGTTGAGGAGCTTAGGGCTCATCAAGACCTGTCACACAGTTCTGTGCTCACCACCCTGGTGCACAGAACTCAAGCCACATGTGACAAGAAAAGCCTGCCTGTTAAATTGTAGCACTTATCAAAAACCTTTTATAAGAATGGCTACTTGGCGATCCAAAAAAATGTGTTCTCCAGGAGAACAAGTAGAATAAGCCAGAAGAAGGAATCAGGTGTCTGGCTTTCCTATTATATGCAGAGCTGCTCTCTGCAAATGTTCCCACAACGCTGTAGAAACATCATGTAGAAACCATATTTCACACAACATGAAAATTCATGTACATGCTGTACTAGATCCAATAACTACAAATGCATCACAAAACAGTACTGGGTGTGAGTTTGACACTTGTTCGTCTGCCGGACACAGCATTGTATCTTGCAGCACTGTGTGGAAAACAAGACAAGTGTTCAGCTTGGTTAGATAGAGCCAACAGCAACTATTTTAAACTAAGGTGCTGTGTAATGTTATTAAGAGGCAGAGGAAATACAGAAAATGATGACCGTATCAAACAAGGGCAGTTGTTGCCAGTGAAGTTCCGAATGGGTCATAATGTTAGCCTAAATTCATCAATACCACTCTTGTCTGAGAGTGGCACAATGTGATGAAGCAAGCTGGAATATTTTTACTTCCCTTCTTGTTTTGCCATCTGCCTCCTTAAAATTCATTTTTTCATTTTTGAATTAAATACCTTTAACATACACGAGTATAATCTGCATTTTCATAAAAGAGAAAGGTTGGTCCTCAGTTTTAAAGAATATAATGCCATATCTAATTTTGTGGTTAATTTTATGTATGTAATTGATTTTCTAATTTATTTTGGCTATTCCTAGTTGGTATCTTTTCTTATAGGATGTAATCAGAAATTGTTTTGTAACTTAAATTCTATTGTTGACTTATAAACAAATATAAATTCTATAATAACTATAAATGTTTGGAAGACGAAACACTAGCATTCTTTAAGTATTTATTTGGCTCCATTCGAAAACATATTAGCAAATCTAGCCTTTAATTAATTCCAAAGTAATTAACAGCTTCGTCAAAAGTATTGTTTACATAACTATGTATGTTAATTTCATGATTTAAACAAAAATGAGGCTCGTCCACAAAGTAAGTTCCGTTTCTATTTCCATGCACGGCAGCGTTATGATTGCAGTTGCTTCTTTATAATGTCAGCCGTAATTGAAAATGTCGCTGCGTGTGAAATCAGACCTGTGATTCATTTTCTAAATGCAAAGAAAGTTAAACCAAAGGAAATTCATCAGCAAATCTGCGAGGTTTATGGACAGAATGCTATGAGTGATTCAATGGTTAGAAGATGGGTCAGACTGTTCCATGAAGGACGTGATGAAGTGCACAATGAAGAATGAAGTGGACACCCATTGGGGTTACTGATGAACTGGTTCACACAATTGAAGAGAAGAGTAAGCACAGCCCTAAGTTTACACTTAGTGCATTTGCTGTGGAAGTTCTGCAAATCTGTCCATGGTGGTCAACACTTCAATGGTGATGTTGAGCTGAAAGAACATGTTACTGCATGGTTGAATACACAGGCGGCAAACCTTCTATGAAGAAGGGATACAAAAACTTGTGCCATGCTATGACAAGTGCCTGCAAAATTTCGAAAGCTATGTAGAAAAGTAGTTTAACAGATGTAGATTTTTGTACAATAAATATTTTTTCTGTATGTGTACACATTTGTTTTATATAAGCAAATGGAACTTACTTTGTGGACATACCTCGTAATTCAGCTTAACCTTTGTGGTAGAAGAAACGGTTAAAAAGAACCAGCTTTTCGATGTATTCAATTAATTTAATGAGTTAAGTTTTAATTGTAATTTCTGCAAATTAAACATCAAATAATGTGTAGTTTCAGTGCCTATTATTGTGATGATATATAAGGGCCAGATTTTTGGTCCCAAGACAGTCAGTCAAAGACCGAATTTCAGGCGAGGAACCCGTATTGGTTATATCAACAACAATGCATCAGCTTAACTGTGAAATAAGTGTAGCATAATTAGACGCTGTGTTAAAACAATGACAGTGTCTATTCCATATGTACCTGATTATTCCGAAAGAACTGTGGGCTATATGGTTATGTTTTTTAGTGCTCGTGGAAGTTAGACAGTAAACTATTGTAGCAGTATGTGGATGTTTGCCTGCAACCTATTAATGAGGCTTATCAAAAGTTAAACAATAGTGCACTGGCCATATAACTGTGTAATATGGTGGGGGGGGGGGGGCTGTGAACAGTGAAAATAAAGGACTGTGAAAAACAACTGTGCATCTGTCGGCTACATAATTTACAGTAGACAGTACTGCACTTCCACCCCCTATTTTTTCAGACAGTATGTCGACACCGAAGACAATCAATGAAGAAATAAAAGCGGGCAAACCGTCACAACAGGCAGAGGACAGGATGGCCATACTGCACCAGAATGTGATACTTGGACTTCTGCCACCACCACCACAGACTATAACTTTCCCTTCTAGATACAAAATAGTGGTACCATTGATACTTCATTGGTAGAAGAGTGTTAGGTCTAGTAAAAAATCACATCCTACCACACCTGAATACTTCGTCTGAGGATGATTGCTTCAAGGTGACAGTGTCACTTGGCTGATAACCCAGAAAGATTTAATCGGCCTGCATTCTGTTCCAAAAAAAATACTTGTGACAACACCTCCTTGATTGTAAGACGTAATCTGAAAGAAAATGTGTGCGTTATGTGCTTGGAGATAAAATACTTCATGTATCCCTTTTAGTCACTGTTACTTATTTCATAAAGACAACTGAACTCTACACATTTTTATTGCATTTAAAGTCTTTTTCTACATACAGGGTAGTTTCTTATTTGTAAAGCAATTTCAAACCAGCCACCCACAAAGTACCTAATTAACTTAATGTACTCATATCTCTGATTTATCACCCATACCCTCTGCCATGCACCACCTTGTGGTTTGCAGAGAGTAGATGTAGACTGGCAAGATGAGCAGAGTAAATCTAATTTAATCTAGTCCTTTGATAAAGTTCTTGATCATCAGACCAAGCAACAGTGTCTTGTTTGAAATTCCAAACCTCTCTGCAGTGGCACATTTTGATGGTGATCTGTCCTCGGGTGGAAAAATTAATCTAGGAGCAGACTGCTATAAATTTATTGATCATCACACTATGGATCAGCGTCATTCCTTTAAATATCATACCTCTCTGCAGTGCCACATTTTATGTTTATCTGTTGTTGGATGGGAACATTACTTGGAGGTAGCCTTTGTGCTATCCAAGAGGGGGTAGGTTATGTTCTGGTACTGGTTTTCACCCTTCCTGTTCCTTTAATTGTGTATTCATCTACAACAACAAAAACACAACAGTATATTGTGCAAGCACTTATCAGTCATATGTGTGATATGGAGGAAGACACTTACAAATAACTGCCTCTTTACCAGGACACTGTGTGGAATTTCCATATTCCGCTCACTCCTCACTGATTCATTATGGATTGAGGTCAACATTTTTACTTACTTTATTTTACTTACTCAGAAAAATTATATGAGTGACTGTATATTTGTTAATGCCATTAAATTGAACTGAGTGTATCAGTTTACTTTCATAAAATATTGACCTTATTTTAAATGTTGAAACAGTATCAAGCTGAATGGTTAGTGTTCATACACAATTGTTTCAAAGCTCACAGTTGCTATATAGTGCTATCTGAAGAATAACTTCAGAGATCAAGACCATTTACATCTCCTCTCCCCCTCCTACCTGCCTCCCTCATCCACATCCACCAGTTAATTTTTCTTTCTTTTTATGGATGAAATAGAAAACATGATTTTGTTTATGGTTGCTGTGCATTTTCCTTGTTTATAAGAAACTATATTGCTCTTATTACAGTGCTACAATTTGTCAGTGTTTCATTCTCTTTTTACAAAACAGTATTTAGTTTGGTACAGTTTTGATTAATAAATTATCCTTGTTCCTGTCTTTCAAGACATGTCATCCAATGAAGGCAGGGACAATGTGCCGTTCTGCTGACCATGAATGTGATCTTCCAGAATACTGCACAGGCCAGTCAGAGTATTGTCCTGATGATGTGTACAAGATGGATGGGGAAGCGTGTGATGGGGGAAAAGTAAGTTCAAGGAACTACATTTTAGTGTTGTGAATTGTAATTTGGCATGCAGAAGTAGAAGAGTGATTTCTGTAATGATGGCAGTGTTTTGTTCAAGTACCATTGTAAAAAACATTTAGAGAAATCATATGAAACAAATATAGAAAAGCTGTTACTAAATACTAAGATGCATTTAAGAAGCCAGTCTTCCTGTGCTCCATACTTGAACGGAACAGGAAAAACCTTAATATGTGGTATTGTGGGAAGTATCCTTTAGGATACACTTTTAAGTAGTTTACGGATTATGGATGTAGATGTGAAAACTGTAACTGGTTAGTAAAATACTGAAAAAGATAGTTCATCACATGCATATGGAATGCTACCTGTATATTCATGAAGATAGCAGCTAACTCATCAAAATTTGGACGTTAGTAATTTGTTCCCCAGCGAAATTTTGATAGCTATGTCATAAGAGAGTATTCTTTAGGAGGTAGAATTTTAGTAATCATTCTGAAGATTTCAGCAACTTTTTTGTGTATTAGATGATTCAAGTACATTGCCAGAGAGAAACATGCACAGAATTGTATGCAGAAATAAGATACGATAGGAAGAAAACAAGAGGCCACTTCACTTAAACAGTGGCACATGGAAGACAAAATCATGTGCTTATATTTTGCTTATAGTGTGCTATTTGAGACAGGATTGCATGAAGTATGCTGATATGTATTATAATTGTACACAACTGTGCATCTAATTGTCTGCATCTTATACATGTATTAATTCTATATCTAGCTTTTTTAACTGTGTTAGTTCCTTCCTCAAAGAGAAAGGAAGGATAGCTAGGAAGTTTGGGAATGAGAGTCAGGTCATTCAGACTTCAGGTTGAGAGGAGCCTACCTTTTGTGAGGACAATGAGAGACATAAGAGGAATTGCAACAGAGAGTGTCTGTTAACTATGACAGGTATGAAGGATAATGAGTACTCTATCAGCAACTAAATAACACAGCTGAATGGCACTAGGAGACAGAGCAAATTCCTACACGAGATGGGGCAAGTTGAGCTATCAAGTAGTAGTGAACAAATGTTTACCAATATTTCAATGTCTGTTGTTCCTCGTGAATGTTTGAGAGGCTGATCAGCGCAAGACTTATAATCCTAGTACTGGTACAGCCCATGACAGTACAACTTTCAAGACTTTTGCAAAATAATGTGATTTTTAATTGTCCGTATCACTAACACAAAAATATGTCTGTGCATAATGTGCTTTGCGATTTTAAAAGAAAAGTCTGCTCCAGTGTCCTCTTGCACTGGTTGACATGGTGAGCATTTGTTCATTACATCCTTATTAACTAACTTGCTCCATCTCATGTGTGGTTCTGTGCCATGCTGCCTGAGTACAGTTGCTATGGAACAAATATTCCCGATCGCTGCCACTGTACTGGTTATTATTCATGTTTTACTCTCACCAGCACATATTATTAAACCAGTTATCACATGAGACTAATATGACACATCTGTGTCAGATGGGCATTCACTTTTAAAGACACTTTTTTTGTAGTTAGAAACAGACAGACATTATTTTGCTGATAGTGTGCTTCAAATGAAACACAGAATGAATAATACTAGTTTGTGCTAGCTCCAACTACCCATATTGCAGTAATGAAATTGCAAATCTTTGTGTAGCACCATAGAAAATGCACCGATGACTATTGCTGGAGGTGCCTGTTATATAGGTCAGAGAAAACCAACCTGATAAAATGGCGAGAGCAGGGTAGGGGGCACCAAATTGAGCAAAATTTTCTAGAGAACCATAGGTCAGAAATGCACAGTTGTGGATCTATGGCCATAAAATGCATTGATGTGTATGCATCCAAACCGGCTTTCCCAGCTGGTATCTGTTGTGGTAAAGAGTGCAGTTACTAATTCAGTAAGCCAAAGATAACTGTTCCAGCTGAATAGTCAAAGCAAGGCAACCTTTGAATTCCACTACTCCATGGCTGACTGCATTAGACATAAATTATCTGTGGTGATTATGGGGTAATGGTTGACTATTAAATCAACCACACCAAATGGAATGAAATGCCATTAATTTGTTAAGATGATAAATTTTACGTGCACTGCTAGACACACACAAAAATTTTCACTTATTGAACAAACTTTTGCATGCTTGTCACTGATTTGTTGCTGCAGCTTCACAACTTTGCATTTCTGGCCCATGGTTGTTCAGTTTTGCTTGATTTAACTTCCATTATCCTGCCTGGACCTAATTATCAGGTAATGTTTATCCACCCTATGGTATTAACCAATTGGGCAGTTACTCATAGCTCCCCTCTTTGCTCTTGCGTTGCAACCCCCCCCCCCCCCCCCCCTCTCTTTCTCTATCTGTCTATGTCAGCATAAAACAAACTGGCGATACAGAACTTGCCTTTGATCAGTTTTTTAAAATTGGAAAAGAAATGGAACAGTCAATTGCCATACTGAATGAATAGCTGCTGGCTGTACAAAATACTATAACTGAACATGTGTAGGCTTGTTTCACTTTTATTATCTGGCAATAGACATGCAGTCATGAACTAACTAAAATCATTCTACCTTGCAGTAAGCTACACTAAGTCTCGGGTATTGAAACTTTCCTTACTGCTATGTGTTAATTTTTGTCAGAAGTCTGTATCAACAATATTTGTTTAGATTAATCCATTTGGGCACCAAGCACAATTGTTTTCTTTTGATATGACTTTATCTATCTTATTATGTGCTAATATATTAGTAAAAGCAAAATTTTCAAATATGTGTAAGGCATGATTGTTTTGGTCTCATATCCTTTTCTTGACAACAACCTTCTTGTGATTAAAGCACAACTTTTGAGAAAGGGGGGAGGGCAGGTTACAGATTTTTATGTTTTGTCTGCTAACTGTTTGTGTGTCTGGGAAATATTCAGTTGTAGAATGTTTATTAGATTTTCAATGCAGAAGAAAAATATATTGTGTTAATGCATGAGCTTGGGTAGCGCAATCAGTTCCTTCTTTTAGCTAATGCAAAACAAAACTTGTACAAATCAACACACGATCAAAATAAGTAATCCTTGTGCCTATATTTGCCATCTGTTGTGGGAGCTTCAGGAGAAGGAACAGCAGATCTGTAAATTTGTTTTTAATAAAGTGCAATTATAGCTCTTTACTGCACCAGTTAGTTTAGGATGAAAATATGTTCTTTTCGAACCGGTAATCACTGTTTCTTGGGTTCTTGCCATTAATTGAGTCATTTATTTAAATTTCCTGTGCTGCATTGCAGATACTACATCAGAGGTTCTTGTGGTGTCTTTATATAATTCAGGTAACTTATGAAACAGTTGTGCATAGTAATGGGAAATTTCTTGCAGGCATTTTGCTATCAAGGTTCTTGCCGTACACATTCTGACCAATGTCGTCTGCTGTGGGGCCCCTCAGGGAAGAGCTCTGACATGCAATGTTATGAAATGAATGAACAAGGCAATCAAAATGGCAACTGTGGATTTGATCGCTTGAACCGCTCGTTTCACAAATGCACAAAAGAGTAAGCTACTTTTTTATTTTTGTACATATATAGTCACTAATGTGTGTATTTTCTTTTCAATACATAAATACGGTGAGAGTAAGCAGAATTTTAACTTCTATTTGCTTCCAACATCTGATTTCAAAATCTCATATTATATTTTCTTTGTTTCCGATATATTCCATTTATTTAGCAGATTTTTGCACTCATATTTGTTGATGGTACTCAAAAATTTACAGTATTTTGGCAGCCACACTACTATCACAAATTTTTTTCTTGTTTATTACTGTTGCTGTTCACTGTTTCAGAGACATATATTGTGGAATGCTACACTGCAAGCATCTGAATGAGAAGCTTGAATTTGGAATGGAATCAGTGGCCAGGCTGGCACATTCCTTTATAAATGCTGGTGGAAGCCTTATCCCATGCAGAACTGCCCTTGTTGACCTTGGTCTCAATGAAGTTGATCCAGGCCTTGTACCAAATGGAGCAAAGTGTGGTGAAGGAAAGGTGAGAATTTTGTTACATACAATATCTGTGAGCAGTTGCTCCAAAATATGATGATATGCAGAAAAATTAAAACTTTAGAGCAATGTTTATTTTGTGCAGTAGATACTATGATGACAAGCACAGTTACGGTATCTTATATTTGATATAATTGTAATAAATTAACTGACTAGATCTACTAGTAAGAGAGAAGGATTATGACTTTAAATTGTTCACAAAAATAAGATTTAACTCTCATGGCTCCTCAAATTTGACTTGTATAAAAAAAAGGGTGGGGGGGAGAGAGGGGGGGGAGGGGGGGAAGGAGAGTGTTTCTCTCTTCTCAATTGATATGTGATGTGTTTTCCTTCAGTGCGGTCCCTCCGAGTTTTAAATAAGACTAAGACTTGAGTATTGAACTACCAGCTGTGTTCGAATCATCGTTATATAGTACCTGACTGTGACTAGATATGGCATTATTTTGAAATGTATCGTCTGTTCCTCTCAGGGTGTGGAATGTGCCTTTACCAGCCAGCATGTTCGCATTGACATCGGTGTTGTCACATATGAACAATGTGAAAGGATTGGCTGGCTTACCAACTGCATCTTTCTTTGCCTGCAGCACATATGATCCATCAAACCTAGAAACTTTGTCATAGGAAGCTGAAAATCCTAACGTCGCTAGGGAATTTACGAGGGCAGTTCAATAAGTAATGCAACACATTTCTTTTCTCGGCCAATTTTGGTTGAAAAAAACCGGAAATTTCTTGTGGAATATTTTCAAACATTCCCGCTTCGTCTCGTATAGTTTCATTGACTTCCGACAGGTGGCAGCGCTGTACGGAGCTGTTAAAATGTCGTCTGTAACGGATGTGCGTTGCAAACAACGGGCAATGATTGATTTTCTTTTGGCAGAAAACCAGGGCATCTCAGATATTCATAGGCGCTTGCAGAATGTCTACGGTGATCTGGCAGTGGACAAAAGCACGGCGAGTCGTTGGGCAAAGCGTGTGTCATCATCACCACAAGATCAAGCAAGACTGTCTGATCTCCCGCGTGCGGGCCGGCCGTGCACAGCTGTGACTCCTGCAATGGCGGAGCGTGCGAACACACTCGTTCGAGATGATCAACGGATCACCATCAAACAACTCAGTGCTCAACTTGACATCTCTGTTGGTAGTGCTGTCACAATTGTTCACCAGTTGGGATATTCAAAGGTTTGTTCCCGCTGGGTCCCTCGTTGTCTAACCGAACACCATAAAGAGCAAAGGAGAACCATCTGTGCGGAATTGCTTGCTCGTCATGTGGCTGAGGGTGACAATTTCTTGTCAAAGATTGTTACAGGCGATGAAACATGGGTTCATCACTTTGAACCTGAAACAAAACGGCAATCAATGGAGTGGCGCCACACCCACTCCCCTACCAAGAAAAAGTTTAAAGCCATACCCTCAGCCGGTAAAGTCAGTCAAGGGGTTATTCTGTTCGATATCCTTCCCCATGGTCAAATGATCAACTCTGAAGTGTATTGTGCTACTCTTCAGAAATTGAAGAAACGACTTCAGTGTGTTCGTAGGCACAAAAATCAGAACAAACTTCTCCTTCTTCATGACAACGCAAGACCTCACACAAGTCTTCGCACCCAAGAGGAGCTCACAAAACTTCAGTGGACTGTTCTTCCTCATGCAATTACAACCCCGATCTCGCACCGTTGGATTTTCACATGTTTGGCCCAATGAAGGACGCAATCCGTGGGACGCACTACATGGATGATGAAGAAGTTATTGATGCGGTACGACGTTGGCTCCGACATCGACCAGTGGAATGGTACCGTGCAGGCATACAGGCCCTCATTTCAAGGTGGCGTAAGGCCGTAGCATTGAATGGAGATTACGTTGAAAAATAGTGTTGTGTAGCTAAAAGATTGGGGAATAACCTGGTGTATTTCAATGCTGAATAAAACAACCCCTGTTTCAGAAAAAAAATGTGTTGCATTACTTATTGAACTGCCCTCGTAGAAGCAGTTTGGATCTTAACTTCTTGTAAATTTATGTGGCAACCCCAATTAAAATGGGAGACAAGAATAATTTTGGTTGCATGGCTAACTTATTGACATGTGCCACAATAAGACATTTCTTCTTTCGTGATTCCAGTGAACCCGATTTGTATGGAGGAGGAGATGTATTGTCTCAAGGACAACATGGTGGGAGTCACCAAAAAAACTAGTAATGGGAGGGTAAGCAGTAGTGCCGGACACTTAAGAGCGGGTATCTTCTAAAATAATTTTGCCTGCAGTTTTCACAATTTGAGCCATTTCTTCTTGAGTGTCTTCTTTTTTTTTCCCCTTAGAGTATCAGTTGTCTGACAAAATTTTGTGGCCAGTTTTCTTGAAACATACAATATTTCCTCTCTTGGGTGAATCAAAGATGATTGTCATGTTTATACTTCTCTTTCATGTGCTTAACTTCTGGATGAGAATTTTCAGGTACCTCGTCAAGCAACTGTCCAAGGGAAAACTGGCGCTTGTCAGTGTTCTCCTTGGGAAAGGTGAATATAATTTCAATGGTGTGATCTACACTCCTGGAAATGGAAAAAAGAACACATTGACACCGGTGTGTCAGGCCCACCATACTTGCTCTGGACACTGCGAGAGGGCTGTACAAGCAATGATCACACGCACGGCACAGCGGACACACCAGGAACCGCGGTGTTGGCCGTCGAATGGCGCTAGCTGCGCAGCATTTGTGCACCGCCGCCCTCAGTGTCAGCCAGTTTGCCGTGGCATACGGAGCTCCATCTCAGTCTTTAACACTGGTAGCATGCCGCGACAGCGTGGACGTGAACCGTATGTGCAGTTGACGGACTTTGAGCGAGGGCGTATAGTGGGCATGCGGGAGGCCGGCTGGACGTACCGCCGAATTGCTCAACACGTGGGGTGTGAGGTCTCCACAGTACATCGATGTTGTCGCCAGTGGTCGGCGGAAGGTGCACATGCCCGTCGACCTGGGACCGGACCGCAGCGACGCACGGATGCACGCCAAGACCGTAGGATCCTACGCAGTGCTGTAGGGGACTGCACCGCCACTTCCCAGCAAATTAGGGACACTGTTGCTCCTGGGGTATCGGCAAGGACCATTCGCAACCGTCTCCATGAAGCTGGGCTACGGTCCCGCACACCGTTAGGCTGTCTTCCGCTCACGCCCCAACATCGTGCAGCCCGCCTCCAGTGGTGTCGCGACAGGCGTGAATGGAGGGACGAATGGAGACGTGTCGTCTTCAGCGATGAGAGTCGCTTCTGCCTTGGTGCCAATGATGGTCGTATGCGTGTTTGGCGCCGTGCAGGTGAGCGCCACAATCAGGACTGCATACGACCGAGGCACACAGGGCCAACACCCGGCATCATGGTGTGGGGAGCGATCTCCTACACTGGCCGTACACCACTGGTGATCGTCGAGGGGACACTGAATAGTGCACGGTACATCCAAACCGTCATCGAACCCATCGTTCTACCATTCCTAGACCGGCAAGGGAACTTGCTGTTCCAACAGGACAATGCACGTCCGCATGTATCCCGTGCCACCCAACGTGCTCTAGAAGGTGTAAGTCAACTACCCTGGCCAGCAAGATCTCCGGATCTGTCCCCCATTGAGCATGTTTGGGACTGGATGAAGCGTCGTCTCACGCGGTCTGCACGTCCAGCACGAACGCTGGTCCAACTGAGGCGCCAGGTGGAAATGGCATGGCAAGCCGTTCCACAGGACTACATCCAGCATCTCTACGATCGTCTCCATGGGAGAATAGCAGCCTGCATTGCTGCGAAAGGTGGATATACACTGTACTAGTGCCGACATTGTGCATGCTCTGTTGCGTGTGTCTATGTGCCTGTGGTTCTGTCAGTGTGATCATGTGATGTATCTGACCCCAGGAATGTGTCAATAAAGTTTCCCCTTCCTGGGACAATGAATTCACGGTGTTCTTATTTCAATTTCCTGGAGTGTATATTGGGTTTAGGTTGTCCGGTATTTAACGAATATGTCCAGATATTTTGTAGAAACTATCCTCACATGAGAAGCACTTGTTGTTGAAATCAAATGATAATGATGACTTACCCAAGCGAGTTGGGTTGGGGAAAGTTAAGCATCGCAATCTCTTTTTAACTGCAATCACTTACTATTCTGCCAAACTTTCTTTGCATGTGAAGCACTTGCCATATTAGCTCACTACCACCACGAAAATAATTCGAATTACAGCATGTCCACAAAAAGTGCATTTTTATGTCACTCGAATAAGAAGTCATCAATGAACATTTACATTGAACAACTGTAAGAAACCTGATTTGAAAGGACGAGAACCTCTACTTTTGGAATGTATGTTGCACCTAACACAATTTTCAGAAAATTTTTGATGAATGAAATTTATAAGGAAAATACTTGTGTTTTGTTGCTGTTTTGTGAAATAATGATGGCCTAAAATTTCAAGGTTTTTTTCAGCCCCTATCATATTAGCATAGTTCCTAAAGATCAAAAACTCAGATTCTACTCCACGGAATACCGACAAACAGCACTCTAAAGTAGAATTAAGTTTGGAATACTTTCTACATGCTCTTCTCCACCTACAGCCTGTACTATTATCTTTGCAGTGTGACTGTGAACATAGGTCTGTAGACTGTTTCTACACATTTTCGGAACCCTTCGTTTTAATACCATCTTTTGCACTGAAAGTTAGCTGACAGATATGGAAATTGGTATATATAACAGTGTTACCAATTTTACCATTTTTGTCTGGGTGGAGATGAGTTTGGATAATTGTCTGACTGTCTCAATATAAAATTTCTATGATTTCCCCAAATCATTTCAGATGAAGCTGAGCTGATTCCATGAAAAAGATCTCAGATGATTTCTTTTTCCATCTTTGTTCCTTCAGTCATTTCTCTGTTGATCTTAACAAGTGTGAGATATAAATGATCTCCTCAGTTCCTTAAAATTCCCACTGGCTATTGATCGGTGGGCACCCAGTGATGGAATCATAAACTCATTTGTTTCAAAATTCACATTGCTGCATGGCAAGGTTTATAGGTTGGTGCTTACAATATTTAGTGCATAGTAGGTCTGTTTGAGGACGCGATATAACAAATCATTTTGAATAGTTAGGGGGGAAAATATAATTGCATTGTGTTCACTGTGGATATAAAGAATAAAACAAGGCACTGGTTACAGCCATAATTTAAATTATGTTGTGACCTATAATTCTATTTGTCTCATTTTTCTTAGAATGAATGTGACAAATTATTAATAATAAAACATGTTGTGTTCACTACTTTTAGAACTTTCATTGGTAGTAATTTTTGTGTCTGAAGATTGCTTTGGAAGGGGGAAAGAGGAATTGTCACTACCAATACAGCTCATTCAGTTCTATCCTAGACTGTTTGTGCTGCATGCATGTGCAGCAACAAGACTGAAATGTATAGTCACAGAAATGCTTTCAAAAGGCTGTTATTTGGGAGTGAACCACGGTGGGGAGTGCACCACAGTGCTTTCTCTCTCTCTTCCCCCCCCCCCCCCCCCATCCTTTCCCTTATCCATCTCATGCACTCAAACAATAGAAAAGAATGCAGAGAGAAAAAATAAGAGTGCATACTACGGTGATTCTCAGAATATGTAACTTATTGATTTTTCTTTTCTGCTAACAAGTTTTTTGACAGTCAAAAGATTCTTGATTCCAACCTTATAATACTGCTATCAATCTGATTTACAAGTCAGTTTGCTTCAGGATGTGCATGAAGATAGTGTATTTGATATTATCTTGATAATGTTGTTCATGATGATGTATTAAATTGAGAAGTAGTCAGTGTCAGCATGATTGAATTCACTGTGTACCGTATTGAATTTTCTGATAGATGTGTGTGAGCCAGCGTTGTATGCCAGTGGGCTCACTGCGAGCTGCAGCTGTGTGCCCCCAGAACTGTAATGGTAATGGTGTCTGTAACAGTCGAGGTCATTGCCACTGCGCTACAGGATTTGCTCCTCCATTGTGTGACTATCCTGGGACTGGTGGCAGTGAAGATAGTGGACCTGCTTCAGATCCAAATGGTTTGTAGAGAACATCAATAGTATTCTGATTTCTTTAATGTTTTATAAAACACCCTAATCATTAAAGTTTTGTTCGTTACAGTCATGAACTGGACCTTTGTATTGAGATTATGTTTTGGGACATTTTATTTAATAGTTTATTCTTCATTTCATGTTACATTTCTATTGTAAGTTTTAGACCAAAAATTGTCTGAGCACCATTTAGTGTACAGTATAGTGTAATAAATAAGGATTTCTGACTTCAGGTATATGATATTAACTGTCAATAAAATTCAATATGTGAATATATTGTCAATATAAAAAATTCTCTGACATTTTGGCCACTGTCGCAAATGGCCTCCCTCAGTGTATTTTGCTGAATGTAAGCATAAGGTCCTGAGGAAAGCCAATTGCAAATGTGGCCAAAGTGTCGGAGAATTTTACGTGCAAACAATTCGGTCACGTATCTTGAAGAATTTTATTGACAGTGATAGGCCAACAAAGCCTACACTTAAACATACTATTAAGTTGTTGTTAAGATGAGTAATTTACTAATAACAGGAAGATAGTAATAAAAAGCAGAAAGAATTTCTGCATTACCAGCTCTCAGTGCTGTGGCAGGTGCAGCTGTTTATTGCAGCAAACTTATCTTCCTCCTACATCTGTTATGTCTGACTACAGCTGAGCTTCTCTGTGACTTTTTCTTTTCTATAGCAACTTTTATTTTAGCCTTTCATAATTTCTCAATTTTTACTTTGATTTTTTTCTTAGCGAAGAAATTAATTGTCGTAAATACAGGTGACAAGCAAGTAATCATGTTCTACCGTGTTTTGCTGTTGATTACGTACTAGAAAAACTGTTAGGCTGTAGTAGACAGAGTGATCATTTTTTTGCAGGAAATCTTTATTTTGATGTGCAGCTTGAATGAACAAAGACATGAACCACCCATTTGCCTTTGTATGGTGGATATTGGTTAAAAAGTTATTTCTTTTCCTAATAAATTAGATTTGTGCACTGTCACATTTTCCATCAAGTTTTCTTTTATGTTGATCCATGATACAAAATGCTTGTAGCAACTATAAATTGCTTTAAAATTCTTCCCATAACATTAGAGTCTCATAAATTACTGTTTGCAATATAGGTAAAGAAAAACATATTCACTAAGTGATAGTCGATAGAAATATTCAAACGACGTAAAATTGCTAGCTTTCAGAATCAGGGAGTACTACTTCTGGCAGAAGAAGAGAAGATTGATGATGAAAAAATTACTGTATCTGTCAGAATAAGTATCCATCACTCAGGGTCAGGGGTGCCTTGCTCGACAGGCAGCATGAGAGTGGAAACTGTGTAGTTGGTATATATCTGTGTGTGTGTGTGTGTGTGTGTGTGTGTGTGTGTGTGTGTGTGTGTGTGTTTGGAGGAGAGGGATATCCAAATTAAAGATGAATGAAAATATGTCACAAGTGAGCCAAAAAAGTGAGGAAAATGAAGACCAAGAAAATTTGTAATTGGATACATAAAATAAATGATACTACAAGGAATGCTGAAGACCAAAACAGTAAGAGAAAAAGGAGGAACTGGCATTGAGAGGAAGAATACAAACTTGCACATCTGTAAAACTGATATCAAGGTCATAACTATGATGTTGCATAATGAACTCTGCAATGCGATGCTAAGAGTTACCAGTATGTGCTCCCTGTTTAGGGCTATTCTTCCTTACTAATAGCTTCTGGAGGCTATCATTCATCTATAAAAGGCTAGATATTTACTATAAACAAATTTGTTTGTGCCAATGTGTGACACTCATTTTGGTGGAGCATGTTTTGACACTACCAGGACTGTTGCAGGTAGTAGTAAGAGAGTGCGTAAGGTTGACATACTGCAGGAGTAGGCACAAGTATCGTATGATAAGTAAATTGACCAAGGATGAGCATGGAATCTGAAAAGAATGTTTTGGGAAATCATAGGCCAACCAAAGAAGTTCGTTAATACATTAAACCATGTTAGTAATGGGTAATAAGAATCGTTCCCATTTGTTGATTTGAAAAGAATCGGGAATATGCGACTTCCAAAGGTCATGTGCAAAATTTGTTATGTGAACTATCTGGTGGGATTCTTCCAGGTAGTGAAGACAGAATGAGACTGGCATTATATTTTCATAAGGAGCCAGCATCCAAGTAAGAAAGTTTACCCTGAATGCCAAGGTTGTAGGGAAGGAGTTGTTTCACCTGTAAAGGATGACAGCTGGTAAAGTCTAAGTACTTCTCTAATTGGTTAGCTCAATGTGTACTAGAGGTTGCATAAATAAGTGATAACTTCCAACCAATGTGTGAAAAGGAAAATAGGTCTTAGCTACTGTAGTTAGCCCTAAGACTAGTCAGTCCCTTGGCTAATATGAGCAACTCAGGAGGGGAATGGACTACGCATTCAGGGTACTTCCTGTGATAACTGACATCTGAAACTTATTACATAAAAACTTTCCTTTTACATTAAAGGCACCAATAATTTCCTGGAACAGCTGAAGTCAGTGACTGCCCCACCACAACCACACACTTCACTGGTCACCACTAAGCCACCTACCTCTACACCAAAATTCCTCATACACATGGTTTGTGGTGCTAAACCTTACTGCAGTGAAAACTCTTCTGATACCATACCAATGACTGTTCACTAGAATCAGCTACACACTTACCAACGATAGAAATGAATCAGGGTCGCACCCATATGAAACAATGGTAGCTCTTTCCAATACTACTCTCTTCATGAACAGTTAACTAATTTCCACATGATCCCTGTGTAAATCTTGTAACACCTTCCTCAATACTGATATCATCCTTATAGAAGATAAAGTTCACAACTCGGTACATATAAAGCCAACTGTCAAACAGAAATATTTACATTTAACAAGTGTCATCCCTTCCATGTGAAATGTTCCCTCCTCTATAGCTTTGGCAATGATGCAACCCTATCTGTCTGGAAGAACCAGTGTAATACTGGCAATACATCTCAGAATCAAGACAGAAGAGCATGTCTTCTTGTCCTTTACTATGCTTTTGTTTATAATGCAATAATGAGTTAACCAACTTCTTTGACAGGACTATCATATTCTGAAATTGAGTCCAAGAATGAGATGTGCTCTACCTAATATTTCCCACACATATCAATTTCAGGAGCATCCTCATCAGACCCAACACTCCATCGTCATTCATTTTACCTACTGATACTTTGTGTTGCTTATCCCTGTGTGACTGCCCATGCTGTCTTGTTCACCCTCCTGATACTATTCAAGCCCCTTTACTGGCAAAACCTATTTCTTCAAAGCGAGAAACATCTGCTAAATAACTTGCATCATAATATGATCACTGTCTAACCTTTCTTATCAATGTGACAGCCACCGCATGGTCAATAAGGATGTTCACTCATGTCTGTACTCTATGTGTCATGGCTGAGTACACTCTGCAGTACCATACACATGACCTCGATACCTATTTTACTACACATACCATCTTATTCTCTCTCCTGGTACCTTCTCAGAACTTGGCTCCACAACCTATGCTTGGATCTTGCATTCTCCTTGGCCTCTGTTTATGAAAGCTATGCAGTATTCTCTCTCTTTCTTCTTTTATTCTTTTTCATTGTTTTTCCTTTTAATTTCTTTTACTTTTGATCCTTTTTACAATGTTTTTTGTGCTTAATTTACCCCTCTTTTATTGTCTGTTGGCCTAGGATCGAGTGAGCTTACCTAGGTCCTTAAGCATTCCCAGGTTTTTTTCCCCATCACATTCCTTCTTCTAGAAAAAGCTAGCAGTTTTATAGCTCTCTACATATTTAAATCTACTGCCATTTGATAAGCACATTTTTCTCCATCAATATAATTAACTGTTCAGTTCACTAGTAATTTTGACCAAAACTTGTTTGATTTGTGACTGTGTATTTTACACACTGAAACTGTGTACTGTATGTTTGTTCCATTGGACTGAATAGTGTAATAGATCTCTTTTAATTCTTTACACAGCATTTTTCTCTCTCTAGTCTTGCTACAGCTTTACACAGTGTGCTTTCCTTTCTGAGAAGGAATCTATTACTTCATTAAAGTTCATCAAATATTTCGCTATCCGAAATATCAAAAATGTCATTGTCTAATACCGAAAAAGCTGTTAATATGAATAGTATCCAAGACTGGTGTGGTTTTTTGATTTGATTACATCTGTTTTGTCACTGTCTGCTAGATAAAACGAAATATACCTTTCTAATATTGTAGCAGTTGTAACATGCAGCTAATAGGTGAGACTGTTTTGGTACAAATGGTCAGTTTTGTCTACCTCATTTATATAAATAACACGTCAGAATATAATTCACCAAAGTACCAGTATCAAATGTCTATTAGGCCTACTACAAGCAAGAAGTTTTACTTAGGAAATAATTCCACATTTCATTCATACGCTCCAGTTTCTCAAACACGAGATCAAAAAGTAGTAGTATGAAATTTTTATATAAATTTGGGAGCGGCATATTCTTCCACATAATTTCTGTGCTGTCCCCATCTCTTCTCCTTCCTCGTTCTAAAAACCAATTTTGTCATCAGCTATTCCTGCTATTGTCAAAACTTATTCTCTGGTTAACTGTTATTCCTGTTAGTCATTTATTTCTACTGTGGTTGTCTGAATATATGGATTTTGCTAATACAATTAACGCTGATCATCCGCATACCCAATCAACTGCATAAACAAAGAGCGATTGGCATTAACACATTCGAGTTTATTCAGCTCAGCTCAGCTGTTAATATGAATAGTATCCAAGACTGGTGTCCTTTGTCTGCCAGAGTTTTTTATTTCTAGATGTGATGGGGATTCCACTGGCAGATATATCACGTACACTGTGCACGCATTCAAAACTCAACTTATGGTTCATTCAGAAATCAATGTAAAATGTTCAAAAATAACAAGGATGTTTTTCAAAATCATTTGAATAATTGATAGACCAACGTGCGCTGGATGTTAGGCACTTTGTGAAACGAGGGTTTTTTTTCTTCAAGAATATGAATTTGGCGCCCCCTAAAGTTGCTGCAAGGGTAGATATCCCAGTTTGCCCCTCCTAGATCTGGGCCTGGGAATAGGGACAGATGGATGTGGGTGTCAGAATACCATGTGGATTTCTCATTTTAGGGCATGACAAAAGGTGGTTGAAACCCTGGCAGAGAGGTACTGCTCCTCACTGCAGATGCGATGACCATGGGTGACTAGAATGTGTGGAAGGGACTGCTTGGTTTTGGATGGGTAGCACTGTTGAAATGGAGTATTGGTGGTCGGTAGTTTCGATGTTGACGGAGGTACTGTTAGAGCTGTCTGTTAGGTGGTGGTCGACATCAAGGAAGGTAGTCTGTTGGGCTGAGAAGGACCAGGTAAAGTGGGGGTGGGGTGGGGGAGGGGGGAGGAGAAGGTGTTGTGGTTCCGGAGGAATGTGGGTAGGATGTTGTTACCCTTGTTGCAGGTCGTGAAGATGTCATCAGTGAATCTGAACCAGGTAAGGGGGTTTGGGATTCTGAGTGGAAGGATTCTTTTAGATGGTCCATAAATAGGTTGGCATAGTATGGTGCCATGTAGGTGCCCATGGCTGTACTGCAGATCTGTTTACAGGTGATGCCCTCAAAGAAGTAATTACAGGTGATGATGTAGATTGTCTTGGTGACCAGGAAGTAGGTAGTAGGTTTAGAGACAGTCGGGTTTGAGAAAGGCACTGTTCAGTGGTGGCAAGGCAGTAAGCACTGGGGATGATATTGTTAATGGAGGCAAACTGAAAGTGATGAGCAGGGTGCTAGGTGATAAAGGGCAGTAAATGTGGGAAGTCTGCAGAGGAAATGATTGAAGTTGGGTCTCTGCATCTGAATGCAACAATAACCATGTGCTTATGAGGTGTGTGTGTGTGTGTGTGTGTGTGTGTGTGTGTGTGTGTGTGTGTGTGTGTGGTTTTTTCCCTCTTTTTCCTACATCAGATGAGCAACCTTTTGTGATAGCTTAATAATATCCAATAGTCTACTTTTAAATTTGCCTGTTTGCAGCTCGCTGTGTCCTCCAGGTGGTGAGTGGCAACCTATCCTAGTTTATATTATTGTTATTCCATGCCAGAGTTTCAGTTGTTTAATATTTGATATCAATAGATCTGTTTTATTAAGGATAACTTTCTTCACCATTATCAATCTTCTATGTTTTTTTGATTTTTCCATATTTTATAGTCAGTATTGAAACAAGTGGCACAGTGGTTAATAAGACACTTAGTTCACATACTGAAAGAGCAGGACTATCTGCGTTTCGCGTGTCTCTCTTACGATGAAAGCGAGGATGGATGATCTGAAGATGACACATTTAATTTCCTTTCTTATCCTTGTCCAGTTGTGATGTTCTCAAGTTATGATGACCCCATCATCAGTAGTGTATTAAAGATTAATCTTCCCCCTCTTCTCTTTTTTTGAAATCATGCTTTCCAAGTAGGTCAATGATTACACGTCTCCTGCTATAAAATCAATTTGCTAAACATCAACATTGAAGAGGTCCAGCTTTGATGGGATGTTGTTATCCTACTTTCTATCACTTTTCATAACTTTTGCCTCTGTTTCATTTTAGCTTGACCCAGCATCTTCTCTAATTGACCTGACAATTACGTAAGCGTAGGCTTCTGTGGCTGTTGTTATCTTCAGCAAAAATGTTTCCAGATGTGTGACTGCGTTATCATGTTGTTATATACTGAGATCAATACTTTGACTTGCTGCAGCAGTCATGTTGAAGACTCAGGCCATTCTTGCCAATAGTTTTTCTAGTTGTTTCTTACTTCTGGGATGAAGTGCTTTTTCATCTGTGCATTGGTATCTATTTTCTTTAGAATTTTGTTCATGTTTTGAGATTCTCTTTCATTCCATTTTTACTTTTAGGGTTTCTATAACACAACAAAGGCAATAAACACGCTTTACATTCTTACTAATGTGAACTTTTTTTCTTGATTTTTCCTCATTTATTGATATTTGTTATAGGTATAACATCACTATCTTTTATTTCCTTGTAATTGCGTGTCATCATCTTGCACACAGTATCTAATTTTTCTAAGACCATATGATTGTTATGTTCCTTCATACATTTTTGTCTTGCCCATTTTTACTTTTCATTCTTACAACTCTCATGTTGTATGAACTTTTCCACAGCTTATTTGTGAAAAATATCATTGTAACTTTTAGGAATTTTATGAAAATGAATGCCTGGATGCCTCCGAACATGTCGTCATTTGCAGTAATGTAATTTAATTTCTCCAGGTCATCTGTTTTTGCCCCCCCTGCCGGTTAAACTACTGTAGCATTTCTGGCGGTTAAAGATCCTTTCTATTCATCTGCTTGATTAACTGTATTTATTACCACTGTCTTTCGTAGCTTGTTGCATTTGGGCTTTCCCTAATTATTGTATTTCATTTTTCATTTTTTCTTTCATATTAGTATATAAAATTGCTAATGAATGTTTTTTCTCTTTCAGGAAGAAAAGATGTAATCACAGCAATGTACGTGATATTCTTAGGAATTGTTCCATTAGTTGCCATAATCGCTGTTTTCATTCATTACACACGGCGAAATGTGAAGTACTGGTGGAAGAAAAACAGCAGCATCCCATCTTCGACCATTACGATGAATGGAAGAGGCCCTCCATCGTACGTAATGCCTCACTTCATAACTTCATTGCACCAGAGACTGCGTCAGATTTGTAATTCTTGTTGTAGAGTGGAATGTGGGAATGGTCTGTGCAGAGCTATGCATGAATACTTCAGTAGTTTAAGAGACAGAATGCATACTTACTTTAAATGTGATGTAGTGCATGAAAATAGCCAAAACAACTTCCAGAAAACTGCTTCAGCTGCTGAAATACATTCTTTTTCTGTTGCTGGTGCAGGTGTTAACAGTTGCCTTTCTGGAAGTAAGAAAGAAATTACTAAAACTGGTTTAATATCCACAACAAACAGTAATGTTATCCATATTCTTAATGCTGAAAAAGGTTTCCAAACTGTTAATGAGTCAAAGATACCAGGTACAGTGCCTAATAATGTTGCAGGACTATGTGAAGAGACAAAACATGGTGGTGTAAACACAGTCAATGTTGAAGTGCATCTACCTACAACCACTCAAAGTACTCTACATCCCAAGAGCATAAGCACTGAGAGTAATATTGCATCTGTAGGCAATCATATTAGGAATTCCACCAAAAATATTCTTCGAAAAAATTCTAGAGGTTTGTCCATAAAAACTGCAACTTCAGAAAAACGATTGTTGCAACAGTCAGACTCATCTGGTGCTTCTACACCAGAAACACCACCAATGCTAAGGATTAATGATGTGGCCTTCAAATCTGTTGTTAGCAAGCCAAGCGTTTCAGCACTTGCATCAAGATTTGAAGCAACAGCCTCTCAAAATAATGTAGTGCAGATATAATGTAGATGCTTTTTTCCATATAATGAGATTACTTCATGAAGTTTTTCAAGTATGATGTAAATATCCCATGCTTTTAAGCTGACTCCGTTTGCCAGAGGGGTGGCACATATATGTTTTATCTCCCAGTTTTTCTTGGCATAATCATAACAGAGTTGTTGAATGGAAAGCCACCATCGATTTCTGTAGACACAAGACTGTTTTGTCACAGTCATTACTCAAAACATTATGTTGAAATCAGAGAAACGCCATTGCATACTGTAACACTTATTTAAATATGTTATTCATGAAAAAAATACTTATACTACCCTCAAGTGCTAATTTTATTTCATATTGCCCTGCAGAGCTTTCATCTGTAAATTTCTTAAATGTTTTATAGCATCGTTGCAATTGGCTCATTTTCAGTTACTAGTTGTTTCTAATAGCTAAATAATGGAAAAGCTTTTTATAATTTATCGTTGTCTCAAACTTAACATTGTGTTGGTCTGTTGCTCTGTAAGCTCTTTTAGATTTATGAATTTAATTCTTTAATTTTTAAAGCATGGGTGTGATTTGCAATGAATGTTACCTTTTCTTATATGTACCTGCAATCATAACACAATGTATCTTCTTATATACATCTGGACTGGGACAGACTGCAGTACATTAGACAAATTTCTGGTTCCGAGTAATATGAAATTTTTTAAAACGCATAAATAGTTCATAAACTACATTTTACCATGCATTATTACCCTTAGTTATTATAATGTGTGTAATGTTTACATACTTTTCACACTTGTAAAAGTGTTACATTGTAGTCATTTTGATAATTAAGATGATTATAGTTGTTGTTGTTATTATTATTATTATTTGCAGACTCATAAACAAAACATATTTGAGCAGTTTTATCCTTTAGGTGGTTCAGTAAATTTATCTTTCTTTTCTTTTTTTCATCTGGCTTCCTGCTTTGCTTTTGAAGTTGCTTTTAACATGCATATGGTGTGTGTGTGTGTGTGTGTGTGTGTGTGTGTGTGTGTGTGTGTGTGTGTGGTGGTTGTTTATCAGCTACTAAAGTTGCTTATTTATCATGCAGAAATGATAGACTGTGACATTAACTCCACTTTATGGAATTCTTTACAGTGTGTGTACTTTGCTTACAGTCTTTTAAATTTGTGTGCTGTAAATTGCTTGAAATATAATGATAATGATTCTCTCTATAGGATGAAACCTTTGGAGAAGAAAAACGGTCAACTGCGGAGAATAAGCCGTGGAAATTCCTTGGCGTATCACCCTGATAAAAGCAATGGATTGGAAATTTCTGCTCCGCTTCCTGCTGACCACCGAAGTGCTTCTGATAGTGCTCGTGCTTCTCTTCTTCCAGCACATGACAGCAGTTCTGGATCACTTACTGGTTCAGCAGCATCAACAAATACAAACAGTTCAGGGAATCTTCAGAATAATTTACTTGGACACTTTAAAGGCTTCACAATTACACCACTACCCTCTTCGTCAGAAGGATCTTCGCAGATTCATTCACCACCTGTGAGGACACTGGCCTCTCCAGTTTCTCCTCCAGTAGTCCCCTCTGTCGCCATACTCCCTCCAAAGCCAACTAATTTTCCTGCAAGGTCAAGTAATACATGTACCACAGCTGCACAGAATAACTTTATTCCTGCATCAGCACCTCTGTCCACATCAGTAACGAGTGCACCTGTGTCTAGACCAGTTATTAGCAACCCAATTCTTGATGCAACTACTTGCACTGCTAAGGAGCTTGTTGCTGCTCGAGCAGCACCGTCAGTACCTACAAGGCCAGCACCTCAAGTTCCTCCTGCAAATATAACTTCAGACACCAATACCAGTTCAAATAAACCTCCCAGGCCTGTGTCTATACCTAACACATCTGCTGTTAATATGTCTGCTTTCTCTTCGTCATTAGAAGACAGAAAATCTAAAGAAAATGGTTCAAGCTATCCCACACTTACTCGTATTGCATCTTTTATGATGCGCCAAAATCCAGTAAATAGATCACAGTCTAGTGCTCATGGAACAGGCCATAATAATGAAAAGAAACTGAAAAATAAACTAGGGGATGGCACAAACTCACTTCCTAGAACACACCATCATGCTGTTAAAGCCGCTAAACTTCAAATTGATCGTGATACACTTAGAAACTTGCAGATTTCTGAGCCAATACCACTGCAAGAAATAGAAGTTCCACAGAATGCATTGCCAGTAAGAGCTGCTGCATCAGTATCAAATGAAGAGCCCAATAAGAATGTTGTCATGCGAGCTCAGAGCATGAGGAGCACAGGATCGGTTGTGCAGAGACCGGCCATTCCTACATTTGGATCAATGAGACAGTCTTCTGCCACAAAGAGACCTACAAGCATTCCAGCTGGAAGTCGTCCTACATCACCTCCACCTCGGCCACCTCCACCTCCGACAACCAAAGCTGATGAATTACATACAGGAATCATAGGACTACCAGGCTATCAGAACCCACCTGCAGTAAACAGTGGTGAATATGCTTATGATGACTGCTTAAATCTCATACAGGAAGGTTCTGCCCCATTAGCTAACATTGATGAAGAAACAAGTCCTGTGAGTGCTGACAACATATATGCTGTGATTGAAGAAAGTCCTCCTGAAAAAAGTAGGAAGAATACTGAAAGAGGCTTTTCAACAACTGCAAAGACAACAAATGGAAACACAAAAACAGCTGAGAAATCTGAGTATGCTGCACCCTCATTTAGTGAATACCATTCACCAAAACCACTGGAAAACAGTGTTTCTGCTGGGAGTGCTGAATCAGTTGGCCTACTTTCAGAGATAGTAAATGAAATTCAGGCAAGGAATATGGAATCTATATATAGTAGTTCTACTGTTGCCAGGGGAAAGAAAGAAGGTGACACACACAAAACGGAAGACGATGATGCTTCTTCTACAGTTACAGCCACAGACTCTTCAGTGGCTGGTTCAGGATCACCACAACCTTTTCCTGAAAAATTAAGTGCAGTAGCTTCTTCTAACAGTTCTTTGGGCACTTACGTAAATGCACCATATGCCAGCAGCATATACAGATCTTCTGCCAGCACGTATAGTAACACTTCACAGAGTGGAGTGGGTCCTCCAAGCACAAAGGCTTCAAACAGTTCATCCAGTTCCAGTAGTGGCTACCTGAGTCCATTAGCTGTCAATTCTGGATCAATGGGCACTACAAAACCAAACACTTTAAGCAGTAAGCCTGGCGATTTTAGCACTTTTAAGACTACTCCCAGTCACTCATCAGCATCCACAACAGAAAGTTTTTCTAAAAGTTTCGATGTGTCATCGTACAAACCGTTTAGCTCTTCTCTCCAGCGTTCTTCTGGCCCGTTGGCTGCAGCTTTCCGTTCAACACCACAAAATGCAGGAAGTGCTGAACTTGATACAAAAGCCAACATCAATTCAGAAAATAAAGGTGTAGCTTCAGCATTAAAATCTGAAAGTGTTTCATCACCTTCAACAGTAACAGATGCAAAAAAATCATCAGAATCTGTAACAAAAGCACAAATAGGCATAAAGAATGAAAAAATAGCACCAAAGCCTGCAACAGGTGCAGCTGCCCTGACCAGAGTGTCAGGTCCAGTAGCTGCTTCTGCAAATGGAACTCAGAAACCCACTTCTGCAATTATAACAAAAGGAAATGTAGTAACTTCTCCTACTAGCTCTACTTCAAGTAAAAATAAAATGTCTGTTAGCAGTGTTAAAACTGGTAATGTAAATAATAGTCCTGATGTAGTTTCTAGTTGTTCTGTTGTTGAGAATGGATCTGCAGAGAAATCTCCTGATGTTGTAAGTGGAAAAGGTAGTAGGTCAGGTGCTAGGTCTCCTGATGTGGTGCCAACAAATGTCGATAAATCACAAACACAAATAAGTCAAAGGACTGCTGGACGCTCAGCAACAAATAATAACAAAAGTGCACCATCTATCAGTGCTTCTAAAGCTTCTAGTGCAACAGGGCTAGCAAAACAACCACAAATGACATTAGGGAAGACAAGTGTTTCAGGGAAACAACCCCAGACAGCTCCAAAGCCAACAGTACCAAGATCTGTTAGCAGTGCAGCAGATAAACGGAATGTGTCAAACACTGGCAAGGAAAGTGGTATCAGGACAGCAGGGAAGGGGCCTACTGTTGCAAGGTCAGCATCGGAATCTTCTGGTAATCGAACAATGCCCACTGGTGCTCGCCAGGCTGCCAGCAAGCTTTCCCATGTTGCATCTTTGCAACAAAAATTTGAAACTGTATCAGAAAAGAACACTGGGTCTGTAACGAGCTCAAGAGTACCCTCAAATGCTTCAATTAAAGTTAAACCATCCTCACCCAGTGCAAGTTCAAAAGCCATTTCTGATTCAGGAAGAACTGTTTCCTTTAAAAAGTGAAGGATATGTGTTTTTGTTCCAGAATTAACGCTCTGATTCTTGTTACAATGAAGTATGAGGCTTCATAAGCAAGGTGTACTGCTGAATGCCTAATTCAGTGAGAATATGACTCGCATGGCCATCAAATGAGATAAGTGTCTTATGTAACTTTTATATCTTTTCTGGCATTTCTCACAGAACATTTTGTTTCCATTTTTGAAGTTCTGTAATGGTGCTTATTGTAATGAAGAACTAGAACTCATAGCATCTACGTGCACAGAATAGTCGAGAAATTGAAGTTAGACTAACAATGCTGAGAGACAAAGTAATGAGCATTGTAGGACATGTGCCACCGATTTTGCTGCTGTGTTGTATTTAAGAAAATGGCTCTGTACCGTGGTGAACTGATTAATGTATTTTTTAGCCTAGGACTGAAAAACTTTAATCTGGAGAAACAAAATCAAAGCATTCCTGTTACATTCATTACCATATTATGGTATCCAAAATATGTTTCTTATTTTGATGAACAATTTAAGAAACAATGTTAATTTTCCAGATCACTTTTATGTGTTACAAGAATTATTGGAACTATGAAAACATAGTGGTGCAATGTGTCAGACGATTTTAAAGTTTTGTTAATGCATAACATATACTTTTTATAGCAGAGTTTTCAACTTGTTGATTGTTACCAAGATACTGGTAACAGGTTTGTTTAAATGTTTACATGACAACTGTGATAATATTTTTTTATTGTGTAAATTGTTTACTGTTAATGTAATTTGTATAATGGTATCTAGAGCAATGCTTCAGTTCGTATTTATCCAGTACAGTCACATTGAACATTGGAAGAAACATAAGAGGAGAACAGTACTGCAGTTCTTTTAATGATTAAGAGAGCTTAAAAGAAACCATTTATGTAATTTACCTTTTTGCCTTGCAGTCTTGAAATGGCAAGCTTCTTTTCAAAAGTTGAAATCTGGCTAAGTCATAGAGCTGTTAGTGCAACTCTAAAGTTGGTATTAAGTATTGCAGTAGGGAAATATATGTCCTTGTCCAGTAAATGTGATACTTAAGGCAGGGAGAAGTATAGTTTTACCTTTTTTATGAATTACAGGTTATACAGTATGAACAAATCATTCCACTTTCCTATCAGATGGAAACAGCTGTTATTGTTATGTTAACCTTTTCTCCCCTTTGTAAAATAAGCTAATTTCTATAATGTAGTGTGTCAGCTTTGCTTGGGAATTATTGTTGGTACTAAAATGCTGATGGAAGGATCTCCATTGTTTCAACACTTTAAAATGTTTTTATTCCACATAAAACTTGAACTACAGTTGTAGTTATTTAATTGGGGGAAGCAATTGCTCCTGTAGGCTTACACATTATTGGAGGAGATCTTGCAGTAAAAGCCTAGTTATGTGCAACTGTACATCACATTTGAAAGTTTGAATAACTGTTGTTTTAGGTAGATTACTTATCTGAGGTGCCCATAAACAGTGTTGCACAACAGCAAGGGACCATTAAGTGAGGTTTTATTACATTTCATCAGTTTACTTTAAGTAAGAGTATAATTATGGTTCTCTTTATATGCTTGTATCTGCATGTGAATAGCTACAGAACTTTCTGTGCTCATCCAACTATTTTTACATCACATTGTCTGTAAAACATGTGTATTTGAGATACAGTTTGTATCCAGGATAGCATAGACAATCTCAGAATTAAAGTGGATTCATTGACGATTATTGGTATTACTGCTCTGAGTTTTTTTGCATCATATGCTGACAGAACTTAAGAACAAAACAACAATTAGTTAGCAGCTACAAGATCACATTCAGAATTAATTTAAACTAATTACCTGTGAGAGAAAGAAAGAGGCTGGTACTATTCTTCTGATAATTTCCTGTCAATTACCAATGCTAACATAAAGTGAGTGCCAATTCAAGCTTCAGTGAATTCATCCATGTTAGACAGCACCTCAGTTCACAATTTGTTGAGAAATTCCTTCAGAGTCATCAATTTTAATTACACAGTATTGCTTGCACATCTCTTTTTTACAAGTCGATCACCTTGAAGAACTGTTGTTGTTTGCAGATACTTGAAACTCTTCTTAAGAGAGTTCTGTGTATGACAACTAGACTAAAGTATAAGACATGCAGTCACACTTCCACTAACCAAATTCCTTCACATGTTGCATATTTATGGACCACTCATTGAATCACTCTACAGTTTTCCTCTTACACTGTTATTCTGTTCCATATCACCTACATTTGCATCTGGTACACTCGATCAACACAGATGGTGCCATTTTTATGTTGCTAATAGTAAATTAAAGTTATGAAGAGAAAGTAATCGCACTTTTTTATTGCATTTTCAATTGGACTGTTCATCTGAAGAAAACTTCTGAACATCTTGATTATTACTGTTCAAGAATGCATTGTTTTTCAACCATACTTGAAATGTAATTTTTTTTATCACATGTAAGTGAAACAATATTTTTGACCATTTATTATTATCTTTAGAAATACAGCTATATAGTGGTTTTAATCATGTCACAATCATGCAGGGTGTATATTTTTAGTGTTTTTATTTCAACCCAAAGGTTTAGGGATGGAAAAAAATTGTTGCTGTGAAGAAAATAATCTTTAGGTGGCATTTGTGTAATTCACTATTCATTTATTGATTCTACAGTTGTTTATATGTTGTGATATGGTTTTATCAGTTTTATATCTATACTATTCTTCTTTAATCGAGATGACATAGAACCACATTATACAGGGGTAAGAGGGATGGAGAAGAAAAACAAAGCATTGTTAATATGAAAAATGAAGGGAGAAGTCTTTAGAATGAGGCAGCACATGGGTGAGAATATTGGTTGAAGCTCTTAGTGGTGAGGTGTTTTTGGTGATGACTCAGATGTGTGGCCTTGGTGCTAAAATAGGGTACTTTTATATTCATGTCCAATATCTAATTTTCTTCCCTTTTTTGAAATATGAACCTATTTTTTAAATCTATTACTTCCCTTGAATGTAGGTTTTGTGTCATGACAGACCATAAGTTGCATTTTCATTATTATTTAAAGTAAAAGTGGCTTCAGTTCCTGAGAAAGACTTTTTGCATTTTTAATCTGAATTGAACAATCACTTTACTCCATCTTCTTTGTTTCAGAAAACAGTATTTCATTTCATTTAGTTGTGTGGTGCTCTTTAACTGTCAAGCATATCAGCTATTTGATATGTATGAATGTTGTGTGTGGTGTTAATTTGGAGATGTGTACCTACATAGTAGCTCTTTTGCATAATGAGTGTTGTATGATAGTGTAGTTGTCAGCAATTGGCTGTATTTAGATCTGATATAAAAATTCAGATTTAGACATAATGGAGTGTGGTTAAATCTTATATGCAGTGGCAGATTTGGTGTACTAAACACTGGCCAATTTGTACTGGTGCTATTGACCTGGAGCGTAGAATAACTATTTACCATCAATGGAAATCTACATTTCTTCCTGTAGCAGTTTTAAGCTACTGCAAATTGTTCCTTTTTTTAGAAGAAATATTTTAATGAAATATTCAATTAAGAGTTCAGCTTCATTAATTTCACTGTGTTTTTGATATCTTTCAAAAGACACTCTTTATTATAGACTCATGGGTAATGTCACTACTAAGATTTTGGAAGAAATTTTGTTATATGGAATTGCCAGGGCAGGGGAGGAGGGTGTTCATGTGAAGTACATAATCTTATTGGCATAACAGCTGCATCAGATGCAAGTGCTTTGGGAGTTGTATGTGCTCCAAAACTACTGTATTCAAATAATGTACTGAGACTTCCACTGTTTCCAATGGATTTTCGTAAGTTACAATATTCATCAAATGTGCAAGAGCAATACAATAGAATAACAATTGACACCAAAATTGGCTGTTTTGTGGGAGCTGAGACACTAAATATAACCTTTCCCTTGTTCTTGCATCTATTTCTATGATGAACATATCTGCAAACAAAGAAGATGCGATTCTTAATTCAGTGTCTATAAAGAAAGTATAGTCAAAAAAAAAAAAAAAAAAAATGAATCTGCATAGGTTTCCAAAGCTTTGTAGGGTAATACTGCATGTAGAATAGCTCCCTCTCCCTCTCCCCCCCCCCTCCCCCGTGTGTGTGTCTGGGGGGGGGGGGGGGGCGCGGTCAGTCACACATGTGCGTGCACACATCATACATGTTCTGCAAGTGTGTACCAGAATTATTGTGCAAAATCTGATGTAGTTCATGTTACTGAGACAAGGGCAAGAAAAAAAGAACTCACTGTGGTTTGAATATTCTTACTTCTGCAATTATCTTAATTTTTCCCTCGAGTCTCAAAATGCAATAGAGGTGGCACAGTTAAATTAGCACTGGAATATACTTACTTATCAACCCCAAAAATGAATCTGAAACTTTGAAAACTATACTCTGAATTGTATCAGTTCTTATCAGTAATGGTTGAAGCAATGCAATAAGCAGTCTCAAATGCTGGCATGCAGGTGTTCTAATTCCTTTGCAGTTGAACAACTAAGCTGAAACGCAGCACTCATCTCCATACAGTATGTTTTATGTGACTTCAATGATGTGAATTACTTTTCATTTAATATTCGTGTATAGAATCTATATTTTTGCAACAATATGCAAGTTTCCCACTTAGAAACACAATAATGTGATGGCTTAGGCTTTATACGTTTGTCTAATGCTTGAGCTCATGTCCTGCTTGCAACCTGTATGCATTTGTATGTATAAACCTGACTAATCTATATTCTGCTTTAGACATACTGTTCTCATATCATTAAAATATAGTGTAGTAGGAAGTGCCATAATGTTGTTCCAAGTGGCCCTTTTTGTCATGTGCATCAGGATAATTACCTGGGATGGCATTGATTCTCATGCTAATATTGGCTATAGAGCAGTCAGAGCTGAGTCTGTTACATGTTAGTTTTGTTTGTACTTATTTGGCAAAAAGGCAGTACATCCATTTCTGTGTTGTGCTACACCTTCTTCTCTATGGAGAACAGCTGTCATTTCCTGCACTTTATTGTAGAAAAAAATACGAATCTCAATTTTGCTTTGTTCCTTTCCATATTTCTAGTAAAATATCAAGACTTCAGTATTTATGTATGTGTGCTCATGCTTCGAAATAACTAACAAATGTTAGGAAGTTGATCTCTAAGTAGTGGATATATTTAATGTGACTTTCTGCATCTGATGAAGATATTTTGTTAATGCTATATTGTAGTAACTTCAACTGATGGTGGTAATGATTCGCATCTGCTAAGGCAGTCAAACAAGTGATGAATTCTTCGAATATCTTTTTTTGGTCATACAGCATACTAAAAAATGAGATCTGACATCAACAACAATAACACAGTTATTTTTCATTTATATAAAATTGCTTGTGACACTTCAGAACAGTGAATTAAAAACTACTGATAATGCTGATTGAGTTAAATTTTAAGCTCATGTCTCTTATAAAAGTATTTTATGACAAGTTTTCCTTCTGAAAGTATAATACTTCTCTATTTCACTTTAAATTTGAAGGTATCTACTGGAGAGCCACTATTATTACCTGTAAAACTATGTAGATTTTGCTGTTAATTATTAGCACTGACAATCCAGATTTGATGATTATATTTTCCTACATGTCTGTGAGATATGGATTTTTCTAGCATGTCAATATTTGATTCTCAGTGTACTTTGTAAAAATGCTCTGCCTGTACTATTATTAATGTATCAGTGATACTCAGATGTTAATACCGTGTCAGTGTAAAAAACCTTGTGTATATGGTATATGTGTGTGCTTCATATTATTTATTACAAGATTGAAGTTTGGTGTACTAGAGCAGCATAATTCCTGTGGATATGGTTGCAGTGATTTGTGCATTATACATAAACTTGATTAACTTCGTCATGTCATGTTTGTATAATTGTCTCTATGGCAAATTTTACTACTATGAATTCTAAACTGCTATGATTCGCAAAGAAACAGATGCTGTTGTTCAGCTCTATGAAGTGTGTAACAATCGCACGAGTGCTGGAGAAGTTGATGCAATGACAGTTTACACATGTTGTAATAACAAGATTGCCTTTCAAAAACATCATTTATTTTGAAAGTGGTATGTCTTAATTAGATTGTTTTAGCTGAAATTTCAACCAGTTGACTTACAAATGAATTATGCTGCCTGAGTATATACAGTCAATGAAATGTTGTGTAATGAAAGATTGTTGTATGTTACAACTGGTTGTCGTCAGAGTATGTTATCAGGATTGTTGATTCGAGTTGGGAATGGAAACATTATGGAACAGCTTCAAAGTTCACCAGTCCTTATGTGACAGTAAAGGATTTATGTTTTTCTATATTGTACACCATATGTATTAATTTTTTAAATTATTTTGTTGTATAAATACCAAAGATTTTTGTATTATAAAATGGTGCACAAATGATGTACTTACTTTTGTAGTTCTTTCTACCAAAACAACCTTTCAATCCACCACCCATCTCATTTAGTCATTCATTAACATATCATGTTCTGTAAACCTATAATGAAATAGAGACTTAAAGGACAAGAGTGAGTCAAGCTATTTATTAAGATAAAGATGGAGGCACTGCAGCAGGCTAATTCAAAATTTAGCTGTTGCTAGTCTATATACATAAGGAGGAAACACTTAGTTTTTCAAAAGTTTATCTCTCTCTCTCTCTCTCTCTCTCTCTCTCTCTCTCTCTCTCTCTCTCTCTCTACTCAACTGCCATTTTTGTCAAATACTTCAAACAAATCATTTACTAACTCAAGAATGCTGTTAGCTATCTGTATGCTGGCAAAGTTATGATCTTGTTAACACTGGAATTAGAGTTAAGGAGAATTTAGATCCTGTTTAACAGTAGAAGAAGAGGCTGATGAAGCATCCTTGTTCTTTGTTTTTGACCATCTGGGGATTTTCAGTGTCCTCTATGAATCTACTGGCAGCCATCATAGAATGTGGCACCAAAATATAAAATTCCTTTTTGAACTCTTTATAGGGTTGCATAGTCACTGTGGAATTTATTTCTACTTTCAGAGTTGTGGGAGTGACTTGCACAGCTCATTCAGTTGTGTTAAACATAAATACCTTCAGGCAGTATATGTATTCACACATAAGTGTGAGAATACGCAGGTCCGTGAGAAGGCTTCTGTGAGATGTTTTGTCAGCTTTACATAATATTTTTACTGCATTCTTCTGTGGAATACTTTTTGACCTTAGCTGCATTACCCCAGAAGATTATGCCATAGAACAGTACTAAATGAAAGTATGAAAAATCTGCTATCAATCCTGACTTCAGGTCAAAACAGTAAGAGAGATTCCTAAGTGCAAAGTGGACAGAACTAAGCTTTTTTCTTAACTTACTCAAGTGCTAGTACTGTCTTCCCTTATTATCCATCTGGATGACTATTAACTTCACATATTCAACCTCATTCTCTATGTCCTTTGATATCTACTTCTGATATCTGTAAGTAATTTTTATGCATTTGGAAAAGCATGTTATTAGTTTTTTGTAAGATTAAGGGGTTGTCCTTCCGCTGTGAAGCAGTTGTAAGTCTGTTCGACTAGATGCAAATCATTCTAAGTGTCATTGATCAGATGTATCCGAGATGAAATCAGTATTGACAAGTCCACAACCAGCCACTTCTCAGTTATTTCTACTAAGCATGGTTAGTGCCCTTAATGCGTCATGAAGTTTGAAACCTTTCCTGTTGATGGCTTGTACATTCTCAGAGCTGTTACTGTGTGTACTTCGAGTCTCATATTGAAGCATAGCACAAAAAGAGACTTTCAGTGCAATACTTATTTAGATCTATGATATGGGACTTACTCCACTTTTTTTGTATGTAGCTACTCCCCTTTTCCTTATATCACACATACTGTAATTTAATACTGACTAGTATCCATGTAGGTACTTCTGTTCAGTTTTTATATGATTTCTGAAAGATGATCTTTTGTGTGTAACACATCTGTATAAATATCTTTAATTTTTTTTTGTTTCCTTTGTGATATGAGATACTCATCTTTCTTATTTAAGAAAATGTTTGTTTTGTTGGAGAAGTTCAAATGAATTACGGTTGTTACCCATTGTGCTGTTCAAGCTGCCATGTTTTATGTCTCCACTGATTGCTACAACTGTGTCTGTAGTTATTTGGCAGCTGGTTGTTTGGAAATAAATATGTTAAAGTCTTAATGAAAATACTGGAAACCACAAGGATAGGGTAACAATGTTCTGCCTATTTGTCGTGCAAGTAATGTCTTCTCATTTACGCAAAAATGTCCACACTTTGTACATATGCTGCATTTAATATCTGATGTAATTTCTCTTTATAAAAAGAGCAGTGGCGTAGAAGTACTCTATTCACTGTTACTGAGTGCCGGTTAGACCGTCAGGTGAGAGAGCACCACGAGTTCCTGTTGCTAATAAGGTGAGTACACTGCTGTGCAGATGTGAGCTGAGTTGGTGACCCTTCGCTCACAGCTCCAGGCAGTGTTTTGCTTCCATCACACAACTTGAGGCTGCTGCCAAGTGGCATCACTGCGGGGGGTCGGATGCGGGGATGTTGAGCACAACCCACATCTCCCGATCTATCCACTGCTATGGCCGCCCCGGATACTGCCTGCACTGAGGTTGACCCCCTCACATGTGATAGAGTCGGAGATCATTCCAAAGTCTGGCAGGCAGCAAAAGACTTTTCGTGGGGCCGATCATAGGGCCTCCCTGGTTCGTTTGACGAACTGGTTTCAGGCGTTATCTATGGCTGACGAAGTCTCTGAGCCGGATGCAGTTGTTCACCCTGTTCCAGATGAAGTTTCTTGGCCCGCAAGGTCTGGGCATTCAAAGAGGGTGGGTTTGCTGGTAATTAGGAGCTCCATGTTAGGCACATAATGGAGCCCCTTAGGAACATGGCTGCCAAGGAGGGGAAGGAAGCCAATGTGCACTCCGTGTACATACTGGGGGGGAGTCATTCTGGATGTGGAAAGGGTGCTTCTGTATGCCATGAAGAGTACATGGTGCAGCCAACTGCAGGTGGTGGCCTGTGTCTGTACCAATGACTTGTATCACTTTGGATTGGAGGAGATTCTCTATGGTTTCGGGCAGCTAGCGGAAATGGTAAAGACTGCCAGTCTTGCTTCCAAGATTAAGGTGGACCTCACCATATGCAGCATCGTTGACAGAACTGATTGTGGTCCTTTGGTGCAGAGTCGAGTGGAGGGTCTGAATCAGAGGCTCAGGAGATTCTGTGACTGTGTAGGCTGCAGATTCCTTGACTTGCACCATCAAGTGGTGGGTTTCTGGGTTCCGCTTAATAGGTCAGGAGTCCAGTACACACAGGAAGCAGATACACAGTTAGCGGGGGCTGTGTGGAAGGGACTGGGCGGTTTTTTAGGTTAGAGTGTCTCAGGAAACCACAGAAAGGGCGGCTGTCTAAAAGGGGCCAGGTAAAACACAGTAAGGTAGTTGTAGAAATGATCGGTATTGTAATTGTAAATTGTCATAGCTGTGTTGGGAAAGAACCAGTGCTCCAAGCCCTAATAGAAAGCACTGAAGCTCAAATAGTTATAGGCACAGAAAGCTGGCTAAAGCTGGAAATAAGTTCAGTGGAAATTTTTTCAAATGACCTAACAGTGTTCAGAAAGGATAGATTAAATACAGTTGGTGGTGGAGTATTTATTACTGTCAGAAGTAGTTTGTCTTGTAACGAAATTGAAGTAGATAGTCCCTGCGAAATAGTATGGGTAGAGGTTATGCTTGACAATTGGACTAAACTATTAATTGGATCATTTTACTGAACCCCCCCCCCCCCCCCTTGTGACTCAGAAGATATAGTTGCTGAACAGTTCAAAGAAAACTTGAGTCTCATTTCAAATAGGTACCCCAATCATACAATTATAGTCGGTGATGACTTTAATCTACCCTCCATATGCAGGAAAAATTATACATTTAAAGCCACGGCATTTATAAAATGTCGTCCAAAATTCTACTGAATGCTTTCTCAGAAAATTATTTTGGACAATTAGTTCATGAGCCCACTCGAAGCATAAATGGTTGCAAAAGCATACTTGACTCTCAGCAACAAATAATCCTGGACAAATAGTGAGTATCGTGATGAATACCGGGATTAGCGGCCACAAGGCAGTTGCTGCTAGGCTGAATACCGTAACACCCACAACCATCTAAAAGAAACGCAAAGTACATCTATTTAAAACTGCTGATAAAAATGCTCTTAATGCCTTTTTAAGAGATAGCCTCCACTCCTTCCGATCTGATTACGTAAGCATAGAAAAAATGTGGAATGATTTCAAAGAGAGAGTATTAATGGCAATTGTGAGATATATACCACATAAATTAATAAGTGATGGTATTGATCCCCCATGGTACATAAAACGGGTCAGATCGCTGTTGCAAAAGCAAGGAAAAAGCATGCCAAATTCAAAAGAATGCAAAATCCCAAAGTTTGGCCGAAGTTTGAAATATAGTGCGTGCTTCAATGCCAGATGCTTTTAATAATTTCCTCAACAAAACTCTATCTCAGAATCTGGCAGAAAACCCAGAGATTCTGGTCATATATAAAGCACACCAGTGGCAAGACACAATCAATATCTTCACTGCACGATAAAAACGGTGAAGCCACTAATGACAGTGCCACCAAAGCAGAGTTATCAAACACGGTTTTCTGAAACTCCTTCACCAAATAAGGCGAAGTAAATACTCCCGAATTCCAATCAAGAACAACTGCGAAGATGAGAAACATAGAAGTATATCCTCGGTGTCACAAAGCAGCTTAAATCACTTAATAAAGGCAAGGCTTTTGGTCCAGATGGTATACCAGTCAGGTTCATTTCAGAGTATCCAGATGCAATAGCTCCATATTTAGCAATTATATATAACCGCTCTCTCTTAGAAAGTTCCTTACCTAAAGACTGGAAATTGCTCAAGTCACACCAACACCCAAAAAGGGAAATGGGAGTAATCCGCTGAATTACAGGCCCATATCACTAACATCGATTTGGAACATATATTGTATTCCAACATTATGAAGTACCTCGATGAAAAAAGATTCACTGACACATAGTCAGCACGGATTCAGAAAATATTGTTGTTGCGGAACACAACTAGCTCTTTATACTCGTGAAGTAATGAGGTCTATCGACAGGGGATGTCAAATTGGCTCCATATTTTTAGATTTTCAGAAGGCTTTCGACACCGTTCCTCACAAGCGTCTTCTAACCCAATTGTGTGCCTATGGAACATCGCCTCAGTTGTGCGACTGGATTCGTGATTTCCTGTCAGAAAGGTCACAGTTTGTAGTAATAGACAGAAAGTCATTGAGTAAAACAGAATTAATATCTGGCATTCCCCAAGGAAGTGCTATAGGCCCTTAATTTTCCTGATCTATATTAACGACGTAGAAGACAATCTGCGCAGCCCTCTTAGATTATTCACAGATGATACTGTCATTTACCGTCTTGTAAAGTCATCAGATGACCAAAACAAATTGCAAAATGATTTAGATAAGATATCTGTGTGGTGGAAAAAGTGGTAATTGACCCCGAATAAAGAAAATTATGTGATAAGTCGCACAAATCTCAAGGCTGTAAATTCAACTAAATACTTAGGGATTACAGTTACAAATAACATGAACTGGAATGATCACATAGATAATGTTGCGGTAGAGCAAACCAAAGACTGCGGTTCATTGGCAGAACATGTAGAATGTGCAACAGATCTACTAAAGAGACTGCTTACACTACACTTGTCCACCCTATTCTGGAATACTGCTGTGTGGTATGGGATCTGTATCAGATGGGACTGACGGATGATACTGAAAAAGTTCAAAGAAGGGTGGCTCATTTTATATTATTGCAAAATAGGGGAGATAGTGCCACAGACATGATACATGAATTGGAGTGGCAATCATTAAAACAAAGGCGTTTTTCGTTGTGACGGGATCTTCTTATGAAATTTCAATCACCAGTTTTCTCCTCCGATTGCGAAAACTTTCTGTTGGCACCCACCTACATAGGGATAAATGATCATTATGATACAATAAAAGAAATCAGAGCTCACACAGAAAAATTTAAGTGCTCGTTTTTCCCACGGAAAAAAGGTGGAAAGGTAGGGAGACAGCTTTAAGGTGGTTCATTGAACCCTCTGCCAGGCACTTAATTGTGAATGTAGATGTAAATGTAGATGTACCATAAAATATCTTCACATAATCAGCAAGCAATCTGACTGTACTGATACCAGGAAACTGATACCAGGAATTTAAATGAAGCAGCATGTACCATGTCTCTAGTGTGGCCAAGAGCTATGAGTCCAGCTTCAATCCCAACCACTGTTTAAATTTTGAATTAAAATCATCAGCAAAGGCAGCTGAAGGCTTCTTATCATTAAAGACACATGACATGTATCTGCAGGACATATGGCCTGTAATTGAAAACTTCATAGCCAATAGATTTCGTATCAGTCACAATTCAAAGCCCTGAGCAGGAACTGCCGAAGGGGACTAATGACAACGAAAAGATTGAATAACCAACAAAAGAATAACATTCTACAAGTCGGAGTGGGGAATGTCGAAAGTCTGAGAGTGACAGGGAAGCTAGAAAATCTGAAATGAAAAGGCACAGTCAAGTTATAGTGGGTGTCTTTGGAAATAAGATTAGGGTTTCTGGCCAGATGAGTACAGCGCAGCATCAACAGCAGCAAAAAATGGTGGAATGGGAGGAGGAATTGTCATGAATAGGAAAGTAGGGAAGAGAGTGAGTTACTGTGAACAATTTAGTTCTTATCAGACTCAACAGCACCAACGATGTGGTAGTTTACTTATACATGCAGGAGATGAAGAGGTAGAGAAAATATATGATGATATTGAACCTCTAAAGAGAAATGAAAAAATCAAGATATAGAAGACAGAGTTGCATTACATAATGAGATGGGTAGTAGGAATGAGAGAGGAGGAAGCATGATTGAGTTCTGTCAACTTTCAGCTAGTAATAGTCAATACAATGTTCAAAAGTCAAAAGAGAAGAAGAAATACTTGGGAAAGGCCTGGAGAAAGAGGAAGCTACCAGTTAGACTACATCATTTTGGAACAGACATTTGGAAATCGGACATTAAATTGTAAAGTGTACCCAGTAGCAGATGTAGACTCAGATAACAATTTAGTAATGATGAAGAGTAGACTCAAGTTTAAGAGAATTGTCAGGAACAATCACTGTAGAAAGAACTGGGATACTCATGTACTGAGGAATGATGAACTGCATTTGAAATTATATATATCTGAGATACTGCAATAAGGAATACCACTATAGATAGTTCAGTTTAAGAGGAATGAACACATCTAAAAAGGTCAATCACAGAAGGTGGACAGGTAAATGTAAACGCAAGGAAGATAGTAACCGCAAAGAAACCTTGGTAACAGAAGAAATACCTTAACTGACTGATGAAAGAAGGAAGTAAAAATTTGTTTAGGAAAAGATAGGAATATAGCAGTACAAATCACTTAAGAATGAAATAAAATGGGAAGTGCAGGAAAGCAAAGGTGAAATGACTGCAAGAAAAATGCAAAGAAATTGAGAAAGAAGTGGTCATTGAAAGGACTGATAAAGAGCATAGAAAAGTAAGAAAACAACCTTTGCTGAAATTAAAAACAAAGGTATAAACATCAAGGGACAAATCAGATTCAACTCATAAACACAGATGAGAGGGCAAAGAGGTGGAAAGAGTGCACAGAAGGTCCCTACAAGAGGGAAGAACTGTCTGATGAAGTGATAGAAGAAGAAATGAGAGCTGATATTGAAGTCATAGGGGATGAAATGTTAGTCGGAGTTTAACAGACCTTTGGAACACTTGCGATCAAAGAAGGTGGAAGGTACAGACAACATTCCTTTGAAATTTCAAAAAACAGTGCAGAAAGCAGTAACCAAATGACTATTGAAGTGTGTACGATCTGTGAGTCTTTTGGAGAAACATCATCCACACAATTTTGAAGACAGTAGGGGCAGATAAGTGCTAGAACTATTGCGAAATCAACTTAATAGGTTATACATCCAAGTTACTGACAAGAATAATATACAGAGGAATGGAAAAGGATCTATTAGATGGTGATCAACTTGGCTTTAGAAAAGACAAAGGCGCCAGAGAGGCATTTAGGATGCTGTGCTTGATAATGGAAGCAAGACTAAAAAAATGAAGACATATTCATAGGATTTGTCGATCCAAGAAAAAGTAAAATGATGCAAGATGTTCAAAATTCTCAGGAAAGGAAGTATAAACTATAGGGAAAGATACAAGAACCAAGAGGGGGAAAATAGGAACGGAAGACCAAGAATGAAGTGCTTGGTTTAGAAAGGGTATAAGACAATGAGGTAATCTCTCACTACTACTGTTCAATCTGTACTTTGGAGAAGTAATGTTGGAAATAAAAGAAAGATTTTGAAGTGTAATTAAAATTCACAGTGAAAAGCTAGCAAAGATATGGTTGACTGATGGCATCATTATCCTCAATGAAAATGAGGAAGAGGAGTCCCGTCGACAGTGAGGTCATTAGAGACGGAGCACAAACTCAGGTTAGGAAGGATGGGGAAGAAAATTGGCTGTGACCTTTGTCAAAGGAACCATCCCAGCATTTGCCTGAAGTGATTTAGAGAAATCATGGAAAACCTAAATCAGGATGGCTGGGCCTGGGTTTGAACTGTAGTCCTCCTGAATGCGAGTGCGCTAACCACTGTGCCATCCTGCTTGGTAAAGTGAAGAAGAATTATAGGATTTATTGAACAGTCTAATGAGCACATCCTAAGGGCTGAGAGCATACTGAAGACACACACAGACAAGTAATGAGGAGAAGCAAAAACGAGGTTAGCAATAAACTTAACATCAAAATTGCGGACCATGAAGTAGACAAAGTCAAGGAATTCTGCTTCCTTGGATGTAAAGTAACACATGATGGATGAGATGAAGCAAGGAGGACATAAAAAAACTATCACAAGCAAGGAGAGCATTTCTGGCCACAAGAAATGTACTGGTATCAAACATGGATCTTAATTTGAAAAAGCAGTTTCTAAGGATGTGTATTTGTAGGACAGGATTGACTGTAAGTGAATCATTGACTCAGAGAAATTTGAAAAATTAGAGTGTTAAAATGTTTGAGATATTGTTAACTTTAAGCTTCATAAGTGTAGTTTTCCTGAAAAGCAATTTAGATTTCAGATGTTTTCTGAGGCCATGGTAGCACTTGTTGGGAGACAATATTCATTTTTGGGTTTCAGCACTGCTTTATTCTTACAGTTTACTTCTGATCCAAGGTAAGTGAAACTACACCTGACATGAAACTTATATGAACCAATTTCTATGGATGAGACCCCATCTGGATAGTTTTTCTACACAATTTTTTTGGTGTATTTACACATTTTTTTCAATATCTCTTTCCAGTCATTCAGTCTAGTCTCCCTGCTTCTCTATGACTGAATCCCAATGTCTCAGTGGCTCTATTATTCCATCTAGAACACCACTCCTATTCATGTGTTGAATGGTAGAAACCTCTTCCAGAGAAAGATGATACCCACACTTAGGCTTTTTCCACTTCTGGAACACATTTAAGTCTGGTGAACTCATGTCGCGGCTGTAGGGAGGATGTGGCAGCACTTTCCATCTGTATTCGTGCAATTTTTCGGCTTTAACATTGCTAATATGTGGGTGAGCATTATTGTGGAGAATGAGTGGCCCGGACTGGAGCAACTGAGGTCAGGTTTTGTCCATTTTACTGTGCAGGTTTTGCAAGAAAATATGGTAATACATTGCTCTGACACTTTTTCCACATGGAACTCTATCTGTCATGATGATTCCTTGGTGATCATAAGCAAAAATCATTATTTGCTTGAGCTTTGATTGAGCACGTAGAAATTTTTTTGGACATGGATAATTTAAAGTTCTCCGCTCACTGGACTGATTTCACTCCCAGTTCAAAGTCTCTCATCCACGCTTCATCAATAGTGACAAATTGACACAAGAATTCTTGACCTTCATGGTCAAATTGTTGTTTGAGCAAGGTTGCAATGTCCAGGAATTTCTGCTGCTCTTCTTCAGTCAAACAGTGTGGGACCCCTCTTATAGAAACTTTTCTCTTCTTCAAATTGTTTGTCAGAATACAGGATACTGATGTTGAGGGTATTCCCATGGCCTTAGAGTGTCCTCACAAGTCATACTGTAATCTTCTTCAAGAGCATCTGCCACTAGTTTCACATTTCATTCATCTGTCGACATTTTTGGGCTTCCAGGGTTTGGATTATTATTGCCTATGCTCGTATGACCACCACAGATATGATTAAATCACCACAAACTTCACTTAATGCACTGTGGATTTCTGTCAGGTTTTTTCCACATAAAGGTTCAATTTTGATGTACGACTACTATAGTGTGCGTCATTTATGATGGCGGCTGAGTTTAGGTTCATTCTGCGCATTTGATGTCACAAAACACAGTCAGCCAATGAACAGAGAATGACGTTGCCAGAGCTGGACTGCAGTGCAGAGCATGGAAGAGTGTTTTCAGTTTTAGAAACGTTCAGTCATAAATAAAGTAATTGAACAAAAGCAATGTCTTGATAGCAGACTTTCTTTTATACAAAGTTTAGAAAAATCATTCTTTATACCAATTGCTTCACATTCTATCAATTAATTAAACCAGGCCGGCATGGTAGCTCAGCGTGTTCGATCAGAGGGTTAGCAGTTCTCTGTAATTAAAAAACAAAAAAAAAAAAAAAAAGAGTTAATCGGTCAACAACGAACTTCAACAGATGTCTTACGACGTCTGCCCCAAGCAGATATAATGAACAAACGTGAACAAAATGACTTAAAAAAAAAAGCTGCTTTAGTGTAATGGTTATTGTGGTTGGCTACTAAACAAGAGGTTCCGAGTTCAAACCTTGGTCGGTCCTAAATATTTTCTTTATTTATAAACAATATCGAAGAGTCTTACTTCATGAATTTTATTCGTTTGAATGTAATTTTTTGAAATTTCTAGTGCTTTGTCTCTTCATTATAATCATAATAAGTTTTCAGTTTTTCTAATTTTGTCCTCCAATATTTCCTTTCACAGCAATTAAAAACAGTGAAAAGGCACACATACAATTTTCATGTTATCTGTTTTGTTTGTATGTCTTCTCTTCCGCAGTTGCTGTTTTACTATTCATATTGAGATATATTCTTTTGCGACAGTATTAAAAATATTATTTAGAGCAGAATTTCAGCTCTTACGTTGCCGAGCTACTTGATTGTCTGACGCAATTCTTTGCTTCGCTGCTTTGGCAACATCATATTCAATGTTTTCGTCGACTGATCTATGTTTTTTGTTTTGGGAAGTATTTGCTGTCCATTGTGACAAACACAAATTGTTTGCGCACTGTGCCTCATTGGCAATATATTTTAGTTTCTACGTTTTATTACGTCCACAATTCAGTTTTGTGTACTTCGCCAACTTTGTTTTAATCAGAACGTTTTACAAAAAAGTGAAATGACTCTCGTATAAATAAAAGTTTTATTACAGTCGCTAAAGATGGAATATTTCCCAATATCACATACGAAACCTATCTGGTACTTAAATTAAATAAGATATTGTTATACAGTAAATTTTATATGAAATTTAGGTATCTTGTCCACATTTCATTCTCGACATTGTGGCAACTAAAATCGACCATACGGAAAGTATACGCTATGGACTTTTACCTCTGCAAACTCTTCAAAATGTTTTACTACAATTAATGTCGCACAATAACTGCGTTGAGCATCGAAACAAAATTAAGTCATTTATCGGGGGAAAGTATCAGTCAAGAAGATGCGTAAAAATCAAATTTTTGGGCCAAATAGTTTTTGTGAAATTGAATGATAAGTGTGTCAAAGCAGTCGGAACACCATGTGTCTGCACAGGCGAGCAGTGCAGTGATGACAAAATCGCGCAGAGCGCGGAATGCAGGGAGCACGTCTCTGTAGCAGTGAAAGGGTTAATGCGCCTATGGTGGCTTTACTTCATAAACTGCATACTCCCCCCTAAACGTAAGTTTGCGAACTATACTATACTATGGCGCTGCTTCTCTTGGCGCGTGCGTCGTTTATAACTGGCAACGCGTTTGGGTGGGCATGCGCGAGCCGCCAAGATAAAAGAATTGAACTATAGTCTTCGACATTCACACTGCCTGAGACCCTTGCAGGGTCCATTTACACCTGTTACCAATTTTATCTTAGAGTACACAGTGAAAAAACAGAAACTTGTGCTTCTACCTCAATCTCCCAACTACATCTGACAAAATTTTCATTATTGTTGCATCAAACAATGCACAGTAATGTCATCCTGTGCATTATTTATGAAATTCCCCTTGTAGTTGCAGGTATATACTTCGTTTTCGCTTTGTTTATCTGTAGGATAATCTTGTTCTTGCAATTATATCAATATCATCTTTATATGTCAGCACCTGAACTGATTTGTACAGGGTAGTTCCTCTTGTATTGATGCCTGCATCTCTTCTTACCTCTTCCATGGCTATATTAAACAGAAGGCAGGATAGTGTGTGTCCCTTTCCTCTTTTTTGTGGTCAAGGCACTTGATATCATATTCTGTATTTTAAACAATGGAAAATCCAGGATGGAATGACGACAATATTACAAAAAGCATGGATTGCTATTCACCATGTAGCGGAGATGTTGAGTCCCAGACAGGCACAACCAAAAGACTACTAAACACATAAGCTGTCAGCCGGATGGGAGAAGCAATGTGTGTGGTGGCGACAAGGAGAAGGCTGGGGTTTGGAGGGGGAGGGAGAGCAGGATGTGGGTGGGGGATGGTAAAGAGCTGTTTGTGGGAGAATACAGAGACGAGGTGGGGAGAGGTTAGGGCAGCTAGGTGCAGTCGGGTGGTAAGACACAGGATGGGAAGGGGGGAGGGAGAAATGAAAAGACTGATGGTGCACTTGTGGAATAGGAGGCTGCACAGTGGGAACAGGGAAGGGGATAGGTGGATGGAGGACAGTTTAAGAAGAGTGGAGATCAGGAGGGTTACAGGAATGTAAGGCACGTTTCAGGGAGAGCTTCAGCATGTGGCCACCGTCAGGTGGCTTGCGGAGTATGGATGTAGATGTAGATGTAGATGTAGATGTGCAGTTCAGAAAAGGTAGTGTTGATAGACAGGATCTAGATGGCACAGGCTGTGAAGCAGTCATTAAAATGGAGAATGTTATGTTGCGTACCATGCTCAGTAACTGGCTGGTCCAGCAGTTTCTTGGCCACAGTTTGTCAGAGGCCATTCATGCCAACAGACAGCTGGTTTGTTGTCATGCCACGTATCCCCTTCCCTTTTCCCCACTCACAGCCCCCCGTTCCACAAGTTCTTTGTCGTGCCACTCGACTACACCTAGCTGTCATACCTTTTGCTCACCTTGTCCCCTGTGTGGTCTCATAAACAGCACTTTACCACACCCCATCCATACTCTGCTCTGCTCTCCCTCCCCCTCCCCTCCCCAGACTTGTCCTTATCCCAGCCTCCCAGACTGCTTCTCCCATCATGCACAGTTGCTCACTGTCTAGTCTTGATTGTGAGAGACAGTGGTCATGTGTGTGAGCTGTGTTTGTGTGCATGTGTGTATGTATGTTGTCCATTTCGGGAGAAGACCTACTGGCTGAAAGTTTTATGTGTTTAGTAGTCTTTTGGTTGTGCCTGTCTGCGTCTCAGCATCTCTGCTATATGGTGAGTAACAACTATCCTTTTCATAAAATTATTATTCTGCATTTTAATTTGACTCTGAGTGTTTTCCATAGTAGCTTACACTAAGGCAATTAATTTATTAAGAGGAGATGTGTATCAGTCCCAATTCTTTGCATTTTTCTAGTATTGGCCATATCCTGAAGATCTGATCAACAGTAGAACTTCCTTGATGAAATCCCCGCTGATAGTCACCAACAGCATTTTCGACACAGAGTGTAAGCCTTTTAAAAAGGATGTTGGAGAGTATTTTATATGCTGTAGGTAACAGGCAAATTCCCCTGTAGTTAGAGCACACCATAATACAGCTTTGTGATGTACTGGGCATATGGTATCTGTGTTCCATTTGTCAGGTGTACTTTCATCTCTGCAAATCTTAATCACAAGATTATGGGAATGTTTGACAAGTTCATTTCCCACATTTTAACGAGTTCTCTTTTATTAAATCATTCCTGAGGCCTTACTATTTTTCAGCTTCTTGAGGCTGCCTCCACTTCCGTACCAGTTCGTACCGGTTCCTCTCGGAGTTCATTGTATTTACAGAAGGTCACATTATTTGGTTCTCTGCTGTACCACCATTCATCAGTCCATCAAAGTGTTGTGTCCATCATCTACATATTGCTTCATCACTACTCAAAACTAAACCATTTATATTTCTACATAAATTCATCTTTGTCTGGAAATCCTTTCGGCTCTTATTTAACTTTTCATGCATCTCTTTCAGCTGTTTCTTTCTTTCCTTTTATGCTCTCCATTTGTGCAGCCTCTTCTCTTCTCTTCTTGCTATTTTACAATCTTCTACAAATCTTCAGATACTGTTTACCTAATGCATTCTCTTGTAAGCTTCATTTTTAACTGCTGTTACTAGTGTACACTCATCAAACCGTCAATTGTGTATGGCCCAATCTATTCTTCGTAGACCTTCACCAGCAGCTTTTGTAAGGGTGTCTTTTACATTCTTCCACATTTCCTCAATACTCTCACTGTCTGGAAAGTGTGCCAGGTCTTCCTTGGGTAGGTCAGAGAACCTCGGAGCAGACTCGGGCTGCTTCTTATCAATATGGAATTTTCTTACTTGAGATCCACGTACCTCCCTTGCTTTAGATACCTGACTTCCAATGTTGCCATTACAAGGTAATGGTCAGAGTCAACATTAGCACCCGTGTAACATCTAACATCCATTAGATTGGACAGATGTCTTGCATCCGTTAGGAGATGGTCAATTTGGGTAAAAATATTTCCATCTGTAGATATCCATGTCATTTTAGGTACGTCTTTGTGTTTAAAAGTTGTATTGCCCACTATCACATTTATTGAAGAAGCAAAGTGTATGTGTCTGATCCCATTGTCATTTTAGTTCTCATGTAGACTGTATTTTCCAAAACAAGACTGACATTACAATTAATAAAATGTTCTCCGCTATTATGCCATGGTCATATGGATTTCATCTTAAAAACCAACATTTCATGCCCACGTGCAGAGGACATTTTCGAGGGGCGTCGTAGCTACTTTGAATGTCCGATTCACTCCCTGGCTCATCAGTAGTCCCCGCAGATGGGGATGAAGTGTTGGGTTTTAAGGTGAAATACATTCAACCACAGCATAACAGCCTGGAAAACTTTATTAATTGTGACATTCTCTGCCGTGAAAGTTTACATTTTACAAGACTGGCATTCATCTTCTTTTCCTATTTTAGCATTCGTATCTCCAAAAATTATATTACTTTTCCCTCTCAGACATTCAGTGCATACGTCATCTAACTACTCATAAAAAGAATCCTTCTCTTCTTGCCTCTTCTCTTCAGTTGGGTCATGAACACTTGTAAGACTATAGCTGAAAAATTTTCCTTTTATTTTGAGGCTGCATAATCTGTGTGATTTCGCCTGGAAGTCCATAATAAGTTGTTGTTTCCTTTTATATACAATAAAACCGGTACCAAATATGTGATCTTTCTTTTGGTAGGTATAAAAAATCATTTGATTCTTCTTCTGTCACCTCTTGAATAGCTGTAAAATCCAGTCAGTACTCATTCAGCTGATCAAATAATTTTTTTAAGGCTCGAGATAGAACATTCCTTGATCCCAATCTCAAGTCCTTTAATTATCTACCTGTTCATTGTAAACAGGTCAGACCAGCTATTTCGTTGTTAGGTTTTGGAGTATTTGGTTTTTACAGAATGGAAGGTCAGCCCAACGCCAACCCCCATGGGTCCTGGAGTACTGATGTTTTCTGTTAGGGTTGCCCCCTTAACGGGTGGGTCCCCATTTTAAAGTGTCGGGAACACACATTTTAACCCTTGCGTGACTTAGCCAGGTACACTGAGTGTATCCAGTGTCCAGACAATACAGTGTGGATGTGCATGGATTGAACACATTTCCTGTGTTTTGTTAGTACATTTCCCCCAGCAGGAAAGTCACCCACAGGGCCGCATAATACTCCTTTGACCCCCACACAACAAATTGCCGTGCCTAACATGGTGTAGGAAAACTGTTGGCTTTCAAAAAAGCTTCCAGTTATCTCAGAATGAATAAATATACGTCCTGTATGGTTTTCAAGGAAATGTTACACAATTATTCCTGCAAAATAGTGGAAAGTTCAAGTAATGATGATGGAGGTGGATATTGATTATGTGCTCTTCTCTCCAAAGTCGACCACAAAGCACAATAACACTAAGATCTTGTTTTGTGGTGATATGGGGAGATGTGACAATTCACTCTCATGGTCACAGAGCCAGTCCTAGACAACACGAGCTGTGTGGAAAACAGTATCACCATTGGGGAACAAACATTATACCATAGGACGTACTTGATCAGCCAAAATGCTCACATAATCTTTGGCAGTAAAGCAACCTTGCACAGTTCCCATGGGATCCATGTAATATCACAGTATGGCTGTCCAAATCATCACCAAACTCACACTCCCTTTCACTCTTGTCAGTAAGCAGTCTACTGAGTTTAGGATGGTGTACACCAGATGTTAACTCAATCAAAAGTTGTAAAATGTTTGAATCACGACTCACCCAACCAATTGATTTTCATCCATCGCTACTGCACCATTTTTTCCTGTTATGGGCATTTGTATTAGTGATGTGTGATTTTTGAATTCCAGTTAACGCTGCAATTCCCAGCTTCTGGAGCTCCCTTTGTGCTGTTTTGCTGCTGATAGGATTTGTGAGTGTGACATTCAGTCCTACAGTGACTTCTGCAGCTGTTTTTCATCACCATCCTCTTCAGTTACAGTGTGTCACAAACACACACTTTCATCTGCATAGTGATTTAATGGATAATGTTTTCCACTTTCCCTGTATGTGGTATAAACCTTTGATAAGGTGCATCTTGAAACACCAAACCCTTTGCAATCTTGGTTATGGAATCACTCACGATACTGTAATCAATGATTTACCCATGTTTGAATTCACTTAACTCTGGCATATGCACTTACAACTACACACAACACTGTTGTGATCACAAATGACTACTGACCTCTACATCTTGAACTATCACCATTTGTCATGAAGAAATGCAGTGCTAAAGACTGTGTCAGTAGAGCTCAAACACTTTCAGACAAGAAAAGCCTCCCTGAGTAATTACACCGACAATTGTGTTCCCTATGATTGAGTACTCAAATCATGAAACAGCATGAGTGTTGCAATCAAAATCAAGGATGTCTGAAAAATCATTGCTCCTGAGGCAGAGGAAGAGGCTGAGACTGAGACAAAGATTCCAAATGAATGTGGCAGGTCTAAGATTCCAAATGAATGTGGCAGGTCTTTTGTGGAGCAGACAGTTAGTGCACTTGAGGACCAATGCAAGGAACATCAGTGACACATCTGACTAAAAAAGGTAAGCAAATCAGCTGCCATCAAGCCCTGCCTTTAATTTAACAATGAAATAAATATCATTAGATCATTATTGTGGTACAACACCAAGTTTTTGGGATGGTATACTTAAAATTGAAATAAAAATGTTGGAAAACCTAGTGAACAGGCATGAAGGTTTCAATTAAAATAAGGCTTGTGGTCCAGTACTCAGTTTATTAATACCTCACTGGCCATCACATCCATCAAAGCTGGGAATTGCTAAGAGAATGTGTGTTTCATGGAATATCTGTCTGGCTCTGAAAAACAAAAGCGCATGAAACGGTGTTGTAATTTTTACATGTACAGCGAGTATTGACACATGGATGTGGGTGGGCGGTTGAATTAAAAACACACACATCATCACTGTTGATAAATGTTTTACAGAAAACACACATATACAGACGCAGAATGGCACTACCGTTACACTACATTCTTAGAAAGAGGTCCCCCCCCCCCCCCCTACTCTAGCTGCACCAAAATAGCACATAAAAGAAACATACACTAGAAACCCTTGGCTTCTGTGTGCTCTGGGAATATCACTGAATTATGATGGTGGTCACCGCATTTAGTAAACATAATTACAATGAAGGGCATGGTGGGCATCAGGAAGAATCAAACTCACAGTCCACTGTAAATAGTGGCTTGAGACAGACAATAGCTCACAGTCTGGTTGAAGTCCATGCACCTGAAGGAGAAGACAGGGGCAGTCGTTGAAATACTGCGTGTGAAATGAAAACAATGACTTAGCTGAACACCATTGAACAACTGAGCTGAGAAAAACTGAGAGATCACAAGGAATAACTTCTATGGTACTTAGGAGAGCTGTGGAGGGTGAGAACTGAACAAAGAGATGGAAACTATGATATACCCAACAAATAACTGGGGATGTTGCGAGTGTACAGGGCATTCTGAAATATAGATATTGGCATGGGAGGACTTCATAGCAAGCCGCATCAGTCCAGTCAGAAGAATGGTGGCAAAAAATATTAGTTGGTTGATTTAGGGGCAGGGACCAAACAGCATGGTCATTGGTCCCATGATCTAGGAAAGCAGAAATTAAGGGAGGAACAACACAAACAGCATAGTCCAGTGAAGGGGAAGGGATAATGTGCAAACAAAGAGGGAAAAGGGACATCAGGGCAGCAGGAAGAGGATAGAAAAGAGAGGGCTGCCCCAGAAACACAGCCACCAGCCTGTTCTGACATCC